>NW_022589768.1:5939437-6589998 GCF_004348235.1 Phoca vitulina | reverse complement strand
CAGGCTGTGGTAGATGGTCTTGTTTTCACGGGGCGTCAAGCAGCAGCGGGGGGGTGAGAGTGGGGGCAGGGACCGGACTGGTGGGAGGGAATTCCAGTGTGACCTGCTCTTCTTCAGTGTCCTCAGCCCACCTGGAGGACCGCCATATCCAGCCCAACCCCTGGCTTCCCCAGGACGGATTTGGGAGAAGGGGCACCCCAGTTGGCAGTGACCAATACTTGTACAGGACATCAAGCAATAAGCAAACCATGGGGCGCCTGGGTGGCTCAGTCATTAAGCGTCTGCCTTCAGCTCAGGCCATGATCCCAGGGTCCTGGGATCGAGCCCTGCATCGGGCTCCCTGCTCGGCGGGGAGTCTGCTTCTCCCTCTGCCCCTTCCCCCCGCTTGAGGTCTCTCTCTCTCAAATAAATAAATAAATGAAATCTTAAAAAAAAAAAGGCAATAAGCAAATCTGCCCGGACTTTTCTACAACCCCACTGGCAGGACTTTTCTGGGTGTGGCGTGAATACCATTCCATTTTCTCTCCTACTTTTTGCTCCTTCCAACTATTGGTCTTAAACCAGCCATCCGCCAAGTTGCCCCTGGCCAAGGGGCCATCACCTTCACCATTACCCCAGGGATGTGGTCCCTAGGGGGCCGAGCCCCTCTCATCCCCCAGAGATCCCCCATGCAGAGAAGCCAGGGATAGATCTATTCTTGCTACAACAGCCCAGGTTCATGCTGAGCTCGGTGCTAGGCCACTCTTGCCAGGAAAGTGTAGCCATGCAGCCAAGATCAGAACTGGCCAGGGGCTGAGCCAGGATTTACAACCAGGTCCTCACACCTCACATGTCCACACTCTGAGGGACCCCACTGTGCGTTCTTTGGGCCTGTGGGGTCCCTGTGGGCTCCAAGGCAACACACCACCTAACAAGGAGGGGCTGCAATGGTCCCTCTGGGGGCTCCCCCCGCTTTGCGGCTGCCTCCTGCCTTCTGCCCCAGGAGCTGCCACATCCAACCTGGGGCAGACCCCAGGCCGAAAGCTGAAGGCTAGGTGGGTAATTCCAACTCGGGCACGCCCATGGTTACCCTGGCTCCCCGCACAGTAATTAGTGGGCACACCTGGCCCCACCCAGGGCTGTCTGCCTTAGTGACCCCCCAACTACAGACCCGCACACACACAGACATGCACACATTCCTCCACCCAGGATCTCAAAAGACATCGGCCTCAGCCCCAAGCCCAAGGGACAGGCCCTCCATGCCGCCTCCTCTGAGGTGCTCTCCCCAGGCCCCAGCGCCCACCCAGCTGGCCCAGCAGCCCCTCCTCCTTCTGCAGATCCGCAAACCTCAGAGAGCATCCCCACATCTGCCTGAAGGGGAACCGTCTGCCCCTGCCCAAGATGCTCAGCGGCAGACCCACTGGACCGAAGAAACTGGACGCCCTGGAGATGCGGACTCAGCCACCCGCCCGCAGCAGGCGAGGACGAGTCCCAGCTCGGTGGGAGGGACTCCAGCTGGGCCAGGAGGGAGGACAGCGTGGACAGCCACCGCCAGCACTGGAGGCTGGGCACCCACCCAGGGCCATTCTGTGGCTGAGTGGATAACCAGGCAAGCCAGGCAGGTCAGCCCCTCTGCACAAGCCGGGCCTCTGACCGCCTGACCGTGAGGGGACGGCCCGGCCTGCCCAGGCCTCTCCCTCCTCCCTGAGCTCTGTGATGAGGCCGCAGTCAAACTTGGGCCAGGAACTGTCAGACTCCAAGGCCCCAGCCTTACTTACTAACCTCCTGGGCCCTAAGATTCAGAATGTGTTTTCCCCTCTTGGTAGAAAACTCTCAGGACTTAACCCTAATGCTGTGTGTCTGGTTCGTGGTGACCCAGGCAGCAGCACTCCCTGACCTCTGGGGCCACCAGCACCCTTCACTCCCCTGCAGTGACATCAGGCCTGGCCAGCAGTCTGAGGACAGAAGCCAAGCAGGGACTAGTCCAGGACAACAGAACCGCTAACTAAGGCTCTGTCTTACCCCCAATCTACCAGAGGAGGTCCTGAGGCAGGGAATGAGGCCAGCACATGGCCTGGGCTGCTGAGGACCTCCCCCATCAGAGCAGGCACCCCCAGGTACTCACTGATCTCACAGTGGACACCTGCATAACCATGAGGACACTTGCAGATGTACTGGGTGAAGACGTCCCCTCTGTGCGAGTCGCCAGTCACCTGGCATTCGGCATCATTGTAGCAGGGGTTTGGAAAACAAGGACCTAGGGATGGAGAGGCAGGTAAGCTGCGCAGGGGATCAGGAAGGAGCTGGGGACGGAGACAGGCAGCAGCGGATGCCCCAAAAGGACCCTCCGCGCAAACTCAGCCCCCTGCCCGCCTCCCCCTGCCATCCCCTCCCTCCCTCCTCTGCCTGACGGGAGCCTGGGCCAGCCTGCCGCCAAGAAGGGTCAGGTGCAGGCGAATCAGTCCCAGTGAGGGAAGCCCGGGCTTTCCAAGTGGCACGGGGAGTTTCCAGGGAAATTTTGGCTGACCACCACGGGAGAGGTGCCGGGGACCACCGCCCACTCGGGGATGAACTGGGCCCGGCAGCCGGGGCTGCAGCTGGGAGCTGGGGGTGGAGAGGGACGCAGGGCCCAGGGCAGATACCTTTCTCTGTCTCATTGCAGATCAGGCCCGTGAAGCCTTCGGGGCACAGGCAGTAGAAGGGGGTGTTGTCCTGGCCCAATAAGCAGGTCCCACCATTCAGGCACTGGCTAGAGTCACAGAAGTCACCTGCAATGTCACCAGCTCAGACTCAAGAATAGCAAGTCATTCATTCAGTAAATACTGGGGGCGGGAGGGGGCTATCATGTGCAGGCTGGGTCGCTGAGACAGGGGAACCAGGTGTGGTCCAGGCCTCAAGAAACCACTGGAAAGAGAGGGACAGTCACTGGGTGATGAAGAGACATCACCAGCTCTGACAGAAGCCTGCATAAAGGGCCACTGGAAGTATGGTTTCTGCCAGAGTTGGAAGTTTTGCAGCGGGGACAGGTGAGCTGGGTCTAAGAGATGGAGTGGAGTGTGCCCGAATGGGGAGTGAGGAAAGAATGTTCTAAAGAAGGGCAGGAGCACAGGGCCATGGCAAGCTGGAGAACAGGACGACAGAGCAGAAAGGGTAGGTAGGGGCCAGACCCACAGGGACCTTAGGAATGACAAGTTCAGACTTTCCATCCTGCAGACCCTTAACCTTCCTTCAGCTGCCCACCGTTGTCCACCAGGGGAAAAAAGAAAAAAAAAAATCAGAGATTCTCAAGGGTGAGGTGGGAGTGGGGAAGCCATTTCCCGTTCTGGAAAGGAGAATATGGAGAAAAGGCCCTCTGCAGAGCTGTGGATGGGCTCCCCTGGGGCAGGGAGGTGTCCTGGGGCTACACAAAGATCCCTAGGGCTCCAGGGTAGGAATCTGACAGGAGTGTCTCAGGCAAGAGGCTGCACGGGCCTCCTGGTGAGGAGGAATTCAGGTGAAGAGGTGAGGAGGAAAGCAGATTTGGGAACCACCGCAGACGGAGGAGGAGGGCTGGAGAGGACCACACCACTTCAGGCTGGGGGGGGGGGGCCTGGGGGGCAGATTTGAGCTATTGGTGCACCCCACCAGGCCGGCAGGCGGGTAGGGGATCTCCTAGCTGACCTTCGCATCCCAGAAGGGCCTAGCCCATCATGTGGGGTAAGACATGAGAAATCGCTTTTCCTCCCCACAGAGTCATGCCATCCCAGGTTGGGGGGGGGGGGGGGCTCCTGAAATCCCAAAGCTCCAGAGAGCTGGGCCAGCTCCGGAGAACGGAGCAGAGGGAACAGCGAACACCGTTAATGAGAACTAGAGCCCTGAGCGCCGCCTGGGCTGCGCCTGGGAGCTTAGGGCAGGCGGCTCCCAATGAGCTATTAGTCAGTGGCTTTAAATAGCAGGTTAATCCCCTCCCCTGACCTGGCAGGCTGTGGGCACGGCCACAGAGGCTTGGGAATGACCAGAGTCCTGGGCTCCTGTCCCAACAAAATCCAACTCCCCTTCTCCCCAACCAACCGCACCCTCTCTCCATTCTGCTCCAGGGCAAAGCGGTCCACTGGGGAAAAAAGGACAGTGCAAGGTGGCCTCTACCCCCACCCCCACCCCAGCACAGGTCTTAGGCTGACTCACCTGCACACAACAGTCCTGGTACTTTCCCCTTTTCAGGAAAAGCCAGATCACCCTCTACAAAACCGCCTTGGCGATTTCAGAGTCCTGTCTTTTTGGGTGATTTCCCTAGGAACATTTAGCCAGGGCTCAGGTTGTGGGGACACAGAGGAGTGGAAAGGGACTTCAAAGACCCAGCTCGGTCTCAGGGTCGCTGGACAGCCACCAGTTGCGAGTCCCCAAGTGTGCGCGAGCTTGGAGGGCCCTTGAGGTTCTGGCTCCAGGCCTGGGGGTCGGACTGTGGCAGGAAGACAGCGCCAGGGCTCAGCTTTGACCCCCCCACCCCTGCTTTCTTTGAGAAAATGAGGGAGGGGGTGCCCGAAGCGCGCCGACCACGGGTACCTCTTCAAAGCCCTGGAGGCGACAGGCTGTGTGGGCCCCACGGTGAAGAAATGGGGCATCCCCAGGACCAGCCCGCCGGAGGCCCAGCTGTGCGCGGGAGGCCTCCTCGGCGGGGGAGGAGGAGCAAGGAAGATACAGCGGCACGCCAAGGCCGCGGGAGGGAGTGGAAGCCACCAGTCCAGGGGCGGCCCTCTCCAAGTCCCTCCCCAGGCTCTTGCCGCCCCCCTCCTCCTGGGCCCCACCCAGAGCCCCATCCCCTTCCTCCGCCTTCCTCCGCCTTCCCGGTCCTCGCTCATCCCACCGGACACCTACAAGCGGGGATGCAAAACTCCAACGACCAGAGCTTGCGAGGGAGTAGCCAGGGAAAGTTGGCTGGACAAGACTTGTCAATACAAGAGTCCCATTAACTTCCAGGTGGAAGACGCTCCAGAGTCGGGCACAGTTCAATGGCCTCATTTTACAGATGGGAAAAGAGAGGCCCGACACAGCAGATTCCTTTGTTATGTGTAAGCCCCATCCCTGGGGGCCGTGGGGCTGTCACCCGGTGTCCCGAGTCCCCGCCCCACTCTCAAGCCTCTATCACCGCCCAGAACGCCCGAGCGCGGAGACCGCAGGAGAGGCCGAGCGCATCCCCGCGTCCGGCCGGGGCGCAGCCGGAGAAGTCGCCCCTCCGCACGGCCCCGGCTCTTTGGCCAAGTTTGTAAACAGTGGAGGTGGAGGGAGGGCTGCGCGGCGAACTTCCGAACGGCGCGGAGAGGAGGGGCGAGGGCCAGAGGGCGGCGCGATCGACTCACCGGAGGCGGCGAAGAGTCCCGAGGCGCAGAGGAGCGCGCCGCACAGCGCGGCCAGCAGGCGGGGGCCCGGCATGCCGTGGGGACGCGGGCGCGGGAGCGGGCGCTCGGGCCGTGCACACCGCGGGGCTCTCTCTCCGGCTCCTGGACGGGAATAAATCAGGCAGCGCGGCGCCGCCCCCGGCCCGCGAGCTCCGCCCAGGCCCTCGGGAGGCGGACCCGGGGCGGGGCTCCGCGGCCAGCCAGGGAAGGGGGGCAGCGAGGGGTCCGCGCCCCCGCCTCCCGCCTCCCGCCGCCACGCCCCGCATCCCGCGGGGAGCGGGTGACCAGGCCCCCGAGTCCTGAGTCGCCTGGACCGGGAAGGCCTCGGGAGGAGTTGTTCGGTGTTTCGGTTTTTTTAAATTTTAGGCTTAAGATGCTTAGCCCTTATCCATAATGAGAAAAATGCAAATTAAAAGTACAGTCAGTGCCAGGTTTCACTTATCAGATTGGCAAGTGTCGAATTATTAGCGCACTGTTAATGCGAGGCTGTGGGAAGCAGGCCCAAGCCGAATTATTAGCGCACTGTTAATGCGAGGCTGTGGGAAGCAAGCCCAAGCATGCATTGTCGGAGGGAGTCTAAATTGCTTCAACTTCTCCGGAGAGCTACTTGGTAATACCTACCAGAGTGACCGAGACGGAGACCCTAAGACCCTAGCCATTGCACTTAAGAGCATTCCTTCCATCCAAATTCACTGTGTAAAATGACATATATACAAAGATGTCCTAGCGTATCATAGCAGCATCCTTTGAAATGATAAAAGACTAAAAAGGGAATCAGCAAACCTTTTCTATAAAGGGTCAGATAGAAAATATTTTAGGATTAGCAGGCTATACGGTCTCCAGAGCAACTATTCACCTCTGCCCTTCTGGCGGGCAAGCAGCTATAGACAGTCTCCCAGGAAATGAGCATAGTGGTTGCCTAAGGGGAAGGAAACCAGGGGACCAGGGTGGGGAGAGACTTGCTGGTCACATTGACTTTTATCTAGATGACTCTTTTTATCATCTCTCTCTCTCAAATACATAAATAAAATCTTTAAAGAAAAAAAGAAAATAATTTCATTTATAATAGCATCAAAAGGAATAAAATACTTAGGAATAAATTTAAAGTGCAAGACTTGTACACTGAACACTACAAAACATCATTGAAAGAAATTAAAGACCTAAATAAATGGAAAGTCATCCTTGTTCATGGATGACTTGTTCTTGGAAGACATCTTGTTAAGATGGCAATAATCCCCAAATTGGTATAAGATCAACACAATCCCTATCAAGATTTCAGCTGCCCTTTTTCAGAAGTTAACAAGCTGATCCTAGAATTAATATGGAAATGGATAGAACCGAGAATCTTTAAAGCAATCTTGTAGGGAAAAAAAAGTTTGGAAGACTTCTATTTTCCAATTTCTTTTTTTTTTTTTTAAGATTTTTTTTACTTATTCATTTGAGACACAGAGATACAGAGAGAGAGAGAGAGTGCACGAACAGGGGGAAAGGCAGAGGCAGAGGGAGAAGCAGGCTCCCCGCCGAGCCAGAAGCTGGACGTGGGGCTCGATCCCAGCACCCCGGGATCATGACCTGAGCCAAAGGCAGACGCTTAACGACTGAGCCACGAAGGCGCCCCTATTTTCCAATTTCAAAACGTACTACAGAGCTACGTTAAGCAAGACCATGTGGTACTAGCATAAGGATAGACATATGGATCAATGGAACAGAATTAAGAATCCAAAAGTAAATCCATACATCTACGGTCAATTGATTTTCAACAAAAGTGCCAAGACAATTCAGTGGGGAAAGAGCAACTTTTTTCAACAAATTATGCTAGAATGATTGGATAATCACAAAAGAATAAAGTTGGACTTCCACACTTTATATAAAAATTAACTCAAAATAGATCAAAGACCTAAATATAAGAGCTAAAACTATAAAACTCTTAGAAAAGAACAGGTATAAATCGTCGTGACCTTGGATTAGGCATGGTCTCTTAGACCTGATACCAAACACACACAACCAAAGGAAAGAGTAGATTAACTGAGGAGTAGATTAACTGAACTGTATCAAAATTTAAAATTTTTATACTTCCAAGGACACTATCAAAAAGGCAAGAAGACAACCCACAAAATGAGAGGCAATATTTGCAGATCACATGTCTGATAAGGCCCTAATATTCAGAATATTGGAATATTAATAACTCGTAACTCAACAACAAAGGACTACCCAGTTTTAAAATGGGCAAAGAATCTGGATAGATCTTTCTCCAAAGATATACAAATAGCCAATAAGCACATGAAAAGATGCTTAACATTATTAGTCATCAGGAAAATGTAAATCAAAATCAAAACCACATGAGAGGGCGCCTGGGTGGCTCAGTTGGTTAAGCGACTGCCTTCGGCTCAGGTCATGATCCTGGAGTCCGGGGATCGAGTCCCACATCAGGCTCCCTGCTCAGCAGGGAGTCTGCTTCTCCCTCTGACCCTCCTCCCTCTCATGCTCTCTGTCTCTCATTCTCTCTCTCGCAAATAAATAAAATCTTAAAAAAAAAAAAAAAAACACATGAGATACCACTTCACACACCCTCTAGGATGGCTATAATCAAAAAAACATCATAACAATTGTTAGTGAGGATGTAGAGAAATTGGAACCTTCACACATTACTCATGGGATTGTAAAATGGTGCAGACACTGAAAACCAGTGTGGCAGCTTCTCAAAAGGTTAAGCAGAGAGTTATCATATGACCCAGCAATTCTACTCCTAGATATATACCCAAGAAAACTGAAAGCATATGTTCATACAAAAGCTTACACATGAACGTTCATAACAACATTAATAGCCAGCAACTGGAAACCATCCAAATGTCCATCAGCTGATGGATGGATAAACCAAGTAGTATATCCATCCAATGGACTATGATTCAGCCATAAAAATAAATGAAGATCTAATACCCGCTGCAACATGGCTGAACCTTGGAAACATGATGCTAAGTGAAAGAAGCCAGACGCACAAGGCCATGATTCCATTTATATGAAATGTTCAGAACAGGCAAATCTATAAAGACAGTAAGTCGATGAGTGGCTGTCAGGGGCTGGGGTGAGGGCAGAATGAGAAGTCCTGGTTCATGCGTGTGGGATTTCTTCTGGGGGTGATGAAGACGTCCTGAAATTTAATAGTGATGATGGTTCCATAACTTGGTGAGTATGCTAAAAACCACGGAACTTCACGTTCTAAAAGGATGGATTTTACGTTGTGTGAATTACATCTCAATAAAAAAGAATAGAACTCTTCAGAAATCTGTCTCAAATCAGTAAGTCACTCAACAAGCATTTATTAAGCAGTAACTGTGGTAAGCATTGGCTGGAAACCCTCACTGCACGTTAGTGTCACTTGGGAAGATTTTTATAAAAATACAGATGACCAGGATGCATTCCAAAGCAAATAAATCTCAATCCCTGTGGAGCCTAGGAATGAGTATTTTTTTAAAGCTCCCCAGATGAGGCTAATGTGAAACTAATAAGAGAACCACTGGCTAGACTCACTGAGGAAAAAAACAAAAGACCTAAGCCTTGGGACCACAAGGGGACAGGGGGTTTTAACAGGTGAAGAAAGGATAGAGAAGGAGGGGATTTTCTTGTATGATCTGACCCTTGTAGAGTTCAGTGGGCTAGTAGCTCCTTGGCCTGAACACTTTTCTTACCCAGTACTAGAGCATCCCAGGATTACAAGATGATCATACCATGATCATCTGAAACAGTTGTCCACTTAAAAGCTTCAGATTTTGTTCATGGATATGATAGGAAACCAGGTATGCTTTTGTTTTTTAATTAGTCACACCCCTACACAATCAGAGATCATACTCTGTCTTCCAGAAACTTAACAAAAATTCCGTTAAATTGACAAAACTCGAAGTTGATGGGGCTGTGAGGAGGGAAATAAACATTTACACCTAATTGGTGGAACTACAAGTTGATTCAGTGTCTGAATCATAGTCTGACTGTTGTAAGACCTACAAAACTTGACCTTGTATTCTGCTTTGGGCAAATTCACTGGAAGGAAATTACCCAAATAAAAAACAATGTACAAAGATGCACATGGTACTCCTATTTACGGTTCTGAAAAATTGATAACAGTCCGAAATGCCCAGAGGTGAAGAGCCAAACAAACGTGCTAAGACACAGCACAGTGTTGTTTTAACAAGTGAAAAGGATGTGTAAGTTTGCAGGTGAAAGAATGTGCATTGGCCAAGCAGAGTGCCTGTCCACAGCGTCTGTCCCTCTGAACTCACCAACAGCACACCTAGGTAAAAAGTACCGCACACAGAGACACATGTCTGCATAAAAACAACAATCAAAAGAGAATTGAGTCACAAACAGACAAAAAGTGTATAATCTCATGATTCCACTTATATGAAGTATCTAAAGTAGTCAAATTCATAGAGGGGCACCTGGCTGGCTCCGTCCGAGGAGCGTGTGACTCTTGATCTTGGGGTTGTAGGTTCGAGCCCCGTGTTGGATGTACAGATAGTTAAAAATAAAACCTTGAAAAAAATATAGTCAAATTTATAGAAAGAAAAAGTGGAATGGTGGTTGCCAGGTGCTGGGGTGTGGGGGGAAAGGGCAGCTCCTCTTGAAGGGGGGCAGAGTTTCAGTTCTGCAAGATGAAAAAGTTCTGGAGATTCTGCTCCACCATGGCGCAAACATAATTGACCCTGTTAAACTGTATACTTAAAGAAGATTTAGATGGTAAATTGCATTTGCATTTTTTACCACGATAAAAAAAATTTATTTTTTTTTAAGATTTTATTTATTTATTTGAGAGGGAATGAGAGAGAGAGAGAGAGAGCACGAGACGGGGGAGGGTCAGAGGGAGAAGCAGACTCCCTGCTGAGCAGGGAGCCCTATGGGGGACTCGATCTTGTGACCCCAGAATCATGACCTGAGCGCCCCAAAAAATTAATTTTGAAAGAGTGAGAGAGTGGGGCACCTGACTGGCTCAGTCAGTGGAGCATGTGACTCTTGATCTTGGGGTCATGAGTTCGAGCCCTATGTTGGGGGTAGAGTTTACTAAATAAATCAATAAGTAAGTAAATAAATAAATAATAAAATTTAAAACTGAATCATTATTTTATTCCACCAACCCTGAGCCAAGCACCATTCCAGGCACGAAGGGAACAGCTGTCCACAGGTGCCTTACATAGGTAAGGAAAGAAGATCATTAATATGATGTTACGTGTCAAGTATACCTCAATTTATGTTTTTAAGTTTATTTAGTTAAGTAATCGCTACACCCAATGTGGGGCTCAAACTCACAACCCAGAGATCAAGAGTCACGTGCTCTCCTGACTGAGCCAGCCAGGTGCCCCAAGGATACCTCAATTTAAAAAAAGAGAAAAAGAAGCTATTTCAGGTGCTAGCAAGTTCTCCAGAGATAACAGGACATGATTGTGTGACATAACACGGAGGAGAGAAGTGGGACCAGTTTAGGTGGGTGACTAGCAAAGCCTCGTCTGAAAAGGTAACATTCCCACTGAGACCCTGAACCGTAAGAAGCCAGCCTTACAAGGATCTGAGGAGGCAAAAGTTCTGCGAAAGGAACAGAACCGAGAGCTCAGAAACTGACCAACACCAACAAAGTCCACTGAGTTTTGACAAAGGAGCTGTGCAATTCGGTGGAGAAAGAATCTTCGCAACAGATAGCGTTGATATAATTGGATGTCCGTGCGCCACAAAATCAAGTGGAAAACAAGCTTCACACCTTGTACAAAATTTAACCCAAAATGGATCATAGACCTAACTGTAAGACCCAAAACTATAAAACTTCTGGAAGAAAACAGAAGAAAATCTGCATGATCTTTGGTTTGGGGATGAATTTTACATACATACAATACCAAAAGCAGGATCCACAAGAGAAAAATCGATATAATTGGACTTTATCAAAAGTAGACCCTTTGCTCTGTGAAAGACACCAGTAAAAGAATTAACAGACAAGCCGAAAACTGATAGAAAATATTTGCAAACCACACATCTAATAAAGAACATGTATCCAGAATAAGGAAAGAAATCTTAAAACTCAAAATAAGAAAACACACATTTTTTAAATTTAAAATTGACATTTAAAATTTTTTAAATGGACAAAAGATCTAAACAGGAAAAAAAAAAAAGAAAAAAGACCTATGGATGGCAAACAAGCGTATGAAGACATGCTCAACATAATTTTCCATTAAAGAAATAAAAATGCAAACAACTATTAAATATCACTGCCTACCTATTGGAATGGCTAAAATCCAGAAAACCTGACCACGCCAAATGCTTGTTCATTGCTGGTGAGCGGTACAACCACTTTGGAAGACAGGTTGGCAGCTTCTTACAAAGTTAAACATAGAATTGCCATCTGACCCCGAAGCAATCACACTCCTAGGTAATTTACCTAAGAGAATTAAAACTTCGGGTAACACAAAAACCTATTTGCTGAAAAACCAATGTTTACCACAGCTTTGTTCATCGTCGTCAAGAACTGGACCCAACCACCTCGTCTTTCAGTAGGTGAATGGATAAACTGTGGAACACCCATACAATGGGATCCTGTTCTGTGATAAAAGGACTGAGCTATTGATTCACACATCAACATGAAGAAACCTTAAATGCATTTTGCTAGGTGAAAGAACACAGATCAAAACAGCTACATGTTGTGTGATTGTATTTACATGACATTCTGGGAAAAGCAAAACTGTAGGGGCGAAAAAACCAGATGAGCGGTTGACAGGGTTTTGGGGAAGGGGTAGGTGGTTAATTGCAGAGGGGAGGCCTGGGGGAATTTTAGGTGATGGGATTATCCTGCAGGATCCTGGACTGGTAGATACAGAATGCTAAGCAACTGCCAAATGGGTAGAAATTGACAGCCCAAAGATTGAGCTTTAACATACGCACATTTAAAAAAATCATTCAGGGCGCCTGGGTGGCTCAGTTGGTTGAACGACTGCCTTCGGCTCAGGTCATGATCCTGGAGTCCCGGGATCGAGTCCCACATCGGGCTCCCTGCTCAGCGGGGAGTCTGCTTCTCCCCCTGACCCTTCCCCCCTCTCATGCTCTCTCTCTCTATCTCATTCTCTCTCTCAAATAAATAAATAAAATCTTTTAAAAAATAAAAAATAAAAAAATCATTCAGAGGGGCGCCTGGGTGGCTCAGTCCGTTAAGCAACTGCCTTCAGCTCAGGTCATGATCCCAGGGTCCTGGGATGGAGCCTGCATCCCTCAGCGGAGATCCTGCTTCTCCCTCTCCCTCTGCCTGCCGCTCCCCCTGCTTGTGCTCTCTCTCTCTCTGTCAAATAAATAAACTCTTTTTTAAAAAAAATCATCCAGAAAGTTGGAAGATTCCAGACTGTGACAAAAGAATCTAAATGTATAAATAACTTCACTGTAAGCAGTGGGGTTGGGGCGGGGGGGCGGCTGGGGTGCGGCAGGGAGGGGTGTGGAGAGGAATTGACCTAAATAACTTTGGGAAACAGTGTTTGAACTAGAAACCATAAGGCTAAAGACAAAAGGAACTGTATCTAACTGCTGAACCCCAGAGGCAGCCCGGTTGTTCCTCACGGGGATATGGGTTAACAGTTCTGAAATTGCGCGTGCCTGCATCCTGGCCTGAGACAAGGAAGTGTATGCATTCCTGCTTATCTTCATTTAGATACAGGTGACAGGTGCAGAAGTAACTATGGATATGCGTATATATACGCGTAGGTGCGTGTATATGTGCGTACACACAGGTTAGAATGCGTGTGCATGTTTCCTAGCTCTGTCTGCTAACAGGGACTAGAAGCACCGACAGCCCAGTGCTCAGACCTTGGTCTGTATTACATGTTTCCAATGAAAGGAATCGGGGCTCCTTGGAGAAATGGCCGATTCTAGGGCTAGGGCAGAGAGAACACAAGATGAACCTGGGGCATCCAGAAAATGCTTTAAAAAACAAAAGGATGAGGGATGTGAAACAGATAAAAAAGCTAAGCTAAAAGAGTTCCCAGTCACCGAAACGGGAAAAAGGTAAGCAACAAAAGAAATAATGTGCTATTGGACTATAACCCAAAGTATAAAATAAATATCCATGAGTCCATAGCCGTACAAATAATTGAATGAATGAATGAATGAATGAGCGAACGAATACAGAAGAATTGCAAATAATCTAGGTAGCTACTCTCTCTCTAGCAGGTAGAGCTTACTGGCCCTCCCCTCATTTGAACAGGGACTGTGATCAGTGACTTGTTTCCAAAGTACGGGAAGGATGGAAAGAATAGTAACTTTTCAGTGGAACGATGTTTCAGAAAAGGTACCTTCTCCTTTCCCCAGGTGATCAAGGAGAACAGCATCAGTGATAAGTCCTGTGGACTGCATTGCCCCAAATGATAGGATGAGAAGTGGGCTTTACCTCTGTAGTCTTCCTTCCAGGAACCCATCACCCTTTAGAAAAATTAGAAAAACCGCAGACAAACCCAAGTTTCAGGACATTCTACAAAACCCTAGACCAATACTGCACGAAACTATCAAGGCAAGTCTGAGAAATTGTCCCAGAGGAGACGAGAAGACATGATGCTAAGTGTATGTGGCATTCTGCATGCCAGCCTGGAACAGAAGACATTAATGGAAAGGCTAGCGAAATCCAAATAAAATATGGAGGTTAGGCCATAATAACATGCCAATGTTGGCTTCTTAGTTGTGACAAATGTGCCATGGTGAGGTAGGGTGTTGACAATAGGGAAACCTGGGTAAGAGATCGATAGGGACTCTTGAAGCATCTTTGCAAATTTTCTATAAATATGAAACTATTCTAAAATTTTAAAAATGTTGAAAGGGGGGCAGGGCTTGAGAAAGGCACAAGCCTAGCTAATTAGTCAGGAGCATGAGGGCCCACATATCAGGACTGACGAAGGGTGAGGGGAGAAGAACCCAGAGAGGCTGCAGAGACAGACCAGAGCCCTGGTGGGGCCTTGTCTGCGTTTGAATCCTCATTCTGCATTATGCCAAGTGGGTGATCTTGGGCAAGTTCTTTGCTTTCAATTCATATGTTGAAACCTAATGCCCAATGTGATGGTGATAGAAGGTGGGACTTTGGGAGGTGCTTTGGTCATGAGGGTGGAGCCCTCACGAATGGGATTAGCTCTCCCATAAAAGAGGCCAGAGAGCTCCTTTGCCCCTTCCAGCACATTACGGGCTCGGCAAGAAGGCACCAATCATGAACCTGAAAGCAGGCCCTTGCTAGACACCGAATCTGCTGGTGCCTTAATCTTGGACTTCCCGGCCTCAAGAACTGTGCGAAAGAAACTTCCATTGTTTATAAGCTACCCAGTCTCTGGTATTTTGTTATAGCAGCAAGAAAGGGCTTAGACATTCTTCAATCTCTCTGAGCCTCCGTTTTCTCATCTGTAAAATGGAGCAATAATAATGCTCTCCTGATGGTTTCCAGTTTGAGGCTGATATTAACATCTTTGTACATGTCTTGTGAACACATGCCCATATAACTGTTGGATATTTACCTAGGAGTTGCTAGATCACAAGGCATGCACACGCTCGGCTATGGTAGATCCTCCAAATAGCCTTCCGATGTGCTGTACCCCTCCAAGAGATTTCATGTATTTACTTTTGCACATAGACTAAAATCCACGCTCTATACCACGCAGAAAATGAAATGTTGAGAAAAAGAAACCAAACACAAGAGAGTACATGTTCTGTAATTGTGTATATAGAAAGACAAACTAACCAATGGCTTAGAAGTCAAAATAGTGGTTACTCTGGCTGGAGGGCTA
Source organism: Phoca vitulina (assembly GCF_004348235.1). Classification (NCBI taxonomy): domain Eukaryota; kingdom Metazoa; phylum Chordata; class Mammalia; order Carnivora; family Phocidae; genus Phoca; species Phoca vitulina. The sequence goes on along the minus strand of NW_022589768.1, from coordinate 6,574,865 downwards.
GGGACAGATCGAGGCACAAGAGGGCCTCCTGGGGGCTGGAAATGTTCTGTATCTTGTTCTGGTAGCTAGCTACATAGGTGTGTTCACTATGGGACAATGCCTCAAGGTGTGTGTTTTGAATATACTTTGCACTTTGGGAAAAACTTACATTAAAGAAAACTCTATTGAAGGACTTTGGGAAGAAGAGTGCCATTGTTTTTAAAGGTTGATTCCGGCTGCTCTGTGGAGAATGGGTTATAGAGAAACGAGAGAGACGCAGAGACCAGCAAGGAGGCTAGGGCAGTGGTCCAGGGGAGGGACGGTGGTTGCTAGGAGCTGGGTGCTGGTGAGTGGTGGGGGGAGTTGTAAAGGAAAGGATAAATACTGGAAGGATTTTGGAAGTGGAGCTGACAAGACTTTTCAGCAGACAGGATGTATGGGGTTAGGCAAGAGAGGGTTCAAAGATGACACCCAGGTTCTGGCCTGAGCAACTAAGTGGATGGCGGTGACTTTTTTATTGAAACAAATTGCCTGTCACTCATCCATCTCATCCACACCCACGGGGATCCTCATCTCCAGGCCTGGGCACAGTGCCCAGCAATAGGAAAGGAAGCACCCCTAAAATATTTATGGAATGAATGACATGACTATCCCCCTTGGGCAGAACCAGATCCAGGGTGTGGGAGGTGACGGCAAAGCAGATTATAGACGAGAGGAGGAGTGCTTAAGTCACGGGAATAACAGGGACAGAATAGAGAATACGGTCAACAATCCTGTAATGATGTTGTGTGGTGACAGATGGGGACTGCACTTGTGGGGAGCCCAGCATAACGCAGTGAGAAGTGGACTTACTATGTTGTACCCCTGAAACTGATGTAACATTGGGTGTCAACTACACTCAAATAAAAATATTTTTTAAAGAGAGAGAGAGGGGCGCCTGGGTGGCTAAGTCGGTTAAGCATCTGCCTTCAGCTGGGGTCATGATCTCAGAGTCCTGGGTTCGAGCCCCACGTCAGGGTCCCTGCTCAGCAGGAGCCTGCTTCTCCCTTTCCCTCTGCCTGCTCCCCATCTCCCCTGCCCCGCTCGTGCTCTCTCTCACTCACTCTCTCAAATAAATAAATAAAATCTTTTTAAAATAGAGAGACAGGGGGACGCCTGGGTGGCTCAGTCAGTAAGTGTCTGCCTTCAGCTCAGGTCATGATCCCTGGGTCCTGGGATCGAGCCCTGCATCGAGCTCCCTGCTCAGGGGGGAGTCTGCTTCTCCCTCTCCCACTCCCCCCTGCTTGTGTTCCCTCTCTCGCTGTGTCTCTCTCTGTCAAATAAATAAATAATCTTTAAAAAAAGAGAGAGAGAGAAAGAAGGAAGTGCTCCCCAGTGATGGCAGCTATGTATGCAACGGGAGACGGACTCCCCTCGTGGGCGGTGGGCTCCCTGTGCCGGAAGGGACTGAAGCGAAGGACATGTGTCAGGAGGACAGTGTAGGAGAGGGACAGTGAGGACAGGTGACCTCTGAGGTCTACACCACCTCCAGGATGCTGGTTTGCGATGACCCTCCAAGTGCACGGGAGGCCAGGGGGGCCCGGCGCCTCCCCCTCTGCTTTCCAGCCCTGGTGAATGCAGGCATCACGTGGGCTTGAGCAGAGCCTCGAGGCGGCCCCACACTCACACCCTCCAAGCGCTCACCCCCTTTCCCAAACCAGATGCTCTGAACACACATCATGATCTGTGAGCAAACATCCCGGCCCAGGGACCAAACAACCCCCTTTTGTTTCCAAGCCAGAGACCAAGGGCCAGGGGCCAGTGCTGGCGAATAAATATGCTTTCAGTTGAAAAACGTAGAAGTGTTTTCTCACTGAAACCGAAGGGGTGGGCCAAATTCTGAGGTTCCTTTATGTGATTTTCCATACTTCGTCTGGGGCTTCAGTTGACCACTGTCCTCATGGATTTCTCTGGAGACTCCCTCCGCCCTGACGAATTTCCCCTCCTCTGAACACCTGAAGCTCCGACATTCAGAGCCAGCCAAGCTATTCATAGTGGAGCGGCGCCCTGAGATGTCTCCTCACCGGGATTGTCTGCTCCTCTGGGACAGGCCGCCGGGGGTCGTACAGGTAGATTTAGACCCGGCACCTGGATTCAAGCCCCAGCTTCACATCTTACCTGCCTGCTGATCTTTATCAAACTGCTACTCAGGCACATTTATTTTCTTCATGTAAAGTTCGTCTCCTTCTCTCCTTTCCAGGAGGTCAGTGACATGCGGTACAGTTTCCTCCCGGGCCCAGAGAGGTCCTAGGCGTTTTCATCTGCTGGGGAACATGCCCACATCTGGGTTGGGTTTTGGTCCGCAGAGTCAAAAGGATGTGGAAGAAATGCTTTAGAAAAATCTATTTTTAAAGGGCTCTGCTCAAAGCCTTTCTACGTGGGCCAGCTGGACATCTGGACAACCCATCTCATGAATGAGACCAGAGTGAGGCCATTTCCGGAAGAACATCAAGTTCTTCCCTGGAAATTGTTAAAAAACAAAATTAGGGGCACCTGGGTGGCTCAGTCGTTAAGCGTCTGCCTTCGGCTCTGGTCATGATCCCGGGGTCCTGGGATGGAGCCCTGCATTGGGCTCCTTGCTCAGCAGGGAGCCTGCTTCTCCCCTGCCTGCCATTCTCCCTGCTTGTGCTTGCTCTCTGTCTCTCTCTCTCTTGCTCTCTGTGTCAAATAAATTAATTTAATTAAATTAAAACAAAAACAAAAACAAAAAACAAAATTAACCCGAGTAAATTTGAAGATCTAATGGGCTTTATTAAACAATTCGTGAATTGGGCAGCATCCCATCTAGCAAGTAGAAAGGAGCTCTGTCAAGCTATAGAGAAGGAAAGATTTTTAAAGGCAGAGAGGGAGCAGGAAAAAAGGAAATTATTAGCAAGGAATGCATTGTTTTAGGCAAGGTTGTCCTCCTTGGAAAGGGTCTATCAGTAAATTTCCTAGAGCTGACCAGGAAATTCCATGTTGGTTGGTTAAAGGTTACATTCCTGGGAGGGTTGAAAGTGCAGTTAGGTTAGGTATTAAGTCTTGGTTTACTGATGTGAGCCTTAACATAAGTGACTCCAATTTGGACTGTGGTTTTCTTTTGAACAAAATCAAACCCAAGGAGGCCTAGAGGCAGAGCCCCAGATTGGGCAGGACTTGAGGGGCTGATCAGCAAACCACAGGCCCAGGAGTGTTTATCACTGGCCAATCGCCCCCCACCCAACACCCAGTCTCCCCCAATCTCATCCCCCAGCTGGAGGGGCCTCTCTTTAAGGATCTGGTAACCTTGTCTAAACACAGATCCCTGACCTGTTTAGGAACTGGTTGTCTTCCTTCTCCTACTATTACCCGCCTTTTGAGCCAGCAGCCATGCTTGTCAGATACTCTTTCTGCCATTTCTCCCAAGAAAAAGTCAACCCTCTCAATGAACTGAGTAGCAGACTTTAAATTTCTGACTTCTTGTTCCAAACCTACTGCTCTGTGGCTCTGGCCTCAAAGCCTCCTGAGTCCCAACAGATGTCAGATGAACGTCCACAAAGCTACCAGGTGACCAAGTTGGTTGGTCCAGCCTTTGATAAATTTCAGATATGCCACTGAGCCTGGAGGGAGCACAGCTTGGCTGGATGGGGCAACCTCTTCACCAGAAGGGGGAATTTGGACTTTATTTCCTGCCCTAATCCCTGTGCCACATACTTAGCCATCAGGCAATAGCCTCCCTACCTAACCCTTCCTGAGTTCATTCATTCATTCAAAAATATTGAGCAGGGGCGCCTGGGTGGTTCAGTCGTTAAGCGTCTGCCTTCCGCTCAGGTCATGATCCCAGGGTCCTGGGATCAAGCCCTGCATCAGTCTCCCTGCTCAGCGGGAAGCCTGCTTCTCCCTCTCCCACTCCCCCTGCTTGTGTTCCCTCTCTCACTGTGTCTCTCTCTGTCAAATAAATAAATAAAATCTTTAAAAAAAAAATATTGAGCAAATATCAAGTTGTGTGGTGTGAGGACCCACTCAGAATCCCAGAGTTGACGTAAAGAATGTTTTTTAATTTTAATTTTAATTTATATTTCTTAAGTAAACTGTACACCCAATGTGGTGCTCGAATTCACAACCCTGAGATTGAGTCGAGTGTTTCACTGACAGAGCCAACCAGGTGCCCCAAGAATATTTTAAGCTGAAGACATTTGAGATTCAACAGATGCAGGAAAAAGCTTTATGGGAGCTTCCATATTTGACTAAAAACAGAAACTTCTAAGAAATGAAGATTGCCATAGGTTCCTTCTTTGGGACAGATCTACTCCCAGGAAAGAGTAAACCTACCACAAATTCCCTCTCTGGAGGAGCTTTATGGCCCTGAAGAAGAAAAAAGACCACTCATACCTTTATAGACAAACATTATCACAGACATTCTTATGTCCCCTTTGTTCTCCTAAAGAAACTCCTTCCCATAGGAGCCTTTTCTCCCCCTTTCCTTTCCCTTACTAAATTAAATATAGGAGCCCCTAAATCTAACCCTCCCTTTTGAGTTACTCATTATTAAGCACTCCAGTATATAAATAAACTCTTTTCACTTGTTAACCAGTCTTTTGTCAGTTTAATTCACAGGGCCCCAAGAAGCGAACTTAAGAGGGTAAAGAGAGTAGAAGCAAAGAGTTGTTTTTTTTTTTTCCTCCCCAGCAGTGGTTTGTACTGACTCTTCTTTTACCCTTCAGATCTCAGTAGGGGCTGGAGCCCCTAAACCCCTCATCTAGGACTGCCAACCTCTTGATCCTAAGACATTAAACCCTTCTCACTGGGCCCTTGGGGGTGTCCCTGTCCCTAGCCTTACTCCCTGGCTGTCCTCACTCTCCAAGTATCTACTAACCTCAGCAGAGGAAGTCCCTGGTATGTGGGTCTTGAGCTCAAAATCCACTCCTTTCCCAGCACAACCACAGGCCTAGCCTATTTGTCTTTCTAGAAATTAGATTCTAGATTCTATTTGTCTTTCTGGAATCTAGAATGTTGATTGATGCCCTGGAGGCTCTTGCCAGACAATATGGTGACCTTTGGCCAAAGGAGCTTTGGCACAGAGTCCAGACCCCTTCAAAGTCTCACCAGCAAGGTGACTTGCAAAAAAGCCTGTTTCCCCAATAATCCAGTTCATCATTGCTGAATCAGATACCCCCACATTTCTAAAGGGCAAACATTCATCCTTAGAGATAGGACCACCTAATCTTTACGGAGGACAGGACAGTGTTCCTAAGGGCCCTGTGATTAGCCAGGCTGCCCCTCTGATACTGAGTACTTTACACCACCCTACCCCAGCCCCTTGGTCCTGCCAGAAACAAGAAAAGATCCCAGTGAGCCCAGACTCCTTACCGGCGACTCTCAGCTACACACACAAAGACCTGGCCGAAGCTTTGAAATGAGCACTTGTAAAGAAAGGCCCGATTGCATTCTTAGCAAGGGTGGCCCTCCCCCTCTGCCACTGTCTGCGGGTGGGGGGTGAGGGGAAGTCATTCTTCCGGTGATCTCTGTGTTGGGAATGTAAAGTTGAAATGTCTCAGGAGGCATGCAGGCAGTTGGAAATAAAGCTCCTGGGGGCTAGTTGATCCAAACAGATAGATGTGAAAATCATCAGCTCTAAAGTGGCAAGCCCACCCATGAAAATGGGGGAGCCCTCTTGGGGGCACATGTAGGGGCAAGGCAGAATCTGTGTGTTTTCACCTGCCTGGCTCTTCGAAGATAACCTCCTTCATCTCTGGCCAACTCCCCCGGGTACTTGAAACAGAAGAAGGGGCAGGAGGGAACTAAGAAGTTCTGAGTGCCTACTAGCCATAAGGCAACATTAGGACAGGAGTAAGCCACGGGGTTCTGAGTCCTCCAAACTCGGATTGAGCCTGGCTCCGCCACTTTTGTAGTGGGACAACCGGAACCGGCTAATAATGTGTGGGGCTCAGTGCAAAATGAAAATACCAGACCCTTTGTTTAAAAATTATGAGGAATTTCAAGATGACAACACGAGGGGTCCTGTGAGACAGGTCGCAAGCCCAGGAAGCCAGCCCTGGGGCAATTTGGGGCAAGTTCCTTTCTTTCTCTCTGATTCTCAGGCTTCTCAAAAGTAGTTGTGACCTGCGCAGGGCCAGGTACCTAGATGGAGCTAAAAGTTGGGTTGTTCCCATATCCTTTCTTTATCCACAAGACTGTTAACTTCCTTGAGGGACACGGTGAACTTTTCCATCTTTTGTGATCACAGTGCCTGGCATATAGTAGGTGCTCAATAAATGTTACAGAAGCATGATGTTCTCAAGTTCTTGCTGATCCTAGAACCTGCCTCCCTTTCAAAGACGGTAGACTGGTCTACCAGCTGCTTCTCTCAATGTCTTATTTCCTTGCTCAGGTCACAGGGACCTCAGGCCTTGACCCCTGAATCCCCACCTCTACGCCAGGGATTAGGTCATCCACTCCTCTAGTTTTCTTCCACAAATGAACTCTCGGCCATCTGTTTGGCCCTGTACCCTCCAGTAACAATGCTCAAGAAGGTTATTTCCTTACCTGGAAAAAAATCTTATTGGTCGATCATGAATTTCAGAGGATGGTACAAAACACCACTTTTCCTGTGAGGGCAAGGCTTGGCTACAGACCCAGGCACCCCTTTTCCTCTCTGGTAACCCTTCTGTCCGCTTTGCATCCTCTCCCTCCTCCCTGCAAGCCTGGCTTCACTCTGGCAGCTGCCCTGGGGGGTCCAGACACCTGGGATCTTCTTCCTGGTTCCATCCTAGGAGGGAAGTGGGATGGGGGCACCTGGGGCCTCAGGCCTCTCAGATTCACCAAGGTGAGAGTCAGCAGGGCAGGCGGAACTTTCTGTCACATCCCCTAACTTGACCTTACCTCATTATTGTGCTACAGGGGGGCCTGGCTGGCTCAGGTGGAGAAGCGTGTGACTCTTGATCTCAGCGTCCTGAGTTCGAGTCCCACATTGGGTGTCAAGATCACTTAAAAATAAAATCTTAAAAAATAAAAATAAAAAAGAGCCTAATTATGCTACCAAACTAGGATGCGAGGGAAGCATCTGAGGTGGGGAAGCACACAGAAAACCAGTCCAACCCCTTGAACCACAAGCCACAGTTGATCTAGACACTGACCCACGCTTGTGAAGTGGGCCTGGAAAGTTACAGCTGCTTCATGAAATTGCCTGTCCTCATCCTGAGCATTTAGGATCTGCCAGGCCTGATGCTGAATGCCAAAGGGTGACCAGAAGGAGCTTGGAGCCCAGTGGGGAGGCAAGCCCGTCCAGGACTAACAAGGCAAACTTCGGTAAGGGCCTCATGACAGGTTCTAGCAAAGACCGCAGTGGCTCTCAGGGACAGGACGGACGGCAGACCCCACGCTCCCTGCCTCTCTCTGTAAGGGCCTCCAGGGGCGGTCTGATGCCTTTCAAGCCAGAGATGCTAGCAGAGCTCTAAGCCCATCTCCTCCCTGAAGTAGCAAACGGATGCCCCTTTGTTGCCGGGACCCCCTAATGAACGCGGAGGAGGGGATGTCCCAAGGCCCTCTCCTTCGGACTTCACTCCTGGCACCTGACTCCTGAGTCCTTGGGGTGGCAGTCCCCACTGGCTTCCCCCACCCCTCCCAGAGAACTGTCCCACCCCTGCTGTCCTGGCCTCCTTGGGGAAAACTGGCAGCCCCTTTCTTGCTCACCGCAAGCACCCCGACCATTTTCCTGAAGGCTGCTATTGAAATCTCCGGCCCACACCATCACCACAAGGCTGCCACCAACTGACCCCCACCACGCCGCTCAGTTCCGGGGTGGGGGGGGGAAGGGCAGGCCCTGCCTTCTGCACACCGCATGCCCCTCCTTGCCACTGCTGGGGAGCGAGAATTTCCTGTCCCCTTCAAGGTCCTTCTAGCCAGACTAAGAATCAAATGGACATGAGACCGCTTGACAAGAGAAAATCAAACAGTTCCGTACATTCAGAGAATCCACAAAGCCATGGACATTCCAAAGATGGTTGGGCAAAATAAGCTATACACATGGTCATTCTGATCTAAGAAGAGGTCAGGCGTCTGGACTTCAAAGGGAACTGAAGCAATTCCTAGGAAGAGGAGAAAGTGTAAATGTGTTGTAAGCAAATGTTTGCTGGGCCGCTCAGAAGAACCTCCAGGTTCTTCCCAGTCGGTACCTAGTCCTTATCACCATGTACTTATCTGTGGTCATAGCCCTCTTCCTGGAGCAACCCCTCTATCCACATTCTTTCTAGGCAATGAGGGGGAGGTAAAGAGCTTTTCTGGAATCTGCCAGGTTTTGATTGCTTTTTAACTCAAAATCATCTTTATGTTTGGGGCAGCCTGCCCTTGGCCCCCTACACCATCCCCCAAATGGCTGGCCCATTGCTAAAGATGCCCTGGGTCATGTCTCCCCGGTGCCAGGTTTAGGGGCTCACTTCCACCCTGGGAGTGAGGGTGGACCCCAGCCAACACAACGCCCTATCCTCTCCCCACCAACCCCCCAGCTGGCCCTTCTAGTTCTGCTCTTCCAACCACACTGTTCCCAGTAGAGACTCCCGAGGTAGCGCCTGCCCTTCTCCTGCTTCTTCGGGGCTCCCTCCCTTCATCAAATCTCCTTATTGTGCCCATTTCACAGTTGGGAGGAAAAGGCACAGAGAAACCTCTCACTTGCTGTTTGCTCCGGGGACCCAGCTGCTGGGCCTTTTGCCTGGAAGCCCAGGCCCTGAGGGCACAAAGAGTAGCTCCTGGCCCTCCTGGGAAGAGAAGCTGTCAGCAGTGAGCAACTCCCAGGCTCCCAGCCCCCCCTCCAGCCGGACCTCCCTACCTCCCTCCCTCCCTCCGCCAGCAAGCTTGGACAGGGAGCAGGCACCCAGGGGGCACCGGAAGCTGCCTGCAGCCTCCCAGGGGACCTCTCAGACCCAGTTGTTTTTGAGGATCAGAGAGCCTGCCGGAGACCAGGCAACGGGGAGGCCGCAAATGGGGCTCTTTGTAGAGAAAAGCGTAAATACACATTTAACCACCGGTGACATTTCCTCATCGGCCCACGCTGGCTGGCTCTCCCTGTCCCCCTGCCCCCACGCCATCCCAGAAGGCCGGCTGGCACAGAGCATGGGCACGGAGAGTTCTTTCCCAGCACGGCAATTAGCTCCAGACCGGGGAGCAGATGCACATTCTCAGGGAGGCCGGGTCCCAGGGCCTTGGCAGGGGCCACCGTAGCTGCCCATCGCCAGCAAGGCCGTCAAAAGGAGGTGAGGCGTGGGAGCCGGGCCCTTAGAGGGGCCACCACCGGACCTGCCGGGCGGCCATCAGGCCTTGGCAGGAAGAGAAAACATTTTTGCTCTTAGAGAGAGTAAAGAGAAAGGCAGCATGGCCCGGCAGGCCAACTTCTGCCAGTCTTGAGGGGGTGGAGAACAAAACCCTTTTTCTCCAGGTCCTCGAATCTTCTGCCAGGCTGGGCCATTGGTTGGTTCTTTCCCAGCTCTGGGGAGGTGTGGGGATCAGAGCTGCCCGGGGCCCATTGAGGAGAGGCCCCGAATAGACACATCCAGGAGGCCCTGGCCAGCTGATACGACCTCCTAGAGTCAGCCTCACAGGCTCTGCATTCTGAGAGACCCGCGTTCACCAGCCAGGCCGCAGGACATCTGTGAACGGCAAGGTCCTCTTGCTTAAAATAATAAAGATCGGGTCTGCCTCGCGTGAAAAACGCAAGGTGCAGAGTGCAAGGATAGTGTGCCGCCGTTCAAGGAGGCGGGGGAGGGGAGCCATAATGTTGATGCACATTTGCGTGTGTGTGCACGCAGGGGGCGGTGTGGGGGGGGAGCCGCTCTGGAAGGATAAACAAAAAGTGGGCTGTTTGGCTTGCCTCCAGGAAGGGAAATGGGTGACCGGCCGCGGAACAGGGGAGGGAGGCTTCTCAGAGTGTACATTTTGGAGCTCTCGAGTTTTGAATTGTTTCAATGACTATATATTCAAAAATAGAATTTGAATCAGACAAAACACAAGGGTAACGGAATGGACGCTGCTGGATGGCTGTGAGGGTGAGTTAACGTCAGGGAAATGGCAGCAGGATGCCAGGTGCGTGGCAGGCCCTCGGGAAGGGTGTTAGAGCCGTAGAGGTTAGGGCACGTGGGCACCAGCCCGCACTGCCGGCCAAGAAAGGGTGCAGAGCGGGCGCAGTGGTCCTTGCCCTGCAGGTGGGGCCTGGAGGTCCAGAAGGGGACATGCCCAAGGTCGCACAGCTGGAAGTGATGGATGATGGATCTTGGACTGGAATTCTGTTCCCAGGAGGAGCCCAGGAACATGTGTAGAAGCTAGAAAAAACATGTAAGATCTCTGAAGATAGTAACACCAGGTGAAAATCAGATCCGTCCGAGATGGCATGACTTTCAAGGTCAGCGTTCAGAAGAGCAAGGGGCCCCAGCCTTGGCTGATCAGGGCAGAACTTTGGGTCGGGGCGTAAGGGCAGGGAGGCTGGACTCAGAATCTAGCCTCCTGCCAGAGCAGGTCCACCCCAAGAGGCCCTTTCGCTGAGTGAACCCACACTCCTGTGCTTTCTCTACCCAGCACCACGCTTGGCCTCCACTGGAAAGGAATCCCTTCTCAAAATGCCCCTGGCCCCTCCCTCACCCAGCAGGCCCCTCCTCTACCAAGATGGCATGCCTAGTCTATACTAGGCATTCAGCGAGGCCAGGGGGACACCAAGAAGTCTAAGGAACCTCTTGGAGCTTCTAGTTTAATTGGAAGTTAAAAGCAGACAAGTATCTGTTCTTGGAGCCCTGGCCCTCCCACTCCCTAGCTGTGTGACCTCGAGTCAGACACTTGGCATCTTGTGGCCTCTGCTTCCTCATCTGTGAAATGGGCATCAAAAAAGCATCTTCCTCGCTTGTTTTGAGGATTAAATGATAGTCCATAGAAGGCGTGTAAACTGTCCATTGGAAGTGCCTGACCGTAGCTCTATCAGCTACTACTGTCATGCAAGAGAGAAAGAGAAAGATGCATTTTAAGACAGACAGAACCAAAGGTTGGATGAGTGATGTAAGCCGACACAGCATTATCACCATTGGGATTCCCAGAGAGAATGCCAGGGTAGCCCAGAAGGGCTCCATGAGCAAGTGGAGCTTGCACTGGGCCTTGAAGCAGGGGAAAAAGAAGACAACATTCCAGGACACCTGGCTGGTTCAGTTGGAAGAGCTTGCAACTCTTGATCTCAGAGTTGTGATTTGAGTTTCTTGCTCAGTGTAGAGATTACTTAAAAATAAAATCTTTCTTTTAAAGATTTTATTTATTTGCAAGAGAGAGCAAGCGAGAGAGCATGAGTAGGGGAGGCAGAGAGAGAGGGAGAAACAGACTCCCCACTGAGCAGAGAGCCTGATGTGGGGCTTGATCCCAGGACCCTGGGATCATGACCTGAGCCAAAGGCAGATGTTTAACCAACTGAGCCACCCAGGTGCCCCAAAAATAAAATCTTAAAAAAAATAAAATCTTCCAAGGAAGAGGCTCAGCAATGGCAAAGGTGAGAGTAAGTGCGGCTGGAGGGAAGCAAGACAGCAGGTGTTGTCTTTGGGGAATTAACCTCTTGTCCTGTAGATGAAGCACCAGGGTCAGAAGCCAGCCTCTGCAGCCCTCCCCTGGCAGCACCCAGGCTGGGCCAGAGGCCACCCAGAATTCCTGCTCTCAACTCATTGGTATCAGTGTATTTCCTCTCTCTGGGGCGACTTCCAAGCCCAAGACTGCCTCAAAGGATTCAAACTCAAAGTCAGGATGCTCCATTCCCGATCTTGGGAAAGGCCAGTGGGTATAGGCAGCACTGTCCTCACAGTGACTGTCCCCATCACAGGAACATGGCTCCACAGTGGTCAGACTCTTCTCTGCTTGGGCAGTCAATAAAACTGAGCACCATCTGTTCATAGTAACACACGTTCATTATTAGAACTTTAGAAAACATAGACATACTTTGAGAAGAAAAGAAATGATACCTTCATCCTCCAACCCCAAAAGAACTTCAGTCATCATTTGACCACGTATGTCCTTCCAACCTTTGTCCTACGCATGCAGTTTTGACAGAGTCAAACATTGTGCCATGTGTGATAGGCAGCCTTCTAAAATGGCCTCACTGATCCCCACCTTCTGGAAGTCACACTCGTGTGTGATCCCCCCTCCCCCTTTGAGTGTGGCCTGGACCTGGTGACTTGCTTGTAAGGAGAATATGGCCAAAGTGAGATGAGGATCCATCTTCCTGGCATTCCTTCTCTCTGGCTCTCCTCACAGGCTGCCCCAATAGTAAGGACATTCCTACAACCCTGAGGTCCTGAATCCTACCAAGAAACATGCGAGTGAGCTTGCAAGCAGACCCTGCCCCGTAGAGTCTCCAGATAAGACCACAGCCCCGGTTGACACTTTACAGCCTTGTGAGAAACTCAGAAGCAGTGGACCAACTCAGCTGTGATCAGATTCCTGACCCACACCAAGTGCAAGATAATAAATGTGCATTGTTTTAAGCCACTGTGTTTTGGAATAATGTGTTATGCAGCAATATACAATTAATAAACCATGTATATAATTTTATAAACTAATTTTAAAGCCTAACATAACAACATAAGCATTCTCCTTCATTATCTTCTCTCTCTGCAAACATCATGCTTGCGTGTTGTGTAATGCTTTACCCATAATTTGTTTAACCATCCTGCTAGAGTAGGACATTTGAATTATTTTCCAGTTTTCACTGTGTGATGCATAGAGCATCATCTTTTTTTCTTTAAGATTTTATTTATTTATTTGTTAGGAGAGAGGGTGAAGACAAGCCGGGGGAGGGGCAGAGGCAGAGAGAGAGAGAGAGAATCTTAAACAGACTCCCCACTGAGCGCAGAGCCTGACGCGGGGCTCGATCTCATGACCCTGAGATCGTGACCTGAGCCGAAACCAAGAGTTGGACCCTTTTTTTTTTTTTTTTAAAGATTTTACCTATTTGACAGAGAGAGACACAGCGAGAGAGGGAACACAAGCAGGGGGAGTGGGAGAGGGAGAAGCAGGCTTCCCGCCAAGCAGGGAGCCCGATGCGGGGCTCGATCCCAGGACCCTGGGATCATGACCCGAGCCGAAGGCAGACGCTTAACGACTGAACCACCCAGGCGCCCCCCAAGAGTTGGACCCTTAACCAACTGAGCCACCCAGGCTCCCCTAAAGCCTCATCTTTAAGATGATTTCTTCAGAGCATATTTCGATAAGAATTACTGTGTCGAAGAATATGACACACACCATTTAACAGTATGAGTTATGATAAACTCACCATCCTACCTCTTTAAGGTACATTTTATCCTTTTAAATCCTGGCTCTATAGACCAGACTACTCAACAAAGTTGCCATAAGATCATGCTGAGAGCCGAGGATTTGGCTGGGGTCAGAGGTTAGATCTTAGAGAAGCCATAAAACAAGAAGTTCAGGTTCAATTTTCCTTTCCAGAGCATTTGGTGCCAAAGGAGGCTGAGGGTACACATTCTAGGTTCTGTTTACTACAAACTCAAACTGTATGTCTCAGCAAACCCATTCTTCTCACTGTCTCTTAAGGTTCCCATTGACTGATGTGTGACTTTGGGCAAGTTACTTAACCTCTCTGTGCCTCAATGTCCTCATATATAAAAGTGGGGGGGGGTTAAAAATAATACCCACATCATAGTGTTGTGTGAGAATTAAATGATATTAAAATCTGTAAAGTGCTTAGGACAGTGCTGTACACAGTGCTCTGTGTGTGTATGTTCTCATTCTCAGAGAAGGATAGTGTGATGATGAAGAGCTGAGCAGACCTGGCTTTAAAATCCCCCTCCACTAAGGGGCTCCTGGGTGGCTCAGTTGGTTAAACATCTGCCTTCAGCTCAGGTCATGATCCCGGGGTCCTGGGATCGAGCCCCACGTCTGGTTCCCAGCTCAGCGGGGAGTTTGCTTCTCCCTCTGCCTCTCCCTGCTTGTGCTCCCTCTGTCTCTCTCTCCCTCAAATGAATAAATAAAATCTTCTAAAAAAATAAATGAAAAATAAGTAAAATCCGCCTCCACTGATTATGAGCTGTGTGCCCTTGGACTAATGACTTAGCCTTTCAGACATTCAGTTTGTGCATTTGCAGACCAGGCCATGAAGCTAGGAACCCTCATTTGCCAAGGTTCTGTACCTAATTTTGCACAGGATTTATAATTGTATAATTGCAATTTACATATAATTTGCAAATGTATAATTGCAAAAGAGGGCCCCCAATTTTATAAGCTTCCGGGCCTCAAAAACCTGGGTCCCTCCCTAAGAAGGGTGATGCCATATGTGGTGGTTATAAAAATTAAATGAGATAATGTGTTTTATGACTTAAAATAGTGTCCGGTACATAGAAAGCCCTGACTAGTTTATAGTAGTTACTTCTTTGGAACATACAAGAATAGAACTTGCTTTCCTCCTTTTCTTCCTTTATACATAATGCTACCATTTTAGGAACACTAATTTACAAACACCCAAATTTTGGAAGAGAAAACAAAGGATGATCATTCTAGTTATAAAGTGACTCACTGACTTTACTTTTTCTTTTTTTTCTTTTTTCTTTTTTTTTCTAAGTAATCTCCATGCCCAACATGAGGCTGGAACTCACAACCCTGAGATCAAGAGTCACATGTTCTACTGACTGAACCTGTCAGACACACCCCTGGTTTTACATTTTTAGTTGCTGTCTGAAAAGCAGGGATCCATCCACCGGACAAACATGGTTATTGAGACACCGGAAGTGCTTTGAAATCCTGGGAGGACGGTCCCTGAAGAGAACAGAGGGATAAACACGCCTTTGGTACCCAGGGCTGCTGCACGTGCAGAGCCAAAGCTGGAGGAGGAGTGGAATGGGTGGCCACAGCTTTCCAAGCCTAGAGGACAGGACCCTACCTTGTTTTTGTTTTTTGTAAACATCCAACCGACTTTCTTTTCCAAAACATTTTTGAAGAAAATAATGAAGCAAAGAACCAGAGAAGTTAGTTATCACTCACAGCAAACCCGCCCCACCCCCGCCCCAGTGATAACACAAGATGATAATGAGGAGGTTAAGACTGGGCAAACAAAGCCAGGAGTAAACACCAGTAAAAGGACCAGTGGCTGATGGAATGTGGGAGGGAGAGGATCCAAGACAGGGGCGGCCAGGCAGTGAGTCAGCCTGGAGGCTTGGCGGCCCCTCCTCCCAGCGGCCCCTTGGGGAGAGAGGGCTCAGACCAGGGACAGGCCTGATAAACCCAGTCAGGATCCAAAGGCCCTGGAATCCCCTGCTGGATCCGTTGTTCTCTGTCCCTCCCTGACTATGGCTCCCTCCTCCACATCCAGCCACCCCTGGCTTAGGATTCCAGCGTCTTGCATCCTAAACCAGAGCATGCGTGTGGGACCCATCTCTTTCCACCAGGGGCATTTCATACCCAGCATCCCGTGGTTTGTGTGGCCACCTCCTGACATGCCCACATGACCTTGGGCTGCACCCACATGATCCCCCAAACACAATGATTCCAAGCCCTGGCAATGCTGGGTGACAGAGCAGCAAGGACCCTGATGCCTTGGGCTTGCACAGTGTTCTCCCTGCTGTGACCTTGACAGTCCTTGAGTGCCATAAAATGGGGGGAGGGATAGCCACGTGGCCCACCTTACCTGAGTGTCGTGAAGATGAAGTGAGCTGCTATGTGGGAAAGTGCCTTGCAAAAGGAAACATATGTAAGGAACATAGATTATGGGACTAGACTTGGGAAATTTCAAGCCCCACCCTGACCTGGCACGTTCTCCTGTCTCCTGCAGCGACCGGGAAATGCCTCATGGGCCCTTTCCCTAACCCCCGGGGTCTGTCTGCACAAGCCAGGCCAATCAATGCTCAGAGAGGTTTCCTCAGTGCCGGGTTGGACAGTGCCTGGGGCCTTGTGAGCACGTCTCACTGACTGTCCTCCCCCTGGGACCCATCTCCGCCACATCTCCAACTTCCTGTTGATATCCAGCTGAGGACAAGAGCCACCAGGAGGCAAGTCTCTGATGGCTGAGCATCCTCCCAGAAAGTGAGAATCCCCATCTCATAGAAGAGGAAGAAGGAGGAGGAGGAGAAGAAAACGTAATTGTTTTATGGTTGAAAAGTTTGGGAAATTCTGCTGACCCCAATCCAACCTCCTCTCCCTTCCCTTTCGCATCTGTCAAGGAAACACACAGTAACCTGCAGGGATTGGGACAACACAGTGACTAAGGGAGTAGTTGGAGTTCTTGGTTTGGGGGTTGTTTTATTTATTTATTTATTTTAAGATTTTATTTATTTATTTGACAGAGAGAGACACACAGTGAGAGAAGAAACACAAGCAAGGGGAGAGGGAGAGGGAGAAGCAGGCTCCCCGCTGAGCAGGGAGCCCAATGTGGGGCTCGATCCCAGGATCCTAGGACCCGGGGATCATGACCTGAGCCAAAGGCAGACGCTTAACCACTCAGCCACCCAAGCGCCCCTGGGGTTGGTTTAAAGGCAATTTTCAAATACATGGAAGTTGAGTAAATAGTAAAATAAACCCTTTGGATCAGCTTCAACAATTATCAATATTTATGAACATGAGGGAGGAGGGATTTAGGAACCAACTCAATGTCCCAGTTCCAGTCCTAACACCGATTAGTGCTGAGACTCTGGGCAAGTTGTTCAATCTTTCTGTTTCCTGATGTATTCAATGGGAATGACAATTGGGAATACTTACCTTGAGAACTTGTTCTGTAATAAATGAAATAAGATAGCTCTAAGGCACTAGCTGAATGTCCCCAACAAAGTGCTCAATCATTAGTGATAATCTGCACTAGAGGCTAGGAGTGTGGGTTGTAGGGGCCCAGGGCAGACTGCCCCAGGATGGGCCACTTTGGCATAAACATTTCTTTGCGTCAAAAGCAATCAAAACCTAGCGGATTCAGGAACAGCTCTTCACCTCCTCCTCCATGGCCTGCTTGTTCCAGGAAGAGAGCTATTAACAGAAATTCCTGTTTACCTAAGAAATGTATCCGCATAATAGGGCAACCTTTGTTTAGCAAACATCTCTCACCTTCCTGCTAATGGTCTTCCTCACCTTTGTAGCTTCAGACCCCCACCCCTCTCTGTAGCTCATATAAGCATCATGCTGCCCAACTGTCTTTGGAATTGTCATGTCCATGTGGATTCCCCAGACGTATGCCATGAAATTTGACTTTCTCCTATTAATCTGTCTCATGTCAGTTTGATTTAGTCCAGCTAGAAGGACCTTGAAGGGCAGAGAAAATTCTTCCTCCCCAACAGGGTTTCTGGAGCCAGGTTGTCTGGGTTTGAATCCCAGTTCTTAGTTTCTAGCTATGTGACCTTGGACAAGTTGCTGACCCTCTCTGTGCCCCAGTGTTTTAACAGCATTCCCTACCTCCTGGGTGTTTTGTTAGGCAAGTACATTTACAAGCACTTGGCGAGTAGTAAGGGCTCAATAAAGGTTGACTTCGGTATCATTAATACAACCTGTTGAACTCTACTTATTTTGGCATTTTGTACATTCCATTCACACCTATACACATCCTCCTTCTGAAGTGGGATCTCAAGAGTGTCAGCTTTAGGAAAGTCCGGAAGACGGAAAGAAGGAAAGTCTCAGGAGTTTCACTTCCACTGGACCATGCCACAGAGGCTCCTGCCATTTTTTCAGCAGAAATGTCAGACCTGCGGGCCCAAGAATTATTATGTTCTGACTTGCTTGCTCTGTGTGGGGGTCACAGATTCTTCACAGGGCATTCAGAAATGCTTTTAGGTTAAGTTGACACAACCTTGAAAAGCTGGAGTGACAAACTTCACAGTGACAGTGCCCCTCCCCCACACACTAGCAGAACAGAAGGATCTCCTTTCTTGAAGATGTTTAAACTGCTGCCTGACCTTTCATGGGAGCCCTGTTACCTAGAAATCCTGGAGTGGCATCCGTGGATGAGTCCATTTCGTTATTCTCCCCTCATGGAGCAAACACTCACCAGGTGCCCCGTGGTAACCGGCCTGGGATGAGGGGATGCAGCATGCCCAAGTTTTCCTGGGGGACCTCGGGCTCTTCACTTACCACATCTGGGCTTTCTTTTTTCAATAGGGTGCACCCAGATGATAGCAATAGTCCCTTCCAAATCTTGCCTTTTGTGACTCTATAATTCCATTTTTGATCTGAAATGCTAGTATTTGAACGATCTGATTCTTTTCACAAAACAAAGGAGGTGTGGGAGAGAGAAATGGGGGGCCTGTGGCTTCTGGCCATGGTGGTTCACCTTTCAGCCTTCATCTGGCCACACCACCTCTTGCATGCAGATGTTTACAACAGTCGAAACCACAGCTCTTCCGTAGGTCTCAGACAGTGTGGCCAGCTCATCCCAACTGACCTCCAGCTTTGTTTATTAGAGGGGGAAAAAACCACCAAAAAATCCTACCAATATCCCAGACAGGCTGAACCCGTGACCTCAGGGAAGGCAGTGACCTGAGCCTGTGCCAAGAGGACATCCCAGTGGCCTGGGGAGGGCTGGGCCTCCTTCTGATGCCGCTGATAGAATACCATGAACTGAACTAACAAGAGACCCTCTCACCCAAGTTCTGACCCCTCTCACCCCAGTGCCCGTTTCTACTATTGTGTTCCCATGGCCTCCTTGGAGTAAAATGACTTTCTTTACTGTCAGTTTCTTGATTAAATAATGCTGAACTCAAAGGCAAACTGACCAGGCATGGTGACGGTCCCCATCATCCATTGCCCCTTCCGGTGGGAGGATTGTTAATCCCTGCCATGAGATTGGTGGCACCTCTCTGATGACAGACCTTCCCCACCCCATTGTCAGGCCTGGCCATGTGATTTAGTATGGCCCGAGAGATGAGAGTAGACCTAACATGCCAGTTCTAAGCAGAAGATTTAAAAGCCATTGCATGTTTCTTCCGGACATCTTGCTCTTTCCTTTTGCCTTGGGAACTCCAGGTTCCAGAGAGCGGCTCCCTCAACTTGGGTCCTGGACTGAGAAATCATACGGGGATGAGCTGCAGCCACCAATGTATAATGTGAGTGAGAAAGAAACAAGCCGTGCTTCTTATAAGCCACTGAGATCTGGGAGTATTTCTTACTACATTGTGACCTAGCAGAAGCTGACTCACCCAGCAATGTTACCCCGAGCTGGTGCCAGGACTTGCCTATTTTTCTATCCTGATTATTCATGTTAAAATTTGAACAACCTTTGCCTATTTTTCTATCCTATTCACGTTAAAATTTGAACACCAAGATAAAAAGCTTTTGCACAGCAAAGGAAACCATCAACAAAATGAAAAGGCAGCCTACGGAATGGGTGAAGATACTTGCAAATGATATATCCTAGAAAGGGTTAATATAAATGTTAATATCATCAATATATTATTCATAGTATATGTTAATACTGATATATATAACCAAAATATATAACGAACGTATATAACCCAACATTAAAAAAACAATCTGACTAAAAATGGGCAGAGGACCTGAATAGACATTTTCCAAAGAACACATAGAGATTACCAACAGACACATGAAAGACGCTCAACATCACTCATCATCAGGGAAACGCAAAACAAAACTGCAATGAGATACTACCTCACGCCTGTCAGAATGGATAAAATCAAAAAGACAAGAAACAAGTGTTGGTGAGGATGTAGAGAAATAGGGACCCTCATGCACTGTGGATGGGAATGCAAACTGGTGCAGTCACTCTGGAAAACAGTACGGGGGTTCCTCAAAATATTTGAAATAGAAATACCAAAAGATCCCATAATTCCGCTACAGGATATTTACCCAAAGAATAGGAAAACACTAATTCAAAGGGAGACATGCACCCCTGCATTTATTGCAACATTATTTATGATAGCCGAGATATGGAAGCAGCCCAAATGTCCATCAGTAGATAAATGGATACAGAAGATGTGCTATATACACACGATGGAATATTACTTAACCATAAAAAAGAATGAGATCTTGCCATTTGCAACAACACAGATGGACCCAGAGGGTCTTATGCTAAGTGAAATAAGTCAAAGAAAGACAAATACCATGGGATTTCACTTATATGCAGAACCTAAAAAACAAAACTAATGAACAAACAAGAAAAAAGAAAGGAGGGAGGGAGGGTAGGAAGGAAGAAAAATAAAGAGAACAAACTGGTGGTTGCCAGAGTGGGGGTGATGGGTGAAATAGGTGAAGGGATTTGAACATAAAAAATTTGAACACCAAAAATAATCTCTGAGTCCCCATTTCATCATGATCCAACCCCTGGTTGGAAAGCAAAGGTCATGGGAAAGCATCAAGACTTCCGTGAAACCAACTCTAACCAGTGTTCAAATCAACAGTAGCTAAACATCAGGAAACAGCCTGACTTTCATTCAGAATGGTGAGTCATATGAAGACAGTGCTGTTCTCCACTCCACATGACTCTCTGCTCTCTTGGAATATAAACAACACAAAATCTGGTTGCTCTGTTTTCCATCTTACCTACTATGGTGGCCCCGGGCATGTCGCCCCCAAATCTGTCCCGGTGGTATGTTGATTATTTTGAGTGTACTTTACTTAAGAAAGAGCGGGTGCAGGAAGAACGCTCTGGGTCCCCTTCGCCTCCAGAAAGCAAGAAATCTATCTCCCATGGGAGAGGTACCTCCCTGCACCAGGGGGCAGAGAGATCCGTACCATCGGAGAAGGGGGAATCCAGAGCTGAAGAAGTCCGTATACACAGACCTTGTGGCTTTTACTCATTTACTGTCCCGGGCCAAATTCTGTTTAACTCCTCACAATTGAAGCTCCCAAATATAAGTGGTTTGGGATTGTTTGTTAGTTTGTTTGTTTTTATTGTCAATTTCTTACAGACTGTTGGTTCTTTGTCTCAAAAAGTAGAAAAGCTGCCTGCCTTGGTCATTTCTTTGGTGCTCAGTTTTACTCTTGTGCCAATGATGGTAAGTTTTGCGTGTCCATTTGGCTACGCTGTAGCACGCAGTTACTTAATCCAACACCAACCTAGGTGTCGCCATGAGGGTGTCTTGTAGATGTGGCTTAACTTTCAGTAAAGGGTATGATCCTTGATTACGTGTGTGGGCCTCGCTCAATCAGTGGATTGCCACGGGAGCAAAAACTGAGGTTTTCTGGGAGCAGGAATTCTGTTGTACCAATTCCTGCCTGAGTTTCTAGCCCGCCCTGTGGATTTCAGACTAAGCAACCTGGTCCTTAAAATCAATGTCTCTCTCTCTCATCCCATTCTTCCCCATCCAGAACCAAGCCAGGTTTTGCTGTAATCCCAGATGTGACCTGTTCTCACTATTTGTGGGGCTTCTGGGACTGAGGCCCCTGGTCTCAGCTGGTACTATTTACCCTGGGGGATGTGAAGGGGCCTTTGAGAAGGAGGGGCTCCCCCGGCTCATCCCAAAAAGCTATGAGTGAGCTGGGGGAACCCCTCCCCCTCTTCCCTACCCCTCCGAATCCTCCTTCCACATTCAGTCATCCTTTGCTGACTCCTTTTCCCCCTTTAAATCTGTCCTTGAGTGTGATTTCACCCTCATTTCATCAGTTTAAAGCAAGTCCCCTCCCCCTCTCTTTTAAGTAGGCTCCACGCCCAGCATGGAGCCCAACACAGAGGCTCGATCTCATGACCTTGAGATCAAGACCAGAGCTGAGATCAAGAGTCAAATGCTTAACCAACTGAGCCCTCCCAGTTGCCCCTAAAAGAAAATCTCTTGATCAAAGATTTATTGGCAGCCTTTATCCTTTCGGGAATGACCTATCCTTTGAGTCTCTGTTCTTTTTTCTTTCTGTCTTTCCCTCCCCTGCCTCCTTCCCCCTTTTCTTCCTCACTCCTTCTTCCCCAAATTTTCTCTCATTTACACAATCAGTATGGTGGGACAGAGAATGGTGGGTGCTCTGGGAGGTGATCGTGAAGACCAAGGTGGGAACCAAGCCAGCCCCACCGCTCAGAAAGGCAGGGACAGGCACAGGTGTAGGAGACTCCAGAGACCCAGTGGACAGAACCCAGGGTCTGGCAGTGTCTGAGAGCCTGGCTGGGTGGTGAAGCCATTTACTGACTCAGGGGACAAAGGATAGGGAGAGAGTTGGTGAAGGGGTTATGTGATACAGTGATTTTTTTTTTTTAACATTTTATTTATTTATTTGAGAGAGAGAGAGCATGAGCAGGGGGAGGGGCAGAGGGAGAAACAGGCTCTCCGCTGAGCAGGAAGCCCAGGACCCTGGGGTCATGACCTGAGCTGGAGGCAGACGCTTAACCGACTGAGCCACCCAGGCGCCCCGACACACTGATTTATAATAAGAATATATATTTTGTCTTCACGGGTTCTGGCACCTAACTCCTAAAAATCCTAGGAGTTTCCTGAGTGAGAAGAGCAATAAAGTTGCCCTTTGTTATTCATAGCAAGCTGCTTTCAACCACACAAGTTTATGTTAATGAATGACTCCCGGATAGTCCCTAAGGACAAGGGGGCTGGAAGCCAGAAGACCAACTTCACAGACTAGAGCCCCACCTTCCCACGCCCACCTCTGGGGAAGGGATCTGGGATGGTGACTGAGCTTAATCACCGATGGCCAATGATTTAATCAGCTTCGCCTGTGTACTAAGCTCCCACAAAAACCCAGAAGGATGAGTTAGTGAAGGAAAACACATCCACACCCTAGGAGGGTGGTCCTCTCAGCTCCACAGGGACAGAGGCTCCGGTGCTCAGAACCCTTCTGCACCTGACCTATGTATCTCTTCATCCGGCTGTTCCTTTATCCTTTGTAAGGAACCGGTGATCTAGTAAGTAAACTGTTTCCCTGAGTTCTGTAAGCCACACTAGCAAATAATCAAACTTGAGGAAGGGGTCGTGGGAACCTGATTTACAGCCAGTGGGTCAGAATCACAGATAACAATCTGGACCCATGATTGGCGATTCGTGTCTGAGGAGGGGGCCGTCTTTAGGGAGGGAGCCCCTAACCTGTGGCATCTGATGTCACTCCCAGGCAGACAGTGTCAGAACTGAGGTAACTGCCGGACATCCGGTTCGTGTCGCAGAATTGTTCCACGTGGGATCCCTCATCCCCAGCCCCGCATACACACACATATTTGGGGACCAGAAGCGACTCAGCAGTTATAATGGAGTACTGAGGGTGGAGGAGACACATACGTGTGTTTTATCTTTACAGGTGGGAGCAAGTGATTGTGGTTAAGATTTTATTTTTCCTTTTTGATTGATTGATTGATTGATAGTAATCTCTACGCCCAAATTGGGGCTCGAACACACAACCCCGAGATCAAAAGTCGCATGCTCTACCTACTGAGCCAGGCAGGCACCCTGATTGTGGTTAAGATTTTAAGTTATCTTGGGGCACCTGGGTGGCTCAGTCGGTTAAGCATCTGCCTTCGGCTCAGGTCATGATCCCAGGACCCCGGGATGGAGCCCTACATCGGGCTCCCTGCTCAGCGGGGAGTCTGCTTCTCTCCCTCTGCCCCTCCCCCTGCTTGTGTGCTCTCTCCCTCTCAAATAAAATATATTTTTTTTAATTTTTATTATTTAAGTTATCTTGAGTCATCTGTGTGGACTGAGCAGGTAGAAGGAAATCTGGGTCTGAAGCTCATGAGCATGGTGGAGAAGGTGTGTTTGGACAGGCCTCAACACACAGGAGAGGGAGAGCTGATATGACCGGCCGGAGAGGAAGTGGTGAGCCTCCTGGCACTGGGGCTGACTGCTGGTGACATTCCGGCACTGAGAGGACTAGCAGATGAAGAGTTGCCAGGAAAGAGAAAAAATAAGGCATAGGAGGAGTGGCAGCCCATCTGGAAGTTCCAGAGAAAGAGAAGAAAGAAAGGAAGGAAACAGAGAGGCTGGAAATAATAGAAGAAAATATCCATAAGCTGAAGAAAGGCCTGAATCTTCAGACTGAAAAGGCTCAGGTACCAAGCGAGATGAGCAAACAAACAAAACCAAAGCCCACTAAAACCATGAGACACAGCCTGATGATATTCTAGCTCTCTAAGGATAACAAAAAACATCCTAAAAGTTTCTGGAGAGAGGAAAACAGGTCACCTGCAAAATAAATATCCAAACGAGCCTCAAACTTCTCATCAACAATATTGGATTCCAGAATGTAATTGAAACAATACCTTCCAACTTCTCAGGAAATGTTGTTTTGACCCTGAGATTGTATGCCCAGCCAAAAGATTAAATAAAAAAATTTTCAGATGCAGAAGGACCCAACATTGACTTCCCACGTGGCTTTTCTGGAGAGAAAAAAAAATCCCAGGACATAACCTAGTGAAATGAAAATGGAATTTGGGAGAAGGAAAGTGAAATCAACTAAGGAACACAAAGGGTGAGCGGGAAAATCCCAGAATGGTAGTTGTCCACAGACTTGTAAATTAGTGGCTCATTGGAGTAGGAAGTCAAGGAATTACATGAAGAATGGTTTCAGGGGCGCCTGGGTGGCTCAGTCTTTAGGCGCCTGCCTTCGGCTCGGGTCATGATCCCGGGGTCCTGGGATTGAGCCCCACATCGGGCTCCCTGCTCGGCCGGGAGCCTGCTTCTCCCTCTCCCACTCCCCCTGCTTGTGTTCCCTCTCTCGCTGTGTTTCTCTCTGTCAAATAAATAAAATCTTTAAAAAAAAAAAAAAGAATGGTTTCAAAGAGAAAGTGGATTCAAATCAACAGGTAATATTAGGAGCATGTGGCTGGCTCAGTCAGAAGAGCATGCGACTCTTGATCTTGGGGTTGTATTTCAGCCCCACATTGGGTGTAGAGATTACTAAAAAAGATAAACTTAAAAAAAAACAACCATAATATTAATCAGAGGATGATCTTCGTCTCCACCTCACTTAAAAACAGAGGGGCCAATTAAAAAAAAAGCTCTGGGAAAAACAAAAATTTGTGTAAGAAAGTCATGACCCACATATGTTTTAAAGATTTATTTGTTTTAGAGAGAGAAAGAGAGGGAGAGAGAGAGTCGAGAAGAGAGTGCACGGGGCAGAGGAGGGGCAGAGGGAAAGGGAGAGAATCTCAAGCAGACTCCCCGCTGAGCTTGGAGCCCAAAGCCGGATCTCACCACCCTGAAATCATGATCTGAGCCATAATAAAGAGTCAGAAGCTCAACCAACTGAGCCACCCAGGTGCCCCGTCATGACCCACATATGAAGCAAGCTACTTTTTTTTAAAGATTTTATTTTATTTTTTTAATAAAGATTTATTTATTAACTTTGAGAGAGAGAGCATGAGTATGTGAGTGGGGGGAAGGGCAGAGGGAGAGGGAGAGAGAGAGAATCTCAAGCAGACTCTGTGCTGAGTGCGGAGCCCGATGTAGGGCTTGATCTCATGACCTGAGCCGAAATCAAGAGTCAGACGCTTAACCAACTGAGCCACCCAGGCACCCCCAAAGATTGTATTATTAAGGAATCTCTACAACCAACATGGGGCTCAACTCACAACCCAGAGATCGAGAGTCACATGCTACACCAACTGAGCCACCCAGGCGCCCCATACTTTTTTATTTTTTAATTAAGGTGTAACATACGTAAAGGAAAATGCTCAGATCTTAAGAGTACTACTCAGTTGGTTGTGACCAATGTGAATAGTTATGTAACATCATTCACTTACACCACTATCAAGATGAATAACATTGGTATCACCCCAGGAAATTCGGTCATGTCTCTTCCCCGTCAAGCTTCTCTACCCAAAAGCAACCACTGATCTGAAACAAACTAATATTGAGATGGAGTGTAATAAACAACAGCCCATTTGACCTTGATTCTTCAAACATCTCTTTCAAGCAACACAAGTGTAGTGCAAAAAACTACATTTACTTCTTTAGGGATCCAAGAACAACTTTTTGTCCTAATATTATAAGTGATATTTCTTGGTATATTGGTTTCCTAGAGCTGCTATCACAAGTTACCATAAACTTGGTGGCTTAAGACAACAGAAATTTCTTCTCTCACAGTTCTGAAGGCCGAAAATCTGAAATCAAGGTGTCAGCTAGGCCATGTTCCTTCCAAAGGCTCATCTTTCTTTGTGTCTTCCAGGTTCTGGTGCCTCCAACTATTCTTTGGCTTGTGGCTGTGTGTCTCCAGTCTCTGCCTCTGTGGCCTATTGCTTTCTCTTCTCTTCTGTGTCTTCTCTCTGGGTCCTTATAAGGACACCTGTCATTGGAAAGAGGGCTCACCCTGTTAATCCAGGATGACCCGCTCATCTTAAGATCCTTAGCTTAATTTTACATCTGTAAAGACCCTTTTCCCACATAAGGTCACATTCACAGGTTTCAGACATGAATATATTTTGGGGGAAGGCCACCATTCAGCCCACTACAATTGGTTGTCAGTTTTTAAAACCAACATCTAGGGCGCCTGGGTGGCTCAGTCGTTAAGCATCTGCCTTGGGCTCGGGTCATGGTCCCAGGGTCCTGGGATCGAGCCCCACATCGGGCTCCCTGCTCTGCGGGAAGCCTGCTTCTCCCTCTCCCACTCCCCCTGCTTGTGTTCCCTCTCTTGCTGTGTCTCTGTCAAATAAATAAATAAGATCTTTAAAAAAAAAATAAAAAATAAAAAATAAAACCAACATCTAGACTGGTGCTGCCAATAGAAATAAAATGTGAACAGTGTATGTAATTTTAAATGTTCTAGTAGCCACATTACAAAAGTAAAAAGAAACAGGGGATATCAGGGACTGAATGTTTGTGTCTCCCAAAATTCATATGCTGAAGCTTTAACCTTCAGTATAGCTTAGAGATGGGGCTTGTAAGAAAGTAATTAAGGTTGAATGAGGTAATAAGGGTGGGATTCTAATTCAACAGGATCGGTCCCTTATAAGAGGAGGAGATACCAGTACACTCTTAGTGAGAAGGTAAATTGGTGCAGCCACTGTGAGAAACAATATAGAGGATCCTCAAAAAATTGAAAATAGAGCTACCCTATGATCCAGCAATTCCATTTCTGAGTATTTATCCAAAGGAAATGAAATCTCAAAGAGATATCTGCACTCCCATGTTCACTGCAGCATTATTCACAATAGCCAAGACATGGAAACAATCCAAGTGTCCATCAGTGGATGAATGGATAAAGAAAATGTGGTATATGTATACACAATGGAATATTATTCAGCCATAAAAAAGAACTTCCTGACATTTGCAACAACATGGATAGGCCTTGAGGGCATTATATGAAGTAAAATAAATCAAGAGAACAGAACTGAGAGTCCAGAAATATATTTATGGGCAATTGATTTTCAACAAGGGTGCCAAGACCATTTAATGGGGGAAAGAAAAGTCTTTTCATCAAAAGGCACTAGGGCAGGTTGAAATGCAAAACAATCAGTTTGGACCCTTACCTCATACCATATACAAAAATTAACTGAAAATGGATCAAAATCTAAATAGAAGAGCTAAAATCATAAAACTCTTAGAAGAAAACATAGTAGGGCGCCTGGGTGGCTCAGTCGTTAAGCGTCTGCCTTCGGCTCAGGTCATGATCCCGGGGTCCTGGGATCGAGTCCCACATCCGGCTCCCTGCTCGGCAGGAAGCCCGCTTCTCCCTCTCCCACTCCCCCTGCTTGTGTTCCTGCTCTCGCTGTCTCTCTCTGTCAAATAAATAAATAAAATCTTTAAAAAAGAAGAAGAAGAAGAAGAAAACATAGTAGTAAATTTTTGTAAACTTGGGTTAAGCAACGGTTTCTCATATATGACACTTAAAGCATAAGCAACAAAGGAAAAAATAGATAAATTGGACTTTATCAAAACCAGAAACTTCTGTACTCAGAAAACACGATCAAAAAAGTGAGGGGTGCCTGGCTGGCTCAGTTGGTGGAGCGTGTGACTCTTGACCTCAGGGCTGTGAGTTCGAGCCCCATTTTGAGTGTGGAGATTACTTAAAAATAAAAATTTTTTTTTAAAGTGAAAAACTCACAGAATGGGAGAAAATACTTGCAGATCACATGCCTGATAAGAGTCTAATATCCAGAATATAAATAACTTCTTTTTAAAATTTTTAAGTAATCTCTATACGCAACGTGGGGCTCAAACTCACAACCTTGAGATAAAAGTCACATGTTCTACCAAGTGAGCCAGCAAGGCACCCCCAGGATACAAAGAACTCTTTTTTTTTTTTTTTAAGATTTTATTTATTTATTTGACAGAGAGAGACACAGCGAGAGAGGGAACACAAGCAGGGGGAGTGGGAGAGGGAGAAGCAGGCTTCCCGCTGAGCAGGGAGCCCGATACGGGGCTCGATCCCAGGACCCTGAGATCATGACCTGAGCGGAAGGCAGACGCTTAACGACTGAGCCACCCAGGCGCCCCCCCCCCCTTTTTTTTAAAGATTTTATTTACAGAATACAAAGAACTCTTATAACTCAACAACAAAAAGACAATTCAATTGGCAAATGGGCAAAGGATTTGAATTGATATTTCTCCAAAGAAGACATCCAAATGGCCAATAAGCCATGAAAAGATGCTCAACATCATCAGCCATTGGAGAAATGCAAATCAAAATTGCAATGATATCACTTCACACCCACTAGAATGGCTATAACCAAAAAGACAGACAATAAAAAGTGTTAGTGAGGATGTGGAGAAATTGGAACTCACACTTTGCTTGTGGGAATGAAAAATGGTGGCAGCCACTTTGGAAAACAGTCTGGAAGTTCCTCAAAAGATTAAGCATAGAATTATTACGTGACCCAACAAATCTACTCCTAAGTACATACCCAAAAGAAATGAAAACATATGTTCTTGCAAAAAGTGCATACTAATGTTCATGACAGCATTATTTATAAATAGCCAAAAAAGTGGAAACAACCCAAATGTCCATCAACTAATGAATGGACAAACAAATCCACACAATGGAATACTATTCACCAACAAAAAGGAATAAAGTAATAATGCATGCTACAACACAGACAAGCCTTGAAAATATATTAAGTGAAAAAAGTCAGCCCCCACAGGCCACATATTGTATGGTTCCATTCATATGAAATGTCCAGAACCAGAAATCCATGGAAACAGAAGATAGATTAGTAGTTTTCAGGATCTGAAAGGAGGGAGGAGTAGAGAGTGCCGGCTCATGGGTATGGGGTTTCTTCTTTGGGTGATAAAAATGTTCTGGAATGAGACACTGGTGATTCTGGCACAATTCTGTGAATATATTACAGTCTACCGAATTGAACACTTTATTTTTATTTATTATTTTTTTGGGGGGGGTTGGGAAGTGCAGAGGAAGAGGAAGACTCTCAAGCAGGCTCCATGTCAGCACAGAGCCTGATGTGGGGCTCAATCTCAGGACCGCGAGATCATGACCTGAGATGAAATCAAGAGTCAGATGCTTAACCGACTGAGCCACGCCAGTGCACCTACAATCTATCAAATTGTACAAATTGTACACTTGTGTAAGGAGTTGCATAACACATTTTAATGGTGCTTTAAAAGAAGTTAGACTTTGGGAAGACAAGGAATGGAACAGTATTAAAGAATAAAGGTCAATGGTATAAAAGAAGGTAAGGTTGTACCTACACTAACCAGGACTAGTTTTGCTGTAAATGCCAGTTTGGCTGATATGTGGAAATAGAAGGAGGGAAGGAGAAAAAGAGAATAGGAAGGAAGGAGGAAAGGAGGGAGGGAGAGAGGGAAGGAAGAAAGGAAGGAAGGAGGGAGGGAGGAAAGAAGGAAGGAAAAACTTTGAGGAAGAAAGGAAGGAAATGAAGGATTTAATTTAACCAGGCCTTTTATTTTCTCATTGAAGCATTCATTCCACAGACCCATCTGCTGTGGCAGAACACTTAATAAAGGCTTCTTGACCCAGCAGAGGGTCCGTAGCTGCTCATTTATCAAGAAGGCAATGGGGGCGCCTGGGTGGCTCAGATGGTTAAGCATCTGCCTTCAGCTCAGGTCATGATCCCAGGGTCCTGGGATCGAGCCCCACATCAGGCTCCTGGCTCAGTGGGGAGCCTGCTTCTCCCTCTCCCTCTGCTTCTCTCCCTGCTCATGCTCTCTCTCTCTCTGTGTGTGTCTCAAATGAATAATAAAAAAAAAGAAGGCAATGGGGAGGTGGGGGGCCCACCTGGCTGGTTCAGTGGGTGGAACTGTGACTCTTGATCTCTGGGTTGTGGGTTATCTTTAAAAGAAAAAAAAAAAGGAAATGGGTTCTGCTGCTGTAGAAGGATTTAAAAAGGGATTAGGTTTCCATTGACCCTTCTAAGTGCAGGGGAGCACCCTTGGTGTGTTAACCGTTCCCAGCCATTCTCTGTGGCCCAAAGAGTTCTTTAAGGGGCAGGGATCTTCTTCTTGGCCTCTGCAGTGGGTCGTCTTGCCAGGGACAGACAACACCAAGGCCGCATCGGAAAAAGACAGACTTCCAGGTCCTGGGCAAAATGTCTCTGTGGTCTCCGCGAATACATTCTTTGCCATTTTCCCAGTAAAGTGACTCATCCTGCTGGAGGCGACTCAGTGGGTACTTCCTGGACACCCACTCACCTGGAAACACCGAGGTGGCTCCAGTCCAGAAGTGGGTCTCCCCCTGCCTGCAGGGGAGACAACAATCTCATTGTAGGGAGAAGTGGTCGCCTCCCCTCTCCTTCCCCACTCTTACCCAATCCCTCAGTGCCCCAGCGAGTGGGGAAGGAACACAGAGCTGTCTGGGGGTTTGTGGCGGGGGGGGGGGGCCTGGAACAGTGGCCAGGACAAAGAAGCCCAATTTAGAATTGTAATGAAGCTAAGAGACATCCCTGGGGCGGCTGGAAGCTTACCCACGGGGGGCAGAGCTTCCTTGGCTTTTCCTGGTAGTGGAAGCCAGAAAAAGCCCAAAGCACGCGACTGGGTGGTGCGGGTCTGGGCTCACTCAGCCCCCGCTGGCCACGTGCCTTGGGCTCCATGGGTAAAAGGGGCCCCACCTCTGGCCATTGAGAAACGGCGAGGGATATGTGTGGCCCAAATTCGAGGCGCCCCCTAGCGGCCACCCAGACCCGCGGCTTTCTCGCCTGCCCTCCCACCACCCAAGCTGTGGTTCTCTGATACAAAGGACCCTCCTTCGAGTCAAAACACTTCTCTGGTGGTATCTATCACGTCCTCACACATCCACCACCACCACCCCCCCGGCTCCCCGCATGCTCATGACAGTAAATGTGCTTTTAATATCCATTGCCTGAGAAAATGTTTTTGAAAAATTGCAGTTATGTAAGTAAATAAAGCATGGTATTTGTCTGCTAAAAACGTCCCTAGTGTAAGAGAGCATGGTGTGCTGTGTGTACCCAACTCCCTTGCTATTATTTTAGGAGCTTCCCAGAGCCTCAGGACAGGGACACACTAGCCAGGAGACGGGCTCCCGGGTTAAAAACAGATGGTGATTGTGGCCACTCCTGTCAGTATTTAGGCTCTTACTGCTGGTGCTCCATTTCACTGGGAAAGTTCTAGAAGCTGCTGTCCTCCTTAGTCATGGCTGACTGAAATTCCCAGGGGGAAGAGGGCCGCTGTGG
Source organism: Phoca vitulina (assembly GCF_004348235.1). Lineage (NCBI taxonomy): Eukaryota > Metazoa > Chordata > Mammalia > Carnivora > Phocidae > Phoca > Phoca vitulina. The sequence goes on along the minus strand of NW_022589768.1, from coordinate 6,543,412 downwards.
GGAGTCACGTGTACTCTCGGCTTCCAGGCTGGACCCTAGGACTCCTGGCAGAAGGGTCTCTGTTGCCATGTGAGCTCGTCATCCGTGTGACTAAGGATCTCAGTGGTGCCAGCCTTCACGGCGTGTTTAAGAATGTTACCGTGCAGGAGGTCAGTGGGTTCCTCTCATGATGTGGCCATACTGTCATCACAATTCCCAGCATTTTGTGAGTTCCTACTACGTGCAGAGCACTTTTCAGAACCTTTAAAAAGTAAGAATCAGTGTCCTTGTCCTCCAAAACATATAGTCTTGGGGGGGGGGGCAGTGATAACATGAAGTACATATAAGAAAATAACTCAAATTCTGTTTAATTCCAGCAATATCAGCTGAGCACTTGTGTAAGGAATTGCGTAACGCATTTTAAAGTTGCTTTAAAAGAAGTTAGACTTTGGGAAGACAAGGAATGGAACAGTATTAAAGAATAAAGGTCAATGGTGTAAAAGAAGGTAAGGTTGTACCTATACTAACCAGGACTAGTTTTGCTGCAAATGCCAGTTTAGTCAACTCAAACTCACATAAACTATACTAAACAAAACAAAAGGAATGTATTGGTTCACTGAACCAAATGATAGAAAGGGTATTAATGGGCTTCAGGGACAGCTAGATCCAGGACTGAAATGCCAGGAGAAATCTCTCTCCCCTTCTTCCCAATCCCCCAATCTCTGAGCCTCTTTCTCCCCATGGCCTACACAGAAAGGCTTTCTTTGCAAAGAAGGAAAATGGCCCCAGGCAGATCTGGACTCATACCTTTGACTTTCTACCAAAGAGGAAAAGAAATCTTCCCTTCTGGTTCCATTCAAAAGAAGATAAACAAAAAAACACAAAAGGACTTGATGTGCCCACTCTTCTGTGCAGAGTGTGAAGGCACTTCTATTGGCAGCCCATCTAGAACCAAATAGTTGGAGTGGGGAGAAACGTCTCCCGAAAGAAAACAGAATGCTGGTCTTGGCAAACACAATAAGGTAAACCAGTGTAAGCCATGGAATCATTTTTTTCTAAAACGAGGGTCCACAGATTTTTTTTTTTTTTAAGTAATCTCTACACCCAATGTGGGGCTCAAACTCACAATCCAAGATCAAGAGTTACACGCTCTACCAACTGAGCCAGCCAGGTACCCCAAGGGTCTATAGTTTTTAACCAATTGTCGTAGAGATCCCTAACCCAAAAACTTTGATGACCACCCAGTTCAATTCTCCCATTTTGTAGAAGGGATACTGAGGTGCAGAGTTTGGGTGATTTTCTTCAGATCACGCAACTATGACAGGATTCCGTATTGATTTGATGTGGGTTGAGGAAGGGGCTATATGTGAGAAGAAGCGGTCAAAAGCTGGTGTGAATGTGAGAGTCAAGACAAACATTGTTTAAATGATGACAGAGTACTGCAACAAGAGAGTTTGGGGAAAACTAAAGTGTAGAATGAGGTGAGGCTTATTTTTAAAAAGTAGAATTTAAAAAAAAAATTTTTTTTAATTTCTAAAGTCAACAAGGGCCACTCTGGTTAAGTTTCAAGGCCTCCCCAGTGTTTGTAATCTTTGAGGAATTTTTAAGAACAGGCGAGGCTCCACCTGACTGGAGATGGGCAAATATTCCGACTTTCCAAAAGAGGAACAAGCATATTCTAAGAAGTGCAGGCTGGCGAGCTGGACAAGGTTCCAGTGTGGGCTTGTTAAGAACAGGTTATGCCAGATAGGCCTCATTTCCATTTTTGAGGAAGTTCTCACCCTGGCAGGTCACTTAGGGGAATACTCTAGACTCCAAGACTCCTGGCTTGTTAAATCTGAAAAGAAACTTTTGGGTTTAAAAAGCCAGGGGTGGTAGCCTAGCGACCCCCCAGCTGAATTCAACCCTCAGACATTTTATTTTTTAAGATTTATTTATTTATTTGAGAGAGAGAAAGCATGAGTGGGAGGAGGGGCAGAGGGAGAGAATCTTTAGGCAGACTCCCCACTGAGCTCGGAGCCCAACGTGGGGTTCCATCTCGTGATCCTGAGATCATGACCTGAGCTGAAATCAAGAGTTGGATTCTCGGGGCACCTGGGTGGCTCAGTCAGTTAAGCGTCTGCCTTTGGCTCAGGTCATGATCTCTGGGTCCTGGGATCAAGCCCCGAGTCAGGCTTCCTGCTCAGCAGGGAGTCTACTTCTCACTCTCTCTCTCTCTCTCTCTCTCTCTGCCCCTCCCCACCACACATTCTCTCTCTCTTTCAAATAAATAAAATCTTACCAAAAAAAAAAAAAGATGTTCAACCAACTGATCTACCCAGGTCCCCTAAACCCTCAGACATTTTAAATAAATGGGGAAATTTTCCATTAAGTCTGCCTTTCTGGCTTCATGATGACACCAATCTACATTGTTGCCTGGCAATGAACACCACAACCCTCAACAGATAAAGCATGTACGTGCACATTCCAATTCACAGCAGGCTCCGTCATTCCCTATTACCTCACTCTTAGCCAGCTTCATTCATTATTGTAATCTATCTACTCTAGAGGGCATTTGAGCATATGACCCTGATCTAATCTACCCACATTATTTTATAGGGATTCAGAGGGAAGAAGTGGGGGCAGAAGAATCTCTGATTCCCCATGAAACAGCAATCCAGCATGGGCTCCTGTCCACCAAGCAAACACTAGAGAAGCTTGAATTTGAGAAACAAACCTAAAAACCATGAGAACTCCAAGGAAGACCAACTAGTATGTGTGTGGTGGTAGTTTGGGAGGACTGGGCATCAGCCTGAGGATAGAGCGACCTGATACATCAGTGAGAGGATGAAATGGAAGAGTTGTTGTTTCTTTTTTAATTGAAGTACAGTTGGCACACGATGTTACATTAGTTTCAGGTGTACAACATAGTGATTTGACAACTCTATATGTTATGCTATGTTCACAACAAGTACAGTTACCATCTGTCACCATATAACACTACCATAATACCATTGACTATATTCCCTATGCTGTACCTTTCATCCCCGAGACTTACTCATTCCATTACTGGTAGCCTGAACCTCTCACTCCTCTTCACCCATTTTACCCATTCCCCTTCCCTCTGGCAACCATTAGTTCTGTATCTTTATGGGTCTGTTTCTGCTTTTTGTTTGTTTGTTTAGTTTTGTCTTTTTTTTTAAGATTTTATTTATTTGAGAGAGAAAGCACGGGGAGAGGCAGAGGAAGAGGGAGAAGCAGACTCCCCGCTGAGCGGGAAGTCCAATGCAGGACTCAATCCCAGGACCCTGGGATCATGACCTGAGCTGAAGGTAGACACTTAACTGACTGAGCCACCCAGGCGCCACTGTTTTCTCTTTTAGATTCCACATATAAGTGAAATCATATGGTATTTGTCTTTCTCTGACTTATTTCACTTAGCATAATACTCTCTAGCTCCATCCATGTCATTGCAAATGGCAAAATTTCGTTCTTTTTTTTTTTTTAAAGATTGATCGATTGATTTGAGAGAGAGAGACTGCATGAGTGGGAGGAGGGGCAGAGGGAGAAGGAGAGAGAGAATCCCTAACAGACTCTGCGCTGATCGAGGAGCCCCATGCGGGGCTCAGTCTCACAACCCAGAGATCATGACCTGAGCCAAAACCAAGAGTCCGATGCTTAACCGACTGAGCCACTCAGGCGCCCCTCCACATCAGCTGGGATAGTCACTACCTCCCCACTGCCTCTGTGTGACAGAAGCTGAGAGCAATCATTCAGGTTTCAGGTGCTGGTGGGGTTAACATCAGGGCACCCCAGCAGTGCCCCAATAACGAAAACAGGTGTGAAATAGTGAAAACAGGTGTGGGCTGATCAGATTCCTTCAGACGTTCGCTTCTCCCCATTTCTTCATCCCACCACCAGGGCTGGTAGCATCCCATGGGGGAGGCTTCCTCCTTACAGCACTGCTTCTTTCTAAGAGTTAGGGGTGAATCTCTGACTGGAGGCTTTGCTCGGTGGCCCAGGAACAAACAGGGAGGGGAGGACAGGGATCAGTAGTAATTGTGTGGTGCCTGGGGCTCTACCCCTGGCTTTATCCAAGCCTCTCTTTGTAACTCACAGGGAAATGCAACATCCCCGAAAGGCATGAACATCCCCGACGACAAAAGGGCATGAACATCCCCAAAGACAAGGCAACAAGGGTTCATGATCCAAAATACCAGATACTGGAGGGATACATATTCCATTTAAAAAGGGACATACACACAGAGAAAATGGAACAAAATATATCACACGAAGCAAAATTAATAAGAACTTAAAGCAACAATCATCAAAATGCTAGGAGAGAATATTAGTACATGGGTTGGTTATAAAATATGTACATAAATTCTTTGATAACCTTCTCTCGAAGAGATGATTAATTCTCCTTTCCTTGAGTGTGGGCTGGACTTGCTGACTCACTTCTTATGAATAGACTATAATGGAAGAGACGGTGTATAACTTCCAGGACTAGGTCATGGAGGCACCATGGGTTCTTCCTTTCTCTCAGGCTCTTGAATCACTTGTTCCGTCATGAGCCATATGCCCCGTCATGAGGGCACTCGAGAAGCCCCACGGCAAGATCTACACAGTGAGGGAACTTAGCCCTCGTAACAGCAGCCAGAAGAGAACTGAGATCTCCTGCCAATGCCATGGAATGAGCAATCTTGGAATCAGATCCTCCAGCCCCAGTCAAGCCTTCAGACAATAGCAGCCCTGGCTAGTGTCTTGACTGCAACCTTAGGAGAGATTATGAGCCAGAACCACCCAACCAATCTGCTCCTAGATTTCTGACCCACAGAAAAAACTATGACGAAAAGGTAGAATTCTAGAAGATGTAAAACACAAAATTGAAAAGCTTGAGGTATTAGATTATATAGAACTCTACAACCCAAATCAAAGGGTACACATATATGGGCATATATGCACTTTCAAGCACATATGGGATGTTTACAAAATGTTTCCTGCATACCGGACCTTAAAGGAAGCTTTAATAAACACCAAATAATTGGTTTCACACAGACTATATTCTCTGATCAACAACAATTATAACTGGGGGGGGTGGCAAAATGGGTGAGCTGTTTTTGGTTTTGTTTTTAGTTTAGATAAATTGAGAAGGAAGGGAGGAAGGAAAGGAAGGAAGGAAGGAAGGAAAGGGAGGGAGGGAGGAAGGAGGGAAGGAAGGAGGGAGGAAAGAAGGAACTGCTCTTCTGTCACATTCCAACCACATGAGGTCATGGAAGCTGCGATATTCTTATAGACTGTCTTATAGACTTATAGAAGCCCACCCTTCTGGCCACAGTTGATTGGTCTGGGGTGGAACCAGATCCACATGGCCAGCCAGTGAGCACCTTTCCCAGGTGTGACACACCTCTATACCCTTCCAATAAATCCCTTTTTTGTCTAACCTATTTGCAAAACAAAAACAAAAACAGAACATACCTTGGGTCGCCTGGGTAGCTCAGTCAGTTAAGCATCTGACTCTTGATTTGGGCTCAGGTCGTGATCTCAGGGTCATGGGATCAAGGCACGAGTAGGGCTCTGTGCTGAGCGTGGAGCCTGCCTGGGATTTTCTCCCTCTCTCTCCTTCTGCCCCTCCCCTCCTGCCTGCCCACTCTCTCTCTCAAAAAAAAAAAAAAAATCCTATAGGAACTTGAAAGGAAAAATGGACAAAAGTTGTAAATAGATCTTTTTTAGAAATTAGCAAACATTTAAAGAAATGTTCAAATAAAAGAGAAATGTTTAAATGTATTAAAAATTGAAGAAATACAAAATTAAAACAATAACATACATCACTTGCACCCCTGTCAGAAAGGCAAAAATCAGAAAGCTGGGTAAAGGCATAGGCTGAGGAGTATGGCTATTGGCCTTCTCAATGATAGAAATTCATCGTGTCCTACAAGGACCAACAAGTGGATCCAGGCCAGCCTGAAGCTTCTTGCTGCAAAGCTGGGTTCTCAGTCTCACCCTATTCAACCTCTTATCAGTGACTTAGATGACGATGCAGAAAACAGGCTGGGAGGGCAGCTAATATCTGGAGGATGGCATCATGATTCAAAAGGATTTCCACAGGCTAGCTGGACCATGATGGAAGTGTGGTCCTCAGACTAGCATTATCAGCATCACCTGGGAACTTGTTAGAAATGCAAATTCTTGGTCCCCACCCTGACTTAATGAATCAACTCTGGGGATGGGGCCCAGAAATCTGTGTTTTAATAAGCCCTCCAGGTGGCTCTAATGCCCATAAGAGTTTGAAACTGAAGTTTTAGACCAATGGGCTGCCACCAACAGCATCCTATTTAACAAGGATAAATGTAAACCTCCTTCCTCAAGCCACCCATCCATCCAAACCCAAAAAAGAAAAAAGAAAAAAAAAAACAAACACATTATAGACAAGGGACATAAGTCCTTTCACAACCCGTGTGAAAAAGGCTTAGAAGATTTAGAAGGTTTGTTTTCTTTTATTTGTTTTTTTACTATAACCTCAGATGAACTATCAGTATATGATGGAGCATTCCAAAAAGCCAATCTATTGAAGAGCATCTCGGTTACTTCCAAGTTTTGGTAATTATGAATAAAGCTACTATAAACATCTTTGTGCAGGGTTTTGGGTGGACATAAATTTTCAATTCCTTTTGGTAAATACCAAGAAGCACAATTGCTGGATCGTATGTTTAGGTTATGTTTAGTTTTGTAAGAAACTGCTAATTGTCTTCCGGAGTGGCTGTACCATTTTGCGTTCCCACCAGCAATGAATGAAAGTCTCTGTTGCTCCACATCCTCATCAGCATGTGGTGTTGTCAGTGTTCCGGATTTGGGCCATTCTAATAGTATCTTGTTGTTATGTTCTGTTTTGTTTTGTTTTTTTAAGATTTTATTTTTAAGTCATCTCTACCCCCAACATGGGGCTCGAACTCACAACCCCAAGATCAAGAGTCCCGTGCCCCACTCACTGAGCCAGCCAGCCACCCCATCACTGCTGTTTTTTGTTTTTTTTCATCACTGCTGTTTTAATATGCATTTCATTCATGACCTATGATATGAAGCATCTTTTCATATGCTCATTTGCCATCTGTATATCTTCTTTGGGGAGATGTCTTTTCAAATCTTCTGCCCATTTTTAAGTCGGGTTGTTTGTTTTTGCATTGTTGAGTTTTAAGAGTTCTTTGTATATTTTGGATAATGGTCCTTTATCAGAACTGTCTTTTGTGAATATTTTCTTCCAGTCTGTGCTTTGTCTTCTCAGTCCCCCAGCAGTGTCTTTAACAGAGCAGAAGTGTTTACATTTCATGAAGTCTAGAGTATCAGTGATTTCTTTAATGGATTGCACTTTTGGTGTTATATTTACAAAATCATCACCATACCCAAGGTCATCTAGATTTTCTCCTATGGCATTTTCTAGGGTTTTACAGGTTTGCATTTTACATTGAGGTCTATGATCCATTTTGAGTTAATTTTTCTGAAGAGTTTAAGGTCTGTGTCTAGATTCAATTTTTTTTGCATGTGAGGTCCAATTGTTCCAGAACCATTTGTTGAAAAGATGATCTTTCCTTCGTTGTATTGCTTTTGCTCCTTTATCAAAGATCAGTTGACTATATTTATGGGGATCTATCTCTGGGCTCTGTATTCTGTTCCCCTGATCTACTTGTCTATTCCTCCACCACTACCATGATGTCTTAATCACTATAGCCTTATCATAAATCTTGAAGATGGGTAGTGTCAATCCTCCAACTTTGTTCTTCTCCTTTAATATTGTGTTGGCTATTCTGGGTCTTTTCCCTCTCTATTTGGCAGTCTTTTTTATGTCTTTCTTGTACACAAAACAATAAAACATCTTGCGATTGATGACACTTTAGATTTAATGAAATATGATAGTTTCTTGTGGATATTTCCAGAGATATCTTGTACATAGAAAAGCAAATACATAAATATATTATTTTTCCCTCAAGTTTATTGTAACGTCCATATTGTGAGACAGTTTTTAAGTCTTTAAAAGGACCTGAGAGAATTTAAAAATAAATGGGACTGTCTGCCCCCTGATGGGTGCTGAGGGGAATTTTTCCATGTCAAATACGGCCTTTTAAAAAAAAACAAGAACAACAACATTTATTTCACATCTGCCATGAGCAAGGCTCTGAAGACAGAATTTCTGACCCTGTTAGGTTTGCAATCTAATAGAAAAGACACAAACACATAATAGATTACGGTTTGATGTGTTCTCTACTCCAGGTTTATACCAAATGCTGTTATAGCATAAGGAAGGGAGCAATTAATCCTTCCCAGGGATGAGAGCCAGAGTAGAACTCACAGAGTGAGTGCTATTCCACTGGGGTCTTGAAGTATAAGTGGTATATGGAAGCAGAGAAAGCAGGAGACGCACTGCAAACAAAGGGAGTGTGTGATCAAAACGTCAAAGGGGTAAATGCCAAAGGGCATGCTAGGAGCTGAGAAAGTTGAGGTCGAGTGTGGAGTTGGTGAAGGAGAAGGAAGAATAATAGGGAGCGAGGTTGGAAAAGCAAGTTGGGGCCTCTGAATCTGTAAATGGTCTTGAATGTTATTCTAAGTGTTTGGATTTTAACCTGTAAGCACTGAGTTCTGGTGAAGAGGTTTTTTTTTAAAAGATTTTATTTATTTATTTGAGAGAGAATGCATGGGGGGAGCCTGGAGGGAGAGGGGGAAGGGGCAGAGGGAGAGAAAGAAGCAGACTCCCCACTGAGCAAGGAGCCCCACACGGGGCTCGATCCCAGGACCCTGAGATCATGACCTGAGCCGAAGGCAAAGGCCTAACAGACTGAGCCACCCAGGCACCCTATTTTTTAAATATTTATTTATTTATTTATTTATTTATAGGCTCCACACCCAACGTGGGGCTTGAACTCATGACCCTGAGATCAAGAGTCACCCACTCTACCGACTGAGCCAGCCAAGCACCCCAAAGGGTTTTTAAATCGGTTTCAGAAGAGCTCAGATCGGAGCTTTAGAGAGATCCTTCTGCCTGTGGCATGAAGGACAGACTGAGGAGAGAAAGACCAGGGAGACTAGTGAGGAAACTACTGGAAAAGCCCTGCAAAGATGATAGGGAGAGTGACAGAGACTGGCAGTTGTCTCCAATATCCATTCCTCCCTTCTAAAGAACAATAGAATCTCCAAATGTTAGCTGGGCACATAGCTATCCAGGATAAAGACTATATTTCCCAGCCTCCCTTGCAGTAAGGTGTGGCCATGTGACTAAGTTCCAGTAAATGGGATGGAAGCAGAAGTAATATACACAATTTTTTGATGGTCTTATTAAAGAACCACCTGTAAATAGCTCTAATCTACATGTGATGGCAAGTTATCTGGGACCAAGCTAAGGAAGCTGACTCAGTGATGGCAGAACAATGAAATGTAAGGAGGCTAGATCCTGCCACCATAAATCTTCCAGACCAGCCTGTACTGTTTATTCCAGGATGGTTATGGTTATGTGATAGAGAATAAACTCTTATCTTGTTTTAGTCCCTGTTACTTGGGGATATTTGTTACAGCAGCTGAACTTCTGCCTTTCAAATACAAGAACCTAAAAAGAGGTGGAAAGTATTGGGCACGGTGAGGAAATGAGTGAAGAGTAAGTGAGATAGTTAAGCTGGTGACACAGTAAAAGAAGTTTTTGGAGAAAATATAGATTCATATTGGGACATATTGGGTTTGAGTTGCCAATGACAGTTCTAGGTAGTTTCAACATAAGCATCTTTGCCGCAAGATTTTCATGGCATAATTGGCCATAAGGCAATTTTGTCGTAAGAGATAAAGAAATAACTGTTGACAGTTTGTTGGTTTCATCAACTGGTTAACAGTTTCACTTCTCCATTGACTCAGTACTCCCATTTTTTTAAAGTAATCTCTACACCCAACATGGAGCTTGAACTCACAACCCCAAGATCAAGCGTGGGGTGCTCTACCGACTGAGCCAGCCAGGTGCCCCTAAAGGAGCTGGCTCCCAGTCTTATATTATATAAATCTTAGCCCTCATAATGGTCTATGCAGTGGTACAGAGTATGGAACTCATATTTCCCATCGAAATTTGGAATGTCTATCAGTGGACATTTGACAATATGCCAAGGACAAACAACAGTGTGGAAGGCTTTCACAACATAATACAAAGCTCAGTTACAAATATGCATCCTAGTATTTGGAACCTGATACCTCTCTTAATAAAGGAAACAGTTTAGCGAATAAAGGAAAAAAACATGATCCTGAATGAGGAGGACAAATCAAGTAAAAGGGAGAAAAAGTATAATACTCTAAAACTATGAAGGAAAGACTTTGAAGACAAGTGCTTAGGTATAGTACACAAAATAAAATCAGTTATTTGCACAGTATTGCCATGAATCTACACTATACATTTTGAATGTATTCAAATATTTTGTATTTCCCAATAGTCTTTTTAATTTTGTTGTTCATTTTTCATGTTTCATTATGTCCTTTTTAATGAATGCCCCTCTTTATTTTTTGTGATCTTATCTTTTATGGCAAAATTGCCTTACAGCCAATTAGTTATGCAGCATAAATGCTTGCAGCAAAGATGCTGACAGCGAAAATACCAGACATGGCCTGTGACACAGGCCTGAGGAGATGTGGATACACACGAGCAGAGCTCAAGAGAGAGGTAGGGATTTGGTTTAAATCTGGGTGTCTGGACATTAGGCTGTTATGTGAGGCCACAAGAATGCCTTGTAAAAGTCTGTTGAATAAGAAAAAGGCCAAGGCTAGAAACCTGCATGTATCAAGTGTATTCAGCTGCAGGCAACAGAAAACCTGACTTTCACTGGCTTAAACAAATAGGGGTTTATTTTTCTTATATAATAAGAAGTTTGGAGGTGGTTGGATGTTGGGGGTTAGGTAAAGTGGCCCAGTGATGTCAAGACCAGATAGGATCTCTGTAATCCTCTTGGCTTTCCCTCCTGCTGTTTCTTCATGGTCACAAGGTAGCTGCTATAGCTCCAGATATCACAACCATGTTCAAGGTAAGAAAAAGGAAAGCAGCGGCACCTAGCTGGCTCAGGTGGTAGAGCATGCAACTCTTGGTCTTGGGGTTGTGCATTCGAGCCCTATATTTTGGGTGTAGAGATTACTTAAAAATGAAATCTTTGAAAAAAAATATTTAAAAAAAAAAAAAAAAGCAGAAACGTTCCCAGGAGACTTCAGCAGACATTTCTGTGTGTGCGTCATTGGCCAGAAGTATGTCACATGGTCACCTTTAACTACCTCTGTAGTGGTAACAGTATGCAAGAAGTAATTGGAAACATCTGTTGGCTCAGCCAGTGAACAATGTCCGAGGAACACATCTAAGGGATATTGGAGGTAGAGATGCTACTGAAGACTGAAGAAGACTTTGGGCCTTGTGCTTGTCATGCTTCTTCCCACCTCAAGGACTTTCTCTTCTGCTTAGAAGCTCCACTCGCTACTCCTCACCTAGTTAACCCCTTATCCATCAGCTCTAGCCTCCAGTAGCCCTTCCTAAGGAGAACAGCCCCCCACCCTCACCTGTCAGATCAAACCCCGTAATATGGGCTATCAGGGCACTGGGTGCCTCTACTTGGTAGCACTGGTCATATTTGCAATTTTACTGTTTCTTTTATTTTTTTATTTTTAAAAAGATTTTATTTATTTATTTATTTGGATGAGAGAGATTGAGTGAGAGAAAGAGAGAGCATGAGCAGGGGGAGAGGGAAAAGCAGACTCCCCTGCTAAGCAGGGAGCCCAACATGGGGCTTGATCCCAGCACCCCGGGATCATGACCTGAGCCGAAGGCAGTCGCTTAACCGACTGAGCCACCCAAGAGCCCCTCACTGTTTCTTTTAAATGATTGTTGGAGTCACAATTGTCTCTCCTACTAGACTGTAAAATCTATGAGGGCCTGGGCCAAGTCTGCTTGATCACATTTGTCCCAAGTGTTGGGCACGTAATGACATTCAGTAAATATCTATTGGATGGGTGGGTGGGTGGATGGATGGATGGATGGATGGATGAAAGGATGGATAGATAGAATTTTCAATTGAGGGATTTGTGGCAATTTTGGCAAATTTATAAAAAACGTAATTTTGAAGAAAGTTTTCTCAACAAAACGTGAGTATAATTTTTTATGGAACATCAATTTGCTGAAAGCTAAGGGCTATAGCTAGTTTAGGCCCCCTATGAATATATTTTTTTTCTTTCACTTATATTCATGAAGAGAATATTATTGAATACATTTATTAATATATTCATAAGAAGTATATATTCATATTCATTGACGATATTAAAGAAATTTTTAAAGTGAGCCAATCAGAATATTCAGTAAATTTAGCAAACTGACTTTAGGTGACTTTTTTTTTATGTTATGTTAATCACGATACATTACATCATTAGTTTTTGATGTAGTGTTCCATGACTCATTGTTCGCGTATAACACCCAGTGCTCCATGCAGTACATGCCCTCTTTAATACCCATCACCAGGCTAACCCATCCCCCCACCCTCCTCCCCTCTAGAACCCTCAATTTGTTTTTCAGAGTCCATCTTCTCTCATGGTTCATCTCCCCCCTCCGATTTCCCCCCCTTCATTCTTCCCCTCCTGCTATCTTCTTCTTCTTCTTTTTTTTTTTTTTTAACATATAATGTATTATTTGCTTCAGAGGTACAGGTCTGTGATTCAACAGCCTTGCACAATTCACAGCACTCACCATAGCACATACCCTCCCCAATGTCTATCACCCAACCACCCCATCCCTCCCACCCCCCACCACTCCAGCAACCCTCAGTTTGTTTCCTGAGGTTAAGAATTCCTCATATCAGTGAGGTCATATGATACATGTCTTTTTCTGTTTGACTTATTTCGCTCAGCATAATACCCTCCAGTTCCATCCACATCATTGCAAATGGCAAGATTTCATTCTTTTTGATGGCTGCATAATATTCCATTGTATATATATACCACATCTTCTTTATCCATTCATCTGTCAATGGACATCTTGGCTCTTTCCACAGTTTGCCTATTGTGGACATTGCTGCTATAAACATCGGGGTGCATGTACCCCTTCGGATCCCTACATTTGTATCTTTGGGGTAAATACCCAGTAGTGCAATTGTTGGATTGTATGGTAGCTCTATTTTCAACTTTTTGAAGAACCTCCATACTGTTTTCCAGAGTGGCTGCATTTAGGTGACTTTTTCTGCTTCCAGCATCAACAGCTCTTTGAAGAATTTAGAAAGGAGAAGGATGGAGAGAGACAGGGCCATAGCTTGAGGGGGTAGCAAGGCTGAGGGAAGCTGTTTGGGGACAGTTGTGACTCAAGGGGTTATTGGCTGAAAAGGGGGCAAATCAGTGAAGAGGGATCAATGGCTGAGGGGAGAAAGAGGTAAGTGGACTGAGCAAGGATTTGGGGGCGGGGCTGGCAGGGAGGGGTCAAGAGCACAAGCAGTGAACCTTAGGAAAAATAAGTAGAGGTGGACTGCCAATTTGCTGGCTCCCAATAACCCACACCTTCCAGTGTTCGTGCCTGTGTGTTGTCCCCCTACACTGACTCTGGACTTTGGCCAATGGGGCATTAGCGAGAAGATGCCAGCAGACATCTGAGAAATGCTTGCACACTGGGCTTGTCCTCTTGGGGTGCTCCCTCTTGGAGCCCAGGTGTCATGCTGCAGTAGTTTGACTTAGCTAATTGGGGAGGCCACAGGAGGAGGGTCCCTGGGCTGACAGCTCCCGCTGAGCCCCCAGCCAACAGCCAACATCAATTTCCAGCCAAGTGAGTGCACCCTCCTGGAACTCTATCTCTCAGACTCAGTGGGGTGGCCCCAAATGATGCCATGTGGAGCAGGGATGAGCTGCTCCTGCCAAGCTCTGCCCACATTGTAGAATCATAAGCAAATATGAGTGTTGTAGGTTTTGTTTTGTTCTGTTTTGTTTTTAAAGATTTTGTCTTTTAAGTAATCTCTACACCCAATGTGGGGCTCAAGCTTACAACCTGGAGATCAAGAGTCGCATGCTCCACTGACCGAGCCAGCCGGGTGCCCGAGTTTTGTGGTTTGAAGTCAACAAAGTTTTGGAGTGGTTTACAAGGGAATCAAAAGAATTGCTTTTTTGAGTTTGGGGCTTGAATTCTGCTTTATTATAATTAATGTATGATATACTTATGGTAATTCTGTCTAGACTCATCAGCATTGACCTGGCAAGACCACTTAAGGTTTCAAGACTCCTGGAACTTCCTTGAAACCTGGACCCACTGCAGTGGCTTTTAGTGCCATGATTAAAGGTCAGACTACGTGAGTTTGAACCCAGCCTTGGCCATTCATTGGCCATGAGATCTGGGTCAAGCTTGTGCCTCTCTCAGGGCTTCTGGGGAGACATCACTAAGGAGAAAGGAGGTCACTGAGGAGAAAGCTGAAGCAAGTGAAGGTGGAGGGGGGGCAAGGGCCGGTGCCCTGCTGGGGAAGCAGCTCTGCCCTCAGCCTGCTCTGCTGACCACGCATGACACTCTGCCTCCATCAACAGGGCTCGCCTCTCCAAGACCCTACTCCTGAGGGACAGACAAGCAGAGATGGGGCTTGGCAGCAGGGACATGGTCACAGAATAAGGGACCTGAGACCTGGAAGGGCACAAGGATCTTCCCCTGCCTGGGATCAGAGGCATAGCTGGGGTCCAACATGGGGGGGGGGGGTGGGGGGGGGGTTGGGGTCAGAGCTCCCCTAGGATGTTTGGTTGGTAGGGGAGCCCATCATCATCTTCATCACCACCACCATCATCGTCGCCAACATTGCTGACATCCACTGAGCCATTACTATGTGCCAGGTACCAGTCTACACCCTCTACAGGTGTCAACTCATTTGCATACCCAATTTATTTTATTTATTTGAGAGAGAGAGTGCGCACCAGAGTGGGGAGGGGAAGAGGGAGAGAGGGAGAGAGAATCTCAAGCAGACTCCACGCTGAGTGCAGAGCCCGACGCGGAGCTCCATCTCATGACCCCAAGATCATGACCTGAGCTGAAATCAAGAGTCGGACTTAACCGACTAAACCACCCAGGTGCCCCATGAGGATTATTACTATCTCCATGTTGCAGCTAAGTTATCCATGGGATAGAGGGCTTTGTAATTTGGTGAAGGACATGCAGCTGGTGAGTAGCACAGCCAGGATTTGAACCCTGGCAGTCTGGCTCCCAAGCCTGCTCAGAACCAGTCAGTGATACAGTCTCAAACTTTGAACACCTTCCCCATAATCCCATGGTCTTGCTTTTCCTCTGTTCCCTCAAACATCTTTTCACAAGGTCAACCCTTTAGCTTAAAAATTGGAAAGCTGCTGTGTTTGGAGCAAATATTCAGGGTGCAATGCACCCCACCACCCCTGCTCCCAGCCAGCCATTATCCCTGCCCCTGCCTCCTATCACATCTATTGGCCATCTCTATGTCTTCTTTAGAAAAATGTCTATTCATGGCTTTTGCCCATTTTTAATTGGATTATTTGTTTTTGGGGTGTTGAGTTTTATAAGTTCTTTATATATTTTAGATACTAACCCTTTATCAGATATGTCATCTGCAAATATCTTCTTCCATTCCGTAGGTTGCCCTGGAGTTTTGTTGATTGTTTCCTTCGATGTGTACATCTAAATCCTTACACTGAATGACACCTTCTCCACGAAGACTTCCTGCTTGCTCCCCTCCCAGAAATGCATCCCTTCTCTCTTAACTTGCCTAGACCCATTGGTTTTCCCACTCTCATTCCAGGGCTTGCCACAATCTGTGTTTGTGCCTGGGCTGACCATTGGGAGGCCACCCAGGGCTCTTCATAACACCATCAGGGTGGCCTGGAAAGAGTGAGTGACATGGCAGGGGACAAATAGCCATAAGATATGGAGTCCCTGAGAAGGTGGGAGTCCACCCTGCCTGAGCTATTCCTGGCACCCTAAATCAAGGCATGATTGCTGTCAGCAAAAGAGTTGAGGTCCGGGGCAATCTACAAGGTTGGGATAAATATCTCAATATACTTATCAATGAGTTTTTTCCCTCCTCCTCGTATTGTTATTTTTGCTATCCCTCCAAATGTATAGGAAGTGGGCTCATTTGTCTCTGGGCAGGACTGTTGCAGGGCAGAAAACAAAAATCAAAATACCAGCCCTCTGCCTGGACTGTCTCCATAGGTCTGGCCTAGTCCTCGAGGTTGAGAGGCTTTCCTGGAGCAGACAAAATGTCTTGGAGAAAGGCGAAAGCAGCTGGGCACCCCCTCCCCTAGGATGGACACTAGGCCTGGTGGAGGGAGAGGTCCTGACATAGACCTGGCCTAGCTCCCTGACAGACCTCAGAAGCTTCATGGGCAACCCCAGGGAAGGATGGCAAGAGAGTGTGTCTAGGTGCGGGAGCTAGTTTAGATGGAATTTGCAGAGTCTGGGGGCATAGGGACCAGGGGGCAGGGACTATGGACATCTCAGCAGTAACCATGTGGAATCTGTCCAACAAGATGGTTTGGCACAGTCTAAGATTTGGGGGCCAGAGTGCAACAATGGCGTGGAGGAGCAGGGGAGTGGGGAACTCATCTCCAAGGAGAACTGCGAGTAAGTGTCCCCCCAGTTCCGCAGAATAGTCCATTTACGAAAACAAAGTTAACCTCAAGGGCACCTGTGTTTGCAGACTGAGATTTCTACCCGGTGCACCTGTTCTTACAACGCGAGTCCTGGGGATCCAATCTGTTCCTGTTCCCAGCAAACTCACTGGGTCCCATCTGCTGGGGCAGGAGGTGGGGAGGAGGGGCTGGCTTTCTCAGAGACACCAGATGACAGTCCCCCAGGGAGCTAAATCTGCCACGTGCAGGTTCCCTCAGCCTCATGAGTCAGGGAGCTTGGGACAGCATGCTCCAGTGGCCAGGAGACTGAGGGAAAGGAGGCTGCACGAAAGCTGGCCTAGCTGGGGATTTTCAGTCTATTTCAGGGTTAGCTACTGAGCATGTGCTATGTGCCAGGTCCTAGGCTAGGTATTGACGGAGAAGGAAAAGAAAGAATGCAGGGAAGCTTTGGATCAGAGCCTGGAATATAGTAGATGCTTCATAAATGCTATACCCCCCATGTTCTTCCTGGAAGGATACAAGATAAAGAAAATACTGTTTCATCCTCAAGGATCTTAAGCTCCTGTAAGAGGTCAGGATGCTTGCGGACGTTTCTCTACAACCCAGGCAAAGCACAGTAAGCAATGTAGCCCGGGCCCAAGGATCCAGGGGTTCAAGGGAGGAAGAGAGATCTGACTGAAGCTTCACAGAAGAGGCACCATATATAGGAGAGGTGGGACATGAGGAGGGGGACGGAGGACAGGACTCCTGGGAAGCTGTCGGGAGACTGAGCCACAAGTTGAACGCATTCTGGCAGTTTCTAACCTCCAGAGGGAAAGTTCATGTACAAATCAGTTGTTTGGAGTTTGGAATGCATTTTCCCATGGGAACAATACCGTAAATGGAGGCTGGGTTCTCAGGCCAGAGGATGGAAGCTGATTTACCCCACAATGTTATTCAGCGAGATTACTCATAGCTATTCCCCGGATCAGGGCTGAGAGAGACGGAAGCTTTGTGGCACAAATCCTTTCTGGGGGGCCGGACCCGCCTTAGGCCAAGGTGGTCTTCATGTCTGTGCTTTGGTTTGGTTTAGGAAGGGATTAAATTTAAAAAGGCATAAGGTTAGTTTTAACTGTATTTAATAACAAAGCTATCCGCTGACATACATTCATAATTACATATTAAAGGAATAGTTTGCAGGAAGTAGAGATGAAATAAGTTCTAAATTGCTATCAAATCAGCAGCCGGGCTAGTTTTAGAATTTTACACTGGCCAAAAGAGTCCCGTTTGATGTAAATGCTTCCTAATTCCTAATCCAGTATGACTGGTGTCCTTATAAAAAGAAGGAATGTGGACACAAACACCCACAGAAGGGGAATGCCAGACGAGAGGACGGTGTCCATTATGGTTATGCTTCTCTGAGCCAAGGAATTCTCAGGATTGCCAGCAAACCACTCAAACAGGCATGGACCAGACTCTCCCCCACAGCCTTCAGAAAAAAACCCAATCCTGCTGAGACCTTATCCTCAGACTTCTGGCCCCCTGAACTGTAACGTATTACATTTCTGTTAAGGTTGTGGTACTTGGGGGCACCTGGGTGGCTCAGATGGTTAAGCGTCTGCCTTCGGCTCAGGTCATGATCCCAGGGTCCTGGGATCGAGTCCCGCATCGGGCTCCCTGCTCAGCGGGGAGCCTGCTTCTCCCTCTGCCTCTCTCTCTGTCTCTTATGAATAAATTAAAAAAAAAAGGTTGTGGTACTTGGTCACCGCAATTCTAGAGACAAAGACGGCCATTACAATGGTCATAGATAATGTAATATACAACGTAACCCCACCACCTTTGTTACAGCTGGGCCGGGTGTCTCCAACAAAGGCAGCCGTCTGCAGGACCAGTGCCCGATGACATGGCTGCTCCTGGAGCTATGCCCAGCACGTGCTCCCAGCACCAGCCCTCAAGCAGATCGGCTTTCTTGAAGGGTTTAAAGGAAGTGCAAGAGGGGTGCCCAGCTGACTCAGTTGGTAGAGCATGCGACTCTTGATCTCAGGGTTGTGAGTTTGAGCCCCACGTTGGGTGTAGAGATTACTCAAAAATAAAATCTTAAAAAAAAAAAAAAAAAAAAGGAGGGGCACCTGGGTGGTGCATTTGGTCAAGTGTCTGGCTCTTGGTTTTGGCTCAGTTCGTGATCTCATGGTCATGGGATCCAGCCCCACGTTGGGCTCTGCGCTCAGCTTGGAGTCTGCTTGGGATTCTCTCTCTCTCCCTCTGCCCCTTTTGCTCGTGCTCTCACTCTCTCTGTCTCTAAAATAAATAAATGAATCTTAAAAAAAAAAAAAGGAAGTACAAAACCCTCAGAGAAGAAGAACACAGGTGGCAGGGAGGAGCTGAAACCGAGAGTTCCACAAGCAGAAGGCAAGGAGGAACCGTGCATGATCCCCCAGCGCCCTTGAAGAGTGAGAAGATGCTCACCACCCCTGTTCCTAGGGGGCTGGCAGAGCCCCGATATCCCAAATAATGGGCCAGTCCCCCAGATGCCTGGCGTCCTCACCCACTCCCCTGGGGAGCCTTAGGCTAATTTCACCCCTGCCAGGTGAGACACCTGACTTCTACCCCTCTGCAACCCGAGAGAACCCAACACATCATGACACGCAGCACGTGATCCCTGTAAAAAGTACAGGAAAAACAGACAAGGCACAACAAGAAAGTAAAGGTCATCTGTAATCCCACCACTGAGAAAGAACCATTAGTATTGCAGTGTTCTCCTTTCCTGGTCTTTTATTCTATACACATCTTTTTACAAAATAAGGTAGTATTATATATGCTGGTTTAGAACATGGCTCTTGTCTAACTAGCTTCTAATAAACGTTTTTCAAAAAAAATATTTATGATTTTATTTATTTATTTGAGAGAGAGAGAGAGACAGTGAGAGAGAGCACAAGCAGGAGGCAAGAGGGAGAAGCAGGCTTCCCGCTGAGCAGGGAGCCCGACATGGGGCTCAATCTCAGGACCCTGGGATCATGACCTGAACCGAAGGCAGATGCTTAACCAACTGAGCCACCCAGGTGTCCCTAGACATTTTTCAAAACCAACAAAAATTTGCCATTATTTGTAGGCAATGTTCCGTTGTGTGGGATGTGCATTAACCAATCTCCTGTTGTTAGAAATTTGACTTGTTCCCAGTTTTCACGTTCATACCCTCTGAGCTAACAATCTTACCATTGGAAATATATCCCACAAGAGTGAAGGACTGGTTTCTGAGAGCATATTTACAGAGATATTTATTGCAATATTATTTTTTAAAGATTTATTTATTTATTTATTTATTTATGAGAGAGAGAGAGCACGAAAGAACATGCCTGTGGGGGGAGGAGCAGAGGGAGAGGGAGAGAATCATCAGCAGACTCAGCACTGATCGCAGAGCCCAATCATCCCACACCCCTGAGATCACGACCTGAGCCGAAACCAAGAGTCGGACACTTAACTGACTGAGACACCCAGGCGCCCCACAATATTATTGATAATAGCAAAATCACCGGGACAACCTGGATGTCCACCAATAGGGGAGTGGTTTAATAACTTAAGGCACATTTGTACAACGAAATTTTGGACTGCTATTAGGGGTGAGATGGGTGAATATTATTTGTACAAATAATCATGATATATTGTTAATCGAAAAAGTATGTCACAAACTAATTGCATAATATGATTTTTGCTTTTGATTTAAATTTTGTAAATGGAGGTGGGGAACCCCTATATGCATTTTTCCAAATTTGCATCTATGTGTATCTCCATAGGGAAAATAACTCACAATACTGTTAATATTGTTCACCTCAGGAGGTGGTGTTGAAGATATTTGCCTAGTTACAATAACTATGTATTGATTTTGCAACCTGAATAATATAGTGGGAGACTTTTTAAGAAGTAACAGAAAAAAAGAACGCCATGCCCCAGTGCAGGGATTGCAGGAGGAATTTGAATGTTTAATCCTTTCAGAGATGCTTGCAGAACGGTGCAATGAAAAAAAAAAAAATCCCACACAATCAGACAGATCTAGCAATGCCCCTTACTACTCCCTGACCCTGAGCAGGTCATTAATCTTCCCATGCCTCAGTTTCCTTGTCTGTAAAGTGGAGGTGGTAAAAATCTCTACCTGTCAGGGTTGATGTAAGGGCAATGCCAGGGAAGACAGCAAATAGGCATTAACAATTTTGTACGCACTTAATCCAGTTTAATCCACCATTGGTACAATTTAAAATAATGTTCAGTGAAGGGGGAATGAGCTATTTACCCCCTCTGCGAGCATGTGAGTTCTGCTTCAGACGCTGCCCCTAGATTAGCTCTCCTAAGCTCCTCATAGCTAATTCCCTTCTTTCATCTCTAAATTGTGTTGGTGCTTAGCGTGGCGGGCGGGTCTCTGGGGATGGGGAGAAAAGGGGTTACGCAGGGGCCATTGGGAAGCTGGGGGCTGCAATCCTTGGAACCTTCCAGGATTGATTTTCACCATTAGCAAACAGCTGAGAGTCCCCTGGGGAGCTTCTATGAGGAAAATGGTATTTGGGGTAAGAAAACAAAAAGTAGAATCTCTAACCTAGCTGTGGCTGTGGAAACAGGGAGGGCACCCGTCTGGTGCATCAGGCTCCTTCAGAAGCAATCCTCCTTGGGGTCACTCAGAGATTCCTGCTGCCATTCCCAACCTAGCCACAGGGTGGCACTGCTCCCTCTGCAACAGTCGTGAGCTGGCCGTGCATCTGAACTGTAACACCGGCTGGAACTTTCCAACACGACCGTCCTAAAAGCTGAGGAGTAACAAAATAGACTCAGAGGGCATCATGGGCTACAACTCTCGCTGCAGGATTGTGTCCTGAAGCTCACAGCCCATTCCAACCGGAGGGACTAGGACTCCCTGGTCCCCACCTCCAAATTTTAGGCCAACTCCCTCTGCAGAGCTCTGGGCAAGAGGACAAGTGGAGGCTCATGTACTCTGTGTCCAAAGACTTTTAAGTTATTCAATCAGGCTAATAAGCTGTTAAATAAATTAGGTCCCATCCTCCCACCTTGATATTTATACCCTTTCATAACAACCTAGAAGACTAGGTTCTGATGTAGGATTTTTCAGACTCTAAATTTAGAGATCAATGTCAGAATACTGTGGCTTGGGAGGATTGGCTCCTGGCTCCCCACCTCCAGCCCTTGACTCAGCCCTTCTCTTCCCAAATCACCCCTGATCCTCCCACATTGTGAGCACCCTCGCATGCATGGCTGTGGATACTCCAGCCCATACATATAATCTTTAACCACACCTACACTAATAAACAATAATAATTATATATATACACACACACACATATATATATACATATATATATACATATAGATAGATAGATAGATAGATAAAGATATAGTAACCAACTAATAACCATGACCTGCACGAATAGCCACCCCTTGGCTATTCTGAGGACCTGGGGCACGCACACTGGTAGTGAGAACCACCCCGGGGCAGACAGACCCAGAGAAGGGGCCCCTGCAGGCTTTGGAAGAGGGCTTGGTGCCAGTTGGGCAGGAATTCGGGGTTCTGGTACCCAGAGTCCAGTCTGCGAGTGTGCATTAGGTTCCTAGCACTGCTATACTAAAGTACCATGAACTGGGTGGCTTAAGACAACAGAAATTTTTTTCCTCTCAGATATGGAGGATGGAAGTCCAAAATCCGGGTGCCAGCAAGACCATGCTCCCTGTGAAACCCACAAGGGAGAATCCTTCCTTGCCTCTTCCCAGCCTCTGGTGGCTTGTCGGCAATCCATGGCGTTCTGTGGCTTGTGGCCGTGGCACCTCAGTCTCTGTCTCTGTGCTCCCGCGGCTCTCTCCCTTCGTGTGTCCGCGTCTCACGTGAACGAATTACATCTGCAACAACCTTATTTCCAAATAAGGTCACATTCCGAGGTACTGGGGGTTAGGATTTCAACATACATTTTGGGGGATACTATTCAACCCATAACGGGTGGGGGGAGGGGGTCAAACTGAAGAGGTGCAGAGCAGGGGGTCCTCTTGCTCTGGGGTAGGGAGAGATGACATCTCTAACCCCACCACCATTTGGGCATGCCCCTAGACATCTGGACTCCTGGAAATCTGAATTATGAGAGGCCAAGTCCCCCCTTGGTTCCTAGGGTCTGCTGTGGATGCCCCTCGTGTTCAGTGAGTGGCACATTAGGAAAGACCTCGCCCTACAGATGAGACCACAATAGCTGCCCCCAAAACCTTTCTCTCTGAACCGTCAACCATATCGTGGTAAAAACAGCAGCCTAACGTTTATATGGACAATAGAGGCCTACAGTAACCGGGGCGGGGGGAGTGGGGTGGGTAGGAGCTCTCCTTTCAAAAGCACAGAGTGCCCTTCCTTTCTCAAGGGACAGATAATTGTGCCTTAATGCAACTCTTCATCTGCCCAGTCTCCAGCTGATGGGAAAGCAGGCTCCTGAAGCAGCTCCAGAGAGAGATAAGGCTCTTTGCCTGAAATAAAAAATTCATGAAGAAAGACTAGGGATCACGCACGCAGATAGCTGCCAAGTTGCTGTCCTCTGGGGACATGGCAAGGAGCTCGAAAAGCCAAATGGAAATTTTCTCTTCTCTCCAGCACCTCCGGTCATGCTCCCCTTGTTCAGGGGAGGCTCCCTTCTCTACTATACCTGGTCATACCCCTTCCATCTCATTTGAGCCCTTGGACCCGCACCATCAATACCCATATGGCTAGGGAATTCAGGAAGAGGGTACCTCTCCTTACCGGGACCAGGCCCCTGCCAGCAACCTCAACAAAATGTGCATCCTAGAGCAAGCTGGCGGTCTGACCACTGCCATCCCCAGACCTGGAGAAGCCCCAAACTGGCTTTTATTTGTCTCCTGGGGGGACCCTACATATGACTTCCTGTTCCAATGCCCTAACCCACAAATCTGATCAAAACTCGTATGGTTGGCCAGATGGTCATAACTCAACTTGTGAAGGAAGCCTTGGATCTCTTGTCACCATGCTGGGCATACAATGGTTTGGATAGAGTTAAAGGGGGAAAAAATTCTCAAACCATAAGAGCTGGAGAATTTGACTCTCAGGTAGGGATGGGTTTGAGAAGTGTGACTGGTTAGCCTATGATATGCAAGATGGCAAAAGAGTCACAGACACCATCCCAGAGACGGTGAGCACTGGGGCAGAAATGGGGTAGGAGGGCAGGCTGCCATCAGAGAGGAATCTGCCACAAAGGAAGTCCACCAGACTCTACTCTCAGTGAGAAATAGGGAACTTGAGTCTATTGGGGCAGAGCTGCTATGCCTCCTCCCCGCCACAGGGGTCGCTGTAGGAAAATCTCACTCCACTGTCCCCTGCCGGGCCAGCCGGGACCCTCACAAGAACACAGCCTCCTCCATGAGCTTGGGGCCCCTCCCAGGCTCCCAATGCCTTGGCTCTTGGTTGCCAGTTTTTTCAGGCGTTCATGCAGCCCTTCCCATTCCAAGAGGGATGTGGCTTGAGCAGCTGCCTCTCATTGCAAAGCAACCCTGCCCCACCTTCCGGTCCCTGAGAACCACCCCCAGGGCCTGCTTTTCAACTCCAACTCTCCCGAAGGATTTGTTCAGTCATTTCCTCCATATTAGAGATCTGTAGGGGAGAGCACAGATCTCAAAAACCTACAGGCTTATTTGCCCACAGCCCCACCCCAAAAGGAATAGGGACCCCTCACACTACATCAATAAAAAGATAAAACATAAGTTCTCAATGATAGACCTGGAAGCCTTGCAGTTCAGGTAAAAGGTTCTGGACTTCAAAGTCCAACGTGTGTATGTCACGAAGGGGTGGGGGTCTCCATACCACCAACAAGCAATTCTCCAATACCAGCTGGGTGCCTTACAGTTGGACTCAGTTCTGACCTTATCTACTCAGATTCTACAGGTAAAGGGCTCAGTCCTATAAGACCACCCTCCACTGCAGATGCCAATCACAAGTCCAGATTGTTACCTGTACTTCTGACTGACTGACTATTGTATAGAGGTTCTCAAGACCTTCTCCTTGGGTTCCATTAACTTGCTAGAGCAGCTCACAGCACTCAGGAGTAAACCTGGTTACTGCTAGGTTATTGATTTATTACAATGGATATTAAAAGATTTGAGTCAACAGCCAGATGAAGAAATACTTAGAGCGAGGTCCCAAACAAAGGAGCTTCTGTCCCTGTGGAGTTTGGGGTCTAGCATGGTTGCCCATGGAAGCGTTCTGATTCCTCAACCTGGAATCTCTCTGAATCCCCTCATTTTGGGTTTTTATGGAGGCTTCATTAGCTACCATGGTGGAGTAAATCATTGGCCATTGGCGATTGAACTCAATCTCCAGCCCTTATCCCCTCCCCAGAGATTGGAGAATGGAACCATAAGTTCTAACTCTCTAATGACATGGTTGGCTCCCCTGGAAACCAGCCCCCACCTTTAGGTGCTTCCCAAAGTCATCTCATTAACACACACAAAAGATACTTTGACTTCTTTCATTACTTAGGAAATTTCAATGATTTTAGGAGCTCTGTGCCAGAACCATGAAGGAAGACCAAATATGTGTTTCATATTATAAATCACAATAGCACACTAGGATACCAAGTTCAAGTGTAATTTAATGATTTTTTCTTCTACGTGTGAGAAGTCTTTTGGGGTTTTTTCCTTCAGATTATAAAAATTATTTGTACTCACATAAAACACTTGAAAACTATAAGTATGAAGACAAATGGTGGGGAAAGATTCTATAATCTCACTACCCAGAGGCAAATTATCAATATTTTGACATATTTCTTTCCTATTTTTGCTCTCTGCCTTTTTAAATTTCACTTGAAATCACACCGGGGCACCTGGGTGGCTCAGTCGGTTAAGGGTCTGCCTTCGGCTCAGGTTACGATCCCAGGGTCCTGGGGTCGAGCCCCATGTCAGGCTCCCTGCTCAGCGGGGAGCCTGCTTCTCCCTCTCTCTCTGCCTGTCGCTCTGCCTACTTGTGCTCTCTCTCTCTCTCTCTGTCAAATAAATAAATAAAATCTTTAAAAGAAAAAAAAGAAATCATACCAAATACATAATTTCGATCAAGGTATTTTTCCATGATGTTAATAACACTTTGCAAACATATTCATGGCTGAACAAATGTCCATCATTTGCCTAATGCCTTAATTTGCCTGATCAATTCCCTGCTCTTGGACATCTAAGTTGCTTCTATTGTTTTGCTGATTTAAATGATCTGATTCATATTTCTGCATAAATCCTTGTCCATCAGTTTCATTTCCGAAGGAAATATTCCTGGAAATGAAATTAGAAGGTCAGAGTCTCAAAGGCAATGAACATTTTCAGGGCCTTCTTGCATATTGTCAAATGATTGTTCTGGAAGGTTTTACTCACCAGCTGAGTAAAGGGCTGTCTCTGCAAGACCTAAGTCTAAGCCCCACCAGGTATTAAGGACAAAGCCACACCAGCAAGGAGTGACTACGGCACAGCTCAGCTTGGGGAGCAAGAACAGGCAGAACTCTCAAGGTCGAGGCTCACAGAGATCCCTGAAGCCTGCACTTTTAAGACACGAATTCTGGAGGATAAAGCACACAAATAGGAAGAGAGAAGTCCTTTGGACCCCAGGGCTGAAAGGAAAGTGGAGGCCATACTGAGGTCCAAGAAAAAGCACAGTTATAAAGAAGGGTGTTTAGGGACTCCGGTATTGTGGTTCATTTAGATTGGGCACGATGGGCACCAGAGGTAAGTCTGGAGGAGGTCAAGGAACTGATTTTCTTAAAAAGCCATTTGGGAATGGACTCAGGCTGGTGGTTGGTTCTCAGGCTGGCAAGAAGAGAATGGGGTCATTTCCGAAGATGCTGGATTGTAAGATGGGCATGCATACGTCAAAGGAGCGATCTAAGGCTGGCCCATGTCACCTTTATTGATTTCTACTGCTTTCTGGATGAATCACTTTGATTGGAGAATAATTTCCTTTTAATTTTTTTTATCTTGTTCATTTGATTATGTCAATCACAATGCTTCTTGATAGAACATGGGATCCCTTTCTTTTTAAAGATTGTATGTATGTATGTATGTATTTATTTATTGAGAGCGGGGGGTGGGCAGAGGGAGAGAATCTTCACGCGGACTCCCCACTGAGCGCAGAGCCTGACTCGGGGCTTGATCTCACCACCCTGAGATCATGACCTGAGCTGAAATCAAGAGTCAGATGCTTAACTGACTGCGTCACCCAGGCATCACCCCCCCTTTTCTTTTTAAATCAGGTTTATTTTTTGCTGATTACACATTAAAACTTACTCATAGCCAAAAACTGTAATATATAGAAAAACATGAAGTATAAGGAAGAAAATAAAGATCATTTGTAACCTGAACACCAAACACCAAAATATAACTACTGTGGACATGTTGATATAAATCCTGCTGGATTTTTTCCTATACATTCTCTCTCTCTGTCTCTCACACACACAGAGGGAAAGAGGAAGGTAATCATATTTTACATACAGCTGTTTTTTATTGTGGCAAAATATACAAAACATAAAATTGACCGTTTTGACCATTTTAAGTGTGCAGTTCAGTGGCCTTAAACACATTTACATTGTGGTGCAACCACCACCACCATCCACCTCCAGAACTTTTTCATCTTCCCAAACTGAAGCTCTGTCCCCATGAAACACTAACTCCCCGGTCCTCTCTTGGTGATGAACAATCTTTACAGATTTTTGTTGAGAGATATATCATATATGAGAGGATATAATGGATATATAAGTTTTGAAGGATAATAATAAAATGGACGCCTCTGTACCCCCACTCCCTGCTTTAAAAATAGAACATTATTATAACCATAGGAGCCCCCTGGAGGCCCTGCCCCATCTTATTGGTCTCTCAACCCCCAGTGGTTCCACTATCCTGAAGTTTGTGTTCATCATTCCCATGCTTTTCTCCATAATTTTGTCATATGAGTATATATCCTCTGCCTCAAAAGACTAGATTCTAATATGCACTTACAGGATAAAAGAACAAGAGTGCTATGGGCATCTCGGTTCCTGGCCTTCCTTTCCAGACTTAAAATATCTAATTCTTGGGGCACCCGGCTCACTCAGTCGATAGGGTATGCAACTATTGATCTCAAGAGTCGTGAGTTCTAGCCACATGTTGAGTGTAGAGTTTACTAAAAAATGTATGTATAATTCTTTCTATTTGAGAGAACCCCTTCTCCCTCATCGGTGTGATTTTCCACCTCGTTCAAGGAAGCCCCCCCCAGCTAGGTTGGTTTCACCTTAGAATCCCTCCGTCTTCCACCCCATTCCCATCCAACCATTAGGGCAAATCCATAGGAACAATAATTTCCCAGAGTATATTTTCCTGAGATCTGAATGATGGGTCTAGAACAACACTATACTGGAGGGCTTCAGCAGAATTGCCCAGAGTGGACTCTGGCATCCCTAACTCATCACTTTGGAGACCCCTCCTCTTAGGTAGGACAGCCCTCCTCCTTCCTGCTGAGGTCCTCCTGATCCTTTTCCTGACAACCTGTAGATAACTCTAGGGTAAAATGAATACACAAATGCTCCTCTCCTAAGAATAGTATCTCGGACACTATATTTTTAAATGCACATTGAGGAGACATTTAATTAAAAGCAACACAACATGGGGTGCCTGGGGAGCTCCGTCAGTTAAGCATCTGCCTTCGGCTCAGGTCATGATCTCGGGGTCCTGGGATCAAGTCCCACGTCAGGCTCCCTGCTCAGCAGAGATTCTGCTTCTCCCTCTCCCTCTCCCTCTCCCTCTGTGCTCTCTCTCCCTCTCTCATTCTCTCCCAAGTAAATAAATAAAATCTTAAAAAAAAAAAAAACCCAAAACACAACAGCTTACAATTTCTGCTATCCCAAATGAATATAGGCTTTTTCATGATTATTCAGAGAAGTTTTAGGTCCCCCCTTTACCTCACTCTCCTATCCAGACTATAGTTTTGGTTATCCTCAGACATCTGCAAATCCCCTCCTTCTTGCTTCTGTCCTATTGCAAGACCCTGTGAAAAAGGAAAGCTTCCTTGGTGATCGCAGAGAATGGAGTCTGGGCTAGTATGCTAGTGTTAGCTACCATTTACTTCATGCCGGCCATGTTCCTGGCACTTTACGTAGATGATCTGAAAACTGCATTTCACTAGTTTTTGCATATAAGGAAACTCAGGTTCAGTGATGCATCCAAAGACGCTGACTGGTGGATGACCAGTTTGGAATTCGAATCTGGTCTGTGTGTAACCGCTATGCTCTATACTCTCTCTTTGGAAAGGGTTAAAGTCATGCAACAGCCAACATTTTCCCCCCTGAGTGTATTAGTTAGCAGCGGCTGCTGTAACAAAGTACCACAAACCTGGTGGTTTACAACAACAGAACTTTATTCTCCCACAGTCCTGATGGCTAAACTCCAGGTTTGGGCAGGATTGGTCCCTTCCGAGGACTGTGAGGGAGAATCTCTTCCCCACCTCCTAACTTCTAGCATTTGCTGGCCATCCTTAGTGTTGCTCGCGGTGCATCACTCCAACCCCCGCCTCTGTCGTCCCAGGGCCTATTTCCCTATGCCTCCCTGTGTCTCTCTACCCAAAATTTCCTCTCCTTTCTCGTTTAAGTTTTTGTTTTTTTTTTAGTAATCTCCACACCCAACACACCTGTCATTGGATCGAGGGTCCACCCTAACCCAGTGTGATCTCATCTTAACTATCTACAAAGACCCTACTTCCAAATAAAGTTACAGATATCAGGGGTGAGGACCTGAACATATCTTTTTGGAGGACACAATACTTTTTTTTTTAAGATTTTATTTATTTATTT
The DNA here is from genome assembly GCF_004348235.1 of Phoca vitulina. Lineage (NCBI taxonomy): Eukaryota > Metazoa > Chordata > Mammalia > Carnivora > Phocidae > Phoca > Phoca vitulina. The sequence goes on along the minus strand of NW_022589768.1, from coordinate 6,514,031 downwards.
ATTTATTTGAGATAGAGAGCACGCACGAGCAGGGGGAGGGGCAGAGGGACAAGCAGACTCCCCTCTGAGCAGGGAGCTCCATGCGGGGCTCAATCCCAGAACCCTGAGATCATGGCCTGAGCCGGAGGCAGACACTTAACAGACTGGGCCACCCAGGCGCCCTACCCTGGGCATTCTTCTCAGCAAGCCATCCTCCTACCCTATATCCTTTCCAGGAGTTGCCAGACCCCTTTCCAGAGCCAAATCCACAACAGGAGTGCTGGATACACACATGTGCTGAGCCACTGAGTGAGACCTCTTTGTTGCAGTCCAAGAGAGCCAGCAGGCCAGCAGAGAGACTGAGCAAAACCCAGGGTGAAGTGTTTCCCTCTGGTGTCCGCAGCCGAGCTCCTGAGGACACAGTGATGGTGACACGCCCAGCTGTGGTAGTCATCCCTCCTCCGGATGCCTTGCCCTCCGGAAAATGTGGCTGGGCCCTTGTGAGGTCACAGGACTCAGGGAGTTTGGGCTCTGAATAATAAAGAAGCAAAAGGTCTTGAGAGTCACAACTCTTTCCACTCCAAATTCTGTAGGGCCAAGGAGGGAGGTTTGTTTTGCTTTGTTTTATTAGAGAAGTCTGTTTTGTTAGCCCAGCAGGCGACTTGAGGGGAGGTGAGGCGGGAGGAGTGAGGGGGGCTCCCGTGCCCGGGACGCACAGTGCTTCACGGGTTTGCAGGTGATGGAGAACTCACCCAGGTCGTGGCCCAATGGCTCTGAGTCTCCAGACCACCAAGGTAAGCCAAACTCCCCATGGCTCCCTGGGCTCTGCACTTTGGGTGACCTGCAATTGCTTCGTGAATGAATTAATTTGTAAATGAGTAAGCAAGAGAGTACAAGAATCATAGTTCAGGGCAACTCTCTGGTCACATCTACTAAATAAGCTTCCACCTCCTTCACCACGGAATAAGGGAGAATTTCCTTCTCAAAGACCCTGGCCCTAGACTTGGTGGTCTGTTTTGTCTTCTTCCCCTGCAGGGCATTCTGTGGGCAGCCTGGCACCTTACATACACACACTCACTTTAGGAGGGCCCAGGGAGAGAGATTTATAGTATGGAATTGAAACAGTTTTCAAAATGTGTGTGCGTGTTTTAACCGTGTCAATTATCAATGGCTCCATGACAAACAGCCTCAAAACTTAGTGGCATAAAACAACCATTTTATTGTGCATTCTGCATGTCAGCAGTTAAGACGGGGCCTAGCAGAGGTGGCTTGGCTCCCTGATGTCTGGGGCCTCCGCTGGGAAGACTGGAAGGCTGGAGGGTGTCTCAATGGTTGGGGGCTGGAGTCATCTGGAGGTGTCTTCACTCACATGTCCGGCCATTTGATTCTGGCTGTTGGCGGGAACCTCAGCTGGGCTGTCAGCCAGAGAACACCTACACGTGGTCTCTCCATATGGACTAGTTTGGGCTGGTCGTTGGGATCCAAGAGAAAGTGTCCAGGAAAGCAAAGCACAAGTGCATGGCATTTTCATGATCTGGTCTCAGGAGGCACAGAGCATCACTCCTGCCATGGTGTGTTGATGGAGGCAGTCATATAGTTGCCCAGGGCCAAGGCGTGGGAGAGTGGCAAGTTTCCAAAAGAACACGTCGACAGGAGTTACTGTGTCCATCTTTGGCAAACACAATCTGCCGTGCTTTTGCTTTCTTTTTCTTTAGGTTGTATAATTCACACACAAAGGAGAAAATATAACAGGAATAGTTTAGAACTCTCTAATTTTATGTCTCCCTGACCCCCAACCAAAAGTAAGCACTCCCCTAAATTTTGCGTTAATCGTGCTCTTGTTTTCTTTATAATTTTGCCACCCCAAGTTTATTCCTAAATAATACACTCTTTGGCTTTGCCTGTTTGCAAATTTGGCAAAAACAGAATCATACAGAGGTATTCTTGGGTGATATTGCTCATTTGCTTTTGTACCTGGCAGGATGGGCTTAGTTATGCTATGGTTACAAACATCACCAACATCTCAGCAGCTTTACATCTACAAGCACTTGCTTCTCACTCATACTACATAGTTGGTGTGGAGTGGCAGCTATTCTGCTCTGGGATCCAGGCTGAAGGAGCAACCTCTGTCTGGAAGATGGCTAATCTCAGGGCAGAAGGAAAAGAGAAGATGGTGGGCCAGGGGCTGGCTCTTCAAACTCTGGCTCAGAAGTGACCTGTGTCAGTTCTACTTACATTCTGTTGGCCGAAGCAAGTCACATGGCTAAGCCTAAAGTCAGTGGGGTTGCAAATATAATCCTTATATAGGTAGGGATCCCAAAGGAAGTAGCCCTGGAGAAACAACAAATATTTTGGATAATAACACAATCTACTCTAGTATTCCCCATTGTTCGCAAATATTTGTTTCCCTCTTTTCTGCAAAACAAACTCACTCCTCTCAGGAGACAACTTAAATTCTCATCTAAACATGGCACCAGACTTTAAGCCCAGCATTTCATGATACATCAGGTCTGGATGTGGTTCCTCTAGATCTGGAGATATAGAACTAAAAAGACATTATCCATTCCTTTCGATGAACAAAGGAACAACAGGGATGGAGTAATCCCAATCCATTTAGAAAGGAAAGAATGGGGAACATAGTAGTCACTGGTCTATGGAAATCTTGAAATTCCCCTGGGCTGCTACCGATCCTGGGTGTAGGGAGTGTTTCTTGATTAGGTCCTAGTCCTGCTCCCAGGGAGAGGGGAGATCCTTAGGCTGTTGTCCTTCATGGCCCTTGGCTCTGGCATCTTGGAGGTCCTTCCTGTTCTATATTCTTCCTAAAGAGAGGACTGTGAGGTTTTCCCAACCTGCTTTTTTGTGGAAGATTGTATTAGTATTAAAAACATTAATTGCCCCTCTCTGTGGGTCCCTCACTACTGGAGGCTTTTAAGTGCTCGTCCCATTGATGACAAAGTTGGTAATGTGACTCTCTTGGCCAATGGTATGTGAGCACAAGTGACCAGAGTCACTTCCAAGTAGAAGCTGTATTAGGGTGGCTAAACATCTTGATTTGTCCAGGACTACTCTAGTTTTAGGGCTGATGTCTTAGGTCCCAGGAACCCTTTGTCCTGGACAAAATGGGACATTTGGTCATCCTAGCTTTAAGAATCATTCTGTGGTCAACCATTCTCTTTTATCCTTTTCCATGAGGCCAGGAATGTTCTAGTTTTAGAAGCCTCCCATGAGCCTTAGTCACAGAATGAAGAGGAGATGCAGCTGACCTTTATGGACATGTAATGTGAGCAAGAAATAAACCTTTGGGGTTGTGAGCCACTGAGATGTCAGAGTCATTTTTCTGCAGCCTTAGACGTAACTTAGCTTAAGCTGACTGAGAGAGCATGACACAGTGTTTTTTATATTCACCTATTCATTCATCCATTCACTGTGGATGTCCTGGCAAGCTCTGCCTCATCCTCCCCTCCCTAAGTTTATGCTGAATTTCTCCTTGAAACTCCGGGACTGTTGTGAGTAGGGTTGCCAGAAAAAATTCAGAACACCCAGTTCAATTTGAACTTAAATTGAATTTAAATAATAAACAATAATTTTTTAAGCAATTTTTACCAAATTTAAATTGACCAAATTTACTAAATTTAATTTTTTTTTTACTAGTAAATACTCTAAATTTAAAATTTTTACTATTTAAAATAATTATAACTAGTATATTCCAAGCAATATTTGGGACATTCTTACACAAAAATTTATTTCCTGTTTATCTGAGATTCAAATTGTACTGGATGTTCTGTATTTTCACTTGTCAAATCTGGCCAGCTTAGGCAACCTTCTGAGGTGCCTTGGAAAAGAACACTCAGAAAATTCCTTCTACAGAGAGGCAACATCATGGAGTGGAATAGTCCCTAAAATTAACTGACCATCAGATTTACCAGGGGGTTTCATTTTATTTATTTTTTATTTTTTTTTAAAAAATTTTAAAGATTTTATTTATTCATTTGAGAGAAAGAGATAGCAAGAGAGAGCACAAGCAGGGGGGAGAGGGAGAGGTAGGGTCCCCCCCAGCAGGGAGCCCGACACAGGGCTCGATCCCAGGACCCCAGGACCATGACCACCCAGGTGCCCCTACTGGGTTTTTTTTTTTTAAAGATTTTATTTATTTATTTCACAGAGAGAGAGATAGCTAGAGCAGGAACACAAGCAGGGGGAGTGGGAGAGGGAGAGGCAGGCTTCCCGCTGAGCAGGGAGCCCGATGTGGGACTCGATCCCAGGACCCCGGGATCATGACCTGAGCCGAAGGCAGACGCTTAACGACTGAGCCACCCAGGCGCCCCCCTACTGGGGGTTTTTAAAGAAGGAACCTAGGCATGACCTCAAGCCTAATGAATTTGAACCCTGGGTGGGATACCTAGAGAATTTGTACTTTGTGTGTGTGGTTTTTAAAAAATTCATTTAATTATTTATTTTTAAAGATTTTATTTTTTTTAAAGTAATTTCTACACCCAATGTGGGGCTTGAACTCATGACCCCGAGATCAAGAGTTACATGCTCTACTGACTGAGCCAGCCAGGCTCCCCTATTTTTTTTTTTAAGAGGCTTTAATTCACTTGAATTTTTCTTGGATAAAACCGTGTGGTGGCCACAGGTGGAGACTGGGTCCTCTGCACGGAGACTCCGGTGTGGGTCTTTACAAGATGTCGGTGAATTCCTGATAGGGAGACTTGGTGAACATTGTCTCTTTCCAGAGGTCAGCGGCAAGAGGGCTGTAGGTCTGGGGAGTGGCACCAGAAGGGGTCTTGGCAAAGCTCCCCAGGGTGGCAGGGCAGCCCGTGGCTGAGGGGTAGCCATCGTCAATACCGGCCATCATCAGTAGCTTCTTGGGCACAGAGACAATGCCAGTGCCCCTGGTGTCGGGGATGAGGCGCATCAGCACAGAGCCACAACGGCTGGTCACCTTGCGTGAGCCACGGTGGGGCTTGCCCATCTTGTTCCCCCGGGAGCCTTGCCCACCACACAGGGATGATGGCAAGCTTGGCCACGATGATGGCAGCAGCTACCTCCTTGGAGCACTGAACACCCAGACCAACATAATCTCCGATGGCAACAAACGCCTTGAACCTGGGCCGCTGACCAGCACGAGTCTGCTTCTGCACAGAGTCTTCGAGACCTCATCCTTGAGGGATGTCCCCGGGAAAGAGTCAGTGATCTCAGATTCCTTGATGGGCAGGAAGAGATCAATCTCTTCCGGGGACCTGATCTTCTTGTCCTTCTTGTCATTGACCCAGCTTGCTGATGGGGATCCGCTCCTGGTCCTCAGCCTTGCAGCTCCCAGCTCTGGGCCGAGCCCCACCCCCAGCCAGGGCCCCCCAGCCAGGGCCCCCCCAGCCAGGGCCCAAGCACAGCACCAGCGCCTTTGGCCATTTGGTGTTTTCTTGGAGGCAGAGCCGGAATCTGTACCTTTTTTTTTTTTTAAAAGTAAGCTCTACGCCCAATGTGGGGCTTGAACTCATGATCCCAAGACCAAGAGTCGCACGCTCTTCCTACTGAGCCAGGCGCCTTGAGTATTTGTACTTCAAAACCAAAAGCTCCAGAGTTGATGCTGTTTGTCTGTCACATTTGGGAACTAGAGGTTTAAGGCAATGCTTCTCAAACTCTAATGCGTGGAGGAAGCACACAGGGGTCTTGCCAAACACAGATTCTGATTCAGGAGGTGTGGGGTGAGGACTGAGGGTCTGCATTTCTAATGGTCCAGAGACCACACCTTGAGAAGCACAGCTCTAGGGGGAGATGTGTAGGCTTCGGAATCAGGCCCACAGGAGTTAAATTCCATCCCAGCAAGTGGGCTGACAGATTCCTTACGTTTGCTCTCCCTCTGACTGTATAATAGAATCACCTGAAGGACTTTAAAAAATCAGATGCCAGTGATCAGATTAAACCAGAAAAGCTGGGAGACCCAGAATCACATTTTTACACGTTCCTCAGGTGATTCCGACGTGTAACCAGGGCCGAGAGTCACTGACACACTTTGAACCATCTCCTCATTCCAACACGAACACTGTGAGAATTAAGTAAAATAAAGATGTAGGGACGCCCGGCTGGCTCAGGTGGAGGAGCACATCACTCTTGATCTCAGGGTTATGAGTTTGAGTCCCATGTTGGGTGTAGAGATCACTTAAAAATAAATAAAAATAAACAACAACCAAAAAACAAGATGCAAAGGATCTGGCCTGGTACAGCCACTCCAGGGAGCTGTGACAACTACTCCCCTTTTTATCGCTGCTGTCTCTGGGCCTGTCCAAGGCCCACCCTCGCATCCCACCACCACCAAAAATGGCAAACCTCATCTTCTTTGTCATTTTGCTTCTGGACGGTTGCCTCCTCTCACTAGCATCTTTTTTTTTTTTTTTAATTTTGTTTTTAAGTATCTCTACACCCAACATGGGGCTCGAACTCACGATCCCGAGATCAAGAGTCACAGGCTCCACACGCTGAGCCAGCCAAGCGCCCCTCACTAGTGTCTGAAGTCTGTTTCCTACTGGCTCTTCCCAATGCCTTTTAAAATACTCTGACCACCCCCATCACTCAATCTTGCTGCCATCGTGTTTCCGAGGGGGAAAGGGCTTATTCTGTCTACGCTTGATCCTGAACTTTACCACATAGACACCCAAAGATAAGCAAGAGTGAATAGTCAAACCCAAAGTCCTTTTCTCAGTGACTGTTCTCCTTTAGTTCAACTGAGCAACCATCTTCAATGCCTACTATCACTGGGGTATAAAGATGACTAAGTCACTATCTTTGACCTCAAGAGGTGGGGTGAAGGGGTAGGAGTGGCTAGGGGCTATTATATAAGTCAATCCTATTGGTGAGATAAGAGCCATGACATAAAGTGTGAACTACGTGGGTTCTTGACCTCAGCACCCGACCTTAGCACAGGGCCCTGAGCCTAAATATTTTTTGAATGAATTAATGAATGATTGACTGACTGAATGAACTCCACAGGAAGATGAGGAAAGGCTTTACCCATGAAATGACCCTGTAGCAGAGTCCCAAAGATGAGTCGAGTTTTCCAGGTGAGGTAGTCTATAGGTAGGTATTCCAGATGGAGTCAGAGGTATGGGAGCAAGAAATAGCATGGCACATTCCAGAAGTGTCGGTGATGTAACTGGTGGACATGGAAGGTGTGAAGCCGAATGGGAGGAGGAAGGCTGGGAGGTAGTTGGAAAGGAGGTAGAGGAGCAGAGAGATGCTGAAAGCCCTCCTGTGCCTCTACGAAGAGTTAGAACGTGGTCACTGGGGAATGGGAAGCCGCTCCTGTGTTTTAGCGAGGGAATCAGGGGAGCAAAGTAGCATTTCAGAAAGACAGCCTGGCAGCAACTGAAGCTACTAGGAGGGGTTGAAACCACTTGGGAGGAGTGTATGGGGGAGAAGAGTAGAGGCCTGAGGACAGAATGCATGGCTGAGTCAGCCGCGGGAAGAAGGGTCTGTAGTGCAGCCTGATGGGGAGGCAGGGGAAAGCAGGGGTGCCTGCCACTAGTCCCAGGCTACCCAGAAATCAAGTAGGGGGGCTGGAAACCAACTGCTAGGTGTGGCAGTGACTGGGGGTCATGGTGACCTGGGCCAGAACTGTGACAGTGGTGCAGTGGGGGGAGAAGCAGAACCTCAGCCATGGGTGCCACAAGAACATTCCCTCCTCCCTTGGTATCCGTGACCGTGCACCTGAGCTCTCCTCTGTCCATCTTAGTGCAGATACAAACTTAAAAATATGGAGCCATGGACATCAATTACTTTGCGGGCACACTGAATGTAAGTTTTCTTCTTTTTTAAAAAAACTTCTTATTTACAGGGTGCCTGGGTGGCTCAGTCGGTGAAGCGTCTGTCTTTGGCTCAGGTCATGATCTCAGGGCCCTGGGATCGAGTCCCGCGTCGGACTCCCTGCTCAGTGGGGAGCCTGCTTCTCCCTCTCCCTCTGCCTGCCGCTCCCCCTGCTTGTGCTCTCTCTCTCTCTCTGTCAAATAGGTGAATAAAATCTTTATTTAAAAAAATGTTCAAACATATACGCAAGTAGAGAGAATAGTACAGTGACACCCAGGTAATCACCTCCCACCTTCAACAGTGATCAACTCCTGGCCAATCTGGTTTCATCTCTACACTCACACCCACATTATTTTGAAGCAAATCCCAAATGTCACATCATTTCACTCATAAACATGTCAATATGTACCTCTGAAATATACAGCCATTTAAAAATCATCACAATACAATTAATATACCTAAAATCAACAATACCTTAATATCTCATCTGAGATGCAATGTGTTCAAAGTCTCTGATGGTTTCATTACTTTTTTTTTCCAGTCTGTCTTAATAAGGATGCTAACAAGTCCCATATGTTGCATTCGGTCAATTTGCCTCTTAAATTTCTTTTAAATGTATAATTTCCTGGAATCCCCTCTGCGTTTTTCTTTGCATTTTACTCGTTGAAGAGGAAACAGTGCAGCTGTTATCTTGACAGTTCTTTGGTTAAAAGGGTATGTCCTCTAATCATATGGCCTCATTCCCTTCTGCTTTCTTTTGTCTTAGACTTTGTAGTGAAGTATTACCTATCCACAGAAAAGTACATGATCTGTAAGTGTGCGGCTTGGTGAGATTTCATAAATGAACACACCTGCGTAACCACCACCCAGATCAGGAAACAGAACATTACTGGACCCCCTCCTCATGCCCTCTCCTGGTCTCTACTATCCCACAGAGGTGAGCTGACTTATTCACACTATAGATTCGTTTTGCCTCAATATAAGTAGAATCATGCAACACGGTCTCTGTTGTGACTGGCTTCTTTTGCCCAACATTATGTCCGTGTTGCTGCTTCTAGCCATGGGTTTTTCATTTTCACCGTTGTAAAATATTCCATTGAATATGAAGATGCCACAATTTGTGTATCCGTTCTAGTGTTAATGGACGTGAGGGCTATTTACAGTCTTAGGCTATTACAAATAGCCCCACCACGAACATTGCCATATGCACGTTTCTTTGGGTGCACACTTGGGAATGAATGGTATGTATGTCCTTGACTGCTTAGGTTTTTTTTGTTTTGTTTTGTTTTTAATTTTTTTATTGTTATGTTAACCCCCATACATTACATCATTAGTTTTAGATGTAGTGTTCCATGATTCATTGTTTGTGCATAACACGCAGTGCTCCATGCAGAACGTGCCCTCCTCAATACCCATCACCAGGCTAACCCATCCTCCCACCCCCCTCCCCTCTAGAACCCTCAGTTTGTTTTTCAGAGTCCATCGTCTCTCATGGTTCTTCTCCCCCTCCGATTTCCCCCCTTCATTCTTCCCCTCCTGCTACATTCTTCTTCTTCTTTTTTTTTTTTCTTAACATATATTGCATTATTTGTTTCAGAGGTACAGATCTGAGCTGCTTAGGTTTTAATCTGGGCTCTATCGCATACCACCTGTGTGAGCCCATTGGTTCAACTCTCTGGTCTCAGTTTTCTGATCTGTAAAATGAGGGTAATTATCATTAACGCTGTGGCATTACTTCGAGGATTAAATATAAGAAAACATATAAAGTTTTTAAAACCGTGCTTGGCTCTTAGTCAGGGTTAATAAGCATTAGCTCTCATGATTTCTACCTTTCCAGCGGTAACTTCTCAATTTCCCTCACTCCTGCCTGCTAAGAGTTCTGTTCTCCCACATTTAAGGTGACCTGGTCTGCTTTTCTCTTTCTCTGGAACTTTTCTATTCTCGTGACTTCTGCTATCTTGTGTGTGGGCACCGTGGCAAAGTGTTACACAAAACGTGTGATGGCAAAATTCCTTGTCTACAAATAGAAAGCTCGACCTTTCGCCTACTCTCCAGTCCTACTTTCTTGGTCACAATGCACTATTTGCCCTTTCCCTCGAATAGATCTACTACCACCATCTCAAGAGAGCACATCCTCTTCCATAATAGAATCACCTTGGAATCCTCTCTGACCCTTCCCTCCCCTCCGGGCACCCCAGATTTAATCTGCAGGGAGGTCTTGATGAATCTGGCTGTACCCACACCCACTCTTGTCCTTTTTACTCCCTCTGTCACATTCAGATCTTTATCACTTTCCGTCTGAGCCGGTGCGGTGCCCGCCGCCTCTTCCACCTGGCGTCAGTCTCTCCTACTTCTATATTACCCTGAACACTACCTCCAGACTAACTAAAGTACTGCCTCATGATAAATCATCACAACAGGGCGCCTGACTTCTGGAATGGTGGCATGAGTTGCTCCATGAACCCTCTCCACAGGGAAACAACAGTAACTGGTGAAAATTAAAAAAAAAAAAAAAATCAAAACCAAAACCATAACAATTCACAGTCTCTGAAAACCATCTTAAGAGCACAGAGCAAATTAAGAAATTTTATTCAAGAAAATTCACTAAATCTCGGTGAGAACAGTGAGAGTCAGCGACATTTGAGCCTCAAACCTCTCCTTACCTCTCTCCTGTCCCAGCTCGGCGTGGTGGAAGCTCCACTCTGGGCAGGTGAAGCCAAGAACACAGGTTGGCTCCCTCCTCCCTTGGCTCTCAGTGTCCCCCAGAGAGGCAGGCTGCCAGCATTTCTCATCCCCTCCAGCCTCATGTTGCAAAAGGTCTATTCCAAGCAAGATTGGCTGAGAGGAATGGTGCTCATCGCCTCTACCTTGCTTCCACTCACAGGACATAATCTCCACCCCAGGAGTCACAGGCTGAAAATACTGGGGCCTCAATCACCTTTGGCCCCAGCTTGCTCACAGGGTAGATATTCGGCGGGGGGAGGGGAGGCAAGCCGACAACAGTAGAGTCTATTGCCCTTGTCCAGCACTCTATTCATAAAGCATTGTCGTCGCTCTAAGAGAAGAAGGCCATTGTCCCTGCCCACGCTCCCCATGTTCTGGAGCAGTGGTTTTGCCTAGGAGGAGAAGCAGGCCATAAGAACAGAGAGCTCCAAAGCTCACCCCAAGGAAACTGACTTTATTTGGAATACAGTGTGGAGAACTTCAAGAATAGACTAGTCTCAAAAACAATGGAAATGTTGTTGGTAAACAGCTAAGAGGAGTCTGGGAGCTCCATTTGAGCAAGAAGTTAAACTGCCGACTAGCTAGATGTATACTAGAGAGAACCAGGGAAAGAGACAGTTATGGAGAGCCCTCTTGGCTGGAATAAGCCTCTAAGACTACCCCTGGAAAGGGGCCCAGATTTAGTTGGACAAGAGTGTGGAGGAGTTTATGCCCCAGGACAATGTTAAACCCAGTAGAGTAACCAGCCAGCATCTGCGGGAGGCTAACAGCTGGATGTGATACCAAAGGAGGCAGATGGCTTAACAGAGAAATCAGGTAAAGAGACAAAGTCTTGTTGGGTTTTGTTTTGTTTTTCTAGATTTTATTTATTTATTTGAGAGAGAGAGAGCACAAGCAGGGGGAGGGGCAGAGGAGAAGGAGAAGCAGGCTCCCCACTGAGCTGGGAACCTGACATGGGGATTGATCCCAGGATGCTGAAATCATGACCCAAGCCAAAGTTGGACACTTAACCGACTGAGCCACCCAGGCGCCCCAAGAGACAAAGTCTTGTTAAGACCACTGTCATCCCAGAGACTGGGCACATATCCAAGGCTGTACCCTCTGAGGAGTGACATCAGAGTGCACACTATGAGGGAATTGATTTCACTACAACAGTCAAGCCAAGTCACTGAACAAGTAAGCAAGCAAACAACAACAACAAGCCCCAGAGTAGGGAGGAATCTTTATCCAAAGTTACTTAAAATATCCAGTTTTCAAAGAATACTATGATACGTGCCAGGACACAGGAATGTATGACCTATATACAAGAAAAAAATCAGATATCAGAAACTGCCTTTGTGAGGGTTCAGATGTCAGACTTAGCAGACAAAGACTTCAGAGCAATTGTTATAAATATGGTCAAAGAAATAGAGGAAACCTTGTTTAAAGAAGTAAAGAAAGGTCTGATGACAGTGTCTCATTAAGGAGAGAATCTCAGTAAAGAGAATTTATAAAAGAACCAATGGAAATTCTGGAGTCAGAAAGTTCAATAACTGAAATGAAAAATTCTTTAAAGGACCCAAAGGGGCAACACAACCTTGAAAAAAGAGAACAAAGTTGGAGGACTCACACTTACCAATTTTTAAAATCTTACCGCAAAAGCTACAGTAATCATGAGAGTGTAATACTGACCTAATGAGAGACATATAGATCAGAGAACTAGAACTGAGAGCCCAGAAGCAAACCCATACATCTCTGGCCAACTGATTTTTGACAAGTGTGACATTCAATAGGAAAAGAAGTGTTTTTCAGTAAACGGTGCTGGACAAACTGGACACTCACATGCACAAGAATGAAGTTGGGCTTCTTCCTCACGTGACACAAAAATTAAGTCAAAATAGGCCATAGACCTAAACGTAAGAGCTAAAACTAGAAAACCCTTAGAAGAAAATACAGGTGTAAATCCTCATGGATCTTGGATTAGGAAAAGCTTTCTTCAGTATGACAACAGAAGCACAAAGAGAAAAGGTAAACTGAACTTCATCAAAATTAAAAACTTCAGTGTTTCCAAGGACACCATTAAGAATATGAAAAGACACCTCACAGAATGGGAGCAAGTATCTGCAAATCATGTATCTGATAAAGGACTTGTACCTAGAATATATAAAGAACACTTACAACTCAATTAAAAAGAAAGGAATAAAATATGGATACATGTTACAATGCGGATGAACCTTGAAAACATTATTTTAAGGGAAAGAAGCCAGTCATAAAAAGACCACATACTGTATGAGTCCATCTACATGACATGTCCAGAATAGGCAAGCCTATCAAGACAGAAAGTAGATGACTGAGTTGTCTAGAGCTGGAGGGCTTGTGTTTGGGGGAAATGGGGAGTGACTTCTAGTGGACAAGGGGACTCTTTCTGGGGTGATAAAAATGTTCTAAAATCGATTGTGGTGATAGTTGCACACTCTGTAAATATATGAAAACCTGTTGAATTGTATACTTTAAATAGGTAAATTGTATACTTTAAATAGGTAAATAGGTAAATTACATGTGAATTATATCCCAATAAAACTGTTAAAAAATAATAATAATAATAGCAATAGTTATCACTCATAGAGTACAAACAATATACTGAATACTGTAATTAAGCATTTCATGCACATTATGTCATTTTCCAACATTATGAGATGGGCATTATTTTCTTTATTCTATAAATGAAGAAATCAAGACTCATAAAGTCTTAGTTCACTTCCCTGAGAGAACACAACCAATAAATGCCACAGGCTGAATTTAAATTCAGATATTTCCACTTCTAAAGCACATGTTCTTCAATTCCTTCTTATGGCTTAGAAGAAGATAAATCTAACTCCTTTCCATTTCATTCAACAAATGTTACTGACCATCTACTGTGAGCTAGGCCTCATGTTTTTGAAAGCAGGTTGAGATGTATCACAGGCGATCTTGAGAAAAAGCTTAACGTTTCTTATTGTGGTAGAATATACAAAATATAAAGTTTACCCTCTCACCCACTTTTAAATGTACAATCAGTGATATTAAGCACATTCATATCATTGTACAACCATCACCACCCTCCAACGCCAGAACTTTTTCATCCTGCAAAACAGAAACTCTGTACCCTTCACATAACAACCCATTACCCCCTGTCCCAGTCCCTGGTAGCCACTATTCTATTTTCTGTCCCCATGAATGTGACTCTCCTAGGTTCCTCCTATAAGTGGAATCATGCAACATTTGTCCTTTTGTGACTGGCTTATTTCACTTAGCGTAATGTCTTCAAGGTTCACTCATGGTAGAGCATGGGTCAGAATTTTCTTCCTTTTGAAGGTTGGACAATATTCCATAATATGCATATGTTACACTTTGTTTATCCATTCATCCGTCAAAGGACAGTTGGGTTGTTTGCACCTTTTGGCTATTGTGGATAATGCTGCAGTGAATGTGGGTGTACAAATATCTGTTTGAATCAAGTAGCACAGGGAAGAACATTTTAAAGTTTAATAGTTGTGACATTATTTTCATGTAAAGTAGAATAAAATAGAACCAGCACATCAAGCTTGTAAAATCACAGACATTATTGCTCAGGTGTTCAGGGTTTCTCACCTCAGCGCTACTGACATTTGGGGCCAGATGACTCTTCGTTGTGGGGGCTGTCCTGTCCAGCAACACCCCTGGCCTCTACCCACTAAATGCTAGCAGCACTCTCTTCAGTTGTGACAACCAAAAAACAGCTCCAGATATTGCCAATGTCCCGGGTTGGGGGTGAACTTGCCCCCAGTTGAGAACCACTGATTTAGTATGAGGCAGAAGAAGGTATGTAATTTAAAAAGTGGGTGAGTTTAATGAAACTATTAATAATAACCAGGTAATAAAGAGATAGGTTCAAAATTATGCAGGTGATATGCAGATGCCTGGAGCACGCTCTATACTGTGCTAGGAAGTCCAAATACTCAGGCAGCTGAGATGAGGCCATGAACTCAGATGAAGGCATTAACTGCCATCTATCACGAGCCGTATCTACCTTTTCATCTTCTCTCCTGCTGATTCTCCACTTGGACTCTTCTCCGGACGAAACAACTTGTGTTTTTCCACTTAAAGGCCTCTGTTTCTGTTGTCCTCACCTGCTGGGAATGCCATCTCATCCCCACCCCAACTTCAAGGCCCAGTTCAAATCTCCAAGAATCTAAAACAGGAGAAATTGTTCCTTCCTCTGCATAATTGTTCACAATGTTCATTATACTCTATTGCTTACTGCTCAGTCTTTTTGGTATCTCTTCAAGTATTTGTCCTATATTGAGATGGGACTTTGGCTTATTGTTCTGTCTATCTCATTCGTACTCTATGTCCTGTGCAGTAAAAATATTTACTCTCTTGTTAATTAATTCCATATATGGGAAAATAAAATAGGGATCTCTCGTAGGATGTAAACAGCTTTAAAATAGCTCAATAACATGAAATTATGCAGGAAAGAGTGTGTGATGCACTTATTTAACGTGCCAGTTTTATTGACTCCTTTTGAGTTGATAGCATGAGGAACTCAATTTTTATTACTGTAATTAAGGATGACGTCAAGAAGAGGAATGCATGGTGAGTAAGAAGTCATCTTTAGCCAAACACCTGTCTGATACTCTGTATCTGATTATAAGGCTGGAACAGCCTGCGTGTGTGTGAGTGCGTTTTATGAGCATTTTCAGTGCTAGGTCCTATGTATGTAAGTACTACCGTATCATTTATCATCCAAACTGAGACCATTTGAGATGAAAGGGGGGCACTATTAAAAATTTTCCAGGGCAAGAGGCATAACCCAAGACTCTCCTGGGCATAAAATCACCCTATGCATTTTTTATAGACAACTTCACATGTACGTTTAAGGAAGCAGCCTAAAACATAAACTTGCTATTCAGCACTGTTTTAAATAGCCAGTGGGAAGCTTTTTCCCATAACAAAACAAGCCAAACCCTTGAATTTCATCATAGTTTGTCCTCATGCAATTATTGCATACTGGGACTTAGAACTTCCAAACAAATTTCATCTCCATTATCAATGAGCAGCTAGCCAGGAAGTCTGGCCATGGAGAACTCTGACCTCCCTTCCTAGACTTTACACAGGCAGCTCTGGGTATGAAAAGAATGTAGCAATCTTTGACTCCTGAGAGCTGGTGCTCTGAGGCCCTCTGAAAAATTTCATGAGCATCCAGGCTGCAGTTTTTAGCACTGTTTTTTTCAGCCACATCCTTTCGACTTCCCTCTCACTGATTATGGTGATGAGGTCTAGTCTCAAAAACCTTAACTCAGTCCTGGGAACCCTCTTTTGGTAAGGATATTCTAAAGGAAAAGTTTCACCAGCTGGTAGATATTGCTAGTAAGAAAATCCTGCCTGTGGGGCATCTGGGTAGCTCAGTTGGTTAAGCGTCTGACTCTCGGTTTTGGCTCAGGTCATGATCTTGGGGTTGTGGGATTGAGCCCCATGTCTGCTCCACACTCAGCGGGGAGTCTTCTTGAGATTCTCTCTCTCCCTCTCCCCCCACTTGTATGTGCATGCTCACATACACTCACACTCTCAAATAAGTAAATAAATCTTTTAAAAAATAATAATCCTGGGTGCCTGGGTGGTTCAGTTGGTTGAGCGTCTGACTCTTGATTTCAGCTCAGGTCATGATCTCAGGGTTGTGAGATCGAGCCCCACCTTGGGCTCTGTGTTCAGCTCAGAGTCTGCTTGAGATTCTCTCATTTTCCTTCTGTCCTTCTTCCCACTCACGTGCTCTCTCTCTCTGACATAAATAAAACCTTAAAAAAAGTAATCCTGCCTGTGTTGGGGGAATGGATAAATGGGAACTTTCTGTACTTTCTACCCAACTTTGCTGTGAATCTGAAACTATTTATTTGTTTATTTATTTAATTTTATTTACTTAATCTCTACACCCAATGTGGGGCTCGAACACACAACCCCAAGATCAAGAATTGTATGCTCTTCCAACTGAGCCAGCCAGCGCCCCGAATCTAAAACTATTTAAAAAAATAAAGTGTATATGAAAACAAACCCTGAATTCTATGGTCTCCACTTCTGAGGGACTTAAAAAACTATCACCTTAGAGAAAGGTTCTTAAGTGGGCTCATTCTGTCCATTTTTGTTTTTTAGAGGGGGGCGCATAGGGAGAGCAAGAGAGAATTTTAAGCAGGCTCCATGTCCATTCCAGAGCCAGACCTCACGACCCTGAGATCATGACCTGAGCCGAAATCAGGAATCCGAAGCTTAACTGACTGAGCCGCCCAGGTGCCCCCCACCTCCCTGTGCATCTTTCTGAGCCATTGTGATGCAATTGTGTTTTAGAATTCCTGAACTGGATGGATGTCCCTTTCTGGAACTCTTGGCTGAAGCTGTGCCCCTGACGTAGGGGAAAAAATCCATCCAGTAGAGCAATCTACTCCTAACAGCTGCTTTCTATGGCTCTGAATCAAGCCAGAGAAATCTTCCCGGATCTCAGGAGCCACTTGAATGCCTTGCCAGACCTAACGAGACATCTCCGTCTCCTTTAGCAAACACAAGCAGGAGCAGACCTGTATTGGGCCAGTTTCCCCAGTACGTGTGCAGACATGGTATGACCACCAAGCAGTACTATTTAAAGACACGAGAACTGGGAAAATGAAGCGGAAACAAGTGTGCCTTCATGTGCGTGTGTGTGTGCCTGAGCATCACACACACACGACTGGCAACAGATCTAAAGCTCTTTTCTGGTAGCCCAAGCTGTGTTAATGCAAGAGTCAGAACCCTGGGGGTCCTACTGAAGCCTGGGTTTTTCTTTTCCAAGCTGGAAGAGAATATAGAGGAATAAATTAGTACTGACCTGTGACTTTTTTTTTTTTTTTTTTTTTTAGGTAAGGTGGCAACTGACTGAAAAATACAGCATTGGCAAAGGATTCTTCCTTCTCCTTCACCCTGGAACACCGTGGGTGTGGGTTCTCTCAAAGGCAGACCCAAAGGGTCTGAGGCTAAATTCAGGCCAAAGAGGCTAGTTCTGTTCACACTCTAGGACTTCCACGCCTTCAGAATGGGGACTGGGCTTCAGGAGTCCCTGAAAGATTTTATGCAGTGGTTTCTGGCTCAGTGCCGATCACCCTTCTATGGGTTATTTGGTCATCCTCCATGAAACTTGAGCCACTGGACACTTGGAAGGCTGAACAGGAGGAGGAAAGTTCCATTTTTCCTTGTCATAGTCCTGAAATGTTCTGGAAAAAATGTAACATTGCTACGAATACCACTTCCCTTCTCTCACTAAATGCTCCTCTCCCATCTCATCCCCTGCTCTCTCTCTTCCAGCCCTACCGTGCTCTGGTAGGGTGGCCTTGTCCATCCTTAAAAGGGGTTGCATTTCAAGTCGTCAAGTGTTCTATTCTTGGTAAAGCACATGCCACTGCAAAAGCAGTTCCAGGCTCATAGAATTTTAGAACTGGGCCGAGTTCCATGGACTCATGGAGGTGAATGGGTGGGGAACCGGTCTTGATTACATGCCTGCTGAGTGCTTACCAGGTTTCTTTAAATCTCCTGGTCAACTACTATTGTTACTGCCAGTTGCCGAAGAAATCAGGGTGCATGCAGAAAGGTTAAGTGACTTCCTCAAGACCACGCAACCAGTCTTGAGTCAACAGCAGGTCTGACTCTACAGGCTACTTTCCTCCAGCTGCCTCCCACTGGGCTAGGGTCATCTTGAGAGCTGGAAGGGCAGTGGGACAGTGACAGGTGGTGCACACTGCCCGGCATGTCCCCATCACCCTAACCCAGCTGGAAGGAGCCAGAGGCTGCTTTCTCCACATCCTTTCCTCTCCATGCGGCTCGGTGACTCACTCTCCCCCCTCCTCTCTCCCGGTCACGACCGGTGTTGTGCGCTGTATTCTGGGCTACGGGTGAGTTAGTGGGTCGGCCTGGAGCCGGCAGACTCCGCAGCTGAGCTACCTAGTCGGCCACCTTTCTCTCAACTTCACAAGACACCTGACCTTACCCAGCCCCCAAAACAAGCTCGCAGTCACAATTGCCTCCCTCTCCGCACCCCGCCCCCATCAACATCAAACACGACCCATCCTTTAGTCCCCTCCCTTTTCCCCGCCCCCTCCGGGCAGGCCTTATCCAATAGCGTCTCAGCCCACGGGCTAAAGACGTCAAAGCTAACCAATTGTGGAGGGCTTCTTCGCCGACGGTTTCGCCTCCACTCTGAGGAGCAGCTCCACTGACCAATGAGCTACCCGCCGGGTGCAATGAGCTCGCGGGGCTCGTAGAGCAACGGCTGGGCTGCCCAATGAGCGGGCGGGTTCCGTGTCAGGGGCGTGGCAGAAACGGTCGTCAGGGGCGTGGCGGCAGTTGCTTGGGCGGGGCCGGTAGCGGCGGGAGCTGCACTGGCCAGGGGTTCCGGCTGCATTTCCATGAGCGCCGCCGGCAGCCGCGGAGCTGCAGGAACCGGGCTGGGAGCAAGCGGGGCCGCGGTAGTCAACCACGCGCAGGTAAAGCCACGGCTGAGCGAACTCCGCTAAGCCGGGATCGCGCCCGGTATCCGTCGGGCCAAACCCCTGAGCCCCGAGGTCCCCGTCGTGGCTCGGCCCATCGCGCCGCTGCCTGCGCCTGTGATCCTCCCGGGCCTGTCACCTGGCGCCGCAGGGGTCCCCAGGGCCGGCTCGCCCAGTGGCGGGGAGGGAGGCAGCCTAGACCGCAGCGGATGGGGTACGCCTTTCTGAAAGCCCTTTGTCCCCTCCTACCTCGGGTACCGAGGATGGGGACATCCCTGACTGCGGCCTCCCTGCCGGCCATCCCTCCATCGGTGCTCACTCTTGGGATCTCTGGGGTCTGGGGAAGGGGTCTGCCGACCCAGGCCTGGTGATAGAGGTCTGGGATCCGCACCTGGAAGGAGAGGGCCGAGGGGCCTGATTACAGCTCCGGGTATCCGGGGGCCCTCTGCGTTTCAGGGCTCCAGGGGCGCACCAAGGACCCATGGGTTCAAGTTGTAAGGAGGCAGCTTTTGACCCAGTCGGAGGCGCACTTAATTGAGCTTGGCCCCACGCCAAGCACTGTTCTAGGCGCTTCGTGGGCTTTACCCACAGAGAGCTGTCCAGCAGTGCAAGCCGCTGTGCCTCGACCTTGGAAGTGTCCAGGCAGAGGCCAGATGACAGCCACCTGTCAGGGATGCTTAGAAAAGACTCTCAAAGGAGGGCTGCATGACCCACCTGTAAGGCCCTTCTCCACTCACAGATGCACTCTGGGTGACCTTTAATGCCTAGCTTGAGAAGGCTATTTCTGGGGGTCTGTTAGTTGGGAACTGGGTGTTGAATTCACCATAATGAATTTTGTGGTCTCAACTCTGAAGAGTGGGTGTCAGCAAAGAGAATGGAGTATACCAAGAAGATAAGGTTTATTTAGCCGTCATGAAACTCTGTAATTAGAACTACCCTGGACTGCATTTCTTGATCTCCCCCAGTTCCTCTCTTTTGGTTGCCCCCCTCCTCCAGTGGGTCAGTTTCACCTGCATCCCGGTAACCACATCCAAGGGTAGGTTCCAAGAACAGGCTCAAGAGAGGGGGCCTTGGACACTGTAGGTCTGGCACAGTTAATGTGCTCTGCGCCCAGAACTTTTCCAGGGCCGTTTCATTACAACCGCATTAAGTCGAGTCCAAAGGAGAAATCATACAGTACCCCTTTCATTACTCCCTGTCATTTGCCTGAATGGAGAGGACATAGTAATCTTCTGAAGGTCAGGAGGCAGAGAAAGAACCTGAACATAACTTGCTGCTTATTTCAGGATGAATTAATCTTTGAATAACCAGTTAGAAAGCAGACCAGGTCATAGACTGTGGATGGTCAGCATGGACTTGGGGGCGTTTTAGAGCTGACGATCCCTTAGTTAGAGCTCACCTAATCTGTCTTTTCAATGCACAGGTGAGGAAACTAAGGCCCGCAGAGGTCACAGGGCTGACTGGTCATTGCAGAGCCATGACTAAGGGATGGTCTGTTGACCCTGGAGTTAGCCAGTGCATGACTTGTATTTTACTTGCACTCTCGGTCTATAAATTCTAGAGGGGTCCGGAGAGTTTAGGAGCACAGATTTTGGTGTGAGTGCCCGGATTGGAATCCTAGCCTTACTTCTTACAAGCTGTAACCTTGGGCAAGTTAGCTAACCTCTCCATGCATCTGTTTGCTCATCTGTCAAACAGGAATAATGATGGTACTTAGATTGGAAGGTTGTTTTGAGGATTACATGAGTTACTATATCTGAAGCATTTAGAACGGTGCCTGGCACATAGTAACCACTATCGATTTGCGAAATACGATGTTCTGTTGCCTTTTTATGCCTTTTTTTTTTCCATATCTACCACGCAGTATTTTCTATCAGGAACTAATTTTTTTTCCTGTCTCCTGCCCCCAATTCATTAACCATATTCCAGATTTCATTGTCGCATAAACGTCTGTGGGGTTTTTTCTAAGTCACACTGCATTTTTTAAAAAATCATATCATTCATTTTCTCTGTTAGTCCTCTACTTGTAATTACACTGCTTTTAGGCGACAAATCTCTCTTATTCTCTTTAAAAAGACGGAAAGAAATCCTTCAAAGTGATAAACAAAGTCCCTGATAATACCAGTCTTCACAGCATCCTTCCAAATATTAGTTCCCTCTGTTTGGCCCTCCTGCCCATTTGTCAGTGTGATGCAGCTTGATTATAAATGGATGAACATTTTTAGATTAAGATTTCATGAGCCACTGTATTAAGTGCTTTTTGGAAGTTCAAGGATCGTGTGTCAAATGCATTTAAGCAAGTTACTTAGTCATTCAAGCAGGGGGAGCACCAGCAGCGCTGCGTTCCCTGGCAGGAACACAAGTGTGTGACTGATTTCTGCTGGTAATGTAGCTTCACTGGGTTTTCTCTTCTCTTCTCGAGCTTGAAATAAACGGGATGGCAAGTACAACGGAACAGCTTTTCCTCTCCCTGTAGTTGGAAAAGTTCCCTTTCTTCTCTTTCTTCTGTTCAGCTTCGTTTCCTTTATTGTCTTCACGGTTTTGATAAACACCTTCTCTTGGTTTACCAGCCAGTTCCCTTTGAATTGGAAGATACCTGTCACCTTTATTTGCCGGCAGGAATCCGGTCACCTTTGGCTTTCCCTTCTCTGTTTTTGTGAGTTTTCTAGGATGTACCAAAGATTATCAGATTCATTGATTGGCACCTTCTTTTTCTTTTTTTTTTTTAAAGATTTTATTTATATATTTGAAAGAGAGAGGATGAGAGAGAGAGAGAGCACATGAGAGGGGGGAGGGTCAGAGGGAGAAGCAGACTCCCTGCTGAGCAGGGAGCCTGATGTGGGACTCGATCCCGGGACTCCAGGATCATGACCTGAGCCGAAGGTGGTCGCTTAACCAACTGAGCCACCCAGGCGCCCCTGGCACCTTCTTAAGAGTTGATTCTGAGTTTTGGGGTTTTGTTTCCGGACATTCTATAGAGCTCAGCCATCTTAGAATAATTGTTTTAGTTTCTTTGTGTGTTAATATGGGCCCCTTTCTCTCTACCTCGCTTTCTTCTCCATAACATCTTGGCGAAAGGCTTCTCGTTTGCTGTTATTCCTTAATTCTTCCACTTAAACCTTTCTCCTGGTCATCTCCAACAGAGCCCACAAAGAGTGTAGTGGTTCCCCTCTGCCCAGAACACAAGATAGTTTTCTTTGGTCCTGTGGGAGACAGGGGTGGCATCTGTCTTATTTTTTGCCTAAATCCCGATTCTTTGAAAAACCCTAGCAGGGAGACTTCCAAAGTAATAGAATTTCGTGTGGCAGAATTTCTGCTATGATCTTCTGCTAGCAGTATCCTGGTGTTTATTGCAGTGTGGGTTTTGATTACTCCTTGACCAATTTGAGAGTGTGGATGACTCGAGCATGGGGTGTTGAAGCCTTCCTGTTCCATTTTGGACTAAACTGTCCCCAGGAACAGAGCCCTAGGGGTTCAGGCTGCCTCTGGATGTGGTCTGGCTTGAGAATTGCATATAGCAGCTTTCCATGTTCCAATCTCTTTGTCCATGCATGGACATTTTTAACCCCTGTGCTGCTATTTTTGTGTCGACACTGTGTGCATGCTGACATCATCTCCACGAAGGATCATTTTTCATATCTGCATATTTATTTTTGTTGTCTTTGTTCCAGGGCATCATGTTTTTGGGATTAAACGTTTTCTTTTTATAAAATGGCTGGTGTGGACAGGTGATCGGGCCTGTCGTTATCCATGAAGCTTGGGCACTAGACCCCATTTGCAAGGCCTCCTTTTCCCATCTTTTGTAATAGTGAAGTAGCAGACAGGTGAAGCGCTTACTAGAGAACTGGAACATCGATACCTTGGGTTTGCCCTGTTTCTGATTTTCTTTTGTTGCCTTTAAGTAGATGTTCATTAAGTTCAACAAACAGAGCATCTGGTGTGCACCAGGAAAACAGCTGTGTGTTCCGTTTGCTGCGTAAGGACTGTTTTGCGTTTCCTTTACATTGAACACATTTTTAATGTTTTTAATTCAAATTTTAAAAAATGGGTAATGCATTTGTATGATGAATGAAAACGTTCGAAAGGCACAAAAGGCGAGACAGTAAACACATCTCTGTCCTCCCCTGACTCCTGCTACCTACTTCTGTTTCCTTAAGAGACGACCAGTGATACTGATTTCTTCTCCTCCAGGGGTGTTCCACGCACAGCCAGGACATTATATACAGCCATTAGCAAATTCATCACGATTATCCCCTTCCCTTTCCCACACATGGTAGCATACTATACATGCTATTTGGAACCTTGCTTTTTTTTTCACTTAATATTTCTTGGCAGTATGGAAAGAGAGCTCTGGTGTCATTTTTTATGAAGGTGGTCTATTTTAGATGTCTCCTTTCCGTTTCTAAGGATGCTAAGAACCAGTCTTACTTAGGCAGCAGCCTCACGTGGAGATCCTAAAGCATTTTGTGGATATTTAGGGGCAACTATGTTTCTTCTCTACATCCCATCACTCTAAGCCTGAGAAGAGGCCAGGTGAGGTGGAGCACTGCTCTTAAAGGTCATCCTAGGGAGGGAGAATGGGAGCATTGGAGAATGAGGAGCAGTGGACCTTGGGCCCTTCACCTTGCCCTCTGCGCAGAATGTGCTGGAATTTCCGGGGAAAGCTTGCTGTGTTTTCTCTGGTCTCGAGAAGGCTTCTGGCCTTCCTGATACACATTTCAGCACCTCTGTCACATCCAAACCTGGCTTCTGCACCGTGGCACTGGCTCTGTTGGTCCTCGCCCCAGAGCATCCGGAAGGAACCCCGCACCTCACCACCGGCCTTCCTGTTTGGGTGGCTTTGTTCAGTGCCCCCCCTCTTTTCTCCAGGAAAGACCAGCTCTCCCGCCTGCAACTCTGTGAAGCATCTTTCCTAAACCAACATTTGGGAATGTAATTTTGGTTGTTCTCAGGAGTGTTTCCCAAATTCTCTAAACCATTTTAACCATTTCCAAGGTCTGAACCTGATATGGCCTGGCCAAACTTTCTCTGACGGTGACTCGAAGAAGAGTTTCGGGGTTCTTCATACTTGAATTTTCTATGGCTGCACTTATGTGTTATATAACCGCACGGAATTAAACACGGCCCGTGGTCTTCTGTGGCTCCCAGATCTGGCCTGTTGTTCTGTTTCCCTCTTTTCTTCAAATGTGCCTTAATCTTCATCGTGCTTTCATTTACCTCCGAGTTTAATTTAGAGTCACCTTCAAACTGAACTGAACCGCTAAGGTCTTAGTCCGCCAGTCTAATCTGGAGTCATTGGTTTCTGATCTTTGCTCAGTGCTGGGTGTCCACATTATCAACCAGTTTGTCAGTTGTACCCTAGATACTGTGCTATGTGATAGGAGAGGGAGGTGGCCTTATCAGTTTTGCCTTTTCCAGTCTCCCGGGGGTAAAAGAGAGAAGCGTTGAAAATCGCCCCATTTGTGCACAATCAGTCCAAACATCTATTCATGTACTATTCCCTTAGTCATGTCAGAGCATAAAAAACAAAGCAGGAAGTCCAACATAGGATTGCCAAATGTTCATCTTTTCAGAGAAGGAAATAAAAAAGCCCTGTCACCTCCTCTGTTGCCATCTTTTTATTTATTTGTTTGTTTATTTTTGTAAGATTTTATTTATTTTAGAGAGAGAGGAGCAAGAGAGGGAGGGACAAGCAGACTCTGTGCTGAGCACGGAGCCTGATGTGGGGCTGGATCTCACGACCCTGAGATCGTGACCTGAGCTGAAATCAAGAGTCAGAT
The DNA here is from genome assembly GCF_004348235.1 of Phoca vitulina. Classification (NCBI taxonomy): domain Eukaryota; kingdom Metazoa; phylum Chordata; class Mammalia; order Carnivora; family Phocidae; genus Phoca; species Phoca vitulina. The sequence goes on along the minus strand of NW_022589768.1, from coordinate 6,489,244 downwards.
GCTTAACCGACTGAGCCACCCAGGCGCCCCTTGTTTGTTTATTTTTAAGTAAGTCCTGGGCCCAATGTGGAGCTCGAACTCACGACCTCGAGATCAAGAGTCGCACGCTCCACCGACTGAGCTAGCCAGCCGCCCCTGTTGTTGCCATCTGTCGAGAAAAGATATTTTAACACCAAAAATGTGGGAAGGTCAGTGTCCCAGGATAAAGAGCAACCTTCTAAACAGAACAGATTTAGATTGGTCAAAAGGTTGAGCTGGTGGAGATGGAATCATGGCGTTGTGGGGTAGGCGGGGGGCTGGGGGGGAGGTGGGGGCTGGGGTGCTGAAGAAGAGGATTCTGTTCAAGGAGGTTTCTTTTTTTTTTTTTAAATGTTTTATTTATTTATTCATGAGAGTCAGAGAGAGAGAGAGAGAGAAAGAGAGGCAGAGGCAGAGGGAGAAGCAGGCTCCCCGCCTAGCAGGGAGCCCGATGCGGGACTCGATCCCAGGACCCTGGGATCATGACCTGAGCCGAAGGCAGACGCTTAACCATCTGAGCCACCCAGGCGCCGAAGCAGGTTTCTACTTTTCCGGTTTCCTTAACCAGTGCCAGCTGGTCTCTTGCTGGGACCCCAGGCCATTCATGCAGCCCAGCTGGCCTAGTTGCAGCATGGTCTGGTGTGGGTTTGTGTCCAGTGTTTTCAGGTGATATGGACCACACAGTGTTGATCCGTAGTCGCAGCACCTTAGAGCGATATGAGCCAAAGCACCGGGGGTCTTGATTTGTTCATGTCCAAGGTGTCATGCTGTGGTTCTTAAGGACAAGGAGAGGGGGAGGCTGGGATGGGACCCCAGCCACTCATTGGAATTGAGACCCTCCAGTGTATTTACACGTCGGTCTTTTGAAGCATATGCTTAAACTTATTAAACTCTCAATTTACTATGTCAGGTGGTGCCTCGTATTATTTCTGAGATAGATTGTGACTTCTCATCTGCATCCCCATGGCACTTTTTGCTCTATTCCAGTAGCACCGTGCCATTCCATCCCAAGTCAAGGATATTTCCTAGAGATTCCTTGGGTCCTCCTTAAATTAAGAACATTCAGACTTTTTGGTTTTCATGTTAACAATAATTGGAAATATTTCAAAAGCCTGTCCTAGATCATTGGGATAACCTCATTATATCTCGGTCCAGCCACACGGCCTCCATGCCCCCCATTTGTGTGTGAATTTCTCATGAGCTGGAGCCAGGTAAACTGCTACAGAGAAAAGTACAGAAGGACTTAGCGTGGAGAAGATGGGTAGCATCAGGGGCGGCCAAGGGATAGCGCAGAGCCCTGTGCCGATGAAGGGTGCAGCAGGGCTCCCAGCAGAGAGGAGGGGACCCGAGAATGCAGTTGTCACACGGTGCCTGGTGCTTAGCCACAGGACCTGCCCAGGACGGGGAAGGAACACGGTGCCATGGTTGCGGGATTTCAGGTCTGAAAAATGGCGTCAGGGTCCCCTGGCTGGTTCAGTGGAAGAGCTTGCGCTTCTCGATCTCGGAGTCGTGAGTTTGAGCCCCACATGGGGTGTAGAGATTACTTAAAAACAAAGAAACTTAAAAAGTTTTTTAAAAATGGCATCAGCCTCCTTATATTAATGTAGTTAATCTGACCTTTACTGTTTGAATAATATTATTTGTATTTTTTCGTACATTTGTCTTGGTCCCCATCATAGTAAAAGTGCAGAAAGAAATTTATACCGAGTTTTATGTTTGTACATTTTAAGAAATAGTATAATAAATCATAATTGAATAGAAGTAACTCAAATTTAAGAATTGTATTAAAAGCCCTCAGGGGATCTGGCAGGACTATTTTTTTTTTTTCCCCTCATAGGGGGCCATTTAGCACCTGAGTTTAAAAAACCCCAGTGTCAGAACCCTAAGCTCTGTGGAGCAGAGGTTTCCAGTCATATTTGTGTCATGCGCAGCTCCTTTCTGTGTGCTGAGCACTTTGGAAATATTGAGTTGAAATGAACAGTTAGTTTGCATCATTGGTGTCCTGCCTTAACAAGAGCCTGTTTGTACATGCGGCTGACGCTAAGTGTCTACGCTAATAGAAGGGGGCCCTCCAAAAGTAATTTCTTTCGTTCTTTTGGCTTGTTTAATTTTGGAGTTAACTTTGGAGTTCATTTTCCATTGAGATTTGCATGACCTGCACGCTGTAGTGGGAGCAACCTGCGACTCTTTGCCGTGAGTGACTATTATTTACCATAATCGTCCCAAGGACAAAGGAGTCTTGACTATCGCTGAAGTTGGGTGTGCACTTGAACCTCAGGGACTATGGGAGACTATTTGTAATGTGGCTAAGTAATCATTCATTCATTCATTAGCTTTGGTTATGGGAATTTGAAAGATATACAGAAATAGAATCATATAGTGAACCCCTGTGTACCCATCACCTGTTTCAACGGTGATCAGCTTATGACCCCTCCTGACTCCTCTGTTCTCCTAGCCACTCCCTAGCCCATATTAATTTGGAAGTAGATCCCAAACGTCATGTTGTATCTGTAAATATTTCCATGATACCACCTAAAAATAAGGATCCCTTTATTAAACATGATTATAATACTATTCTTACACTTTAAAAAGTAACAGTGATTCTTTACTATAACTATCTAATCAAATTTGAACTATCTGTTCAAATTTCCAATTGTTTTGAAATGTCAGAAATGCTTTTCTTTTTTTGAAGGTTATATTATTATTATTATTATTATTATTATTATTATTATTATTATTACTTTGAGAGAGAGAGTGCTAGCAGGCAGGGAAGGGGCAGAGGGAGAGGGAGAGAGAGAATCCCAAGCAGGCTCTGTACCCGACGAGGGGCTCGATCTTATGACCCTGAGATCATGACCTGAGCCAAAATCAGGAGTCGGACACTCAACCAACTGAGCCACCCAGGCACTCCTCTTTCTTTTTTACATGACTGGCAGTATTTTGTGCATGTTGTCTTCATCCTTGCTTTGTTCGCTTAATGTGGAATGATGTGTTTTAGCAAATTTCCACATGCATTGTGCTTCATCCTATTAACACTCTCAGGTATCTAATTATGACATTATTCTCACTAAAAATTGAGGGAAACCTAGTATTCTTAGGAGCGCGTGATTGTACTGGAGGCTTTCATTTGTTCAGCAAATATTTATCAAGCCCTCTCTCTGCTGGGCCTCTGCCGTCCAGCCCTTCCGTGGGGCCTGCACACCCTCTTCCCCACCACTGGCCCATGCTTGGCCCCGAGGCCACTATCCATCCATGCCTGCTGAGCTTCCAGGTCCTCACAGCTGCTCCCTGTGTGGCCTGAACTGTGTTCCCACCGTGGACTTTAGCTTCTCAGCTTCCAGATACCTTGGCTGCCATGCTCTTCTCTATTCTGATCATGTAAATAAAGCAGTCACCCTCTCTTGTCAATGACATTGAAAAATGTGCCCTTCTAAACAGTAAGATGATGGGAAATGCCAAGTAGCTTATAGCGAAGGATATTTTCCCCAATTTGGAAAACACAGCCCCTTTCTCGGGTCTATCATTAGTATCACTCATCAGTCTATTTATTGACTCTACATAGAAAGCTGGATGTTGCCAGAGAAATATTATCTTTGCCACCAAGGAGCTTCTAAGAGGAATGCAGATTTTTTTCTTAAGGCTCTCTTTGAATGGGAGAGGTCTCAGAGAGCATCCATCGATGGGGCTGGGTAGTCAGGATCCACCCAGCTCCACGAAGGGTCTCTGAGATGGATAGGTGCCTCGCCTCTCTCTTTGTATTCCTAGAGCCTTACCCACGGACTGGCACCCACCCTGGGCCTCAGTTTCCTTGCATGCATTAATAATAACTCACAGAACTATTGCGAATACTAAATGAGGTAATGTCTGAGGATGCACTTTGTAAACAGTACATTATATAATCGTCTCTACTGTCAACTTCAGGGCATTTCGTGACATGTTTGAGGAATAACTGAGGTAATGTATTTAAATGACAAGCATCTGATAAACTGTAGGGTTACACAAATAGGCATTTTTCCTATCACCTTGTTCTGCCCCTTCATTTTCTTTTTTTTTTTTTTAATATTTTTTTTTAAAGATTTTATTTATTTATTTGAGACAGAATGAGAGAGAGAGAGAGAGCACATGAGAGGGGGGAGGGTCAGAGGGAGAAGCAGGCTCCCTGCCAAGCAGGGAGCCTGATGCGGGACTCGATCCAGGGACTCCAGGATCATGACCTGAGCCTAAGGCAGTCGCTTAACCAACTGAGCCACCCAGGCGCCCCTGCCCCTTCATTTTCAAGATACAGTGACGTCATAGCACCAGCCAGAGCTACTAGTGGGTCCCGAGGTGAGGGTCTTCAAATCCTAACCTATGGTTTGCAAATTTAATCTTTTCTCTGGGTGGCTGACGAGAGGCTCATGGTCTGGAATGGGGACAGGAGTGTGTACACGTGGGACTCACTCGTCCCCCCGGAGGAGATGGTTAGGTTGGATTGGTCGTGATCACTCACAGGCAAGTCTGCGAGCTGGACTAACCAGGCTTGACGCCCCGAACATGTGGCTCTGGACTGCGATTCTCCAGCCTTGTTGGATAAAGCCAGCCCCTTCTCTGCCTTCTCTGGTGAGGACACCACTGCCAAGTTATCAGTGTGTTTGCGTTTTTAATTTTTATTGTAATAGCAAGACATTCCTGTTACCCCCATTTCATGGGTAAGGAAACTGAGGTGCAGAGAGATTAAGAGGCTTGCCCAGAGTCACACCGTCAGTAAATGGGACAGTTGCCCTTCAGGCCAGGACCGTCTGTCCCCAAAGCCTGTGAATCCCTCTACCCTGTTGTGAGTGGCCTCACTACCCCGACATCATGCACACCCACAGAAAGCATCTCGATGAAGTAGAAATCTTTGCAACAACATTTGTTCTGACCTATTTACACAGACTTGTTTCAGATACCATAGATATTTGAGGAGGGATTTTTCCATTTTCCTTAGATGCCAGGAAGGATCCCTATGTTACAATTCCACCAACATTTCGGGCCGCCTGGGTGGCTCAGTGGGTTAAGCGTCTGCCTTCGGCTCAGGTCATGATCCCACGGTCCTGGGATCGAGTCCCGCATCAAGCTTCCTGCTCAGTGGGGAGACTGCTTCTCTCTCCCTCTGCTGCTCCCCCTGCTTGTGCTCTCTCTCTCTCTCTCTCAAATAAATAAATAAAATCTTAAAAAAAAAAAAATCCACCAACATTTCAATCTAGGTTAACCTAGGATTAATTGTATTCAAATTTATATTTTCTGGATTATGTCATAAGCTCATGTGTGTTGGAAAATACCATAGACAGTTTTGTTGCATTGGTTGTTTTGGAGGAAGTTAGCAGAAATTTGAGTCTTGTAGTGGTATTTCGGTATTTAGCTGATTGCCAACAATCAATGGGTAGCTTTCTGTCTACCTTTTCTTTGGGTGCCTTTCCTTCCTTCTGCTACCTAAAACAGCCTGTTTGGGCTTTGAATTCTCTTTCTTTATGTGTGAGCAGTTTTTGAAGTAGATTAATTTATAGCTCTTTGGACCTGCTAAGATATGCTTTAGACAAACAAGGGGAATCGGTAAAAGAAATATGGTATCACACAGTAGCTTCTCTGAGTGACGGAAAGGGGGAAACTTTGATTTAGATGGATAATTATTTGCCTGAACTCCAAGATGGTCTTTAAAATATCCAAAAGCTGCTGACAGCCCAGGTCACACTGAGCTTTTTCTTTTGCTCCACCGTAGTGTGGCTGGTACTCACAAAGACCTGTACCTTTCAGCCTAATGTAATAATCTCCTCGTGAGAAAATTCTGCTCAAGGAATCAGAATGGTGATGCGTTAGGCCTTCCCACGGACTCGGCCAATAAATATGTGCAGAGCGCCCCACTGCGTGCTCAACACCATTACATTTAAACTTGTGTAGAATTTACACGAGGATTGAATTAGAAGGGCATGGACCAGAATCCCCAACGGAGACAAAAGGAATAGGAATCATTACTTTTATGGAGAGATGAGGCTAGTTATGAAATTTTTTAGTTATGAAAGGGTGTTTGCAAAATGCAAAGATGGGAAATGGTATGATTTTTAGGGCCTTAAGGGGATGGACCCCCAAAATGAAGATTCCTGTATAGTTCAGCAGGTCGTACAAAACTATTTGCATGGTAACATTTTGTGTTAACTATAGTTAAAAAAAGAAAAACGATTTGGATGCCATTGAGGGCTTGCAGTGATATTCAAATGGCAAATGACAACGCTCATCCAACGTCCCATGGGTTACAAATAAAGGCTTCTCACACCTCCTGCCACATGCACCCAGACCCTCAGTGTGCATGCGCCGCACGCACGGCCACGGCCATGCAGGCGTGCGCTATCTTCTCATCGTAAGTAAAGCCCTAACGCTTCATTCCACGATGACTCACTCCCTCTGCTCCCAAACCAGTCCCTCTTGCCCTGTCTGCCTGTCTCCTGACTCTCCAGCATTCTTGGGCCTTGGCTAGCTCAGCCTGGGAGCCCAGCCTGATGTCTGCACCCCAACCCTGCTTCTCACCTTCTCTCCTGTCCCATCTCTTCCCCTGGGTCCCTAGCTATCCGAGCCCACCTCCTTCCTTCTGCTTCCTTTGTTTGAATTCCTCTAGTATTCGTAGTTGGCACTTTAGGATTCTGTACTTAAAATATGCATGGGGTTGTACTATTTCCCAATTAGAATGAAGCTAATGCCTTTGGTACCCTTGGGGAGCAGGGTGGAAGGTCAGAAGAGGGGTGTGGATTTGCATAACATCCTCCTCAGCCCTGTGGTATTGACACACTTTTTTGGGGGGGGGGCAGTTCTGTCCTCTTTACTTAACAAACCACTGCTTTATCCATGAGGGTGCTTCCAATTTATACAGGTAAATCAATTTTTGAGAAACGGGATCACTCTCTTTACCAGTTATGGAGAAGCAGTTCCCTCATTTCTGATGTAAGAATCTTCCCTGATGGCTAGTTCCTCCTCTCAGGAGACACGTGTGCATGGGGGAAGCCCAGGGGAGGAGGAACCTCCATAAAGTGAGCTAGTGGCTGAGACCCACCTGCCTTATGGTACGCAGGGTTGTAGAGATTTCTCCTGTGGCGTTGGGTGGAGGTAGACTGAGGTGGACTCCAAGCAGATGCATGGCTGATACAAGTAAAACACAGGCTGATACAGACAAAAACCAGAGGGGGAGACCGCTGGGATAAGGAGTAGCAGTTGGGACTTGCCCTTGGGCCTTAAAAAAGGCTGAGAAAGCTTGCTTCCCAAGGAGGAGGCAAGACTGGGAGAGGCCTGGAACAACAGTGAGATGTTTGTGTTGGATGAATGAGGAGACAGAACATTTGAGGGTGTGAACCCACTTCTGTCTGTTCACTTCAAAAAGCAATCTATTTAGCAGAGACCTCAAGATATATCAACCCTTTCTGTCTTAGAGCTTTTGAATTTTTATTTTTCTAGCTATTTCAGTGTCATCAGTGAAGGATCTGATAAAGCCAAACTCAGGACAGCCTGGGGGACCAATTCCAGCTCTTCATGTGTTTAAAGTCCCTAGCTATTGCTTTAAAACTAACATTTTTATAATCTTGAAATATTTAATAAGGCAGCTTTCCTCTAAAAAGCTGAAGGCATTTTACAAACTTTAATCTTGAGTATATCTGTGGGTATTTTATAACCATAAAGCTTTTTTTTTAACCTACATAATTTCATTAATTACTTCCCCTTAATAACCTGTAATGTTTGTAAACCCCCACCCCCCTCCTATTTCACAGAAGAAAAAGCAAACTTTCATAAAACTTAGATAATTCACCCAGGGTCGCCCAAAGTCATTTGGCAGAATCTGAACTCAAACCCAGGTCCTCCGATTCTAAAATCTGTTGTTTGATTATAGCACATGGGCTCCTAGGGTAAACTCCAAAATCCCCAGAGAAGGCAAGTGATCTGCCCAGAGTTGCACAGCACAGCATGTTTAGAGGAGAGAATAACTCCAGATGCCCCTGGAAGCCACTGGTGTGGAGACACAAATGGGATCCCTTCCCTCTTCTCACAGCCAGAATGGTGGTGGTGACCTAGAGGCTGGGGACGAGGCTCCGTTGAGTGCCCAGAAAGAGCAGGACTGATGGCAGACGCTAGGTAGAGCCTCCATGGAGGTTGGGGCTGGCTTGTTTAGTACCCCCAGGTGGTGATTATCTCACAATATCCTTTCTTTCATTTTTAGCCCATGGGCCTGAGTGTGAGTCCGTCCTTCATATTAGCATTTAACCAGTGGAGTTTATCTTCTAAGACCTGGGCATTTGTCACGTGGAATCCATGTGACCTTTAAGCCTGCTGCCCTAAGCTGGCATGAGGTCCTGTTTCTACTCACAGCGTCCGAGGTACTTATAAGACAGAAATAAGTAAAGCATGCCTTAAAATGCCATGCACATTGTGTACCCTTGACTCCAGAACCTTCTTGGTCTTGGAAGGGCAAAGAGCCCAGAACCTTTCCTGCTTTCTAGGCCTGGGTTGAAGGGTCTGGTGGCTGAGCCCCGAGAGGAGCTCTTGCCCCCACAACTGACAGAATTCATCATCAGAGAGCCCCAGATCCCAGAGGAGCTGGAGGGCTGGTGAGCTAGCCCAGCGGGCAAAGTCTTTCTCCCTTGGGGCGGGGCAGAGGGCTTGACCTGCTGGTCAGGTCTTCTCACACGTCTACTTCTTTTTTTTTTTTTTTAATTTCTTTATTGTTATGTTAATCCCCATACATTACATCATTAGTTTTAGATATAGTGTTCCATGATTCATTGCACACGCCTACTTCTTGACACTGCGTGATGAAGGGCCAATGCCAGAGGTACCGTGGGCTGCGTGTGTGATGCTTTCATTGTGGGGCGTGCCCTCTGTGTCTTAGCCACGTAGCCATGCTCTGCTTTGGCCCCGGGGGTCTTGGGAAACCAGAGTGCTCAGAAATGGGGATTCCCAGTTACTTTTATTTTCTCTCTGAGGGTAGCTTGTAAGTGTCCTGTTTTAGCTCTGGGTGAAACTTCCCTCTTCAGTGTCAAGGGCTGTGCCAGGCACGAACTAGGTCTTGCCCTCCCGCCATTTCCTCCAGTCTCCTTCTGGTAGTTTGTTTGCAGACCTAGAAGACTGGGCGGGAGCTGTACTGTTCCCAGGACATGCTCAGGAAATTTCTTTTGTGCAGTAAATCTGGAGAGGCTCTTCTCTTCGATTGTACCCTTCTCTTAAAAATTCCAGGAAACTGGGCACTTAGGTTTCTTGGGTTCTGGCAAACTGAGATTTGCTTTTGATATTACAGAATTTACTTACACTGTAAGGTTTTTTTTTGTTTTGTTTTTTGTTTTTTTTGTTTTGTTTTGTTTTTTGTTTTTTTTTTAAAGATTTTATTTATTTATTTGAGAGAGAGAATGAGACAGAGAGCATGAGAGGGGAGGGTCAGAGGGAGAAGCAGACTCCCCACTGAGCAGGGAGCGCGATGCGGGACTCGATCCCGGGACTCCAGGATCGTGACCCGAGCCGAAGGCAGCCGCTTAACCGACTGAGCCACCCAGGCGCCCCTTGTTTTGTTTTTTAACTCATGACCCTGAGATCAAGACCTGAACTGAGATCTAGAGTCAGACGCTTAACCCACCGAGCCACCCAGGCGCCCTACAGTATAGCCGTTTTAACACAATGTGTACAGCGATCAAATATCTTCATTAAAGTGCCTGTCCTTTTAGAAAATTCTAGGCTCTCCATAAAGGAAACACCCGGCTTATGATTTTTTTGCTTGTTCTCAGGTAAGGATTGAATGGCTTCTCTGTGGTAGAGAAAACAATTTTGCTGGTGACTTTCCTAAGTGCTTTATTTACCCCTTTGTGTCCAGTGGGAAGCCCAGCACTGTTCCAGCAGGGCTGCTCGCTAAGGGCAGAGGCCAGCCTCCTTTCTGTGTCTGAGTCAGGGCCTGTAAAAGTGCTCAGTTAAATGTGCGTGCTTAACTGTGACTCAATCTCCAGCTATTTTTAGGTTAGTGATTTTCTTTTGGGAAAACTCGTGGGTTAGTAGCCATTCCTGACATTTAAATGTGAGGTTTACATTTGCTCGCATAGGGTAACTTTCCTCTTACTAGGAACTTGTAGGACATTTTCCGAAATTTCAGCAGGTTGAGTATGCGACCCTATGATTTTGTGGAAGACTATGGTTAAATTAAACAGCTAACACACGAAGAGGCGATCTCAAGGCCTGAATTGTGGCTGCAACTGAGAACAAAGTGAGCATACATGTATATAATTATCTGCAGATTCCTCCCCTTCTCTTTACCAAATTGTGTGTGACTTTGGACAGTCCCTTCATTTTGTAGCACCTGATTTGTAAGAGCTGCTGTGCTAGATCACCAAGGGGCCTTCTCGTCTCCCTCCCCTCGACCCCTTCCCCGGTGCCATCACACCGCGTGCCGGTGGCCACCCAGTCTGATTTGCTGAAGGAGATCTAGTCGAGGTCCGCAGTGCTCGATATTCAGAAATAAATAAACTTCTCGTGGCGTCTGTTGGAAACAGGATTGGCCCCGTCATTGCCAGGGCCCCCCCATCACTTCGGGCTTGAGGCGGTCACCCTGGGGACTCCTCCAACAGAACCCTCCTGGGGAGAACAGGCAGGCCTGGCACAGCTTGCACATGCCGAGATGGTTCTGTGAGCTGCCGGCAGAGGGGCTCACCCGGGGCACTGAGAGCTCACTGTGAGCGAGAACAGGGCCTGAGGCAGCCCAGCTGTCGGAAGGGCACGGTTCTGGGTAGCCCAGGATGTCCCTTGGCGCCTTCCGGCCATGCCTCTGTCTCGTCCCGGCCCCGTGGCCGTGAGGGCATGGCTGGGCTTTCTCTTAGCATCTGCTCTGCGCTTGTTTCTCTCCTGCTAGGGAGTTGCTTTTCATTTTTATTTTATTTTATTTTTTCTCTCTTCTCTAACTGCTGTGACTTCTTTAGGGAAATGGCAGGTAAAGTGAGGGAGAGACTGGCCCTCTTCCTCCCGGCCTTCTCCTCAAAGATGTCATGTTGCCTCCATCTAGGGTCGACGGCGTTTTTTTCCTAAGCTGCCACCAACAAAGCTAACGGATTGGGGTGACGTGAGGTTTTCGTCGGCAGTGTGCTGTGGCCTTCCGCTGTCCTTCTCCTGACACTACTCACGGGGCCGTTGTGAGGAGCGGAGCCTGTCCGAGGCTTCCAGTGCTGGCCTGGGGTCTTATTTCAGGCCCCTGAAGAGGTGTGGCAGCAGATCCAAGCCAGGCAAGAGTAGGTTTACCTGTTTAAAAAAAAAAAAGAGTAGTTTTACCTGCAGGAAGGGGGTGGGGTGAGGGGACAGCCCTTCGGTGGGAAAGGAGGGACTCCCCCCCCGGCCCCAGCATTAGAGAGAGGGCTCCGGGCTGTGCACAGCTGGAACCCCTTTTAGCACAGAAACAAGAACACATCTCGGAACTGTTAACACAACTTGGTGAAGAACACTTACTATCCAGTGATTCACTAAGTTCAACATGGTTCCCCGGTAGAAGAATCAAGAAGAGTGTGTCCTGGGGGTAATTGCAGACTTGTTAGAGGAGGCCCACCCAGTCAGCCAGCCAGTTACTTGTTGTTGGTGCAGTAACCCCTCATAGTACCTCTGTGTCAGGTAGGAAAGAATCTCTTTTGGGCTAACTTCTGCCAGATGGGGGAGTTCACTAAGGAAAACTGGAGGACAGCTTAGTAGTGGTGATGGTACAGCTAATACTTGGGGGCACTTACCGTATCTGAGGAGTGTTATAAAATCCCATCTCTGTATCAGCACGTTCGGATGAGGCCCAAGGACAAGCTCCGTAACTGGTGGGGCCAGGATCTGATACTGGGCCAACTCAGTGCAGGGCCTGGACCTAAATGAAATCCCCATCCACACCAGAGTGGAATAGGAAGAGAGAAATTCTTTAGGAGTTTGGTTCGGTTTGGTTTTCCTTACGAGGTATTTACCGTGGGACCCACAGAAGTAGCGGAGCTTATTCGTCAGGTCCTCTTGGGTTGCAAGGGAAGGAGACACCCCCTCCCCAGATGTCTCTGTCTCAGGGTTTCCATAAGTCACTGGTACTAGGAGAGGAAAGGGTGGTCTGACAGCTAAGTCACAGAGGCAAAGAAGCCAAGCCAATAAATATTTGTGCACAAAATCCCATTTGTATTGTGTTAATAAGTAGCCTGTGAGTGTTCATGTCAGTTAGCTGCTTTGGGTCTGAATTGGCTGGAGCTTGTCTGGGTAACAAGGAACCTTTCAAGAGGACGTGGCAGAGGGTCTCTTCAGCCTGGAAGGACAGAGGTGGGAAATTACGGAGTCATGAGAGGTCATTGGGGCATATTCTGTCACAGTTCTGAGCAAGCCTGAAATCAAGGTATCATCAAGGTGGGTTCCTTCCCCAGGGCTCGGAGGGACAGTCTGTTCCGGGCCTTTGTTCCTAATTTCTCTTGGTTGCTGGCAATGCTTGGCATTCCTTGTCTCGGTGATGCTCCGCTCCAGTCTCCACTTCCACCTTTAAAAGGTCTTCCCTGCATGTCTGTGTCTCTGTGTCTAAACTTCCCGGCCCTTACAAGGACACCAGTCCTGGGGTTAGGGCCGACTCTAAACAGTGTGACCCCGTCTTAACTTAATTACATCTGCCAAGGACTGATTTCCAAAGGAGGTCACATTCACAGGTCCCAGACAGACGTGAATTTGGGGGGGCGGGGGACACTCTGCATCCCACACACCATGTAATGAATTTTCCACGTTTGAGGTCTCTGCTTGGTTTTTTCTTTCTTTCCTCACTGTAAGTTTTGTATCGTCAGTGAACATTAATATTCTGAGGCTGAAATCATCGCTCACCCATGCAGGTGGAAGGAATATGACAGAATCATGGGCATAAATGGCACGGCTGAAAATGTATAACTGTTTAACTTACTTGAAGGAAGAACAAAGGTCATGAGGGGTGTCGTTCTTGGGAGTTTTGTTGTTAATGGTCCACAGAGTAAGCTGGGAGGCGGGGGCTGTCTCTTGTTACAGAGCAGAGAGAGATTTTCCTGTGCTATTTAGCCAAGGACTGCAATTCTATCCCTAGAATCTCAGAAATTTCGAGCCGTAGGAGACCTTTGCCATCATCTGCTTCTAACCTAATCCTCTCATTTTACGGATGAGGTCCTTAGGGTTAAGTGACTTACTCAAGGTCACTGGCTAGGAAGGAGCAGAGCAGACGCGAGGACCCAGGTCTCAGAACCCCAAGGCTGGAGCTTCTCCCAGCCCAGGGGCCCCACCTCTCCCTGCATCTGTGTTTCCATCTCAAAATAACACCCTTAGCCATGGGAGAGCAGTGAGAAGCCTGGGCCCTCGCGCTGGTGGAAAGACTAGTCAAGCACATCCTAGAGACTGAGGCACTACTGAAAGTTCCTACACGGGTGGGCATTTCGTGGCCCTTTGCACCTTAGGGGCCCCCGTTAATGTAGAGCCGACAGACAGAATTTTAACTATCAATTACAGCATTTTATGAGTAAATGCACTCATAAAATGACCGGTGGGAGAAGGGGAGGTGTGGCTCTCTGGTGTGCAGTGAGCCCAGCCCTAGCTCTTCCTTTCGAGGAGGTGGGGTGGGGGTGGGGCGATGCTTCCTTTCTGTCTTGCACACACCCAGCCCCCCTGCTGTTCTGTGTGCCTTCTTTTCCCCACCTGGGCTGCCTGATGTTCCTATTAACCGGATTTTGCCTGCCCAGAAAAGGGAGAGGGGGCATATGAAATAGTACAATGGCAGCTTACTTTGTTATGTCTGGAACAAGTTCAGAATATTAATATTTTGTGGCAGGTCAAACTTGGGAAGAGAGAACCCCATAAAATCAAGTGCTGCAAGATAAATTAAAATGAATGTCAAGGGTTTTGTTCTGAAATCGCCAATTCATTAATGCCTGGTTTTATACACGCACGCACACACACACACACGTATATATATGGATTTAATATGTGTATTAAATATGTATTTATATATAATTGATATAAACTGTAAGTGCACATGCACACACTCTCTTTCACACTTATACATGCTTCTTCTAAATCCTATACTCAAGTATAGGATTGTAGATCCTATACTATAGGAGTCTATCTATAGTTGTAGATCTAGCTGCTCCATGAGTCTTTCCCTGCTTAATTTTTTCCTAGACGAATATATTCTTGTCCCCAAGTTTCTGAAGTATAGAGAGCCTTAAGATAAACTTCTTTTCAAACCCTCATGCACTGCTGGTGGGAATGCAAACTGGTGGAGCCACTCTGGAAAACAGTATGGAGGTTCCACAAAAAGTTAAAAATGGAACTACCCTATGATCCAGTAATCACACTACTGAGTATGTACCCCCAAAATACAAAAATACTAATTCAAAGGGATACATGCACCCCTTTGTTTACTGCAGCATTATTTATAATAGCCAAGATACGGAAACAGCCCAAATGTCCACCAGTAGATGAATGGATAAAGAACATGTGGTATACATACACACACACACACACACACACACACACACACACACACACACACACACTGAAATATTACTCAGCCATCAAAAAGAATGAACCCTGGCCACTTGCAACAACATGGAGGGAGCTAGAGAGTATTATGCTAAGCGAAAGGTCAGTCAGAGAAACACAAATACCATATGACTTCGCTCATGTGGAATTTAAGAAACAAAACAAATGAACAAAGGAGAAAAAAAGAGAGAGAGACAAACCAAGAAACAGACTCTTAACTGTGGAGACCACACTGATGGTGACCAGCAGGGAGGTGGGCGGCTGGATGGGTGAAATAGGGGATGGGGACGAAGGAGGGCACTTGTCGTGATGAGCACCAGGTGTTGTATGGAAGTGTTGAATCACTATACTGTACACCTGAAACTAATATTACACTGTATGTTAACTATACTGAAATTAAAATAAAAATTTTTAAAAAGGTTAACTTCTTTTCTCCCTAGGTAAAATGAGAATTCTACTTCATTGTGGTCCAACGCAATGTTCAGTGTAGTGCTAGGCACACGGTAGGTTGCTGGGTCCTTGAGCCACGGAAGTTCAAGGGACGTAGCCCTGGGGACATGTGGTAGAACTGCCCTGCTTCTTGGGACTTCTGGTTCAAGCCTTGGATCAAGGGTGCATCTTTGGACCATAATAATTACAAATCTCTCATAGGATTGCCTTCACTGAACCGAATTCCATTCAAAACTCTTGGTGTTTTTTGAGGCTTGAGGAAATTAATTTTCTACTGCATTTGCTGTTAAAAAACGTTGTAGGAGGACATTGCCTATCACGTCGCTCAAGGTCCCCTTATATAAAGTCCCGCAGAGGTTTTTGTTTTTGTTTTTGTTTTTTTAGTGATTCTGTGTCAGAAAAGCCCTGCTTCCCCTTCTTATCTGTCTTGCTTTGTGGGATAAGAGCACAATCACAGTACCTTTCTTTCCACTTTGGAGAACCAGGGGTTTGACTGGGTTTCCCCTCTTTGCTCTTGTAGTCAGAAAGTTCAGGTCCGTTCTAGGCTTACTCACATCCGTAATTGTTGTGTGTGTTGACAGAGGCGTTTTTCTTGTCTAGATGTTCGTAATACCTTCTTAGATTTTTTTTTTAAGATTTTATTTTTTTATCTGACAGAGAGAGAGAGAGAGAGCACAAGCAGGGGGAGGAGCATGCAGAGGGAGTAGCAGGCTCCCCCCTGAGCAGGGAGCCCGATGCGGGGCTCAATCCCAGGACCCTGGGATCATGACCTGAGCCAAAGGCAGCCACTTAACCGACTGAGCCACCCAGGCGCCCCCCTTCTTAGATTTTATTAGTTGCTATCTTAAGGCTTTTTTCTGAGAACGATATTATTATTATGAATTTTGGAAAAGAGAAAAAAGGAAAAATTACCTATACTCTAATGACCCAGTGATTGTAGCATCCAGAAAGATTTGAGTATATAGTATTTCCTTCTGTGTTTTTAGAAATTGCAGACTAGGGGCGCCTGGGTGGCTCAGTCAGTTAAGCATCCATCTCTTGGTTTCGGTTTGGGTTGTGATCTGGGGGTCAAGCCCCACATTGGGCTCCACACTCAGCGCAGAGTCTGCTTGTCCCTCTTCCTCTGCTCCTCTCCCCACTTGCACGCTCTCTCTCTCTCTCAAATAAATAAATAAATAATATCTTTTTAAAAAATTGCAGACTAGAAAAGTCTAGAAGTAACAATGGCTTAAACATGCGAGGGATTATTCTCTCCCATAAAAGAACCTGGAGGTAGGCAGTCTAGGTCTGACATGGTGGCCCGATGAAATCATCAGGGACCCCAGGCTTCTGTCTTTCTACTCTGCCATCCTCTTAATGTGGCTCCTAGAGCAACCTTAAGGTCACTTCATGGCCCAAGATGGCTGCTGGGGTTGCAGTCACATCGTCTGCATTCCTGGAATACATGAAGGGAAAAGGGTGGAAGAAGAGTTAACCTCCTGCCTTTTAAGGAGGCTTCAGAGAAATCAGACCAGCACCTTCAGAATTGGTTAGAATTTAGTCACATGGACTCACCTACCTGCAAGGGCAGCTGGGATCTACAGTTTTTTCCAGTGAGGCAGGCTCATTTTACAGGTCTCTGTTACTAGGGAGAAGGAGAGACTTTTGGGAAGCAGTCAGCCGTCTGCCACATTTCTGGGTTGTTCTACATGCATTTCCATTCAGCATTTTGTTGAAACCTCCTCAAATAGTTTGTGGAGAAAGTCAAGATAGATAAACATCCGTGTGAATAACAACAAAACACATCACATCTTATGTACCACTCTGTCTTTCTATAATTTTTTCTGTGAATTTATTATTTATACATATACTGATGAGTGTATGTTTTGAATATTCAGTCAGCACAGACTTATCCAGGGCCAGAGGGATCTTAACACAGGTTTCTCCAAGGGTCCCGTATTCGGATGGCCACAGGAACCACTCCAGCACCATGAATGATTAAGCGGGGGGTGGGGGGGGTCCAGTGTTGGGGGCCACGATAGGGAGTGGTGGGGACTGTGGCAGCACAGAGATCGCAGGCCCTGTCTGGAGGGGGCAGCTGCCTTTCAGCTCCATATCTTGTTCTCAGGTGAGAACACAAGCTCAGTGTTGCCAAATCTTCTATTTTTTTTTTTTCCCAAGAGGAACCAGAAATCCAGATTTTTAAGTCCCCTGGTGTTTATAACTTGGTGGCTAATGAACTTAATTTTTTAAAATGCTAGTCGAACACAATGCAATCCCATGGGCTGCTGATTTAGGATCTTTGGTCTGTTCCATCCTTGTTTTCCAGTTGGCAGCCGAGCCTGGGAAAGGTCAAGTGCCTTGTGATGTGGCTGGAGACTTTGCTCTTTGGTCCCCACCTCAACAAAGCCTGGTCCTCTGTGGCTAATTTGTCTCAGAATATGAAGAAATAATAAAAATTTGAGGTTGAGCAAGACTCCTCTGAAGGTTAATTGAGTCTCCCCTTCAAGTGGCTTTCATTTCCTTTTGAAGTCATTTTGATGTGATGGAATCAGAGAACCCTGGGCTCGGATCCCAGCTCCGCTCTCACTGCTGTGTGACTTTGGGCAAGCCGCTGGTGTCTCCTCTGTCTCTTCTGTCCCTTCGGTTTTCTTTCTTGCCTGCTTTTGTCTCTTTCTCTCTCTCTCTTTACTTTTCCTCCTTACAAATAGCACAGCGTGGTGGTGAAGAGGAGGGCTTCCGGAGCCAGATAGGAATCCTGGTTTCTCTACCTACTAGCTGGGTGGCCTTGGGCAAGTCACTCAAATTTCCTATGCCTCAGTTTCCTCGTCTGTGAAATGGGGATAAGACCAGTACCGGCTCCACAGGGTGCAGTAAGGATGGCAGAGGTAAAGTAGCCCAGACAGGGCTTGGTGCATATAGGTAGCGCTATATAAATACCAGCTGTCCCCTCCACCCCCACCCCTTTCTGTTTTCTGCTTTGGAAGCCATGCATTTACAGCACGGTGGGCCCGGCTCTGGGTCCCCACTCACAGAGAGCACTTTTAGCTCCTGGCACGCCCAGCCCCCGGCCCCCAGCCCTGACCCAGACCCCTGGCAGGCGGTGTGACTTCCCACTCCGTGCCTTCAGCGTTCTTCTGCTCCCGGTGCTGGGCTTCCAAGCCCATCCATGCTCACAGGCTTCTCTCTCTCAGCTCACATTTCATCTGTCACTGCTCGGTGTTTGGGACACAAGGGATGCGTCAACCCACTGCTGTCTTGACCTCAGGCCTTGCTAATAAGTGATCTCCTCGGTCGCCCAGATGATAACTCTCAGGCGTTGGTGAAGATAGGACTTTCTAAGATAAAGCGTGAAAGCCGTATGGGTTTGCTTTAGCCAGAGTTCTGAAGGCAGCAGATAACTCGTCCTGGAAACCAAAGAGCCTGTGAGTTTGTGGCTCCACAAAGACGTCCCCCAGCAGGTTTGTTCAGATGGCCAAGCGGCCAAGAGTGTGGCACTCATATCAACGAAAGAAATGGTCTCTCTCCCCAAAGACTTGAAATGAAGAGCGACTTAGACCGTACTGTTAGTTTAATTAAATTGCTTCTTTCTCATCCAATGGAACGTGACCATCCAATCTTTTCAGCTTTTAGGTTAATTTGAATAGGAGATCTGACCCGAGTGGCCCAGCTCTACAACTCTTCAAGGACAGTCAATATTTGCAGTAGAGAGGAAGAAGGGACATAGGTATGTATGGCCCAGACTTTTTTTTGTTTGTTTCTCCTCTTCACTTCCCCTTATGTTAGGAAGTAATGAGAGGAAGTGGGGATGGTGGGAGGGACTTCTTTTTTTAATTCCATAAAATTTCAATTCTTGACCAACAAGGAAACCTGTAAAACCACCTGCTGCGTTTCTCGGTTGTCTTTCCAACAAAGGGGACGGGAAAGAGCGTGTTACCAGCTTCGTGTCAGAGAGACTTTGGAACTCCTGCTGGACCTTGTTTGGGGCCTTGAAAATCCATATTAATGAACAGCAGCGTCCTGGGTGTTTGTCCGCTGCCGGTTTGACTGGCTTAGGTGGTGGGGCACCCGAAAGGTGGGGGACCAGAGCTGCAGGGGAAACCTGTGGAGCACTTTGGGAGCTGTGTTTTTAGGCCACACGCCCCTTGGAGACCCTGATCAAATCTGCAGATCGTCGATCTCAGGGTCGTGAGATCGAGCCCCGCGTCGGGCTCTGTGCTCAGCGAGGAGTCTGCTTGAGATTCTCTCTCTTCCTCTGCCCCTCCCCAGAGCACATGCTCTCGTGCGCTCTCTCTCTCTCAAATAAATAAATCTTGAAATCTGCAGATCCTTGCCACAGAAAACCACATACACACAAACCTTTACATCTAATTGCAGGGGGTTCCTGGACCCTGGAATCCTGTAGGGAACCCACAGACCCCAAGTGAAGAATCCTGTTTGAAGGGTTTATAAATAGCCAGCCTTTCGGGGACGTGGCCGCAGGAGCGAGGTGACACTTCTCCAGAAGTTAGGTTTTAAGGCAGCTTTCAGATCATAAAGGTTCAAAGATTGATACAGTTGAAAGTATATTTTGAGTCAAAATCATGTAGGATCCGTATTTTAAAATTATTTTCCTGCCCCCATGGTGGAAGGCTAGTGGAGCCCTGATCTTTCATTGCCTTTCCTCACTGAATTGGGACCTCTGCCAGAGGTCATCGGCAGTGTGTTCAGTCCTGTATTTGCCAATGTCACCTTGACCTCAGGGAAGGGTTTCTCGGACCCCTTTGGCCTCACTGCAGGTCTGTAGAGAGTTCATTCGGTCATGCCCCGCACACGTTTTCGGGAGATTGTTTTGTCTTGCCCGTTGTGGCTGCACTGTGGGCCACCAGAGTTCTCATGCTGACTGTTTTTAGCAGAGGCTACTTGACACCATTCCAGAGAAGCTGTTGCCATAGCTACCTTGGCTGTGAGTTACCATTTTCTCCTTTTCGTTAAGCTCGTGGTTTTCCTGATTTTTAAGGTAACACCTAACGTTCTGCTTTTCTTCTGAGCAGCAAGGAAAAAACTGGATTTTTGTTGCTGTTACTTTTGTTGTTGATGTTTGGAAGGTTGTGTGTGTGTGTGTGTGTTGTGTATAAGGTAAAGCCACCTCAAAACAAAATATCAGGAGAGCTCCGGGCAAAGCCAGACCTGCATACACGTTTTCTGCACTCCCAATTTTTAATTTTGGTCTGGATTTTGGACTAATGGCTATCGTCAGATACCTTCCGTGGGGAAAGAAATTGGCCGAGTTCCATTTCACACTGCCTGAAACCCAGGCTCAAGGATCGCTGTCCCGCCCCGGGGCCGAGTCTGAACTTGACTCCAGCACCGGGGCTGCCCCCTCCCCCCCCAAACCAGGAGCAGATGGCCGAGTCAGACCCAGCTTGCTCTGTTTCTGTTTCCTCCTCCTGTGGCAGTGGGGGGCCCGGGGGGGTCGGGGAGCAGTACCGTCACACCTGTGGACAGTAGCGGTCCCTCCCACATTTCTGTCCCGGGCTGTAAACATGGTGCTTCACAAACACCTGGTGCAGAACCACTCAGGGCTGCCAGCCCACGGAAATCAGTGGGCCACCTCTAGTCCAGCTTGAGCCTCTGGCGGGACTTCTTTCTCCCGCTCCCCAAAGGATGCTATTCTCAACATTTTCTAATTTGCTTCTCTTAGAAGAGCTCATTCGATTTAAAACAAAACAAAACCTTACCCAGTTTATCAGTGCACAAGCCTGTTTGTGATTTGGGTTGTTGCCAGGCCACTGGTGGCCTGAAGACGCTGATGGCCATCGCCCTAGGTGGCCCTATGAACATATCCGGATTGTGACTTGTCATCGGCTTTGCCTCTTAGTGTGGTGGGCTCCGCCCCTCCTCAGTGTGCTTCTAACCCTAGCTGTGTGCTTCTGCTCCCCAGATCAAGATGAATGCCATGCTAGAGACCCCCGAGCTCCCGGCCGTGTTTGACGGGGTAAAGCTGGCTGCCGTGGCTGCCGTGTTGTACGTGATCGTCCGCTGTTTGAATCTGAAGAGCCCCACAGCGCCGCCTGACCTCTACTTCCAGGACTCGGGGCTCTCGCGCTTTCTGCTCAAGTCCTGTCCTCTTCTGACCAAAGAGTGAGTAGACCCCATACCCACCGTATGCCCACCCGCTGGTCTGTTTGGCCGGTGCAGTGTGCAGAGAATCTCCACACACTGTGTCCCTGTTGATGTCCTCCGAGTAAATCTGTCTTCCCTCAGGGCTCAGGCCAAGCCTGGGGCATGAAGCATTCCCTGCTCTCCTGGGTCTGAATTCCTTCCACCTTGCTGATTATGGCTCCTGCACTGTTTGTGCGTCTTCAAACGGATGCCTTAAGTTGGCAGCTGCTTCTAGAACTGTCTTACTAAACGGTGTCCGCTCAGCATGAGGACTAAACTCAGTGGAGTTTCTCATACTCAGTGGATAGTAGTAGGGGCGTTCCCCCTCTCCTGGTATAACTTTTCATCCCCTCTAGGGGGTTGGTGACATTGGGTAAATGGTTCTCTTCTCAGAGTGGACAAGTGGGCAGCAGATGCATCTGAGAGGTTGGGTTCTTTTTTTTTTTTTTTTTAAAGATTTTATTTATTTATTTGTCAGAGAGACAGAACACAAGCGGGGGAGAGGCAGGCAGGGGGAGAGGCAGGCAGAGGGAGAAGCAGGCTCCCCGCCGAGCAAGGAGCCCGATGTGGGACTCGATCCCAGGACCCTGGGATCATGACCTGAGCCGAAGGCAGCCGCTTAACTGACTGAGCCACCCAGGCGTCCCGAGAGGTTGGGTTCTTGCTTTGTCTTGTGCGATTGTCTAGTTGATTTTTATGTGCTCTTAGCCAAGGCCAAAGAGCTGCCATCATGGGCTTTGGGTGTTTAGGGTGTTGTGTGGAGTTTTCTTACTTTTAAGAGTGATATCAGGACCCAGAAGTTACTGTGAAGTCGAGAGTGACTCATAAGTCAGTCACGTTGCCTGATACTTGTGGGGAGTGCTGCGTACGGGATAAGTGTCATCATGTTGACTTTGGAACTGCCCCTCCTGGGGGGGCGCTTTATATCACCGTGTGGATAGAGTAGCCCCACAACCGGGCATTAGACCAGGCGTTCTTATTCAGCAGGGTATGCACTGAAAAAGCTCCTCATCTAATAGGGTGCACAGAATCTGTGTGCTTTCCACTTCGGCTGGCATTTTTCTTCTTTACTTCATTTAGAGAATTCACTAGTCCTGACTGGCAAGTGACATTTGCACCTATTCTCATACTGAGTGGGACCCAGCTAGACCCAAGTTCCTGGGCTATCTCATTTTTAAAGAAAAAAGTGAAAGTATTGGGTCAATATGTAAGTTAATAACGTAGATGAGTGCAAAGTTCTACCCAGCATGGGTTCCTGAGTAGCTAGGGGAAGTCATGGAAAAGCCGCTAATGTCCGGGCTCAGGAAAAACATCATGGATGGTTGATCCCATACTAATTGTTCAAAGTAAAAAAAAAAAAAAAAAAAAAAAAAAAGTTGATTATGGCAGGTTTTTACCTCTTTTCATGTTTTCCTTTTAAAAAACAACCCAGAAACATTAAATCCAACAGTTCTCTTTGCTCTTTTTCCTCCCTGGCACACTCTCTCCCTGAGCCTAAGATGCTGGTATGGCGCCATGTGACTCTGTTGAGATGGCCGCACCCACTCTCCTGGTGTGGAAGTGTGTCCCTGGCCACAGATCTCCTTGAACCTCGTGGCGGTGTCCACCACTGCACCACCCCTGTCGTTAACCAGTCACCTGCCCCCTCCTGGTAAAACCCAAATTAGGGAAGGGTAGAGATCAGCCTTAGTTACTTAGCTATGGTTTGAGGGTAGGTGCAAAGGGACAAGTTGCCCAGAAACTGTTCCCTTCCAAGACCCATCCCTTTGAGAAGAGGACCAGCCTCCTCTGAGCATGTTGGAACATTACTTAAACAGCTAAATTCTAAACATCCGAGCTCTCTGACTTGAACATGACAAATGATCAAAGGACAAAAGGATTCACTTTTTCCCTTCCATCTTTTAACCAACCTCTTATTTTATTTATTTATTTAAGTAGCCTCCACGCTGGAGCCCAACACAGGGCTCAAACTCACGACCCTGAGCTCAAGACCTGAGCTGAGATCAAGAGTTGGATGCTCAACCAACTGAGCCACCCAGATGCCCCAACTAACCTTTTATTTTTTATTTAGCTTCTAATTTTAGGAATAACTATATCCTCCACTCATGTAGCTTCTCAGCAGAATATTTTCACGTTACCCTCTTTTGTCCTTGTTCCTGCATTTTAAATTTGTTTCGTATCTCTCGTAGATATTATGCATTTAATCTTCTTAATGACTTTTGAGGTTGGACTGATTTTTCCTCTCATTTTGAGGAAACTTCCCAGGAGCAGAGAGGATGACTAAAACCAGCATTGGTCCCCCTTTTATCCATGGGGAGGTGGACTGACTTCTCAGGGTACAGAGGAGAGAAGTGAGCAGAGAGCAGTAAGGGGCCAGCCCGAGATGAGAGTCTTTAGCAGGACTGGCCCCAGAGTGGCCTTCTAATTCCCACGTGACCCTCTTTCTATTTTAATCACTCTGTCGGAAGCCACTGTCCTTGATGTTCTTTCTCTGTGTCACATTTCTGAAACAGCCTCCCATATATCTGAAGCTGAGGGCAGGAAACATGTCTGTTATGGGTAAAAGTGCTTCTCCTGAGACTTTGAAGATTTTTTTTCCTAGAGGAAGCCTGTCTGCAGCCTTCACAAACAATTTTCTGGCCCAGAAAGTTCAGTTAACTGATTTACCGCAAGCTAATGGTGTTACTCAATAACCCTGACTGAAGGCAGCCGGTTATTATGACTTATGTGTGGAATCAGAGCATATCCCCCTGCTGTTCTGGTATAGAAAAAAAGCCGATGAAAGGTGAAGATTGAAAACATGTTATGAGAATAAAGTTTTTTCTTCCTCCCTTTCTGCATTAAAGTTAGTTTTTGAATCTGTTTTATGATTATCTATCCAAAGATACATTAGAAATGCATCTTTTAATGTCTGGAGGAAAACTTTGCTTACATGGGATGATGTTTCTCTTGTTCACTTAGCAACAGATCAATATTTACCTAGTGATTCACTTTTTTTGTTCTCAAGAAATGTTTGCTTTCAGTGGAACCGGCGGACTAAAGCTTGGTTCAGAAATTATGAGAAGATCTAGATGATGCTACAAATCTCCACTTTTTTCTGAATTAAAAATTTAATGTGTATTCATTTTCTAAAACTGAAAAATAAAGCACATGAAAATCATCTATAATTCTCCTACTCAGAGATATATCCCATTATTACTTAGGTGATCATCCCTTTGGGTCTTTCTTCTGCAGACTCCCCCTCACCCGCCCAAATCAGGGGTCTATATAGTGTTGGGTGGCGGGCTTTATGCCATGGACATTTGCCCACAATGCTGTGTATGTTCTAACATTTGATTTTTAACAGCTGCAGAATTCTGTCAACTATTCAAATTTCCTAATGGCTGTTGGCAGCAGTGGTGTAGAGAAAAAGCCTTGAATTGAAATTTGAACTAGAATGGAAACCTAGGTCTTCTACTTCTAAACTAGCCACAGAAACCTGGACCAAATGACCGCCCTCCTGGCCCTTGGTTTCCTCCTGTGTAAATTGAAATAGGCAGCACTCCTGTGATGCCTTTTAGCACGAGGAACCTGAGTCTAGTACCACTGTTGTCACCAAGCATCAGATAAGTCCACTTAGATGAAGGATCCTGGGGCTGGGGGTTGTGGCTACAGAATAAGGACAAAGAGAAGGTTTTCTTGTATATCTGCCCTCTTCTGTTTCCATCCCCCATGTTCTAGGAAGGGCTGTCACTAGCCCCCTTTGACTTTTGTTTTTTTAAGGACTTCTTTTCCCCCCAGTCTTTTTTGTGCATACATGTTTATTATTTAACAAAATTGATTGATACTTATACAAACTGTTGGGTAACTTGAAAATTTCAGTTAGAAACATATCGTGTAAAAAATTCCGCTGATAAATTTAATGCCATTTCATTGTATAAGGCATCATAACATATTTAACCAGTTTCCTATTTTATTGGGTATTTTTTTTTCCATTTTTACATCTTTGTAATTATAACCATTGCTGTGGTGGATGCATATATAGATCTGATTGCTTCCTAGAGTAAATTCTTGTTAATATATTTGCTATATAAAAAGATGTGCTCAGTTTAAGGAATTTTACATATATTGCCAAACTGTTTTCCAGAGGGATTTTTACAGGTTATAATCTCAGCAGCATAGTTGGTTTCTCTTTTCTTCATATTTTAGCCTCTGTTTTCTCATCTGCAAAACAGGAATAATGATAGTAATACAATTCTTGCCCACTTCCTAGGCTTGTTGGGAAAACAGATTGCAATAGTATGTGAAAATGGTTTATATAAAGAATTAGAAGCTTGAAGTTCCAAGGTCCTGGTGGGAGTTTTTTCCAGTAACCTGCCATTCTGTGTCTTCCTGTGGCTTCTTTCAGCCCCTCCTGGGGTTGCCCCCTCCACCATTGACTTATTCTGTGCTAGACATCAAGCCAATCACTTTACATTCAGTACAAATAAGAGAGAGAGTCTGAAAAGGTGATATTGTGACCCACTTAACAAGTCAGCTTATGCAATCGCATCTCTTCCTTGTCTACTTTATCCTTAAAGCTCCACATGCCTTATTAGTTGGAAATAACATCTCCCCTCCCAGATTTTCCAGCCTGCTCTGTGTAAGGCCCGGAAAAACCCAAGGGGTTATGCAATCTAAAGGAGGGGGATGGGTCATTCCCTCTCTTTCTAAATACAAAGGGTATTTTGAGCTATCATTTACATAAAGTACAATGCACAAACCTTAAGTATACGGTTGAGGACCTTTTGCATATGTATTCACTTGTGTAACTACCACTCCCTTGGGCTTTTACAGGAGTATCCTGAGTCACCTCCTTGCCTCTGCCCCACCCATGTGTCACAATACCACTTGAATCGACTTCCTCAAGCAGGCCAGCACCTAACGTGCCGCAGGGTGACCCCAACCTACCTGTGGGGCATTCTCCCATTGCCCATTGAGTGTCCGCCTCCTGAGCTCCCGCCCCGGGCTGGTCCCAGATCCCCTCCTTTCTCTCTCTACCAAAGTGCCTCTTCTCCTGTAAGAAAACCTTAGCATCTATTCTGAGAACCTTTCCCTGATTTCTCCCTCTCCTCTTCGGTCAGAAGGAGCCCCTCTTCCTTCTTCCTACCTGTGTGTTTCCCCAGCGTGTACCTTCTGTGTCCATGTAGCACATCCTTCCTTGTTTTGGGGGAATTCGTATCTCTCTTTTCTTCGTCAGTAAAGGAGGTGTATCCCAAATGCAGAGCCACACTCTTGTTGAGACAGAACAGGATCCCTAGCGCTCCCAGATCTTAAGTATAATGCCATGCTGTCTCTTGTTTTCCATCGACAGGCGTAGGTGTGGGATGTTCCCCTTTTGGCGAGTGTCTTGGGTGGCTGGGCAGGAGAAACCACATGGCTGTCTCCTGCTCATGCAGCCAGCACTGCCCAGGGTGCAGGAGCTCCAGGAAATCAGGTGTGCCTTTAGCTCTGATGGAATTTTATTTTGGGGGAAGTCACTCACCCTGTTTCTGAAAGAAGATGGATTGTTGTCTCAGTCTTAAATTAAAGCAGGGCAACCCCAGATAGGCATAAAGGCAGTTTGCAGCTTCCACCCTTCCCTTGGGCCTCCTCGAAGTTCCCATCACCAGGCCCTGGTTAGGAAGTGAAGATAGGAAGCAGGTGCCCCATCTCTGGAAGCCTGCTGTTGAAATTTACAGATTCCCTATGGGAATCCAGGCTTCTGGTTTTTCACTCATGAGCAAGCCTGTCGGTGTGGGTCGTGGTCTAGCTAAAGACGAAGGCATTCAGGAGGAGCGTGGTAGAGTGCTTAGCTAATAGACCAGCCAAGAAACAGATAGTTGAGATTTCACTGGGCACAAGAGACATCCAGGAGCCCCTGCAGGGTCTGGACAAGGGAAGCAGTGTGATCAAAACCACAGCCACATGTTTGTGGGCCCTTTCTTTCCTGGAGACTAAAACGTACTAGCTTTCTGCTGCAACCAGCTGCCCCCTGTACTCAGAAGAGCTGGGTGTTATTGTTCTCTGTGCGGGGGAAGTACCTGAGAGGTGGGGTTGAGGGCCCTACCCATTCCAAACCGAGCTGAAAGTTGAACATCGTAGCTGCCTCTGCATGCATGGCGCCCTCCCTGCGCATTTCCTCTTTGAGGCTGCTTCAGATACTTGGAAGAGAATGGCAGAAACATCATGACCTTTTTCACAGACAGTTCATGGGTTTGTGTTCTGTGCTTTTCCCAGTTTCTTCTCACTCACTCACCGGAGTGCAAACTCCAAACAAGAATCCTATTGAACTGTTCTGTTCATTATAATTAGTCCCCATGTTTGGTTTCCTGCCACGAGTCTTTGTTAACCAACATCTGAGGAACTGCTCATCGGATTCCATTGTTGGAGGTGTTAAAGAAGGATGTGTGGGGTTTTTTGGGTTTTTTGTTTGTTTGTTTGTTTGTTTTAGAGAGGGTGGAGAGGGGTAGAGGGAGAGAGAGAATCCTAAGCAGGCTCCGCGCCCAGTGTGGAGCCCAACACAGGGCTCGATTTCACGACCCTGAGATCATGAGCTGAGCCAAAATCAAGAGTCAGAGGCTTAACGAACTTAGCCACCCAGGTGCCCCAAGGAGGATCATTTTTAAAAATTTTTCACTGTAGAAACTTCCCAGAGGCACTTTTTTTTTAACTTGGTTTCTGCACAGCTGTGCTTCCTAATTATTTCTGAGACAGCAGAGCAGATCAGCTTTTGATTTTTCTCTCAGACAGTATCAATTCCATCCCTATTGCTTCATACATCTTCTACTTCCTAACAGTAAATATTCATTTTTCTTTTATCTACCCCCAATAAAAGCCTGATTCTATATATAAAGACACTGTATTTGTCACAGATGTGCAAGATACATGATTTTAATGTACCAAGGTCATATTAAATAATTAGAGGGGAGCCTGGGTGGCTCAGTCGGTTAAGAGTCCAACTCTTGATTTCAGTTCAGGAATGATCTTAGGGTCATGAGATAGAGCCTCGCGTGGGGTTCTGTACTCAGCTGGGAGTCTGCTTGAGATTCTCTCACTCCAACCCTCCCCCTGCTCGTGCACATTCTCTCTCTCTAAAATAAATAAATAAATAAATAAATAGAAGTACACTCCAGAGAAAAGCACTAATTCAGATCGCTCTGATAGTGCAATATATGGAGTTATTAGAGACCCTCCACTCCTTGCATTTTCCTTCCTTGCCTCCTCTGATAAGGTTCTTTGCAGGGTGGTGCCAGGGGAGACGTTAGGGCAAGGGGCTTGGGTACGGACATCTGACGTTTGCAGTCGTCCATAAAACACTGTGTAAATGCAGCTTCGCACATTCCCTTCCAGTCAGATTGCCGCCCCTATGCCCCCTCCTGGGTGGAAATTCTGGAGCCAGCGCAACTTATTTATAGTGAGTTCAAGTTGAAAAGAATTTCATTATTTGGGGCTTAAATTCTTCTTAATTCCCTCTTGTTCACAGAGACATTCCAGATTGGATTTACAGCCTTTCCTCCTTGGCCGAACACTAAAGCTTTGTGCTTTTTATAGGATAAACTCCTAATTGCCAAGTGGCTTAATTCCATTGACCTGACGTTACCCATTTTAAGAACTGTGCAAATATTTCCTTAGCTGCTTGTGGTGAACCATTAACAATTGGTAAGTCGATCTGTAGTGCTCCCTGTGCGCTCCTGCTGTAGGCGCCAGACCTTCAGAGCACATTTACAGTCTACACTGTAGAAGAGCACCTGGAAGATGAAAGACTCAAAATCATCTTTACTGCGACCAATTATTGATGGTCAGCATCAGTCAGGTCACGTTTTCGGGTGACTTCATCTTAAAATTGCTTGTGTTTCTAATGAAAGGACCCCAACCCAAACTGTCAAGATGAGAATCACTAAGCCCGGGATACCATCCTCTGTGCCTTTGCTGACCAAACATCCCGGTTTTCCCAGGGCTGATGGTTTTCCCAGAACATGGGGCTTTCAATGCTAAAACCGGGGAAGTACCAAACAGGGATGAGTTGGTCCCTCTCCCTGTTACTCACCGTCTTCTGCCATCAGATAGTGAAGTTTTGATAAGTGGGTATGCATTTGGGAGCAGGTGGTTAGTTCAGCAGTGGCCAGGTTTAATTTAACTCTTAGATGTTGCCCTCCTGCCCTGGCTCTGCCCTAGCAGGTCACCTATCCAGGGGGCCAGGAGGAAAGTGCTGTCATCCTGGGGGCTACTTGTATTGAATTAAGATGACCAAGCTGAGGCTATGGAGAAATTCATACATTTTCCCTAACCTAGGTAGAGACTATAGTTGCTGCTGCTGCTTCTTTTTTTTTTAAGTAGGCTCCAAACCCAGTGTGGAGCCCAATGTGGGGTTTGAACTCATGACCCGGAGATCAAGACCTGAGCCGAGATCCAGAGTCAGATGCTTACCCGACTGAGTCACCCAGGCGCCCCGAGATTGTAGCTTCTTGTTAGAGACTGTGCCTTCATGCACGAATTGCTAAAAGATCTAAAAGATTCAGAATCCAAACTATTCAAGACTCCCTTGATTTAATTCAGTTGGAAAGAGGCTCATCTCCATGTGCCTTGCCCTCCTTAAAGCAATCGCTTCCAGTTTCCAAAAATTTATGACCAACCCATTGCCCCGTTGTCAGCCTGGGTTTATTCTTCAGGACTCTACTATGTCTTTTAAAAAGCAAAAGAGTCATGTGCTACCAACTGATGCCATCACACAGAGTTAGACCCAGCACCTACAGATGGGCAGATGGGCCTCTGCTCCGAGCAACCCTGTCTCATCGCTGAGTCATCCCCCCTTCCAGTCTTTCCCAGACTAGGATCCAGAGTCCATATTTGTCCACCAATCATCCTTAACTTTACTTAAACTACTTTACTAAACCAAATTTACTTTATAGGACTTGCCAGGGATCAGATCCATTTTGTGGTCCTTCTCACTTGGGCTGAAACTTGGCCCAATATCCAGGAGCAGGAAATGAACCTTATTTTCTAGAAATCTAACATTTCTAAGAGTGGCCACCTTTTATCAGCTTCTCGTGTTCTGTTGACCCGGTAAATTCAGTGGTTATCAATTTTGATCTCAAACTGTTCTTTTTCTCTGCCCACTGCCTGGCACATCTCCCTTCATTATGACAGATAATGTGCTTCATACTATAGAACAGTATCTGCTTTTTTTAAAAAAATTTTCTTAAGTGGGCTCTGCGTGGAGCCCAATGCAAGTTTGAACTCATGACCCCGAGATCAAGACCTAAGCCCAAATCAAGAGTCGGATGCTCAACCGACTGAGCCACCCAGACGCCCCAGAACAGTATCTACTTTATTGGTAAAATATAATTAAGACAATAACGTGGACAGTGTTTTCTAGAGGGTGAGCGAGTAGGATCACTGCTTCCATGCAGCGCTGTGGGGCTAAGAACTGACTGCAGTTTGCACTTCGTCCTCGTCTGAAGCACAAATGCAGGAAGTCCAGTCCTCAACAGCCTGGAGAATAACTTCCCTGCAGATGGATTCTGTGGGGGGCACGGGGCCTTGGGATCACAGTCTACCAGGTGGCAGAATATTTACTCAAGGAAGGAATTTTCCAAGGTTTCTGATGGAGATCTGCCCCTCCACAAGATCCTAGGAAACGAAGCTTTTACTGCTACAGAAAGCTGTAATCCTTGACGGATTGATGTTTGGTGTGATTGGGTGTGATGTCCCCCCTGTGGTCACCCCAAATGACTGTCCACCAGGGCTCTGCGCCCCTCAGAGCTGTTCCGCTGCCCAAGGTGGCTGTCTGGGGTGCAGTGTCACCATGAGCCACGGAAGTGAGTCAGCCCACCCTAAATCTCTGCCCATGCCAGTTTCTAATCATGAAGGGAGGACTCTCGGTCAGCATGTGTGCACGGCATAAAGCCAGACAGCTTCCCTTCTGAGGCAGCCGTTAAAAGAGGCTGTCACCCAGAGCATTTGGGAAACCATCTCGCCTGGAGGTCAGTGGTTGATCCAGAACCATCTGTGGCCTCCTGGGAGGGGAGAGATCCATGCGAAGCAGCAGGTCACATATCCCCCCCCACCCCTTTCCGCTGACTACTAATGCCGCTGCCACAACCAGCCTGACGTTTCTGTGACTGGTAGCACCAGGTTCTCCTGCTGGCAAGACCCTCGACCTCGTGTTTTCGGCCAGATCACAAAAGTTTGAACACTAATTCCTTACTAATAGGAACTGAGAAACTGTATATGTTTCTTTTTAATTTGAAATCTGCCAAGCCATAACAGTTGGGACTTTTCGTTCCTTGGCATTTCAGTAAAGGAAGATTCCTCTCAGTGAATAAATAGACATACGTATTTTTTGAGCTAGTCAGTTACTCTTCAGTAACCTGCTCTTCCAGTCTGTTCACCATGTGGCGATCACACTCATCCCCTCTCTCACACACATAATCCTTTTTCTCATATTTTCACCTTCCATGTCCATCAAAATCCTGTCCGTCCCTCAAGGCCGCCTCACATGCCGGCTCTTCCAGAACTCTCTCGCCCTTACCCTGTGCCGTCCCTGTGGCTCCCACCTAACAACAGGAAGGTAAATGATATCTTTCCATGTGCGTATCTCTCTTCAGGCCACCTCTATTCTGAAAGGCTTAAGGAGAGCGACTATCTTCAAATTTTCTGAATTCTCTATGGCCGCTACGTCGCACACATTGAGCGCACACTAATGTTTGGAGATAGTTTTGGTAGGAACCCATGTGAGGAAGTGTCAGAACGAGCAATGCAGTTAAATGCTAAAGGAGTTTAGAGAAAGAGGGAGAAAGTACTGGGGAGGCTTGGATGTTGAGGTTTTGAGTGACCCTGTGAGATGAGTTGATTGGGAGGAGTGGGGCAATAGGGGAGAAGGTAGAGAGGTCAGCGTGAGCAGGAGCCAGCAGAGTTGATCATTTAGGCAAGCACTTCTGGTAAAAAACGGACTTGGCTCTCCAGGCCAGCACTCCTCATCTACCCACTTTTCTTTCTTTGTCCTGTCAGCCTTCCAGCCAGCCTGCTTGGGTGATGATTTGGCACATTTCCCCCTTGTCACTGGTTTGCCCTGACCCCACAGCCACTCTGCTCCTCCCCCACTCCCCCCAGGTCCATGGATCTTCATTTGGCTGGACTCGGACCATCTCTCTTGTGATTCCTAAAGATCTTTTTGGTGCTCTTTGTGTGGCCTTTGGACCTGCCACTCTCTCTGCCCTTTGCTCACTGTGCCTTGATTCTGTTTGCTCATGTGCTCTTGCCCCATCACCAGCTTGGTCTCCGCAGCTGCTTCCTGGCCAGCTCCTTGCCAAGTCCCTATGTCATGATGTGGCATGCCAAGAGCTGTCTGATTATAGCTGAGAGCCCCAGGTCTTTGGGGGAGAAAGAGGTCAGATCACATGGGCTCTCACATTTCCAGAAAGAAGTTTGGGTTTGAGCCCATGAGCACTTGTGGCATTAGGAAGGAATGGGAATCAGTAGGTGTGGTGGATAATGGGACGTCCTTGGGTGTTGGCAGAGAGGGCTGAATCACAGAGAATGTTAAGATTACTGAGCAGCTGAGAGAAGAATAGATTGGGGAACAGAAATAGAGAAGTCACAGGGAAGCTGCCTTCTGAGGGAAAGTGGTTTAGTTTCAGGCGCTCTGTGGGACGTGCAGGTGGGCAGGCGTGAATGTGGCAGCAGAGCTCAGGTGTGAGCTGACGGCCAGACGTGCAGGTCCCAGATCAGCCGCCAGCCCGGGAAGGCAGAGAGTGGAGCAAGACTGAGGATTGGTGGCTACGGCAGGTTCGGGTGAGAGGAAGAGCCAGTGAGGGAGCCAGAGACAGGCAGGAAGATAGGTTCGGAGGGCAACCAGGAACCTTGGGTGTCACAGAAGCCAGAGAAGGAAGGCATCAAGCGCAAAAAGTCAGGAAGGGCGAGGGTGGACCAGAGGCCTTTGAGCTGGGCCGGAATGATGAGGGGATCTTGAGGCTGACTGTTCCAAGGTAGGGTGAGGAGAGAAGTCAGCTCAGAGCCACCAAAGAAATGGGTGTGGGAACAAAAGCTGAGGAAGGAAGGAGAAAGACAGACAACCGATTGGCTGAGAAGAAACCCAGACTAGCTGAAGTTGGCACCATGATCGCGAAGGGGCGGGCGAGGTGCCAGGGGGAAGTTAGCCTCCCAGAGCCCCAGCTCTGCCCCCCACTGGCCAGGCCACCCCACCCCGCCGAGTCTCTCCTTCTTCACTTGTAAAATGGAGGTCATAGTACTTCATAGGTTTGGTATGAGGATAAGGAGAGACAGCATGTGAAATGATTTCTAGGATGCTTAGCATGCGTAAGACTTCAGTAAGCATAGCTGCTATTATCGGAGCTATTTTTATTTATTTTTTAAAGACTTATTTATTTATTTTAGAGAGAGAGAGTGTGTGAGCATGAACAGGGGGGAGGGGCAGAGGGAGAGAGAGAATCTCAAGCAGACTTCCCCCCACCCCCGAGCCAGGGAACCCTGACGCGGAGCTCAATCGCAGGACCCTGATGAGATCTTGACCGGAGCCAAAATCAAGAGTCAGACGCTTAACCAACTGAGCCACCCAGGCACTCCTGGGGCTGTTTTTATCCTAAGAGTATTATTAGCTTGAACATTGGTGAGACCGCCATGGATAAGTGGGTACAGCATATGCCTAGGTACTTTTCGCAAGAGGAAATACTAGGGGGGTGGGGCGAAATGGCAACAAAAGTCACCACGTCCTAAGCTGAACCTCCTCGGTCTGCCTCTCCTCCCCATTCCTTTGCTTCTGCCTCCATCCCTTGTTTGGAATGACGCCATAGCCGCGTCTCTGTTCGCTGCCCCTTCTAGTTCACCTCACAGGCCACTAAGCTACCCTCTGATGCACAAATGTGATGGTGTCGTAGCCCTGCTTTAAGCTGCCTGTAGGGTGAGGTCCAGCATCAGCCTGGCTTCTTCTCCTCACGCCTTGTGTTCTAAACACATCAGGTCCCCCTACATTTCTCTCCTGGGTCTCACACTTGCCGATCCTTCCACCTGGGATCCTTCCACACCTTTGCACAGCCTCCTTATTTGAGAGCACACAGAAAACCTCTTGGAGGAAGGCTCCCTGGACATCCTCCTCCACACCCAGAGTGTGTGCTTCTTCTCTGTTGTCTTACAGCATCTGGGACTTCCATCACAGAAGCACATTCGTTTGCATTAAGGTTTTCTATTAGTCTGTATCCCATGATAAGTTGTGAAGTAAGTTACTGTTCACAACAACAAAAATAGCAAATACTATCATGACTTGGGTGGCTACTATCCTTTAGTTGTGAAGTTCAGGGATCTCAGTATGTTTCCTTTCATCTTCAGATTAAACAATGGATGAACGGCTGTCGTTATTCCTCATCCCACCTCCACGCTTGTTTTTAACTAATAAGTAAATGTGACTCAACAAAGTGAATTGACTTGCCCAGAGTCGCAAAGTGTCAGAATTGAGACTGGACCCTGGTCTCCCGGACCCTGTAGTCTCTGTTCTTTTCCCTGTACCTTGTGTCCTCACTGCCCAGTGTAGGATCTGGCACATAGCAGCTGCTCCAAAAGTGTTTGTTGAGTGAATACATGAATACACAGATCCTAAATAAAGGAGTAAAACTGTTGATTCCATTATTATGAATTTAACCCAAAGGAATCATTTAAACACAGGGAAAGCTAGAAGTCTTGATTAAAAGTGGTAGATTGAACACATGTTGATTTTCACCACTTCCTGAATCCCCACCAAAGTGATACTAAAGGGTAAAAAGGCACAAATTCTCAAGAACATAGAGAACAGGAGAGGAGATAGGAGCAGATGGGTGGAAAGCAGATGAACGAGCAGAAACTAACTTAGAAGGCCAGAGAAAGCAGAAACCCAGACCCGCAGAATAAGAACCCTACAAGAATTGGGCTGAGTTGAAGGCTCAGGAACCAGAAGCTCCAGGTACCTCTGAGGATGGGGCGTGAAACACATCTGAAAATGTGCAGATTGGAGGAAAGTTCCCCAGTCTCCTCCCCTCTCACACAGCTAGGTGATGACAGGTTAAGAGTGAGAGTGAGGCACCAGGCCATAGAGTCTGTGCATTGAAGGCCGCAGCCACGACCAGGTTCCCCCAGGAGGTGGGAGGCTTCGCCTCTGGGGAAACTGACCAGCCCAGGAGAAAAGTCCCAGAGATACTATTATTTGAGGGTCCTCTAACAGAGAGGCTGGAACCCACAGGTGGACAGGTCTGCCCATGTAGTCAGCGCACTGTGCATCTGCTTTTTAGCACCTCACCCTGCAGTAGGAGCAGACAACCAGGAGTCGCTGGACAGAGGAGGAAAGCCTTGAACAAGAAAGACAGATCGAAAGCAAGTGGAAGAAAGGAAGTGGAGGAAACACAGTGAAATGAGCCAAAGTAAAGAAAACCTGTAATGGGCATACTTGCCATCCATGTGGCAAGAAGAGACTAAAATTGGAACATTCCGAGAACAGGAAGAGCTTTTGGAGCACAAATGAAGAAGGTCAATAGAGGGATTCAAAGATAAAATTGAGGATTTCTTCCAGAAAGTAGAATAAATAGACAAAGGATGGAAAGTGAAAGAGAAATCAGAGGATCAGTCCTAAGAAATCTAATATCCAAATAATAGTAGTTCCGGAAAGAGGCTAGAGAAAGCGGAAGGGAAGAAATTATCAGAGAAGTATCCCCTTGCTGGCCCATGAGTGTAGGGCCTGAAACTCCAGACTGAAAGAGCTTCTGAAATCCAGAGAATAAGAAAGACCCAGTGGAGGCACTTGATGACATTTTGGAACCCTGGCAACAAAGCAAAATCGCAAAACTTGCAGAAGGTAGACGTAGATGGCACATGAGGATCAGGTGTCAGAATGACCCCAGATGTCAACAGCAGACCAGAAACTGGATGACAGTGGAGCAAGGCCTTCAAAATCCTGGG
The DNA here is from genome assembly GCF_004348235.1 of Phoca vitulina. Lineage (NCBI taxonomy): Eukaryota > Metazoa > Chordata > Mammalia > Carnivora > Phocidae > Phoca > Phoca vitulina. The sequence goes on along the minus strand of NW_022589768.1, from coordinate 6,453,193 downwards.
GTAAAAATGGATTCTAACTTAAAATTCTATACCAGCCAGACTCACCCTAGTGTGAGGGTAAAATAAAGGCATTTTCAGACATGGAGCGTTGCTCTCAAAAAAAGGCTTTCCCCACCCCCCAATTCATTTTTTCTCAAGAGGCTAGTGAAAGTCAGCCAGCCTCCACCAGAGGAAGGAAGGAAGAGTGGCCATGGGGCCCAAGATGGAGGAAGGAGACGAGGGGCCTCACAGGATGGAGGGAGGGCTCCCCAGATTGATTGCCTCATGCCTTTGTGCAGAAACGCACTGTCGCTCGGAGTTTGGAAATAAGCTGGTGGTTGGTGTGCTCAGCTAATGAGGAAATGCCAAAAGTGAAAACCTGGGGGAAATAAAGAGCTTCACACACACACACAAAAGGATACAATACATGACTTAGTTGTGACTAATATTTACATAATCATATGAACACTGATAATTGCTATAACAAGGTTGAAAAGAGCAGAGGAAGAGACACTGTATGTTCCGGGCGGTGGAAGAGAGCCGACAGCTTCCACAGTGGCAAATGCAGGAGGTGACACAGAAACTGGCATGGAAGAGCCAGCAGGCCAAGCCTGGCCTCCAGAAATACGGAGACAAGGATGGGGTGACAAGGACCCTAAAAGACTTGAAAATAGCTGTCTCTCAGAAGCAGGAATTGGGAGTGGAGAAAGGTGAGGCGGCATCTTGTTGGACTCTGGACACAAATGTTGGCAGAAATGAAAAAAAAAATCTAGAAAGAGAAAAACGAAATATGGGGAGATATTCCTCCCGGCATTGTTTCAGGTCAGACACACCACGGGGTTCAAAGGCAGGGCCTACTACTTACTAGATCTTTGGACACTCGGTTTCCTAGTCCATAAATGAAGGGGGGGTTGGTTCCCAACAGTAAGATTGCTGTAAGGGGTAAGTCAGATTATGTAATGCGCCCATGGAAGGTGCTGCATAGATGTTTGCTCCCTAAACTGTAGCTGATAAGCAGGACAGAATTGTGTGTGGTCATCTAGAACTTAGGATGATGACCACGTGTATGAGAAAACGGACAAAGTGGGGGTATAAGCATAAGACAAAATTACGTAATACATACATATTATTATTAAAACTACGTTAAATCCTCTGTATTCAAATAGACACAGGTAAAAAGGAAACAAAAAATAGTTTTGTAAAGGTCGTGAGGATTTGGATGAATTTTAATTTTTTTATTTCTTCTAGCTGTTTCAAACTGATACGAAATAAAATCAAGAGGCCTCTGAACATACGTTTCATCCTTCGTGGTTTTGAAAGTCCTGTGCAGTTCGTTGCCGGTTATAAGTATAAGCAGTGACATCAGCCACTTGCTGCCTTTCGCATTTGTCCTTCACGTGCAAAGAGAGATAGACTTTGCTTTAGCAGAACTTTCTAGAACGTGCTTATCTGTGTGGTCTTGCGGCGCTCCGTCTTGTCACGTGGACAAGAATGAAGGTTTGGTGCCTGAGCTGCGGCAAGTCTTCACGAGGGTGGAGTTGTTGACTCTTTGAGGAAATATTTTTCTGTGTTCTCATGCCGTAGGAGAGGGCGGCCATTTTAACAGAGCTCAACCACAGCCGCCAACAGTGGCTTCTTTCAGCTTCTTTGGAACCGTGTTCCTCTCATTGAAAGCTCCAGAGCAGCTGCATCATTTCCTTCTTTTTACTTTCAGCTCAGGGCTCACCTAGCTCAAGAAGCAGTGGCTGTTTCCCAGAAGTTCCCCAAGCAGCAGAGTGTGTGACCTTGTTCTCTCCTGAGTGTTGGCCTCGCTGTCCGTGGGCTCCCACGCTTATCAGAGGAAATTTATAATCAGCCCGCATATGCCTTGAACCAGTGTTCCCAGTTTTGTGATTATTCCACGCAAAAACAGCACTTATGTACACAATACACACTCACTTATTTCTTTTCCTTTTATTGCACAGAGTAGCATACCACATACATACTCTTGTGCACGTTGCTTTTCTTCATGAAATATCACCGCAGGACTCTTCCACACGAGTGTACGAAGCGTATCCACCATGTACGTCTAGGCTGTTTGGTATTCCATAGTGGGGAGCCCTTTGTTTCATTCGTCTGCTGATGGAGGCTTCACTTGTCTCTAGCCTTTTACTTTCGCAGTGCTGTAACGTAATTTTGCATTTATGTTATGATGCCCACATATCCATATAGGATACACTAGAAGCGTCTCTTCCCCCCCACACCTTGCCAACAGAAGGGGTTCTCCTACTTTTTTCTATTTGCCAATCTGGTAGGTAAAAAATATTTTCCTGCCATTTGTATTTCCTCTTATGAAAGAGGCTGTGCATCTTTTTTACATTTAAGAACTATTTTTATTTCCATTTCTATGAATTGCCTATTGGGAGCCACCACCCATTTTCCTGATGGTCATTGGTCTTTTTCCCAATCACCTGGGAGAGTTCTTTATGTGCTGAGGAAATTAGCCTTTTGTGGGATGAGTTGCAAATATCTGTTCTCAGTTTGTCCTCTGTCTTTTGATTTTGCGTATGGTGGTATTTGCCATGCAGATTTAAAATATATATATATTTGCATAGTCAAATCTTTTGATTGTTTCTTTTGGCTTCGGGTGTTTCTGTTTTTTCTCAGAAAGGCCTTCATTGTACGATTTTTTTTTTTTTAATTCCACACTTTTTTCTAGCACATGTATGGTACTATTCTCTGTTTTGAAACGCTCGGTCTCTCTGGAACGTATCCTGGCACGAAGTGTGGCTCCAACTTAATTTTTCATCAGTGGCTACCCTTTACCCAACACCCTTTATTAAACAGTCCAACTTTACCCCATTTACTGAAATGCCACCTTTTTCTCCTACTACATTTCTTGGATGTATTTAGGCACATTTCCAGTGTGTTCCATTCTGTTGATAATCCTGAATATATACCATTCGCAGATTTGTACTTTTTAAATATGTTTTACTATAGGCAGTGCGGGTGCTGCTAATCCCCCCTTGCTACTCTGCTTTTTCAGGATTTCCTTGGCAGTTATAGCCCGTTCAATTCTCCATATGAACTTTAGAATGCTTGTTTGATTCCAAATACGATTTTTTTTTTTTTTTTTTTACTGTGTATCTGTTAGACTTATAGATAATTTAGGGAGAATTAACATGTTTGTAGTGCTGGGTTTTCCAACGCTATTTGATTTGTTCCAATCTCTCCAGAGCCCGAAGGAGCCTTACGCAATTTCCTTCTTACCTTCTTGTGATTGTGAACTCCCTGGGAACAGGGATGGAGTCAGGTTTTGAATGTGGGTTTTTAGTAATGATATCAATAATTACTGACCAAAGAAGCGTTGTTTTTTTTTTAATCTTTTAAGAACCCCTCTTTTTTCTAATGTCACGGCTTGCCATTTTGTGAATTATTTTCTGCACGTGAAAGAAAAGCAAGACACGTGCTTGATGTTGCGTGCCAACACTTTAACTCTTAGACGCCATCTCTTGATTCAAGGGTTTCTAAAGGACATCCCAGGTGGATCTTCCAGGAACTTCACATTTAGAGAGTCTGGGTTTCCCCCACTCGGAATAGTAGCAAACGCAGTGGGACTTTTTGGCTTCCATCTTCCATCCTGCCCAGGCCGGGCACAGATTTTGAGGTGGCCTTGGGCTGAGAAGCGGACAAAAGACAGTCGTGGATTGGGCAAAGAGCAGATGGTTGACATCTGTGTGGGTGACAGGAGAGGGGTCTCTGCGGGGGAGACGCGGACAAAACAGAGGTGTTCCGTGGGCTGTGCGTCAGCACACGTCCTGTTCGGTCAGCAGGAGCAGGTTTTCCAAATCCATAATTTAGCAACAGGAAGGGTGAGACCAGGAAGGAGCGGGTTCTGGGCAAAGCATGGGTGAGCCGAGCGAGTTTGCACTACAGTCTCCTACTGGCTCTTGGCGGGACTAGCTTTCATGGATGGCATTTGTCGGGTGGAACCCTGGATGGAGCCTCTTAATAAGCTCCCAGCCTACTGAAAGCAGTGTCAAGACCAGGTTGGGATAGACAGGAATGAGGATCGCGCTTTCATCTCCGGGGGTGTGGCCAGTCCTAAGAGCTGTTTGTTTAGCAGAAAGATAATGGGATCGGATGCATATAACTTGGGAATACAATTCTGAGGATTTCTAACTGGTTTTCTTTGAACTTTAGAACTGAGTTTATTTTTCCTTGAAACAAAAGAGTGTGGTTTCTTTTTAAGCGGTTTTATTGTAATTCCTGTGCCCGTCCTAACATTCACGTTTTATAGCTCGCACAGGATACAGGATGGGTCATAGGTGTGCCCCTGCAGCCTGGTGGCCTCCATCCCATGTTTAGAAGCCAGTTCCAGGAACAGAAGATGATTCCTCTCTTGTTTCCTCAGGCCACTTTTGGTCATTTCGGGCAGAAACAAAACATCTCTGCATTGGAATTTTCCTGTGCATCATCCTGCAATTCAGGAATAGAACATCTAGCAACGACAGTGAAAATGTAATGTGTGACATCTGTGAAGAATTATTTGCCTCCAGTGGGGGAAAATGCTGTGTGCAAAGCAGATTTCTGATGAGCCTATTAATGGGTGTTTGGGAAGCTGAATATGCCACATGCCACTTCGAGATGAAAGGCTCGAAGCAAACGATGAAGTCCTTTCCCTGCCTCCCCCGCAGGACTAGGGTGGTGTGTTCACGGTCTGCTCCACATCTGGAGAAGGCCGAGGCCCAGTGGGGTGGGCTCACACAGACCTGCTGGCTTCTGGTCAGCCAGGCTGGATGAGGGCAGAGAGGCCACAAAGGGAACCAAGGCCTGTGGAGAGGAAGCTCTGGAAGGTCAGGATCCAGGATAAGTATGTATAAAATGTCCTCCTGACCTCAAAAGGTTTCTACACCTTCCCTGCTTCCTTACCTCCCCTGTGTGCACACAAGCATGTACACACACACACACACACACACATACACACACACACACACAGAGGAAGGCCTGGAGCTCAGTTTTCTGACTTCTGAAGCTGCCACAAAGCTTTGCTTCCTCTGTGCACACCCTCCACCTCCCCCCCCCCACTGATGCTCATCCTAATTAATTTATTCTCCCTCATTAATGTAGGATAAAAAATGCTTCCCCAAATCGGACACCTCTCGCCTTCCCACAGCACCTCCCATCCTCTCTCCTGGGTCTCATTACCTTTGGGGAATATTCAGTATGATTTTATTAACATTCTGGCCTCGTCTTAGAAATAATCAAATGTGAATATTCAAATTAGTTACCCTCCAGATGGATCTCCGGCATGAAAAAACTTCACTAACATTAGGGAGTCGGTTACAATTGTGAAAAACATGTAAAATCAAAGAAATGGTTTTTTGTTTAATGTATGTGAAGAAAACCTAAGAGAAGTTCCAACAAATTCAATTCTCGATTGAGAGGAACATGGTTTAATATAACAGTCAGACAAATGATCAGATAGGATAAACCAGGCGCAAAGATGTTTGTTACTTTAGCCTCTGGTTGAGGGAGTTGATGTGTCTTGACTGGGGCGCAGTGAGAAAGGCTCTGAACTGAAGCTAGACACCTGTCCTCTAATCCTGACCTTGCAACACAAAGCAAGTCAAGGCTCTGTTTTCCTCGTCTGTACACTGGGGGCGATGTCCTCACTCAGAGCCGTAGTGCGGACTCGGTGAGAGACCGGACTAGTTCAGTACTTGACACAGAGATTAGATGCTCAGAAACGTCCCTGCTCTCTGAGGACCTTAGACTCCCTGTCTTAAGTGAGACTGCTATATCAGAATGCCATAAAATTGGTGACTTAAACAACACATATTTATTTTTCACTGTTGTCAGAGGCTGGAAGGTCCAAGAGAAGGTGCCAGCAGATTCGGTCCCTGGTGAGAGTCCTCTTTCTGGCTTGCAGTTGACTGCCTTCATGCTGTGGCCACACGTGGCGGAGAGGGAGAGCTCTAGTCTCTCCCCCTCTCCTTATAGGGACACTAGTCTCATCTTGGGGCTCCACTCTCATGACCTCGTCTACACCTGCTTACCTCCCCAAGGTCCCACCTCCACATTCCATCACATTGCAGGGCAGGGCGTCAGCACATGAAAGTTGAAGGGCACAGACATTCAGTCCTCAACGCTCCCCATCATGCGCTGAGTTAAACGGGTACTTCTCAGCTGCGTGACTAAGCCTCCCCATCAGATCACCCCATTCTGCCTTTCTGACCCCAGTGCCCACTCCTCCTCCGTGACAGGGATTGTCTGTGTATTTCTCACGTGCTTCCACCGCCAGATTGGGAACCCTACAAGGGCAGGCACTGTGTCTTGTTAATCTCTGAATTTGCTTGACTCAATTTCTAAGAGCCAAAAGAACATAGAGGCCGAGGCAGGCCATCCCGATAACAGGTCTTTGGTTTGGTCCCAGATTCCAGCCTAGAGGCCTTTCTGGTCCATGTTGTCGCTCTCAAAACAAATTTCTTGGTCAGAGTTCTTTCTGCTCAGTGGACAGATACTTTCCTTGAAATGGAAAATTTGTTTATCTGTGTGTGGGCTCTGAGCAGAGCGGAGGGCCTTTTGAGATGGGCATTCTCTGTGGCAACTGAGGAAGGGTCCTGAGCTCATGTCTCCTGAACAGTCCCAGCACCTGCCTTGCTCCCTGGCTGGTGCTTGGCACAAAGCCAGCCAAGGACACTATCAGCCACCCGAAAGCGAGGTTCCCAGGACAGTGTAACTCCCCTGCTTTTTGCCCGGTCACTGAAGTGTCCCTTTGGTCTGGGCTTGCAGAAGGAGAGGGAAGCATGAGGAGCAGAGTATAAAATGGCGGACCCGTGTCTGTGGAGTGAGCAGCCCGCATAGGGAACAAAGTCAAGGCCTGTGGACGTGTGAGGCTTCCAGTCAAGTGCTGTGTTCACAAATGCTAACATTTTAAAGTCACAAACGCTTGAGAAAAGGGCCATTTTGTTGGGTGACCTTCTAAGCCTCAACTAAGTTCTAGATGAATAGCCGAGGTGGCCGTGGATGCCCCACGGAATCCTGCAGAGAGATTGTTCTGCGTTGAGGGTTCCTTATTCTGCCCAATGCCTTTGAATTTAGGCAGGGTGTAAATTAAAGAGGAACTCCTTACTACTTTTTTTTTTTTTAACATTACAGTATTACCCTGGTATTCTTTCTAGTATACGGTGGAGTTGCAGCCCATGTACTTTTCACATTTGCAGATTCAGACTGTACACCGAGAGAGGGGAACGTGCGCGTGCATGCACACATGCACACTCTCATACACCACCGTATTCGTGCTGGCCCCTCAGCAGGCCTTGCATTTAAAGACACGGTTTTTTGTCCCACAGCACAGCCCTAACCTCAAGCCCCCCGTGCCATCTGTGCTTAGTGCAGCCCCAGCCACCTGCCCAGCCCTGGAGGAGAGCCGCCTGAGCCCCACTTACTGAGACAGTGTGTTTCTCCTTCAGGGATGTTCGGGGCTAGTTGACTATAGTTCGTAGTTTCGCCTTTTAACTTGAGGACCAAGCTGTGGGTGAGACATGACCACACCACACTGCAGTGGAGGAAGGGGTCACTCCCAAATGGTCCCCTTCACCATGACCATTGTTGTCTTGTACTTGTGGGAGCCCCAGAACTTGGTCTGAGTGTTTGTCCTTTCTCCTGTTTATTGTCAGCTTCTCGCTTGGAAACCTTATTCATTGTTTCTCAATAAGCAGATCTATATCAGGAACAAATACCAGGGCTCGGGGCACCTGGGTGGCTCAGTCGGTTGAGCGTCCGACTTTTGGTTTCGGCTCAGGTCATGATCTTGGGGTCCTGGGATCGAGGCCCACATCGGGCTCCACGCTCAGCGCCGAGTCTGCTTGTCTCTGTCCTTCCCCCTCTGCTCCTCCCCTTGCTCACACACACACTCTCTCTCTCTAATAAATAAATAAAATCTAAAACAACAAAAAAACAAAAACAGGTCTTGCCATGTTGTTGAAAAGTGTCTGGTTGTCAGCGGCCTTAAAAATGGACAACACCAGAACATGCATATGTTTAATTGGATGTATTTTTAAAGCTAGAGGCTGGCTGTTGACTATTTAAGATATGTGAAGTCCCATTTGCATTGGTTCTAGATAACTCAATATTTTTAAAGGATGACTAATGGAGTCATAGGACCTTCTGTAATGACAACATCTACTTGTCCTCATCGTGCCTATTTTCTCATCCAAGTAAGCACTGTGGACACAGTGGGCAAGGACCCAGGGGAAGTCTTAATTCTGCCCTTGGTTAGCATGGTGACCAGGGCCTTGCCATTAACTGTCTGGCCTCCGGGTCCCCATGATAAAACGAGGCTAACAACATCTGCCATTTCAGATAAATAAAGTGTGTTACAGATAAATAAAATGGCAGTTTAATTTATCATGCTCCGTGTTCAAAGAAGGAGGTCAATATATTCATGGTGATAGAGCCACGGTTATTACCTCATACACCCTTGACTTTCTCTGTTCAAGGGCCTGGGGGAACGCCCTTAATGTGCCCACAGTCACTAAAGGAGAGGTCCACGTTTCACTCCAGGTGATGTTTCTGAGCTGTACTAAGATTCCAGAGGCCTTGGCCTTCGCCTGTATCTCATTCTTGCAGATAATTAAAGCATGGTAACTCTTCCCTTGCATTCCCTTTGTCTCCATCAAACCATGAGCCCTCTAATTTCCTTCTTAATAGAGTAAAAGCAAGACTACTCAGGTGACCTCCCTGGAGTTCCTCAGCAAGTGGCCTGCCCAGCCACCCCTCCACAGACCCCGAATGGCCCCTGCATTATAGACCTTCTCCCCTATCCAGCTCCTTACTCTCCAGCTCCTATCATCTTCTTTGTTGGTCCCGAGTCTCTTGCCTTGGTTGGCCCGGGAAGGGGGAACATGTAGGAAGAGAGTGTGAGCTGAGTTCCAACCACCTGCACTCCCATCGGGAAAAGTCAGGAGGGCCTGAACCCAAGGATATTTAAAATACAATTATTTTCATCAAAGTTAGGCTAACAAATCATTTCAGAGAATATTTTCTGGAACAAATTCTACTGAGACAATTTGATTCCGTGATGATTTTTTTAACATGATACAGTTAAATTTTATCTTCATCAGGTTTGTTTTCCATTTAAATTTTTCTACAAAGCTTGGAATCGGTTTTTTGTCCATCTTATAAGCTACTGGCCAAAGCTTCTGCTGTAGCAAGTTCTCTCATGGCTGTTATTCCCAAGTCCCATTCTCTAGGTTAAATTTTGCAAGTCTAAATGCTTTTACGAAAACTGGATTCTAATATTTTTTTGAAGACTGGATTCTTTTGTCAATTTTTAGACAGTGCTAAATTATACCACATGCAGTTTTGACTATTGCCAATTTTATTCCGATTCAATCCTTTCTACTGACAATAGCCATTGTGAAGTGAACAAGACTGGTTATGTGTATTTATTTATCAACAAATTCATTTTTTAAATTGTGATAAATATTAAAAGTAGAGATGGAAGTAGAGACAGAGTGGAAGGAAATGGCCTTGAGTCAAAGTAGTAGGGATGTTCAATATCGCTCGGATGGCTATAACAATTAAAAAAAAAATAACAGAAAAATAACAAAGGTTGGTGAGGATGTGGGAAGACTGGAACCCTCATGTATTGCTGGTGGGAATGTAAAATTGTGCAGCCACTATGGAAAAAAGTTTGGAGGTTGCACAAAAAGTGAAGCATAGAATGACCATATGACCCAGAAATTCTGCTCCTAGATATACCCTAAAGAACTGAAAACAGGTATTCAAACAAAAACTTGTATACAAATGTGCACAGCAGCACTGTTCACAATAGCCAACAGGTGGAAACAACCCAATATCCATCAGCTAATGAATGGATACAGAAAAAGTGGTTGGTGTATGCATATGATGAAATATTATTCAGCCATAGAAAGGAATGAAGTGCTGGTCCATGTTAGGACATGGATGAACCTCAAAAACTTTATGCTAAGTGAAAACTCACGAGACAAAAGTCACATATTCAATGATTCCATTTATGTAAAATATCCAGAATATGTAATTCCATAAAACAGGAAGCAGATGAGTGGTTGCCAGGGGCGGTAGGGAGGGGAGAATGAGGAGTGACTGCTTAACACCTATGAGGTCTCCTTTGGGAGCGAAGAAATGTTCTGGAACCAGACAGAGGCGATGATTGTGCAGTATTGTGAATGTACCAAATGCCAGGGAATTGGGAGCTTTAAAATGGTTAATTTCATGTTTTGTGAATTTTACCTCCAAAAAATAGTGGGGCAAAGTGATGGGTCGCACAAAATGTGCTACTTTAAGACAGCAGAGATCATTGACCAGGAGTCATAAAAACTCTACTTTTCTAGATTTCTCCTTTGAAGAAAACAGCACAAACTCTTGTAAGTTTGCTTTCAGAAAGATGGGTATGTGCGAGAAAAGAGCACTTGAGCAAGTGAGGTGCCCATTTCTGATCTCCACTGTGTTATAGGGGAAGCAGATGCTTCAAAGTAAATTTGGGAATTATGGGAAATGCTGAGTTGGGACCAACGTTGGGAACAAGGACCGAAAGAAGAGACTTTGGAGGAATTAGATGGGAACATGATGGTTTGAAGAGGGCTGTGGGATATCAGGGGCACGAAAGCAGCCTCTTGAAGCAAAGACAAGTCTAGCCCAAAACCTGTGGGAAGCATGTGTCACTTTCTGGCTGCCCAGCATCCATTCTTCCTCTCCAAGGGCACACAAATTTCCTCTTGGGGAAGTCCTTCTCTCCTATTGCATGCAGCTAATAAATCAAGGTGCCCCGCCCCCCCCAATTCCCTTCTTTGAGACACCCCACTCCTGGAGCATGCCTCCTGGGGGTGCTGCTGAGTGTGTAAACAGCACATTCATACAGCAGCCCCAGTTTCTTTCCTAGAGCTTACCCGCTTCAAGCCTGGTCCTCCAGCCTCTTGTCCATTTGGTGAGCACCCCAGCATAGTCCCTTCTTAAGTTAGTTGGGGTCGGATTATGTTACTTTAGCAATTTTTTTTTTTTTTAAGATTTTATTTATTTGCGAGAGAGAGAATGAGAGACAGAGAGCATGAGAGGGAGGAGGGTCAGAGGGAGAAGCAGACTCCACGCTGAGCAGGGAGCCCGATGTGGGACTCAATCCCGGGACTCCAGGATCATGACCTGAGCCGAAGGCAGTCGCTTAACCAACTGAGCCACCCAGGCGCCCCGGATTGTGTTACTTTAACCCTAGTATCTTGTCTGAAACAAACATAAAATTTTAGCCAAGGAGTAGCTGCTGCTGAGCATCTGGTTCACGGAAAGGGACCTGCATGCGGGGAGAGGGGGCGGGGGGCACAGTCTCAGATGACATATGGGTGCCAGCCCTCTGCCAGTTTGCTAGAGGGCTGCTGGAGAGAATCAGAGGGAATGACAGCTAACTGGATCTGATTGCTATAAAGTCATTTGATGTCAACCAAAGAACCTGGGTCCCATAGGAAAGAATTGATTGGTCACTCACAGATTGAGGGCAAAGATAAGCAGTAGTCAACTTTTTTTTTTTTCCAGCTCTTTTGTAAACAGCCCAGCAACCATCTGTCCTTGCTGATGTGAACTCCATGTGCCCGAACGCTGTGTGTGTGTGTGTACATGGAGGGACATGGGTGGGAGGCGGGTTCCCGATTTTCCCTTGTGGGCTTTCCCATTGGGCAGTTCTGTTAGTATAGCCAGGTGTTGCCTACAGATAGGTTCAGAAGATCAGGACATGCCGGCCTCTAGATTTTGTTGTGGTCTAGCTTCTTTCTTCGTAACAATCGTTTATTTATAACAAGCATTTATTAATCACTGGCCACAGCACAACATTGGACAGCCTAGCCTAAGTGTTAGTACACAAGATATCGCCTCTCCTTTCAGGGAGCTCGGAGTAAAACATGCCCAGATGCTAACTCTAAGAATAGCTTTTTTAAAAAATGTAGAAATGCATGCAAATTCATATAGTAAAAACAGTATTGCAATGTGAAGCAAGCTATAAAGTTTTACTGTAGGACATAAATGCCTGAATAATAGAGAGATACAGCATGTCTTTTAATGGGACAAGTAAAAACTGTAAAGATGTCAGTTTTCCCCAAGGTCATATATAAGTTTGGTGCGTTAACAATTAGAAATCCCGAAATTTTCATGGAACAAGCTAATCCTGTAGTTCATCTGGAAAATAAAATGCCGAAAATCTGCCAAGAAAATTTTGAAAAGGAAAAGTACAGGCCTGCACTGTCAATACTCGAAATAGTCCAGAAAGTTGTATTAATTAAGCCAGAGTCATATTGGCACAAGAATAGAGAAATAGATCAATGAATCAGAAAAGAAAATATAGAAAAATATCTAAATGTTTAATTGGGAACTTGGTATATATTAAAGATGACAGTTAAAATCAGTAGGGAAAGGATGAACCATTTATGGTATAGTTAATTAGCTAACTGTCAGGAAAAAATGAACTGTCTTTACTTTGCATCATTTACAAAAATAAGCAGATTTAAGGGTAATACATTTTTTTAAAACTATAGGCATAATAGAAGAAAATACTGGGGAATATATTTAAAAAGGGGTGCTAGAATAGCTCTTTTTATTTTTATTTATTTTTTTAAAGATTTTATTTATTCATTTGAGACACAGAGATACAGAGAGAGAGAGAGCATGAGCAGTAGGAGAGGCAGAGGGAGAGGGAGAGGAAGAAGCAGACTCCCCGCTGAGTCAGGAGCCCGACGTGGGGCTCGATCCCAGGACCCTGGGATCATGACCTGAGCCGAAGGCAGACGGTTAACGATCTGAGCCACCCAGGTGCCCCAAGAATAGCTCTTTTTAAAACAAAATGTAAAACACAAAGGTTTTAATAGAAAAACCTAACAAATTTGGGGCACCAGCCTGGTTCAGTCGGAGGAGCGTGTGACTTGATCTCAGGGTCGTGAGTTTGAGCCCCTTGCTGGGTAGAGAGATTACTTAAAAAAAAAAAAAAACACTAACAAATTTAACCACAAAATATGAAAGTTATATAATATAAAATTAAAATATACGATAAACTGGGAGAAAGTCTTTGCAACATATAATAGAAAATGACACGGTGTAGGGGGTGATAAGAACAGTACCTATGAATCAATTGGAAGAAGATAAACAATATAACAGGAAAGGGGCGCCTGGGTGGCTCAGTCGTTAGGCGTCTGCCTTCGGCTCAGGTCATGATCCCAGGGTCCTGGGATCGAGCCCCGCATCGGGGTCCCTGCTCAGCGGGGAGCCTGCTTCTCCCTCTCCCGCTCTGCCTGCTTGTGTTCCCTCTCTCGCTGTGTCTCTCTCTTCAAATAAATAAAAAAAAATCTTTAAAAAAATAAAAAAAATATATATATATATAACAGGAAAATGGACAAAGGGTACAACAGTTTACATAAGAAAAATAGGAATGCCCAGTAAACATATGAATTGGGAAGATGCAAATTCAAATAAGAAACTTGTTTTCCACAGATTGGGTCCATCTTAAGAAACACAAATTGAAGTTAAATGCCCATTTTTTTGCCCATCATGATGGCCAAAATGTGAAAGATTGACAGTGCTAATTACTGATGAAGGTGAGGAAGACAGGTACTTCCGTGCAAAAGTGTTGCAAATGTAAATTGGTCCATCTGTTTTGGAAGACAGTTTGATGGTGCTGGGAATTTAAAACGCACACAGCGCTCAGTTCTGTGTCTCTAGCCCCCTAGGGGATGCCTCTCGTCACCGGGTAGGCAAGCCCCGGCTCCTTTAGAGCATGGCGCCAGGTTCCCAAGGAGGTAAAGGCAGAAGCTGCTAGGCTTCTCTCTGAAGGGCCAGACCCAGAGTAAAGCCGATGCCAGCATCTCTTAAGTGCTTATATGTTTATACAAATTTCAAAATATTCTATTGTTTTGGTCCGTATTTCCTCCTTGACCCAAACCATGTAACCAGTTATACCCATTCTGGTTTTTCGTGTTTTAATTTTTTCGTGTGACCTGTGGATAACTTATATAAACAAATGAAAACACACAGCAAAACTTCGCCCCAGTAAATGCTGTCTAAAAATTCAATTTGGTAAACTCTGGTGTCGTGTTATTGTGAAGTTCACTGAAAATGGCGTTTTATCAGTAGGTGGATTGGGAAACGCCCACTGTGCACAACTGACCTCACACTGAAGTGAGAAAGTCCCCAAGTGATCCTGAGGCAGTCACGTGTTCTCACGCACACATGTGCACACGCACACGGACCCATGCGCACAGACACACGCACGCCTCAGGATTTTCTCTGAGAATGGTGCTGGGTGGCCTGGAAAGAGGACAGTAACCAAACACCAATCGTGCTATAGTCCAACTCATATTGTTAGGGTGCATGTTATTTTTTCTGTGCCTTCTCAGATCTACTATGTGGGTCTGCTGTCTGTTCATCCAGCCGTCCTCCCTTCATGCTCAGTGTATGGAGCACCCCGGGGATAGACGCAAAGATGGACAAGCCTGGCTCCTGCAGGTGGTGGGGAGGAATGTGCTTGAAAAGAGCCCTCATATCAATCAGGCCCTCTGGATGCCAGGACGGAGCTATGCACAGGGTGCTTTGCCGGGGGGGGGGGGGGGGGAGCACAGCGAAGGGGCAGCTCCCCCAGCAGCCTGATTGGAAGGGAGTCTTGAAAAACAGATAGTAGCTGGGGAGCAGAAAAATTGGGTGTGCAAGGAGAAGAGGAGAGTATTCCAGGCAGAAGCAACAGCTTGAGCAAAGGCTCTTGGGATAAAAATAGCGCAGTAGGAGGCGTGCCTCTTTGGAGTGGGGACGGGCCAGTGGCTCAGGTTTATCGGAACTTACACAGAAAGATGTAAGCAGGAAGGGCATGGAGGGCTTCCTAGGCCAACTTAGGACCCGTGCTGTGGAGGGGGATGGCCGGGCTCACGTGTTTTGTTTTCCCTCCATGGGCAGGCGGAGGCCGGAGAGTAGAGGCTGGAGGCCACCTCAGAGAGGTGACATGACCCTGAATCACGGGGGCAGTATCAGGATGACCACACGTGTCATCATTACATGGGAAATCTGGGACTAGCCAAGAGAAGATTTTATTTTGTTCTTTTGTCATTTTCTGACATTATATTGTATTCTAAACAAGATCAGAAGATACATATATGAAATTTAATTCATATTTCTTCTGTCCTGTTTAACCTCGGCACATTTCTATTTTTAATTTATATTATAAACAAAATTATCTTTGAATTTTCCTCCAGGAGCAACCAGGAATTTGGTTTCTTGGATCACTTCTCTCCCCCTATGCATAATTTATTGTCTGAAACCCTTTATAAATGCTGTAGCTAAATCTTGTGTAATACTGAGTTGTCCAATTGATGTTATTTTTATAGGCTTGCTTTTTGTTGCTGTCATAATCCACTCATCTCTTATAAACGCTTCTCTCTGCCTCCCAAATGCCGTCGCCTTGGCACGAAGATTTGTACCTGTGGTGTCATGCTGGCAAGTGGCTTCATGTCGTAAGGTCTTAAAATAATCTTTCCTCTCCTCCCCACCCTCACCGAGGAAGTTTGCCTGGGAATTGGCTTGTTTAAGGTGATAGCTTAACTTCTCTTAAATTTGTGGAGACTTCCTGAATTAGTTAAAAAAAAAAAAAAAGTAAATCTGGTTTAATTTAAGGAGGGTTTTTAGGATCAACTGGTATGATAGAAATGATAGGCATGAATTGGGAAATAGGTTAAGGTAAACCCTTAAGAAAATGCTCACCACGGGGCACCTGGGTGGCTCAGTCACTTAAGCCTCTGACTCTTGGTTTCGGCTCAGGTCACGATCTCAGGGTCCTGGGATCGAGCCCCACGTCGGGCTCCCCACTCGGCAGGGAGTCCGCTTCTCCCTCTCCCTCTGCCCCTCCCCCTGCTCTCTCTCTCTCTCAAAATAAATGTTTAAAAAAGTGCTCACCACTGTGCTAGAATACAGAGATGAAGGACGGATGTCATTACCATATTTTATGTTCTATGACTCTAGTTTACATAGAACACAAATCCTGGCCAACCACCAGGCCTGGGCTCAAAGCTGGGCAAGAGAAAACAGTGGCAGTTTCAGGAAATGGGATCATCCTGTGCTGTGGTTGTGAACTATAATCATTTCTTAGTTCTAACAGAGTACCTTGTTTTCCCAGTAATTAACTAGTTTGGGATTTTTGCATTGACTCCCGGGGACCAGAGTCACTCCGTGTTTTCACGAAAGATGGTTGTTAGGGTGGCGTCATGACTTGCTTAGGCTAACAAGCCTTTACCCTTCATTTAGCCCAACAAATATTTACACTGCTCTGCCCTTCCAGCACGTTCTCCAGAGCGTAGAGTGCACCCCGCAACACCCACCCAAGGCACTGACAGGCTCTTGGGAGAGCAGCAGGTTTGGTTAACAGGGTAACCAGTGTAGCTGGGGCCGGTCTTGTCAGGGGAAGGCAAAGAAGTGAGCATTTACTGAGTGTAGGCAGTGTGCTAACTGTTTTATATACATTAGCTCATTTGATAATGAGGCTAACTCTGTCACGTAGCATGTGTTCAAAATGTATTAGTTGCTTTCTTTTTCATCTACATTACAGAAATAACTCATATTGAATTACTTAACACTGTAAATTTGAAATCCTGTCTGTATAAGCATGTTCCAGTGATTTCTAAAGCTAATCTGATACAGGCTGTATTAGTAAATGGGGAAAGGAGGCCAATCATGGCATGGATGTAAGGTAAAGAAAATCCCATATCTACGCTTCGCATGCAGAACTTGTCAGGAAAAGACCTCAAGTAGGTTGAAAGATGTTTGCTCGAAAATGTTTCCATGCATTGTTCAAGGAGGGTGGTGGAAATTGAGCTCTCCTCTCTTGCTTTCTTAGATACATTCCACCATTGATCTGGGGGAAAAGTGGACACATCCAAACCGCCTTGTATGGGAAGATGGGAAGGGTGAGGTCGCCACACCCCTACGGGCACCGCAAGTTCATCACCATGTCCGACGGAGCCACTTCGACCTTCGACCTCTTCGAGCCCTTGGCGGAGCACTGTGTTGGAGGTGAGCTAGCGCAGGAATACGGTGGGGCCATCACCTGGAAAGGGGACACTGGGCAGTGAGGGAGCATGGTGTACGTGCTCGTGCCACCGAGTCCACATCACACCCGGGGGCCGGGAGGAAGCCCACCGCGGTACCTGTCTCAGGGGCAGCCCGCAAGGATCCGCGCTGTCACGTGCTTGCCAGTCACCACGTTGGGCCCCTCAGACAGCAATGCTGGATGCAACTGTTAGTCCTCTCAGAAATACAGAAGCTCAGTGTAAGGGGACAAGGGAGAACGTGGAGCCCAGGCCCCTCAGGACCAGGCCTCTGGTTTGATGACAGCAATAGAAGCCAGACTCATCTAAGAGCTTTATAGATACTGTTACCTCAGTTAAGCCTTCCAGCAAGCCTGAGAGGTCGGGACCTTATTGTCCCGACTCTGCCGATGAAGAAACTAAAGCTCAGAGATACGGGAGCGGGTGGTCTTGTCTGTTGGGCAATAGCAGATAGCGGAGGCTCTCAGGCACCCTCTGCGTCGGTTGCCGCGGACAAAAAGACACATTCGGGTCCATTTATGCAGGGCTCTGGGATACCTGTCTGTCAGAAACCACTCCGATCGCTGCCGCTGCTGGAACTCGGCATTGCTCTGTCCAGCCTATATAGTAAGCAGCCGTGATAAAGAGCTTCGCAGTGAGGACTCACGAGCGAGTGGACTTAGGATGGCACCTGCCTCTGACTGCCACTCCTAGTAGAGGAGGACATGTCTGCTCCGTTCTGTAGTGTGCAAGGCACCTAGGTTTGGGGGGGGTTGTGCTTTTTTTGGTAAAGATTTCATCTATTTATTCAGAGAGAGAGCATACATGCACAAGGGGTGGGGGAGGGGCAGAGGAAGAGAGTGAATCCTGAGCAGACTCCCCGCTGAGCGTGGAGCCCGATGAGGGGCTCTATCTCACGACCCTGAGATCATGACCGGAGCCAAAATCAAGAGCCAGACGCCCAACCAACTGAGCCACCCAGGCATCCCAAGGCACCTTGGTTTTTATAGGAGCTCGGTAACTACTTGGGAGGAAATTCCAGTAAACCTGTTGTACCTTCCAATTCTTTACAGTAACCAGCACTGCTGACGAGCTGGTGACAAAGGTTTAGTTGATATTTCCTTTGTCTGGAACACTCATCCCCCCACCTCTGTATGGCTGCTTCCTCCTGTCGTTCGGGTCTCAACTCAGATGTCACCTCCTCAGAGGGACGGCCCCTGCCTCCCCTCGCTAGTGCTCCCTTCCCAATAAATCCATCATACCTTCCTGCGTTAGTCCTTCAGAGTACCTGCCACTCCCTCAGTAGGTAATTCATGGTCATGATAAAAAATTCAAAAGGTACCTTTAAGATAATACAGAGAAGGAGCGCCTGGGTGGCTCAGTCGTTAGGCCTCTGCCTTCAGCTCAGGTCATGGTCCCGGAGTCCTGGGATCGAGCTCCGCATCGGGCTCCCTGCTCAGCGGGAAGCCTGCTTCTCCCTCTCCCACTCCCCCTGCTTGTGTTCCCTCTGTCACTGTTGTCTCTCCCTGTCAAATAAATAAAATAAAATATTTAAAAAAAAAGGTAATACAGAGAAAGTATAAGTCTCTCTTCCACTCCTACTCCCCACCCATGCTCTTCCCCAGTGGTACCCACTGTTAGGTTTCTCGTGTATGTTTCCAGAGCTAGTGGATGCATTTCTAAACATAGATGTTTTTTTTCCCTCCATGCAAATGGCAGCATATCATAACCCTTTTCTGCACCTTGCTTTTTTTCCACTTAATACATGTTGGAGAGCTCATCCTATCAGTACATGTAAAGATGTCTCTCATTATTTTTAAGGGCTACATAACATTTCATCACTTGGATGTGCAATAATTTATTTAGCCAGACCTCTGTTTCTGGGCACTTAGCTTGTGTTCATTCTTTTGCCATTATCACCTGTACTGTACGTAGCTTGCTCTGCTTATGTACAGATGTATCTGTAGACACATACCTGGAAGTAAAATTGCTTGATCAAAGAAGTCTGTGCAAACACTACTTTTTATTTTTCTGCTCATGCATCCTGTCATTCATACAGAAATTAAAAGTAAGGTTTGGAAACTTGTACAGCAGTGTGGCCGGGTAATTTTGTATCTGCTGAATCTAATAATAAAAAATTGAGATTTAAATTGTTTTCATTTCATCTTTCGAGTAATTAATTTTTATCGCATTTTTCAAAATTATCTGTCCATGATCGGAAATTTTAACAACTGACCCTTCAGCATAAATAGTTTGAGAGGCACTGATCGGGACAACTCCAGCCAGAAGGGAAAGATGCTTCTTCCCAGAGAATTGAGTAAAAAGATGTATGTCAGGTTCCCTCCTACTGTTTTCTAAGCCAGTGACGTGTCATCGTGGCCATTTATCATCACTACTCATCGGCTATGTTGGGCTCTCTTTCTTCACCCTGTAGATGACGTTACCATGGTCATCTGCCCTGGAATTGCCAATCACAGCGAGAAGCAGTACATCCGCACCTTCGTCGACTATGCCCAGAAAAACGGCTACCGGTGCGCCGTGCTCAACCACCTGGGCGCCTTGCCCAACATTGAGCTGACCTCACCGCGCATGTTCACCTACGGTAAGTACCGGCACGGCCAAGTGGAGTCCCCCTGACTGTTCTCGCCACAAGTGTGCTGTTACTTCTGTCCTGCTTTACCTTTCTGAGTTCAGAATTTACGCCCATCTGGAGAGGCAGTGGGGCACGTGGTTATACCAGCAGCCAGGGTGTACTGGGCGTTTATGATGCCATGCTTCACATCAGCCTTTCCGATGGGCCCCGGAGCTACCCCCAGCTCATCCTGCCTCCTGGACACAGAGTGTGAAAATCACAGGGGCAGGGCTTCCCCCGGGGCCCCCTGCTGGTAGGTAGGTGTCAGAGCAGGGCCAGGAGCCCCATAGCCCATGCCCTGCACCACTGAGCGATCCTGACGCCCATTCCTCAGGACTCTTGTGACTGGCTGGCAAGGGTTGTGATGAGACACACGTGTGGCCGTGGGAAGGGAGTCTGGCACATCAACAACTCATTGAATTCCAAGTTCCTTGAAGAGAGGAACTGGATCTCATCTTGAGACAGATGCTTCTTGCCTTTAATTGAAGTCCCGCATTGGCGAAGGCTCTGTCTTCCAGATTGCCCGTCCTTGATTCTTATTTAAATCTCCCTTCATATTATAGATGCACACATAAATAATAAATACATAAAATATGTGTTTGAATACGCACAAACACTGGGGTTGCTTATAACCAAATAAATTACGGTGCGTTTTAATGGGAAACAACTGAAAATTGCATCTACAATCTCACCATAACTATAATTTCCTATTTGTTTATCTTCCCATTCCTTCATCTGTGTGTACATAGTTTTTATTTAGATGCAGTCAGAGTGTGTATATCTATGGTGACTTAATTTAAATAATCTTATATTCACTAACATAAAGGTGCGTAGTCACTACATTTAATCTTTTTACGGGCCGCGTTGCTGTTACTACTCTGTTATTGTTTATCTAACCATTCCTCTTTGTAGTCCATTTAGCTTATTTACAGTTTTTCAGCATTTTAAATAATGATGCTATAAATATCTTTCGCCTAGAATTTGTTTTTCTCTTTAATGACTACCTTGGGCCGAATTTCCAGGACTAGAATTTCAGAGTCGACATTTGGTATGCCTATTTGTCCATATTGTCAGATTGTCCTCCAGCAAGGTTGTTGCGCTTTATGCTGCTACCGGTGATGTGTAGGGTGCGGGTAGGGGAGCGTGAGCGGGGGCACCTGCTCGTACCAGGCAGGCTGTCCTGCACCCTACTGCTTCTCCACACTCACTCCCACGACTAAAGACACCATGTTACACACTCTTCTGTTCAACAGTGTGGTTG
This sequence comes from Phoca vitulina, assembly GCF_004348235.1. Lineage (NCBI taxonomy): Eukaryota > Metazoa > Chordata > Mammalia > Carnivora > Phocidae > Phoca > Phoca vitulina. Next base: position 6,432,261 of record NW_022589768.1, on the reverse strand, counting down.
GTGGCCTGAAGATCCAGACGTACAGACAACTCAGGAAAAGGAGAAGAGTGAGCATGTGGGAGACGGATCGGATCCAAAAGGCAGAAACAGGCAGAATCTTACAAAAATGAAAACAATGGGGAATGATTATAAGGTCCCACACTTGTATATAAAAATCCGTCTGCACAAGTTGAGGATAGGGAGGCATGGCTTGGCCTCACTCGGGACCCCAGGCAGAGACAGACTTGGGAGTGCTATCTAACTGCACCATCTGCCAAAAACAAGACAAGAAATGCCACCGAGGGCACTTAACGTGTGCCCAACCCAGTGCTGATGTCTTACACAGACATAATCCCTTTAATCTGCACAGCAACCAGTGGGACACTTAGTGAAATTGTGATGAAAAGGCACACAGAGGCACAGAGAGGTTAAGTAATTGGGGCAACACATAGGGCCAGTAAGCAGGAGAGCTAAGAGGAGGGCCTGGATCTGGCTGCTCCAGGGTCCAGGATCATCTCAGAGCTAGTAGAAGCGCTGGGTGTGTGTGGTCCAGGTCCCCTGCCCCCAGGAGTGCCGTGCTAGGGGCCGTGAGGAAGGGACACTAGATTGGGAAACATTCACACACAAGCCGGGGGATTGGCTGAAGGAGCAGAGAAGAGTAGGCTCGGTGTGGCACAGAGACGGTCCCTGCCCCCGCCCTGCCGCTGACTTAACCTCAGTTCCAGATTCTTCAACAGCCCCAAATGGGGGTTACAACTGTACAATTAAACGTGGGTTACTAAGGCCTTAGCAGGTAGCTGAGCGCCTCACATATAGTAGCCATCCATTAAATGTTCAGTTTATTCTTCAAATACTTGAAGATCTGTTCATGCGAGCGAGGGATTAGCCGTGCTCTCTGCAGCCCAGATAAATAAGATACATTCCATCAGTAAATCATCACACCACAGGGTGATGGGTGAGGCCGCAGCAGAGGGAAACCAGCCTGTCTCTGTAGGGAAGCAGTGGTGTTGCGGAAGGAAGGATTCTTCCAGGAACAGCATTTGAACTGGGTCTTCAGGGTCCCATGGGTTGGAGCTCCTAAACCAAAGGGAGTGGGCTCCGGGGGAGGACGGCGTACATAGCTGCCTCTTAAGAGTGTGGTATGTCGGGGCTGGTGAGCTGAATCCCAACAAGGAGAATCCACGGGGCGAAGTCAGCCCGTCCAGGGAGAGCTCAGCCCCCAAGGTTTTCAAAGTCAGTTAACTCTTTCCTTTCATTTGTTGTTAACAGTTTGTTTCGAATTTTAGAAGTAAATGCCTATAGTTTGTTGTACTCCAGTAGTTTTCCAGAAAGGCGGATGACCTAGAAGATACGTTTCCTCTTCAGTTTTTAAAAAAACCTTCCTGTTAGAGAAATGTTCAAAATATACAAAAGTAGAGAGAATAGTAAAATGAGCACCATTCAGCCTCAACAGTTACTCAATTTATGGCCAATCTCGTTTCATCCACAACCCCCTTCCTGCCCTTTCCTTCCCTTTCGAAGATTATTTTGGAGCTTGTCCCAGAGAGCCCTTCCTTCCATCTGTGACTATTTTAGTGTATGATGCTAAGCTACGCAGACTCTTTGTAAACTGTTTTAGTTCGCTAGGACTGCCCTCACAAAATACCACCATCTGGGTGGCCCAAACTACAGACATTTATCTTCTCACAGTTCCGGAGGCCGGGAGTTCAAGTTCAAGGTGTGGGCAGGCTTGGTTTCTTCTGAGCTTCTCTCCCAGGCTTGTAGGTGACTGTCTTCTTGTCTTGTGCATCCGTGTGTGTGTGTGTGTGTCTCCCTCTGTCTGTGTCCTACTCTCCTCTTCTTACAAAGACACCAGTCAGGTTGGATTAGGGCTCAACCCTAATGACCCTGTTTTAACTTAATTATTTCTCTAAAGGCCCTTTCTCCAAATACATTCATATTCTGAGGCAGCCGGGGCTAGGACTTCGACGTACGAATTGGGGAGGACACGGTTCAGCTCATAAAAGAACATAAGCACAATGCCACCATCACACCTGAGACTCCAGCATTCCTTAATAGCAGTTCAGTTTCCCCAACTGACTTCTTTCTTTGTACTGGATTCAGGATCCAAATCAGTTCCATACGTTGCAGTTGGGGGATAGGTTTCTTAAGCCTCTTTTATTTTGTTATTATTTTTAGTATTACTGTCCCTCCCTCTTTCTTCCCTTCCTCTATTTTTCAGTGGAAAAGGTAAAAGAAAGCAGAGCCATCTTAAGCCTCTTCTGAATCTCCTTCCCTTCACTTTTCATAGACCCCCAACCACGTCGGCCTCGTCCGTGTGGGAGGACCGGATGTGACATTAAGGGGGCTCTGGTTCCCAGGACATGCAGCGCGTCCGCCGACACCAGGCACCAGCCTGAGGGCTGCCGACCATAGGTCTGCCCCAGCTCTGTCTGGACGGCTCTTCTCTGGTCTTGACTTAGCTTCTTCTTGTCGTTCGGGTCTCAGCTAAGATGTCACCTTCTTGGAAGGTCCTTGTCCCCTGCCCTCACCCCCCATTCTCTAATCCCCGGTCTCCCCGAGTCCATTCCATGGGAGCCAGTGGTGTTTGTGCCCAGAAAACTGCTCAGCCCCTAGAAGGTGCTCGCTGCATCGGTGCTGACTGGGGACGGAGGTGAGGGCCGTGAAATGACTGTCTGTAAGGTGATCTTGGCAAACCACGTCTCCAACCCATGCCCCTGATGGTCATAAGAGCCTTCCCTTGTGCAAGCCACGCTGGTCTTGAGCAGATGGTGGGCCATCAAGTCACCACGGACACCTCTTTATGGCGATTGGAGACTGATCTTGACCAGAGGAAAACTACAGAGGGTGTTAACAGGAAGCCTTCCATTCTTCTTTTCCTGTTACACAACCCCCCTCAGATCTCTCCAAGAACATCGTAGAGGACCTTTCCCCACATATCAGACTGACTGTTCCACAGACCACATAAGCACCAGTCCCTTGCCATTGGACGTCTTGGCTGATGTGATTAGAAATTGTGAAAAACAGATCTCTCGCAAACAGAAGAATTTCACATTCTTGTGACTTAGAGTCCTTCATGCTGCCTTTGAAGGATGAAGTCATTAAGGAAAATCCTGCATGACAGCAGTTCCCATGTAGCTCACACTGACTGACGAGGGCCAGGGCACACTGAGCATGTGCATGAGCTGCTTCGCCTGAACCCCACTGACATCCGGAGGTGGGTGCTAGTGTCCCCACTCCACAGGCTTGCCCGGGGTCCCACCACTCGTAAGTGACAGAACCAGGCTTCAGACTATGTGGTCCTCAACCCCAGTCAGCAGCAGCTCTGGGGTGGTGCACATGTCCTACGCAGGATATTGTTCGTGAGGACTAGACAGGAGCAGGGAGGCAGCTGAGCATTTCAAAAGACTTTTCCCCCACTTTGGTGGCAGTGGTCATTACTGTTTATATGAATAATGTTTGTTGTGGGGCGGGCACTGTTCTGAGTACTTGATAGGATGTATTAAATGAGCCATTGCCCTTTTACAGACGAGGAACCCGAGGCCCAGTGAGGTTGCGCAACTTGCTCCAGATCACAAAGCTGATGAGCAGGTGGCCCAGGTTTCCCACCCAGACAGTCGAGTCCTGAAGCTCGTGCTTTTGAACAACGGGCTACATCGCCTCTCTATGTGATAGACCGAATCCTGCTGACACTTCTCAGGAGCAAGGAGAGAGTTCCCACCCACTCAGACACATTTTAGGTTGAAGGCAAAAGTGTATCTGGGAGCTTCTCAGAGCCATAGCAGTGGGCCTGGTGGGTTCGGGCTCTGCTCTTTTGTTCATCCGGCATCCGAGGGACATTCGTGGGGCCAGCCCCTGTGAGGAGAACACAGGGGGCGTGCAGAGTACCTGCCACCTTGATGCTCCCAGGCTGCTTGAGGAGCTGCTCGACATGGGATGGGGAGGTGGGGAGCACACTCAGAATCAGTGTGAGTTTCTTGGTTGCGTTTGTCTAAAAAGAACGTTGACCAGACCTTGTCCTTTTCAAGAACAGGGACCAGATTTTGGTTTTCAATTCTTATGTGATTTTTTTACATTCGTCTCCCGCAGGTGGTATATCACTTAGAGATGCTCAGGAAATGTCCGCATAAGGGAAGAGCCTGTGTTTTAGAGTCCAGCAGATGGGGGTTTGCACACCTAGTTCCCCCAGGTTGTTGAGAAAGTTAGCATTAATATAAAAGTGCGTAGCACGGAGTCCAGCAAGTAGCAGTAAATAGCAATGACTTTTTCTGTTTTCCGCTCTGTGTTTTCCGGGAACCAACTTAGAGGAGAAAAGGCGGACGTTGACGTGAACAGCCAGATGATCTTGCCTCTGCCTCAACCTCATGCAGTTGAGCGCATGTGAACTTTTGCAAGGACCCGTTGAGAAGCTGTGCTTGCCAAGCAGAGAATTCTCTCTGGCTTGAGTATGCTCTAAGTTATGAACTCTGTACAGAGACAGCCAGGCCCTGGCGGTGACCTTGAAGGACGCAGTTCGTGCTTTCTGACTGTGTTGCCCCCCGGGGCTGGGGCTGGGGCTGGGGTCAGCCGCCTCCAACTCAGTGCTGCTGGCTGCTGGCTACACAGCCAGCTCTGAGAGTCACTATGGGCGAGTTGTTTTTATTGTACCACATGCTCTTTTCGCTGTATTTCAGCCTTCTAAAAATTCGTTTCATTCTTAAAAATTTTTTTTCACCACTTGCTGCAGTATAGTTTGTATATATATATATATCTTTTTTTTTTTGAGAGAGAGCGAGCAGGGGGAAGGTGCAGAAGGAGAGGGAGAAAGAGAGAATCTTAATCAGGCTCCACACCCAGCATGGAGCCCAATGCAGGGCTCAATCTCATGACGCTGAGATCATGACCTGAGCCGAAATCAAGAGTTGGATGCTTCAACGGCTGAGCCATCCAGGCGCCCCTATAGTTCATATATTTTTTAAGCTAGAAAATATTAAGTATTTCTTTTGTGATGAATTAAATTGGATTAAATGAAATGACATTAGCTGATCTGACCATAAATAAAATGTGAAACCATTAGGATGACAAGAGTGGAACCCACAAGAGTGAAATTTATCAGTCTTTTAAATTTCTTATTGAGCTTGGGTACCGTACTGGATCAGACCAAGTACACAACCCTATCACGTGGATGAGAAATAAATAACACTTAAGGGGTGCCTGCGTGCCTCAGATGGTTAAGCGTCTGCCTTCGGCTCAGGTCATGATCCCGGGGTCCTGGGATCGAGCCCCGCATCGAGCTCCCTGCTCAGCGGGAAGCCTGCTTCTCCCTCTCCCCTCCCCTTGCTTGTGTTCTCTCTCTGTCTGTCTCTCTCTCTCTCAAATAAATAAAATCTTTAAAAAAATAAAATAAAACAAAATAAATAACACTTAAAAATTATAGAAGATGTAGAAGTCTTGAAGATTTTTCTGAAGTGTACTTATTCTAAAGAGCCTAATCTTTTTTTTTTTTTTTTTTAGATTTATTTTATTTATTTGACAGAGAGGGAGATAGCGAGAGAGGGAACACAAGCCGGGGGAGTGGGGGAGGGAGAAGCAGGCTTCCCGCCGAGCAGGGAGCCAGCCCAACGCGGGGCTCGATCCCAGGACCCTGGGATCATGACCTGAGCTGAAGGCAGCCGCTTAACCAACTGAGCCACCCAGGCGTCCCATCTTTAATGGAAAAACTATAGCAGTGGACGTGTTGGCTGACTGTTTGTTGACTGAATTGATTTTCTAGCCCAGACACTGTTTGGAATATAAGTATTTTTGTCAGTGGTAATGCAGGAGACCGGTAAATTAAGGAAGCATTTTGTTTCATCTTTCTGTCTTTGGCTAAATGCCTTATCCTAATCGTCCAGGATTCACGTTCAGAGTAGAGTACAGCTGCGTCCAGTCCACCAGCCAAGGAAAGAACTGGAAACCAGCATCATCCAGCTGTGGTTATTCTGACCTCCATTTCAAAGATTGCTCTTGAAACTGAGCCAGGTGACAAAGAGACCGTGAGTCCGATCTTAAGAGAGAAAATTGAGGATTTTTAAAGTCACTTCTGTATCAGGTGAAAGGAATAAAAACAGCCTGGGCATTGGCCCCGACAAGATGACCAAGTCCTGAGGTCACAAGCCTCTGACCGAACACCGAGCCGGGGCATTGTGACATTGAACATGGTCTCAAAGATTTAAATTGCCTTCCCTAGGGGTTTATACAAAGAAGCGGGCCCTTCCCTTATTTCTAAACACTTGAATTTCTGGCATCAGATGTCAAGCTGAGAAGAGGTGTCTGAAATCCCAGCACTGTCTTCTGTGGCTTGGAGGAGGAATTCTGTAATGTCCAGCTGAGTTTAATACTGGAAATTTTTGTTTTGTGAACTATCTTTTGGAACCACAAGGGAAGGCCAGAAAACTTTGCCTTGCTCAGAAGGCAGCATGTCAGTCTTAGAAGGGAGGGAGGTCCTGTACCTGGGGCGACCCCATAATTTAACATCCCAACTGCATTACTTTTGAGAGTGAAAGAGAACCTTACTAATGACTGCATTAGAATGACAAACTCCAGGACTCTCCCAGGCAAACTAGGATGTACAGCCACCCTACTTAGCACGCCGTAGAGATCACCCAGGATCCAAGACATCTTGCTGTAAGGAGGTGCAAACAGCGATTTTTAAGGAACTTCTATTTTGTTTTTATACTGCTCAATCAATCTGAAGATCTTTGATCAGATCATGAACATAGACGTTTTGATAAGCTTCTCATATCTACCATTTTAACTGATGCAGACTCAATTTTGAGTCGTATTCATGATTCCAGATTGACAACCACAAGTCGCATGGCCTCTACAACAGTTGAGTGTTGTGACGGCAGAAGGACACGGTGGGAAGAGGAGGAAGGAGGAGATGGGTGAAGAGAGAGAGAACGTGACAGTGAAGGTGGTGAATTTGCAGAAGCTCAAGCATCTTGGTAAACCATCTGGCGAGATCATATGCTGGGAGTCACTGTGCGTTGAGATGGTGCCAAGGGGCCAACGTTAGGGAATGTGGGGGGGAGGCAGTTAAATATCCAGAGTAGAACTGTGGAGAAGCAGATTCTGGCTTCCAGCATCAGATCTGGATACTTAACCCGAAGAGGGCGGGGTTAGGTAATTCTGTACGTGTGCAAACGAAGCTAAAAGCACTCGTTTGTGAAAATCCGTTTCAGAGATAAGGACGAGCCCAGCTCATCTACTGCACAAAGAGGGCTCTCGCTTTATTCCTGCAGCTGTTCTCCTCCTGAGTGACTCAGCTGTGCGGTGGCTCTCACAGCTCTGAGAAACGACAGGGCCTGCTGGCCCCCAGACGCCCGCCGGGAGCCACCTCGTTAGCCTGTCCAGATCATTCTCTTGGCTTACACTTAGTGGGAAAGATATTGAGCTACTTCTTTCCTGTCCGCAGCACAGTCACCACACTCAGACTGGCCAGTGTCGTGTGCTTCCGTGCCAGGGGATTCAAACCTCCTCCTTACGCTGCTAACACGTGTGACACACCCACCACGTTCCCGGCCCGGGCCTGGCATGGGAAACATAGAGATGACTCAGAGTCTCCATCCACAAGGAGCACCGACTCTGCATCCCCGTATTCGAGCCCACTTAGTCACGTTAGCGCCACTGGGAAATGGCTTTCATGAAAGTAGCTCTCGGGTAGCCTTAGCCTTATTTTTCTTGAGGGGTGTGAGGCTGAAGAAAAGGTCTTTCCTGTTCTCAGCAGGTTGCCTTTCCAAGATGGCCCTGTGGTACGCATCTCTTCAAAGCCAGGTTAGTGTCTCATGTTTCGTCTTGCCTTTAAAAGCTGCCGCAAGATTAGATACCCAAATCTTGTTACCGGTGCTAATCCCGTAAGGATTAAATACCCAGAGCCTCATTAAAATCCTCCTCATATGAAATAACAGATCGCGGTAGCTTTTAGTAGAACAGTCCAGGGAGCGGCTCCCAGCCATTGAGAGTGTCTGGTAAACTCTCATCAGGTGGAAATCCCAGGAGGACCCAGCGCCTAGCAGAAGGCGGATCCTGGCGCTGGGCGAACACCATACCCTTGCCTGGGAGAGCAGCTCTTCACACAACACCCAACAGCTTGTCCAGCGTTAGGTAGAGCTGGCCCTTTACCCAGATCAGGTATATTTGGAGTTAATTAAATTGAGGCTCCCCAGGTGCCTACACGATTAGCTGTAATTGCTCCCCGGTAGTGTAGCAAATCTGAGTTTTGTACCTGCCCCAGTGACATCTGAACATCTGCTCTAGGCCTCAAATAATTAGTCTCAAACCTGAGTACAGACAGACGGGTCCAGGAGCGCCCGGCTGGCTCATTGGGTGGAGCACATGACTCTTGATCTCAGGGTTGTGAGTTTGAGCCCCACGCTGGGTGTAGAGATTGCAGAAATAAATCAAACTTAAAAAAAAAAAAATTTTTTTTTAAATACTATTTAAAAAAAAATTTTTTTTTAAATACTATTTAAAAAAGAAAAAGACCGGTCTAAAAGGAATCAGGTGATGAGAAAGCAAAGACTTTTAATAATGAAAAAATAAATCCCTGCAGTACTATTACTTGTGTCGGTTTGTGTTATGAGGCAAAGGACTTGGGTTTGGGGTTAGATGTGGATCCAAAGTCCTGCGCTTCCCGCCCGCTCACTGTGTGAGGTCGGGCAAGTCATTCCATCCCTTTGGATCTGCTTCCTCCGCTGTGTTTACGTTCCCAGGACAGGGCCTGGGGCACAGTGCACCCAGGCTTTCGTCCCTTCATTTAGGTGGTACTGACCCAGTGGCCACCCTGCACCTGGCCCCACAGATGAAGTGGGGAACAAGACCGAGCATGTCTTTACTGCACGGAGCGCATCACCTAGTAGAGGTTCCTTCCATATTAGAACAAAACATAGAGTTAAAAACAGCCAAGGGATGAATGAAATTAGGCAGAACCCCAAGGAAATAGTGGAAAAGTGAGGATTTTAGTAACAATTTAAAATAAGTCCCTTGATACCCTTTCTCATGCGAGCAAATGACGTTCTCATCATTAGCTGTGCAAACCTCTTCTCCAGCATGAGGGACACGCTGGGTGTCTGGAGCCTAGCTGAGACTGGCCTAAAGGGACTTAAACATATTTTTTGTATTCTTTATTTTCGCCGGGCTTTTTAACTAGCTGGAATTTTATTGAAAAACTGGTGTCTGTACATAATAAAACCATTCCAGGGGGGCGTTTGGTGGACCTGGAGGAGGTGTCTGGTTGTGTAGAAACCTGGCTTTGAGGAGATACTCGGAAAGCTGCTACCAGGCCAACAGCCCCGCTGCGGTAACTTCCAAAAGGTGGAGTAGTGCCTCCCTGTGGGAAGGTCGCTTACTGCAGGCGGACAGGAAAGGAGGTCTGTGAAGGGATGGCCCCGAGGCAGAGAGTAGCTCCGGAAACACCTTTCCCAGATTTGTCGGAGCCAGAGTGTTCCCCGTTCCTGCATCAGTGGTTCTCAGCCCTGGTTGCACTTCGGAGGCACCTGGAGATCTGGTAAAAGACCAGGCCCCACGCCCAGACAGTTCGGATTCAATGAGCCGGTGGGGGGGGGGGGGGGGGGCAGGCATTAGGTATTGGTGTTTTACAAGATCCCTGGGTGATTTTAATGGGCGTCAGATCAATGCAATCGGATTGAAGAACACTGTTTTGGAGAAAAATCTAGAAACCTAGATTAGCCTTTTTGACTGTTAAGCTACAATGACTTGTTTCAAGTAATTTAAACCATGGTTTACATAGTTTGGGCAGTGTTTACATGGGTGTAAGCGTGTACAAATTCATTGTGCACTTTCCTGAGTGTTATGTTATGCCTTGTCAAATAAAAATAAAAAAGAACAGGGCAAGGGCGCCTGGCCAGCTCAGTCGGTGGAGCGTGCAATACTTGATCTCAGGGTCGTGAGTTCGAGCCCCACGTTGAGGGTAGAGATGACTTAAAAAAAAAAAAAGAATAGGGCAGATTTCTGTGTATTGTTATACAGTGGCTTCCAAGACATTGTTAAAAAAAGAAAAAGTATTCTAGTAAGCGCTGTGAATTGTGCAAGACTGTTGAATCTCAGATCTGTACCTCTGAAACAAATAATGCAATATATGTTAAGAAAGAAAAAAAGAAGAAGAAGAATGTAGCAGGAGGGGAAGAATGAAGGGGGGGAAATCGGAGGGGGAGAAGAACCATGAGAGACGATGGACTCTGAAAAACAAACTGAGGGTTCTAGAGGGGAGGGGGTTGGGAGGATGGGTTAGCCTGGTGATGGGTATTGAGGAGGGCACGTTCTGCATGGAGCACTGGGTGTTATGCACAAACAATGAATCATGGAACACTATATCTAAAACTAATGATGTAATGTATGGGGATTAACATAACAATAAAAAATTAAAAAAAAAAAAAGAAAGTATGAACTTAGGTTTATAAAAGCAATGGCGCATGCTTGATCATGTTAGAAATACTTCCAGTGCTACTTTAGTAAAGAAAAAAGATGTCCACAATAAAAAAAATCTAAAATAAAAAAAAAAAAAAGAAAGAAAAAGTAAACACGGTACTAAATCTGTGTGCTACCACTGACATTTTTTCAAGGAATATGAGAAATTACCAGTTACCACATCTCTAATGTTATTTGAATTTTGTGCCATATGCATGTTTTACCTATTCAAAAAATATAGGTTCCTGGGCCTGGCCCCCATCTTACTAAATCAGCTCGTCTGGGGGTGAAGCCCGGGGCTGCCCATGTCCAATGTCCTCCCAGGTGATCCTCTACCCACTGTAGTTTGAGAACCGCCCCCCCAACCTGGGGTTGTGCTGGCCCGCCTGAGGCTGTGTCCCTCCATGAAAGGAAGCTGTAAGAGGCGCTTGCCCGAGGCTCAAAAGGCAGTATCCCCCATGGCTTGCTGGTTAGGGAAGAAGCTGCTCAACTCTCCTGAGGGACGGCCAGACCTCTGAGCCCGTGCCGGGGTCAGCAGCCTGTTTCCACTATAAACCCACAGTCTCCTCGTTGCTGGTCTGTCATGTGCGTGTGTCTTGCCAACATCCGTAACTTTCCCTGTTAGGTTTTATTTTAAGTTGGCTCCCCGAGGAGCCTGGGGTCGGGTCTCAGAAGGATGTGACAAATCCCTTCACCCGTGGATGGCACTAACCTCCTCCTCTTAGCAAAGCTGTGGAGAGAACACGGCTTCACAGGCTTCCCAGTGGGACCAACTGAGATCACGCCTCCCAGACAAACAAGGCCCTCTCTGCACAGAGGTCTCCCCTGTGTGTTTCTCAATGAGCCTGCCTCCCTCGGCACTCTGTCCTTACGTCACCAAGGACATTTTATCCTAATCCTGTAGAGCATCCTGGCCGTCCCTCCAGACTGAAGTTTGTCTTTCCTTCCTTCCCCCACGCCGACAAGAAGTTCCCGCAAATAACATCCACTTGGTTCTTTTCTTGACACCATGAGTCATCGTACACATGGGTATAGCATCCTGTTTTGTAGCCGAAGAAGCTAATCCCAAAGGGTTTTGTGGTTGCTTCTGTATCTGTGTGCGAACGACTGTGCTCACGACACCCTGGATATCTGTTTTCATTTCCGTGTGCCTCTAGACAGGTTTTTCCACAACCCACCTTCAGAGAGCATTGCACATCTGTGTGATACATGGTCCCTCCCCTCATGGGCACCACTGAGGTTGGGTCTCCTCTTACACAGAGGAGCACCTGGAAACTTCTCTCCAGGTAGCCAAAGAGAAGTGTCTCTGTCTGTGTTTATGCCTCCCTCCCTTCCTCTCTCTCCATACACACCCACACCCATACACACACACACACACACACACACACACACACACACACACACACACACCTCTCTGTTAGCATCTTGGCACGCACTCAGGAACCCTCCAGCTCTCTCTCCAGGGCAGTCATTCTGTTGCACCTAAAATGACTGAGTGGTCTTACCTCTCTGCCCACAGGCTGCACCTGGGAATTTGGAGCCATGGTAAACTACATCAAGAAGACGTATCCCCAGACCCAGCTGGTCGTCGTGGGCTTCAGCCTGGGTGGTAACATCGTGTGTAAATACTTGGGGGAGACTCAGGCAAACCAAGAGAAGGTCCTGTGCTGCGTCAGCGTATGCCAAGGGTACAGCGCTCTGAGGTGAGTGACGTCCGCGCCCCCACCTCTCCCCTCCCTCGGGTTTTTGTTGAGATGCCCCGGGACACCAGCACACATCTGTGAAGACCAGAGGAAACGCGGTGGCGGAGCGAGCAGAAGTGTGTGGGTCCTGGAGTCACCCTGTCTTGCTTTCACGTCATACACTGGAGCTGTCTTACCAGACTCCTTAAGCCCGATCTGCAGCTATATTTGGGGATCAGATCTGTAACTGAATAAGCCAAAGGCCCCCATAACAGCTGCGGTTTCCCTATGGAGTCTCTGTGAGGTGACTTAACCTGTTCATGCTCCAGGAGTTTTGTAGGACTGTGGGTTTATGGAAGAACTCAAGAGCCAGAATCTGAGAGCTGGGCCTTATGATGGCAGAGCCCTCCTGCCTACGGGAGCGTTGAGTCTCAGATGGCATGGGGAAGGGGTCTCTCGAAACCACTTAATCTGTGCCCTCACCTTCAAGTGTCCATCTCTCATAGACCTCCCAGACATCACCACAAAGGAGATGACCTGGCGGATAAAGGTTTACCTCGCCCCTTAGTCTCCTGCCAGCAGAGCCCCACAGGATGAGCCCTAGGAGGGCATTATCGGCTCTGCCTCCTCATCGAAAACAGTGTTGTCCCAGATCTCTCGAGAGTCACCGCACACACACACCCCTTCATTCACACACACCTCTCCAGACTCTTCAAATGCATTCACATTTTTCCCCGTACTCCCTCTTCACGATAATGTCTTCTATATTTCAAATGGGTATGACCAGTTATTAAAGATCTCTTGAAGAAATCCAGAATTGCATAAGAAAGTCTCCCTTATTGAGCCAACCTAATGCCAAACAGTCCTTACAGTTAATAAGTGATTCCTGCCCCTTTTTGCCTCACCTGTATCTCTCTCTGTAGAGTTTCAACCTGTTTCAGCATTTTCTGAGAGCTAGAGGCTGCCTGTTAGTTCCAGAAATATATGTTACTGGAATTGGAAGCTAGCACGTCCAAAGGGCAAATGCGGGCCCAGAACTCAGGCTCTGCCCATGAGGCATCCAGCTGGCCCAAAAGGAGGATTTAAATGTGCCCAAAAGAAGACTTGAAACACATCCCCGATGGAGCCTTTCCTGAGTTCAAGGGCCAAGGCCTGGGTTCCGGTTTTCCTCCCCTGCACGATGGGGATGACAGTAATGCTAAGTAGTACCCACCTCAGCGCTGTGGTGAGCGTCAAAGCAGCGAATGCGTAGGCAGGACAGGCGCGTAGAAAGTAAGTCGGTGTCCGGTAATGATCCTCAGTCTCTGTGAGACGAGAAGTGTAGGTTAGGCCAGTGGGTCACAAAGACCAGTCTGGTGAACTGGTGACTGTTTGACTTCATTAAAAATCACTTGGGGGATCATCTTAGAAATAAATTCAGTTTCTTGGGCCCCAGCCCTGGAGATTCGGACTCAAGAATCTGGGCCATGGGCCTAGGAATCTGCATTTGGACACATTTCACAGGCCACTCCTGTTATGTAGCCACATTTAGCAGCCAGTGGGCCTGGGGACCTCAGTGGCCCCTCCAGCTCTGCTGTCACCGGACGAGGTTGGTCCCCTCATCCTCCTGCCGGGAATCCTCCCCTTCTGTCGCCTCTGTGCTCTGGAGAGCCGGCTGAAAGGACTCGTCCCTTTATCTTGGCTTGACTAGAAATATCCAGTTCCCAGTTCGTAGCCGTTATGTAACCGGGGTTAACCGAAGTCCCACCGTGCCCAGTCGCTGGGAGAGTAAAGGGCCTACCGCAGGATTCAGGGGAGCAGGGCCTGGCATGAGACCCTGCCTGCTCTCACCTGACGAATGGCCCAGTTTTCAGCAAGCCTGCTATCACCTGTAAAATGGGAATCGCTCGGGTCCCTTCCTAAACCCAGTGGTGTGAAATCACTGTGAGCACGGACTTTGTGTTCAGAGAGCACAGCATTTGATAAGTAGGAGGATGCGGGACCAGTTTGTTTTCTTTTTTTTTCCCCCCCAAAGCCCAAAATCTTAAGTGACAGCAGCTGCATTTCATTTTGCTGCACGAGCGCCACCTGCCGTTGGCAAGAGCACGTGAAATGCGTGTTTCGTGAACTCCGGGTGGGAAACGGGGATTCTAGAGTCTGTGAGGCGCTGTCCCCACCACCCCTCTTTGAGACCTCCGAGATCTTCAGACTCCTGATTACCTACTGTCACATCCACCTCGTCCACTGAGGAGAGAAAGCGGCAGCTCTGTCCCCCGACACACTGGAAGGGGTGGGCCCTGGGTATGTGGGCGCTGCCCAGGGCTCAGGTGCCCTCAACAGCGTAACCAGACCTACTCACCGAAGGACAGTGCCTTACTTTAAACCAGTGTCACCTTTTTTTCCTGCCAAGGCTTGAGGGCGATGAGCCTTTTCAGCACTGGGACGTGGCAGCCATGCTTCGTTTACGCCGAGGCGGAGCGGGGAGGGCTCGCCTGCCTCAGCAGGGGCCGCACGGGAGTCCATGCCGCTGGTAAATCTCGCCTAGTTGAGTCCCGGGAACCGCTTGTCAGTGACCCGTCCCCACCCGCTGGCTTCTCACCCCAGAGCCGACCCGAGGCCCAGAAGCCAGCGCCCGCTTGCCGTAGTTAGCAAAGCCTCGCTGCCGCTAGAGAAGCCCATGTTTGTGATGTGCTGAGCCACCGAAAGGGGGGTACAGGTCCCCCAGACTTAGCCGCCTTCCCTCAGCACAAACCGCTGCCCGCTAGTCCTGGAAATGTGTGTGGTCAGACTCAGCCTAACTCCGGGTGAATTCATCATTTGAAACTTTGTTATGAAGACTTTTGATTATAAATTCGTCCAGTGAGTGGTGACCAGACAGGAGTGTGAGAGGGAAAAGAAGTGGTACCAGAAGATGACCTGCAGATAAATCATCCCGTGACTCATTTGGTTCATTCAGCTAGACACCCTTCTGGGTAATGGGGACACAGCCGCGAACAAGACAGAAAAATTCCCTGCCCTCATGGGGCTTAAAGAAAAGGGAAGGAAAGCGTTTTTTGGACCGGTTTCAGGTAAAATCCATTCTTCATTCCTAAGGAAGCCCTCAACAATCTTGCATTGCAGAATCTGCCGGCTATGGGAGATAGTCTGCGTCTGAGGACCTCACAGCACTTCCCGACTATAGAATGATGTTTGCAAAGCAGCAAACCAAGTACATGTCACTAATAGATTACACACTAGGTGGGGCGCCTGTGGGGCTCAGTCTGGTGAGATTTGACTCCCGATTTCAGCTCCGGTCCTGATCTCAGGGTCATGGGGTCGAGCCCCACATCTGGCTTCACACTCAGTGTGGAGTCTGTTTGGGATTCTCCCTCTTCCTCTCCCTCTGCCACTCCCCTTCGCTCTCTAATAAATAAATAAGTAAAATAAAATATTACACACTAGGCATATGGTGCTGAGAAAGTCCTCAGTCCAGTGGGGAGGGATTTGGGAAGGAGGTGAGGGTAGAGAGATCAGTGGGGTAGGACCCAGGCGGGGGGGGGAGAGGGGGGCCCTTCGAGGGCAATAGAGAAGTTACCAGATCTCCCTACAGCTCGTCCTCCTCCTGGCTGAGTGGGTGTCTGAGCACCGCTGGGTCTTAGCATGGTGTTTTTAAGCAGGCTTTCCTGCTGCAGAGAAGGACAGGCCCCACGTTTCTGGCCAAATGGTGTGTATATTCTTTCTTTTGCTCTGAATGGGCGACTCCAGACTGTGGGTGCATTTATGACAGGAGCAAGGGGCAAGGGCTGCTATTCATACAGTCCTTCTATCCAGTTACCCCTTCCATCAAACCTGTGTTTACAGTGGAAGAGCTGTATGACAGTTTTAGCAATCAGTAATTTTGTATCAGAGCCAAGCGAAGGGGGAGAATCCACTGAGTTTAGACAAAACTCTGTGGGCAGAACTCCAACCTGGGACACAGCTTGGCTTTTCCACCAGTGGGCTGTGAAGCTGACCAAATGGCTTGCCCATGGCATCTTGGGGATTTTTGCTTATTGTTTTTATTGCTAATTTTTTTCTATCAGAAAAACGAGGGTGTGTGACAGACCCTTTCACTTAGTAATCACATTCCTATAAAAGTACATCCTAAGGGAAAATATCCTGATCAGGCAGAGAGCAGGTTAGTGGGTGGCCATCCCTACCTTTGTCTGAGCTCCAAGCCCCGTCCTGCCCCAAAGCTAGGCTGCAATGAAGGATTCTGGACCCAGTCCCAGTACAGAGATGGTTTTCTTTTGCCTGCACTCTCAAGCTGACCTCTCTGCCCCGGAGCCCCCTTGCCTGGGTCTCTCGGGTCCAGAGGCTCCACTCTCCTTCCTCCCAAAAGCCACACTGTTCAAGGCTGGTCTTGGTTTTGCCTCCACTACGGTATGACTCTCTTGTAGGGCCAAGCTAGAGATAACCAGCACAGGTCCAGCATGAGAGATAATCGTAAATTATGATCCACAAAGTACAGTGGCAAACAAGGAAGATTTTATATTTTAAAAATCAAGAAAATATGTAACATGACTGAATGTATATATTAAAAGTAGTGAGGGGGGCGCCTGGGTGGCTCAGTCAGTTAAGCTTCCGACTCTTGATCTCAGCTCAGGTCTTGATCTCAGGGTCGTGAGTTCAAACCCTGCATTGGGTTCCATGCTGGGCATGAAGCCTACTTAAAAATAATGATAATAAAATAGTAAGATGGGGGGAAATGTAGTGAGGAAGGCAACCATGTAAAAGTATGATAGTAGGGTGGAGGAAATGGGAAGTCCTACTTTAATGGATATAGACCTTCAGATTTGCAAGATGGAAAAGTTCTGGAGATCTATTACACAACGATGTGAATATACTTAACACTACTGAACTGCATACTTAAAAATGGTTAAGAAGGTTAAAGACTTATGTGTTTTTTACCACCATGATTAAAAACTAAAAAGAAAAAAAGATTGTAGATGGGCAAAGCCTGGAAGAGAAACTACCCTCCGCAAATAAAAACAGCTTTCTTACATTGGTGTGGTAACATTCTGGGAAAATACTTAATGTACCGTGATTTTGCAGTTTTGTTAGCATATTACTTTCAAGGTGTGTTTTCATATTGCCTACATCCACACCCTGTAAATTCATCACCTGCTCTAATTTGCAGCACGCCTGCCTTCTTGTTCCTTTCTGGACTGTTAGAGTCACGGACACCTAGTCTCACAGAACCTCTCTCCCACTGTCACCCTCCATGTCTTCTCGAAGACTCCAGAAAAGCGGTTTGGCCATTCTCACAGCCTCTCAGCACTCTGAGATCCTACCTGAGTCAGATTTGAATTCTTTCCCCAGCTCATTCTCTTCTGACTTCAGTTCATTTTAGTCAATGCTTGGTCCACTCATTGTGCAAAATATGAGTTGGGAAGTTGAGCTTTCTCTGAGCAGCCCCCCAGCGGCATGAAGCGGTTGGCTCAGCTCTTCCTTGTCCTAGTGGATTGCCCTGGACGTGACTATAGATGCCCGTTTCATTTGGACCCTCTTCTAAATGATTTAAAAATCCATCTCCTGGGGCGCCTGGGTGGCTCAGGCGGTTGAGGGTCCAACTCTTGGTTTCAGCTCAGGTCATGATCTCAGGGTCATGAGATTGAGCCCTGCATGGGGCTCCATGCTCAGTGGGGAGCCTGCTTGGGATTCTTGCTCTGTTCCCTTTACACCTCATGCACATCCCCTTTCCCAGAACCTGAATTTTTTTTTTTTAGATTTTATTTATTTATTTGACAGAGAGAAAGCGCACAAGCAGGGGAAGCGGCAGGCGGAGGGAAAGGGAGAGGGAGAAGCAGGCTCCCCGCTGAGCAGGGAACCTGATGTGGGACTTGATCCCAGGACCCTGAGATCGTGACCTGAGCCAAAGGCAGACGCTTAACAATCTGAGCCGCCCAGGCGCCCCGAAACTGAATTATTTTAAAGCAAATCCCAGGCATCATATCATTTCATCTGAAAATACGTCATTAGTTTGCACTAAAAGACTCTAAGGACTTTTTCTTAAATATAACCACAATACCATTATCATACTGAGAAATGAATGATTCCCTAATATCCCATTTCTACTCAGGGTTCAGATTTCCTTGATTGTTTCACAGAAGTTTTTTAATGGTTGGCTTATTCGAATCAGGATCCACGTAATGCCTATACGTTGCATTTGTTGATCTGTCTCAGAAGTTTCTTTGAGTCTCTAGATGCCCCTCCGTGATCTCCTTCCATATGTTGTTATTGGTCTTGAAGAAATCAGGCCTTTTAAAAAATATATGGAATGAATGTATTTATAACACATTACTCTTGATTAGGTTTTATTAAGCCAATATAAAATTAAGTTTCAGTTCCGTAATTTTATACCCAAAGGTGGTGAAAGCCCCTACGTATGCTGAGTGGTAAAGCAGAGATGCTAGGAATCCGTGTCCGCCAGCACTGAGCGAGATAATGGTTGCAGCACCCTCATCCCGGTCCTCCTTGAGCCCTGGGCCCCCGGGGGTCCCCAGAGCCTTTCAGGGAGTGGCCCCTGTGGTGGTCGTCAATCTCGAGATCCTCTGCAGTGCTGGGGCTGCTTTCATGTCTTACGTGTATGACCAGCCCCCCACCCCACCCCCCTGCTTCCTTCCCTCTGCATCCCATCCATACGCAGGACATACTAACCAAAGTTAGGAAGTCAGCAAAGGCAGAAACAGCCCAGGGCCAAAGAAAGCTGGGACAATGAGACTGTCAGCTCTCTGAGGAAGGGGAGCCTGGGTCCAAGGTCAGAGGACGGGGTGCTGGCAGAGGAAGCAGGTTTTGGTTCGTGGATCGGGTGACTTCCCTCCTCCCTCCTTGCTCAGACAGACCATGAGGCAAGGGTCCAGATCCCTGCCTTAGTCAGGGTCCTGCTCCCAGTGATCTGGCCCATCCTTTCTGTTTCTGCAATGTTTGGGGAGCCCCTTGTGCATTTATAGAATGGCCTTTTGACCTTTGAAGGCAGTCTTAGTCTTCCCTCTGAGCCTTAGCCCATGGTTTAGGAGCATGTCACAGACCATGAAAGCCACAAACCCTTTCACCTTTAACCTCCCATTACCTCTTATTTTTTAACCACAATATTACAGGAAATGTTTGCCATTCCAAAACTGAAATGTGGCAGCCTTGGGGAAATGACTTTATAAACTCCCTGGATTTTTTGAAAATACCTGTGAACCACCCACTCCCCTCTTTGGCCATCTGGGATATGAAACCAATGGATGATGTGTGGGAATGGTGACACCCAGATTCATTCCCAGGGCTGGAGCAGGCCTCGAGACTCAGACATCTGCAAAGTGGGGGTTAGCATGGACTCCGTGGCAGCTGTGGGTTCACATGCAGGGAGAGAACACTGAGTGGGAAGGGCTGATCCAGGGTTGGGGGAGCGGAGGGGGGCAGGTAGCACATTGCCATTTATTTGTCACCTGCCACGTGGCCAAGGAAATCTGCCATGCCGGCACATAGAGAAAGTTGCACCTTACTGCCCTGGTGTGACCCGCAGCCGGTCCCTTGACCTCTCTGAGTCCATGGTGGTCTCCTAATCTGGAGTGGGGAGAATATTACCTGCCTAGTGCCGCTGTTGGGGTGTCAGGCGATGACCCTCATGTCAGGTAGGCCGAGTCATGCCGACTGCACACACTAGCTCTAGGGGCAAAAAGACTTCAGAACCAGCCCCGGCAGCCATGCCCAGAAGGAGTGGATCACCGCTCTACTTCTTCCGTTTCCTTGCCCCTTGAATGTTCTAAGGCTAATCAAAAGAGAGCTCAAATGGGGAGCGTGGGTGGCTCAGTCAGTTTAGCGACTGCCTTTGGCTCAGGTCATGATCCCAGGGTTCTGGGATCGAGTCCCGCCCGCATCGGGCTCCCTGCTCAGCAGGGGAGTCTGCTTCTCCCCCTCCCCCTGCTCATGCTCTCTTTCACTTACTCTCTCTCTTTCAAATAAATAAGTAAAAATCTTAAAAAAAAAAAAAACAGAGCTCATATGGTATGATTTCCCTTTGCTTCTCAAACAGCAACAAAAGAAGTTCTTTTAGGTTTTTCCCTGCACTGTGCCTCTCCACACCCACCCTCCCCTTACACACTCCCATTATTAAGCCAGAAAAACCTTCCTGCAGAGTAGGAAGCCGAATAGAAATGTTCAAACACGAGTACTGGCAGGTTCTGTGACAAAGAGAAGGCCACCGTGCTGGACGAGGGTGTCGGGACTGTCACCCCCCAAAGCCTGTGCCGCTAGAGAACTTTCTCGCTGGGGCCTCACGTTCAGCAAGGCTGTTTTGGTGTCTCCATCTGTCTCTACGGAGAGTCTGAGTCCACGCGCAGAAACCCGTGTTTTGGGGTCGGGAGCCAGCGCCGCTTTCTCCGGGGTAGAAGTGCTTCGAGCACCTTGTCCAGGGTGGGGGCGCCCGCGCGTCCCTCCAGGCGTGGTCTCTCACTCTGGTCTGCTGTTCTTTCAGGGCCCAGGAGACCTTCATGCAGTGGGATCAGTGCCGACGCTTCTATAACTTCCTCATGGCTGACAACATGAAGAAGATCATCCTCTCACACAGGTACCAAGCCTCCCACGTTCCCCCAGGAGACGGTTCCTTTCTGAGCTTATTTTCGAGTCACTAAAAGCCAGAACTCTGGTTTCTCCAGAAAAATGTAATGAAGGCAGGGGTGCTTCCGCTTCTCTGCCGGCTGCTTTGTGACTTGCTTAGAAACAAACTTGTCCCGAGCTGCCAAATCCACCAGATTGCATCCTGCCTTCATGATTCCCGATACATCCAACACGAGAAACCCTTCTACACCATTCTTTCCCCAGTTGGAGCAATCCTGAGGGTGGCTTGTCATGGTTTAGGAACCTTTCTCCTTGGGCTACTCTTGTGCTGAAGGATCAAGCATCGTCATCCTCTGTGGGCTCGTGGGGCTCTGACCAGCAGCTGCAGGACGGGAGTCTAGCTGTTGGGCACCACATAGTGTCCACGCTGCCCTGTTCACACCTCTGCATGTTCCCCATGCTCGTCTTGCCTCAGTCCTGCTCAGAATCCTTCCATGGGGTAGCCTCTGACCACCGCTTAGAGAAGTCAATAAATATTAGCGATGGTTTTATTGTTATGATTGTTATTATGGATACCGTCCCTCCCGCTTCCCCCGCACCTGCCTTCCCTCTAGCTGGACTGGGCCACACGGAGGCTCACACGCCCTCTGGCCCCTCCCACACCGCTGGGGCCTTGCCCAGAATGCCCCTCCCATCACGTCTGCCCACACTCTAAGGTCCGTCTCAGGTCTCCTCCGTGAAGCCAACTCCTCCACCCCCAAGTTGTGTTTCTGTCGCTTCCCCGGTGTGAATCCTGCGTCTTGAACTAAACTGTAAAGCACTGGGGAGGGTCTGGGCTGGTTTTGATTTCCCCAGAGCCTGGCACATCATGGGCGCTCAAACAATACAATTTTAGGTGGGGGGTTGATGTCATCCTGGGAAAGGCAATCTGGCTGAATGATCACCTGCTTATTTATTTCAGTGGTTCAAAGAAAATAGGGTACCGCCCATCCCAGCCAAGTACCCCGGACTGGGCTTCCTGTGGGCGGGGCTCACGGGGAGTCTGGGCAAGGCTGATGCTCGCAGACTCCTCAGGCTGCCAAGCTGCTGGGTCCTTGTGACGGGTGGGTGGAGGACAGGAGACTTCTGTCCCCTGGGCTCACTGGATGTAAACGGTCTTCTCTCAGCTCGTGGTGTTTGGGCCCTGAGTCAGGCGTGGCTCAGCTGAGGTTCAGATGGGACTGGAGGTTTGCTGAGGTTCCAGAAGGGACCAAGCCAAGCCTCTGACACCAAGTGCCTCTGTCAGCCTCTCCACACCTCTGGAATGGGAAGCAGTTTCCTCCCAGAGAACGTTTGTTTTGCTACAGGGCCCAGTCTTGCCACTAATTAATTAGTCCAGAAGGTCCAACATGTAATTCTTAACAAATTGAGAGAGTCCTCTGAATGTGTTCTAGGTGTATCTACATTTTTTAAATTTACTACAGACAGCGAAATATTTAGAAATTTTAGGGCCACTTTAAGCCGTGAATTCTAAACTCTGGCTATATAATCTTCCCAATAATCTTTGGGGGGCAAATGCTAAGGACATGTGTTCCTCTTTGAGAGAGGTTGTGAGTAGATACCAGAACGTTTAGTTTCCATGACGACCTTTCTCACCATTGGGCCAGGCCGCAAACTCAGTCCTACATCAGCTGTGTGCCTGAGACCTCACAGGGAATGAAAAGTCTAAATGTGCACATTTTGATCCCTACCCTTATTATCATCCTCTCAAGATGGATCTTTTTCTTAAGAGAAATGATGACTCTTCTGAGTATACGTAAGCTTTTGAGCTGACATGTTGGAGAGCCATTGACTTGCCCCAACACTAGATGGGTTTACCGCTTTCTTGTTAAGTGACAAAAACACCTCCTCAAGAGAAAGGGAGGGGCAGTGTCAGCTCCAGTGTGAAGACAGGCCCCCACAACCGTAGATGAAGGCCCCCTCACAGTTTGGCTGACCACCTCCCACTCACCACAGAGCCCACCCTAAGACCTCCCCTGCAGCGAAGGATTTGTAATACAGTTGACCCTTGAACAATGCGGGTTTGAACTGTGTGGGTCCGCCTGTACGTGGCTTTTTCTCAGGCCAGTGCCATAAATGTATTTTCTCTTCCTTATGATTGTCTCAATAACGTTTTCTCTAGCTTTCTTTATTGTAGGAATACAGTATATCATATGTGTAATATACAAAATATGTGTTAATCGACTATGTTATGGGCTAGGCTTTAGGTCAACAGTAGGATATTAGTAGTTAGGTTTGGGGGGAGTCAGAAGCTCTATATGGATTTTTGACTGTGACTACCCCTATATTGTTCAAGGGTCAACTGTATTCACCTAGGCTCAAACCCAGTCTCTGCCTAGCTGCCCCTGAAAAGGAAAAGAAGATCTTGACAATCATCTTTTTGCAGTTATTCAAAAGTCAACATTACCAGCTTATCCTCTGGGACATGCTGAAGGCTGAAGGCATCTATGTCTACCTTGCCCCCATATGCCTTCCCAAAGACTCTCTCCTGGCTTGCCTCTGGGCCAGGAAGCAGGCTCTGCTGTCGGTGTTTATCATCCGTTCTTTAAAATATTTTTCAGCTTTACTGAGGTATAATTGACAAAATTGTCAGCTGTTTCAAGTGTACGACATGATGATTTGGTTTATCGTCTGCTTTTTATTCTGTCTACTGTTGTGTCTCATTCTAGGCAAGCTCTTTTTGGAGACCATGTTAAGAAACCCCAGAGCCTGGAGGACACAGACTTGAGCCGCCTCTACACTGCCACATCCCTGATGCAGATCGATGACAACGTGATGAGGTATGCGCGTGCTCGGGGACGGGGTGCGGGCGGGAGGCTTCAGGCCAGCACTGCCCAGCACGAGGGCTTTCTTCGCCCACTTTAGTGTTAAAGGGGTTTTTTTTGTTTTTTGTTTCTAAAGATTTATTTATTGAGAGAGAGAGAGCACACGGGGGAGGAGCAGGGGGAGAGAGAAACTCACGCAGACTCCTTGCCGAGCGTGGAGCCCAGCGTGGGGCTTGATCCCACGAACCACGAGATCATGAGCCAAAACCAAGAGTCAGTCGCTTACCCGACTGTGCCACCCGGGGGCCCCAGGGCTTTTTTTTATTCTTTGAATAAATGTCTGGTGTTTAAAAACTGAAGATCGCACAGAAAAATCCAGATTTCTAGTTGCTCTTAGAAAACAAGGGGAGGATCTCACCGCTCATTCTGCACTCCTGTGTGGCATAACTGAGCTGGAACTGGGGAGCTGGGGTGCGTACACCCTGCTGTTCATAGTCCTTACCCTACCTGTTGTGCTCTGACCCTGGGGCAGGGATCAGTTGCCACATAATTTGCATTGGCAGGAAAAGGAAATATTTCTTGTACCTGTCCATGTCTCTATCAAAAGTAAAACAAAACAAAACAAACAAAAGTAGACCAAGAGGGCTGTCTTTTGCAAGAAAACAGAGCCTCTTTCTTTGGGGGCAAGAAGTTTCTCCTCTGAGTGTCCTATGCAAACCCCGCCCACTTTGTTCCTTTACCCTTCACCTGTCCGCCCCCTTCAGGCACCTGAGGCTGAGACCCTGACAACGTCCTCTTCCCTGGTACATGTAATTTCTGATTGAGCTTATTGAGCTTAGCCTTAGCTGGAAAAAGCAACTGTTGATCTCTGACCTCATTGTCAGAAGAGAACAAAACCACCAGTCAGAAACCAGAGGCCCTAAGGTGTGTCAGAAAGAGGTTTCCAGAGATCCTCCGGCCTGAGGCTGAGTCGGCCGGCTGGTGTCAGAGCTCCAGGCTGAACAGAGCACCGGGCAGAGCCGAGCTGCTGGACTTCGGGCGGGAACAGGGAGGGTTCTGTTAAGTCCCTCTGACTGCTGCTCCATGAGTTCGCAGAATTGGCAACTTCGAATCTCTGTCTCGCATCCATTACCTGAGACACGTTTCTTTCCAGTTCACAGGGGTCGGGGTTCCTCTGCCAGGAAGAATTCTGTTGAAGAGAAAGTTCTCGTAAATGCCTTTGAATGTCAGTTTCCTAGTGTCCACAGTCCTCTGGTTTTATCCTGACTCGAAGGGTGTTAACATCTGCTCGTAAATACTGTGGATGGCACTTCCTGAGTCATGACTGTGGGCCAGGCACTCAGGCTTTGTCCTTCTCCTTTGCGTGTGTGTGTGTGTGTGTGTCGCAGGAAGTTCCACGGCTATAACTCCCTGAAGGAATATTACGAGGAGGAAAGCTGCATGCGGTACCTGCACAGGGTGAGTGGTGACCCGAGCTCGGAGCGAGCAGCCTCTCCCAGTCAGTGGCCCTTCCTCCAGCGAGCACACGTGCACCAAGCACGCTCCCCAACACCCTTGGTGGAAGAATCGGGCTCGGACCCCTGCAGCTGTTGGCTTGGGTTTTGTTTCTGAACCAAACCCTGTCCCTCTGTGACCTCCGTATATTAATCCCAGAGCTGCCCCTCGGTGCAGAGCGGGACCAGTCTGCTCCTATGGCTGTGAAAAAGCCCTGGAAACTGCCGCAACACCCATCTGTCCCTCAGTCTCCCTTTAGCAGTGAAATCTAGCCCCGTTCCTGCCATGGCTCCTCATAGATCTGTGTAGATTTCCTGCAATCTTGGACCCTTGTTTTGGCCCCTGTGCATTTTGTTAGTGTGGTGGCTAGGACTAAACTCAAGGTTCCTGCCATGATCTGGTGAGCGCAGAGGAAAACAGATGTATTTCTGTATCCAAATGAGGAGGAACAGGTCTGTTGACAAGGTAGACGGGCTTATATGAATGCAGTTTTCAGCAGCTGCAATCAACTCAGAGTGGATTCCGTGAAGTCTGTGGCCAACCATAAACTCCCTATGTTTTTCACCTGCACCACCACCAAACCGGTCTTTCATCATTCTTTGTACAGGTGCTCCTTTTACTCAAACACAGGACTTCCCATTTATCCCCGTCAGTGTCCACCTGCTGGTTTGGCCCACCGCTCACCCAGTGGAAGCAGGTGATTGTGAATTGCAGTCCTGCCATCTGCCATATTGGCCACCCCCTCCCCCCACGCTCAGTTAGCATCATCCCCCAGGCTTTGGGCATCTTCCTTTAAGCCACTACAGGCGTTGAGCTGCCTAGAGCCGGTGTTAGAGGCCTCCAGCTCGGCACAACCAGCCTCTGTACTCCCGGGCCTCGCTGTTCAGGAGCGTCTGAGTGCCCCCCGTCAGCCTGTCTGCACTAAAAGGAAAAAGCCTGTCTTACTAAAATGGATGTTGACTGCCTCCCAATATCCACCAGCCTCCTCCTGTTTCTCACCTTCAGATTCCTCTAGAAAGTCTCCCCTGTCTGGAGAGGAGCATATTCCCATTTTTCCTCCCCCACAGTATAAACGGAATGAATAGGTACATAACTCTTCGTAAGGTCATTTTTCTGAAAGGTAGGCTAACCTGAGATACTGTGGAGGATCATCAGAAATATTTTGCCAGGGAGCCCCACTGAGCCCTGCCCTCACTCCCTCAGAGCACGTGGGTCACCTAGAACACCGGGAGCTTTGCTCCTGTGCCCCCCTGCCAGGCAGCCACGAGAGCACATGGTTAGGATTCATGCCGCTGCCCGGGAAGACGGGGCACCCTCAATCCACCCGTGCAGCAAACTGAGTAGCGACCCTCTTCCCTTTGCTTCAAAGACGTGGCCGGTAGTGAATTTGAGCCTTGAATCAATGGCGTCTAAAACAGGGGATCGATCGTTTATTTCTGCCTTATTTTCTTATTGCAGATCTATGTGCCTCTCATGCTGGTTAACGCAGCTGATGACCCCCTGGTGCACGAAAGCCTCCTCACCATTCCAAAATCTCTTTCAGGTAAGCGTTCCTTCCTGCTGCTCCCTCGGCCGCTCAGCACATTGCCCTGGTAAATTCTGTCACCTTCACCCTGCTGTCACCTCCTGAAGGCCAGCTTCTGTGGGGAAGGACATCCCGTGGCAGAGTTCTCATTCAGCCTGGCCTCATAGTCCTGGGGCTGTGATGGGGCCTGGGCAGAGCCTTCTCCTGTCCTATCCTGGTGCCAGAGACGACCCTCATTTATATCCACAGCCAAGAGGGGTTTGGGGGAGTCCCCTGGTGTTCTCTGAAATTATCGTGTCAGGCTTAGGGTTCCATTAAGTCTGAGAGTTGGACTTAGATATTTCGGCTTAAAACCTGACACGAAAAGCAAAACAGAAAAGCCAGTTCTACTACCTCTTCTGACAGACAGCCTCTCCATCTGCTTTGAGGATTAAAAATATAAGCAACTGAGAAAGCAAAGAACGTTGCTCATGGGAACGTCGCTGCGCTTCAGGCCGGCCGGCCGGGTCTCGCTGCACGCTGGAGGGGAGCTGAGGGAGGAACGAGAGGGGGGCAGCCGAGGGAAACACTTGGGAATTCCTGCAAGGACACCTTGCGCTGCGATTCAGATCCCCGCCCTCTGTAGCCCTGTGTGGTTAGGTCTCCCTTGTAAATATCCTGTGTATTCACCAGAGCAGGGGGCACTCCTGGTTCTCCCCAACCCCAAGCTGGAGGAGTACATAATACGGCGGGCGGAGCTCGGGGCCCTGCTCCGAGGGGGTGTTGTGTGTGATGCACGTGTGTTGGGTCCTGAGAGCCGGCTCTCGTCAACCCGCTTGCAAACCGTAGGCTCCCTGCGCAAAAGCGACCCGCTCAGCCGCGCTTGGCCGTGAGAGAGAGCAGCCGCGCGGTTTCCTGCCGATGTCCAAAGCAACACCCATAGCTCTCATGCTGTCACACAGAATTTATGAAATAATAACTGAGAGGGAAGAATAAGGGGGAGCAGACAAGAAAAGGGCCCCGCAGAGCCAGAACCGTGCGTGCCGGGAGGGGCCTCCACTGAATTGACCTTGTTCTCTAGTAAATAAGAGCATAAATGCCAGGAATCCCTACTCAAAGCCTGGCCCCCACCCGTGGCACCTAGCATGGGCATCATCTGGGAGCTTGTTAGAAATGCAAAATCCCAGCTCCTCCTCCGGGCCTATTAAAGCAGAATCTGCATTTTAAGGTGCTATCCCAGTGATTTGGAGGCACGGTGAAATTTGGGGAACATCTGGCTATATCACTGAAATCACCTGGTCAGCTTTAGCAATACCAGTGCTCTCTCTCTATAATCTATGTCCAAGTTTGAGAACCACTAAGATTTCGAAGTGTTTCTGAAGCTGGTGCCCATTCTGCGCCAGAGCCAAGCTGCTGCTCCGGTCCTTGCTAGATCCCACCGCCCTGCCCAGCCCACCTAATCTCCCTGCCGCTCTAGTGAACGAAGCTGAGTGGGTAGGAGTCAGATGCCCTCTGGCTGACCTGCACCTGTGGGGAAAGCCTGGGCCACCCCGGCCCTGGAGCTAACCAGTCACTGACTCACTCCGCTGCCTTCCCCCCCGCAGAGAAACGGGAGAACGTCATGTTTGTGCTGCCTCTGCACGGGGGCCACCTGGGCTTCTTTGAGGGTTCCGTGCTGTTCCCCGAGCCCCTGACGTGGATGGATAAGCTGGTGGTGGAGTACGCCAACGCCATTTGCCAGTGGGAACGTAACAAGTCCCAGTGCTCTGACACGGAGCAGGTGGAGGCCGAGCTGGAGTGAGGCCTCCCGGACTCTGGCGCGGTCCAGCCGCCTCCCCTGGAACCCGCGTCCCTCACCGGCTGTTTCAGGTCCCCCATCTCCCTCGGTGACCTGGATCTGACCTCACGCCATCAGCGGGGGTGACCCACCAGGCACACCTGTGCCGGAGTAGGCCTCCGTCCCTGGGAGCTCCAGGCTATTTTTTGTGCTTCGTTACTGGTTTTCTCCATTGCATTGTTATCCATGGTGACAAGCGACAGGGTTCTCACCCTCCTGTCCACTTTCAGCATTTGATTGCTTTTAAGCCAATTACATCTAGTTTCCCTATTACAAATGTGTCTGAACAGCAGTTTTGCTTTGCCAATCAAAAAGGCTTGTCCCCAAGAGCAGTGAAGGATGTATATGCTATTTTGTGGTGGTCGTATGTGTCCTTACGGAGACCCTGGTGAGCCCTCGCCCATCTAGGCCGATGCCGAAGAGGCCGGTCAGCTTGGGAGCGAAGCACCTGGGCCTCCCACGCTGCCGTGTGGCTCCTCACGTGGCCAAGAAAGTTCCGTGGAGTCACGAGCCAGGTTCCTCCCTTACAGTCTCCTAAGACAGTCTCCCCACACCTTTGCCAATGATGAGAGTTACCTGGGGCACTTGTTAAAAATTCAGCCTCCCAGGTCCCTCCCCTGGGAGAGGCCCATACAGTGGGTCTGGGAAGGGGTCTGGAGATTTTAATTTTTGACAAGTGCCCCCGGTGATCCTCATCACAGGGCAAATTTGGGAAACACTGTTCTACTGCAGGGCCTTTCAATGAGAAACATCTCGGTAGCTCATTTTATGGAAATGTATGGGTAGACGCGTCCCTTAGCTCCCAGGGGTCTCCAAAGCAGCAGCCCCTGTCATGTCCAGCTGCCTTGTCGTGGCCACAGTGTGATGTCTCGGGAGAGGGCCTGGTGGGGAGGGAAGAGTTTGGGCGACGCCGGACTCTGCCTTTCCCTGGCTGTATGACCCTGGACAAGTCCCTCTGAACTTCCGTTTCTTCACCGATAAAACGGGGGACTTGGACCAGGCGGATGGCCGAGACCGCTGCCAGTTCGAATGATCCATGACAAACTCAGCTTGCTGAGGTTTGAGAGAACATCCCTCCAGGAAAGCCTGGGAGTTACTCTCCTCGTCTACACCTGTGGATGTCATCGTTTGCCTTTTTTTTTTTTTCCTGTCCCTCATTTTCATAGAAAGAGGTGTTTTGGGT
Source organism: Phoca vitulina (assembly GCF_004348235.1). Lineage (NCBI taxonomy): Eukaryota > Metazoa > Chordata > Mammalia > Carnivora > Phocidae > Phoca > Phoca vitulina. Next base: position 6,402,788 of record NW_022589768.1, on the reverse strand, counting down.
TTTTGGGTTTTTTTAGACATTCAATGGTAATTTTACTTTTTTAACCCAAGTCTTTCTAGCTCTGGCTTTTGATAACCAAACAATTCGAAAGCTGGATCTGAGTTTGGAGAAAGATCTTTTCAACCGAAAAGGGTGTTATTTGGAAACCAGATTTTTAATTTAATGGCCTATATTTATATTCTGTTAGATAGAGCTTTCCAAAGTATGTCTTTTCAAATGAAAATGTTATTCGAGGTTTCAAGTACTCCTTTCCTCCAGTCCTGTGGTACTTGAATATCTAAAAACCCTGCACTTTGAAAAATCAGCAGTTGCTATCTGGAACTAAATGGAACTATGAGTGAAATTGCCTGGATACGCTTTTTTCTTTCTTTCTTTTTTTTTTTTTAATGTCCTTGCTTCATCTCCTTTGCTCCAGGACAGATAGGATTATAAATAGTGGGTCTGTGTGGATGTTTCAGGGGTAAAGGGAGCCACCTGAGGGCCTGGATGCGCCCCTCACGGCCGCAGGTGGATGTGGTTTGGGTGTCGGTCCAAGTGACTATGACGGTCTGCAACCTGACGTTGTTTTCTGACAATCACCAGATCATCCTGATCGATACCATCGAGAGCAGCCAGCGTCTCAAAAGATTGAGACTTCCGTGGTCCCCACCATTTCTTTGTTGTAATCGCTCACACACACCAAATTCGTCATTGTGACTCCTTCCCCGCACCCCCCCCACAACCGTGATTTTTCTGGTGCATTTCCTTTCCATGTTCTTTCAGCACAAATTGGCACTTTATCATCTACCCCCTCGATTTGGAAGCTGGTCCCCTCCCCTCCATTGCTTTTCCCCCCTCCAGCTGTAATCTAGAAGATTCATAGTCCTGTTTCCTACAGACCCTTTGTGAAAGTACGTAAACAAAGCGGTAACTGAATGGGGCCAAAGCACCATCCCAGGAAGCAAGAGGGGCCTTTGCCTTTGCCTTAGGTCACATCTCGTGATCTGTTTTGACAGCGTAGTGGCCAGGTACCAGCTCCATTCAGGAAGAGAAAAGACAGTCCTGTTGTCGCACCCCGGGGGTTTGGCGGGGGACCAGAAGTCCCTGGGGCCCGGTGGAGGAGAGGCTGGGCCTGGGGCCTAGCCTTTGTCACCACACGACCGGAATTTACCCCACAGGACTGTGGGGGCCGCTTCCCAGCTGAAATCTTTCTAGTGTGTGACTCTGAATGGCACTCACATTCCATTTTGGCTCACATGAAATTAACTGAAGTCCTTTGTTCGGGCGTCAGGCTCTCAGGCATGGAAATGAGAATGTGACCGTGGCGGTCTTACAGGAAAATTCTTGTTTGTCCCTGAATGAAAGCACAGAGGCATTGAATTTACAGAGATGCAAACCTGCCTAATAAACAAGGGAGCGGCACTTTATATGTAGGTCAGCTTTTTCCTTCCTCCAGCTTTCTTTGCTTTTCTTCCTGAAGTCATTCATTCCTGATGATAATGGGAGCGCTCTTGCTATGAAGGTCCTCTTTGGCCTAACACAGGGCCGAATTTTCAAAGAGTGTTCGAATATTTTAAAAATCAGAATAAAGATAGAAGTTGCGTAGACCTAGACAATCCTATCGCAGGGGTTAACACATTAAAAACCAAGGAGGAAAAGCACCCACATTTCTTCTGGCCGTGCTCCCTGCCTCTCAAACAATTTGAAGACCACTAATGAGTAACGGATCCCGGCCAAATGAAGGTTATCTAGAAAATGATGTCACGTCCCCTTGATACATTTTGTTAGGAGGAAGTTTAATAGACTTCAGGAAAAGCCCTTCTCTTCCCTGCTGTGATTCCAGAGCAGAATGAAAGCAGGAAGTTGTTTGTTGTCACTAGATTCTTTTAACCTCTCTGCAGCATTATGCACTTGCAGGGGCCCCTGTGACATACCCTAAGAGGGGAAATATGCCTTGAAAGAGGAGCCTTCCTTTCTTGACCCGGTATTAGGGAGCCAGGGTCCAAGAGACCTGGGTTCTCATCCCAACTGTCTCTAATTCACGTTGGATTGAGGGCAATCACTTCACCTCGCTGAGCCCCAGTGCCCTCACCTTAGACCAGCTTGAAGACCAATCATCTATTTACACATCATTTGCCTGAGCGTTCCCACCTGCCTTCCATGGCCCTTGCAAGTGGTGGTGGCCCTGTCAAGGCTCCAGCCTCATCTTGGGGGGGTGGGGGACTTGGAGAGAGGGAGCTTCTGCATTAAGCCTTTGCCGGTGAAGACCCTTGATATGACCCTTGATATGACCAAAGCCCTGTGTCTTTGAGTGGCTTCTCTTTAGAATCTCCGTTGCCATCTCAATATCCTTGCTGTCCCGAGGGTGGTCTTGTGACTGGGACAGGTGCTGACCATCCGAATAAGGCGAACGTCCCCAACCTTCCGTGGGACTCAGGCAGAGCGTTGAGATTCACAGTCCTGTTTCCCAGGGCAGAAATCCTTCCCGCTCAGGCTTTCATTCTGAAATCACAATCTTCCTTAAAGCTGAGCCTTCTGGATAGCTGAGCTCCGAAGCCTGACGTCTGAATGAGGGCTCTCTTTGTAACTGTGTGACTTGAGATCGCCTTTGCCAGCTCCAGAGAAACAATGCGTGGGTTCTTGTTTGTGTTTGCCAGGCAAGCAGATGTCTGAGATGTGGGGGGCTTTTCTTTTCCTGGGCCATCGATTCTTAGAGGCCAAGTAAAGATCCCTGGAACGTCACATGGAGCCCAAAGAACTCAGGGCTTTGTCCTCCAGGCATTTCTCACCGCAGCACGACCCCCCCACCCAGCATCATCTGGCATAGGATGCCCAGCATCATCTGCGCATTGTTCTCTGTGCCCGGAAAGCCTCACCTTGCCCCTAGAGGATCCCCTGGTATTCCAACGATACCGCGGCCCTGGAATTCAAATTCTCGTGCTGTGGTAGTTTGAAGCGAAGCCACAGCAAAGCCAGAGAATCTCTTCATGTGGCCTGTGTGCTCCTCGTTAGGCCAGGCACCCCCCACCCCCCGACAGTACGCATGATTCAGAACTGGCCAAATGTCTTGTCGTGTCTCCCCCCCCCGCCCCGCCAACGCCTCTCTTCCTTCTGGGCCTCGCTCTGTTGTTCAAAGCCACTTTGGATTACTTGGAGGCTTCAAAAAGCCATGAAATGTGGCCTGTCTGTGGCATTTAGAGGCCGAGCCATGGAGGAAAAGGTTTTTCCCTCCGTTATCTAAGCAGAAGGAAGGACCCCCTTCTTCATAAGCTAGGATCGCTTTTGCCAAATTGCACTCGAAGCTAAGGGCAGGGGAGCGGGCCCCTGCTAGCAGTAGAACTGGGAGGCTATCCGGAACAACCACGTTCCCCCTTGCCTGCCTCTCCGCTGCTGCCCCCCGGACGCCGCAGCCCAGCATCCTCCCCAAGTGGCCTGGGAAGCAGGCTGCAGAGTCCGGCTCGCCAGCCATTCTCAGCCTGCCAGACAGTAGACAGATGCCCCTTCTCGAAGAGCCAGCCTCCCCCCACCCTCCTGAACTGATTTTCCTGGCATGTATGTGGGCAAAGCGTTCATGTATCTCTAATGAACAGGCTGGAGTCCGTTTCGAACCAGGGGGTAAGTCTTCTACCTTGACTCCGGTCAGTTAGTAATGAAATCTAGAACCTACCTTCTCCCCATTCTGGTCCCCACTAGCCAAGAAATCTATTGCCATAAACTGGGCACAGTCCACTTCTAGCACCTGCAGAGAGACCCTTCATCTCAAAGGCCTGCTCCTTCCCGACCACCCACGCTGAGGAGTCCCCCGTCACTGAGAATAATTGCTGACCCCCTCGGTCCCAGCACCGGCCGCTTCTCCCCCAGACCGGTCCCGGGGACCTGGTCCATCCTGGAGGTAGGACTTAGGTTTTGTCTGGCTTTTGTTTTGGCCTCTTCCGTTTTCCTAAAGCACAAGTCCACGTAGAGTCCTGTCACCTCTCCACACCAGTTCCAGAGATGATGTGGGTCTCTCCCACTGCCTCAGGAAGACCTTCACTCTACCTGAGCTCTGACTTCTGCTGTTGCACCTGCCTTAGCAACACCGGGGGGTGGGGGGCCGGTTCCATCTCTCCGTTCCCTGGTTGGACTCGCTCAACCACGTTCTTCGGTTGGCAGCTCTGCCTCCAGATTGATTTTTGAGAACCATCACTCTCACATTCCTCATTTTTGTTTGGTTTGGTTTGATTTTCTGAAACATCCGATGCTGCCCTGAAAATCATGTGTTTTTGAGTTTGTGTTCTGAAAGCCCCCGTGCTGCCGGATTTTGCGGGGGGTACGGGATCCTCCAGCACAGGGGCGTATAAGATTTGCAACTAGCAATGCAATTTTTTCTAAATATGAGGATATTTACCTTTATTAAGAAATGATACTAAACAACGGTGTCCTTGATCATTTTATGTTCTCATATTACTTTTGGCTCTGTTTTGATTCTGTGTGGTGGTAAACGAAGATCATTACAAACAAAAACTGTAATTTTGTTATCTTTGATTCAATGGAATTTCTTTACTTAAATAAAAGGCTAAAAATGTGGCGTGGCTGTGTGTCCTTTGTACAGCGGGAGTTTCTGTCTAAAAGGATTCTTCCTGTGCCGTCACCGAACGTGAGCTTGAAGGAAGCGGGCAAAACCACCAAGTTCTTATCACAAGTGATTTCATCCCAGCCTTACAAGCAATTACCAAAGAAATGACCAGCCCGCAGGTGTCTACACACACCCAACCTCTCCTGGCCAGAGAGCCAGGGCGTGAGACACCACCAGTAGAATCACCTGCTCTCCAAAGTGAACCTTGTAGATGAAATGCAAGGGGAGATGGAAATGGTAGTTGCCGTGCATGAAAGAATGTTCTTTGAAAAGACTGAGTGAACATCACCTAAATTAAGATTATATTGGGTTGCGGGCACCTGGGTGGCTTAGTCGGTGAAGCGTCTGCCTTCGGCTCAGGTCATGATCTCAGGGTCCTGGGATCGAGCCCCGTGTTGGGCTCCCTGCTCAGCGGGGAGCCTGCTTCTCCCTCTCCCTCTGTCCCTCCTCCCCCCCACTCGTGCTCACTCTCGCGCACGTTCTCTCTCTCTCTCAGATACATAATAAAAATATATTGGGTTGGAATAATATATATATTGGGTTGATGGTGGTGGTTTTTTCTCCTTCGTATCTGTCTGAATCCAACCTAAGGGTCTTCCAGGGCCAGTGACTGGCCCCACCAGGAGAGTTATACTAGTCCATGCTCTCCCACCCAAGAGCTTTGCACATAGTTTTCTTCCCTCCTCGGCTATGCAAAACCTCTGACAAGTTGAGGGGGGGGCGGTTAGGGTGTTGGTTTTGGAGGATGTGCATTAACATGACCTAAGAATGCCCACTATCCAATTTCACAGTGCATCCCATTCTAGTAAGCAAGCGTCCCCTACTTCCTTTCCCCCGCAAAACAACCAGATTCTTTTGATCCAAGAAAACCAACTTGTAAAGAATACTACCTATGAAAAGTACCATATGGAAGAGATCTCAGGTCCAGGGTCTTGGGTTGGTTGATGCCCGCAGCTTGCCAAGGCGGTCGGCACATTAGCCGAGCCTCTCCCAAGGCAACCCTATAGATCTGTGATCAATGACATTTACCTACAGTCACTCGCCATCCCAACGGTGCTACATTTTACTATACCTTTCATCAAGAGACCCGTCTGCTCTAGCCCTATGGGGGAGGACTTTCCCATGGTAAGGACCAAACACCTAACTGGATGGCTGTGCACACGTATGACAACCTTTCTCCTCATTTCTCTCTCGGGTGTCCCCCCCTTTGAGGGGGTTACCTGTATCTGCGTGGTTGGGAAGACATTACAGGCAGTTTGGCCTTGAACTGCAGAATCTCTCCCCCAAAGGGGTTAAGGTAAACCCCCCCCCTCTCCTTGTGACTATGCACACCCAGAGACTTCCTTTTGATTCCTGCTGTCTACCCCATTTAGAAATGCCCAGTATCTCTACCGAAGACAGTTCGGTTTCCTCTTAAAGTTACTTCCTCCTTTATCTGATGACGGTTGATGAAACGGACCTGGAATAAATGAAGTTCTAATTTCATTGTGCCTCTTCCCCTTCCTACCTACACCTCCCCCAGCCCCAGAAATAAACATCTGATGCAAAGCATGAGGAGTGATAGGGCCGAAGGGATTTGGAGCCAGAGTTGCTGGTCAAGGTCCCATCCTAGTCACTTCCCGGCTCTCTGATCCTGAGCAAGATTTAACCTCAGGTTTTTTTGTTTTTTTTTTTTGGTGGGGGGGAGGTTGTTTTTTACCTGTAAGATGGGAATAATTATAAGAAGAATGCCTATCTCTGAATACTGAGAGGATCAAATACAAGAATATTTTTCAAAGTGAGAGTGTTATTTTGGGCAGTGGTTTGGCTTCTTCTGCTTGGTTCCCACTTATAAATCACTTCCGGGGACAGTGTAGGAACCAGAAGAAAAGAACGTGCGGCCCCAACTGGGGTGTCTTAACTGCTGGGTCCAAGGGGAAAGCTGAGTTGGGCCCGGATATGGTTCTCAAAAACATTCCTGGGCTTGGCAGTGGTGACCAGCGCGCGGATGCATCATCAAACCCTGATCCCAATCTTTTCCTTCCTTAACATGGTCACCTTCAGAAATCAAGTGTACCCGCCAACACATTTCCTGCCTGAAGGCAGGGCAGCTTCTGGGCACAGCCCCCAGGGAAGATTCTGGGACAGATAGCCAGCATCAGCTGCTGCCTCCCCACAGGGGCTTTTGCAGCCCTGTTCCTCTGCCCTCTCGGCTCAGGAGAAAGAGCCAAGTGCAAAGTTTGCTTTTAAATCCTTAGATAATAAAACCAGCCTGAGTGGCTTCCTCCATATGTCAACACACAGGACTTGCAGCAGTGCATATCTGGACCACCTGGGAAGCTTGGAAAGCTCTTGATGCCCAGGCCTCGCCGTTTTAAAGCTCCCCAGGGAATTCCAGCCCACAGGGATCTCGTTAAACTGAAGATTTGAATTTAGCAGATCTGAGGTGGGGCCTAAAATTCTGCACTGCTAGCAAGCTCCCAAGAGGGACAGACACCACCGTCCTGGGACCCCACTGTTAGTGGTGAGGTTCCTGGGGATCCTGTGAGCTTCTTTCTCGACCCTGCACTGCCGAGTTTGCTGAACACCAAAGCCACACCCACACCATGGGACGTGGGATTAAAAGATGGTCCAGTTCACCCCTCAGGTGACTCTTCAGCCCTTTTCCTGACTGGCTTAAGACCCGGCCTTCCCTCTTCCAGGAAGCTCTGCAGACCGCCAGGTAGCATTAGACTCCTCTGGCATCCCTTAGGGTAAACGAGAGAGACTGAGCAGTGTGGCCAGTCTCGTTCAAGACTCTCTGAAGCTGGTGGCCTGTTTCCCTACTGGGACCTCCACTCACACCTTCACAAATTGCCTCCATCTGCTAACTGACAACATCCCCCAAAGGTCCATGAGAGGCTGGCAGAAATGCATCATTGTGACTTCGCAAACCCTCACTTTGTTCTAATTACTTCTATGTGGCAGAATCCCAGCCTCATCCCAGATGTCTCCAGAAAGAAAGCCGTTCTGGGCAGCAAACGGCTGTCATAAAATTCATGTTTCGTTGTCCCCCTTCCCATACTTGGTGGCTTTCAAAAGAGTATTTTATTGTCCCTCTTCCTCTCTCATGAACGTGGCGGTGGTGGTCACATATAGGAATCCAGCATGTAGGCAGCTGGGATTTTGTGAGGCTGAGCACGGCTGATTTTAACATTAACATTTATGGTCTTCAAACACGTTCTCCCAAAGGGGGCACCACCCTTTCTGGACAGATAGCTGGCCCATCCCCCCACCTCTCTGTCGTGCCCCGCTGGTCTCTGCGCCTGGAGGGGCAGTACCAGGGCATGACCGGCAGGGGGCGACGCCAGCCCACAGTCGGAGCTGACTCTCTGGGTCCCAACCCCACAGCCTCTTCCCCGACCAGACTCCGACACTGAGCTGAGGTGCTAGCCCTCCTGATTGTAGGGGCGACCCCAGCGTCCCGTTTGGATCTGAGTGAGAGCCAAAGCCGCCCCAAGAGCCTCCTGGTCAGCGTCTGCCTGTGGTTTTCTCCACATCCTGATCTCATTTGTAAATTAGAGCCCCCATGAATCAGAGGGTGGGCCTGGGCTGCATTTACAAGGGCTCCTGGCAATTCGGGACCAAGGGAAAGATAGAAGTCATTCAAGAGGGATCAGCCTCTGTTTCCCTCAGATTTGGGACACAACTCTCTTGCAAGACAATTAGAAGTATATCCTGAAAGGTTTAAAAATTTCTTTAATTCAGCCTCACCCCCGCCCCCACTCTACCAACAGCTCTACCGTAGGGTCACCAATGCTCCCCATCCTGGCTAATGCGAGCCTCCGTTCTCTGATCACTCGACCCGTCAGCACCCCTGCACAGGGGTTCACGCCCTCATACTTGAAATACCTTCTTAGCTCCAGATGTTCTAGGAGATCCCTTGGGGTGCAACCAGAGTACCCTCACTCTTTTAGGTTTAACTACAAGAGTTCCATGTAAGATTTGATTTGGAAAAGGGGACCCTCACCTCCGAAGGGGTTTTGAAGGGTTTGAAGAAAGGGTTTGGGGAAAATCCTCCCTGGTCAAGCCTCTCACCCCTCCACCCACGATAATCTGCTATGATTCCTCCTCCGGCTCAGGAGTCCTATGTAAATATCATTTATGACCGTGGACTCTCAGAAGCTACTGGGATGATAAGCATACCCTGCACACCCTAGAAACGAAAGAAAGGATATAAGAAATAAATGCGTGTGTGTGTACATTCACACGTTCACGTACGCACACATACCCACACTGGAAAACAAGAACGAGGACTCTCAGTGGATCAGGAACATTTCTGAAGGAGTGAAAGCAGATGGGATTGGATTAAACCTACAGCCCAGGAAATCGCTGAAGGTCCTGCCCCAAAAAGTGGGCGCGGTACCCAGGGTGTTTCACGCCCACAACGAGGGGCAAGTGTGGGAGAGCCCTGGGGTGATCACTGGAGTCCTGGGGTACCCAGGCGGGTGCAGCCAGACCAGCCGACCCTCAGCCTCCACACTAGTCAGACTACAGGAACAAGAGTGTGCCCCCAGGTGGGAAAGTCAGTGGCGGATCTTGGGAGAAGCCCCTGGCAATGCCCACAAGCCCGGTGCCCAGCAGCCAGCTTCAGAGGGGAGAAGCAGGCTCAGCACACAGAGGCCTCTAAGGGGAGTCTCCCCCACACACTCAAAAATCGCCAAGCACGGGGCGCCTGGGTGGCTCAGTCATTAACGTCTGCCTTCGGCTCAGGTCATGGTCCCAGGGTCCTGGGATCGAGCCCCGCATTGGGCTCCCTGCTCGGTGGGGAGCCAGCTTCTCCCTCTGCCGCTCCCCCTGCTTGTGCTCTCTCTTCTCTGACAAATAAATAATAAAATCTTAAAAAAACAAAAAACAAAAAAAAACACTACCAGTCAAGGCAAGGGGTCTAGAGGAGAGAGCCTTGGGTGGAGAGACCCCTCATAGGACGGGACACAACCGCCACCCTGGAAGGGGGTCCCAGCTCCTGACCACTGCACACATCACACCCCGCCCGACTGAGGGGACAAAACCACCACAAAATGGAGCCACTTCGAGGCCGCTTCCACCCCAGAATTCCACATAAAAAAGCCCCCTCTTGCCTACCGGCCGCCAAAATTGCTGTTTGCCAGATCGTCTTATATCCCTCCTCTTTTATCCTTTTATTGTATTTTACTTTGGCAGCGGAGAGATCTTTAAATCAGCCTCCTTGCCTGTTTTCACAGACCCCAAGAGGTAGAACTGCTAGAAAGGAAATCATCGAGAAGCTTAGAGTCTTTGAAACTCAACCCCACACAAGTCACTGTCCTAAGCTTCAGAGGCAGTAGGAATATAACTGTCCCCAATTCTTCGTGTTCAAGGGAATTGCCCCTGCTTTATTGCCCCCCAACCTGGGAGGAGGGTGACACCTGAATTCATCCAAGCTTAAGGGGGTTCAGGGGAACCACAGCCACCTCAGGCAGCCCTTTTCCCAAACTTCTGGGTCCAGGACGGCTGAGGAGAGCCGGGGGGTGCTAACTACAGGTAGATGGCGGGAGACGTCCTCAGAAGGCTGTGTTCTCAGCTTGGCCCCGGGGGCCAAAGAGATGCTCAGCAACCACCTTGCCGTCATACTTGGGCAGTGTGCCCCCAAAGTCGGAGGGCAGGATGTCCTCATCAATCTCCTGGAAGAAGCCAGAGAGGTCATCTCCATGGACATAGACCTGCAGGGAAGCCGGGGAGACAGAGCTGAGTGTGTGGGGGGGTGCCCTCGGGATGGGAGACAGAGGGGAGGAAAGGGACAGGAGGAGAAAGGCACAGCATGCCCCGTCTGCCTGATGGTGTCCGTCTCCACAGTCCTCCGTGTCGTGCTGTCACTCAGCTCAGGACCACGGCACAGAGTCTGAGGAGGGCTCAGGTGGGGTCCCCTCCTCCTCCCACCCTCATCCCCCTTGTCTCGTGAACTCTTTCCTGCTATGGCCACCACCCCCTCACTGGCCAGAGAATTGGTGAGCACCCTCCCTGTGTGACCACGCACTCACCCGTTGGAGCAACTTGTTCTTCAGAAAAGGCTTGACCATGTTGTAGGTGGTGGTGAAGTACCACGGCTGGTGGATGAAGTGGACGGCTTTGAACCGGGCTGGGAAGGAATCCTGCAGTGACAGAGAGTGCTCCAGCCCATGGCCCCAGTGGCCTCAGAGGCTCCCACTCACTCCCCCACTGCCTCCCCCATGACTTGAGGACACACTTGTCTCATCACATGATTGCCCCAAAGGATAGCCCACTAAAGGTTCCATTCCTGGGCCAGCAACTGGGGAGCCTTGGCTTCACCAAGGCTCCAAACTGCAGGGAGGTAACCCCAGAGGCCATCCCTGCTGATGTGTAACACCTTGCCATTAGGTGAAGTGAGGAAATGAAATGCTAGCCTTGCTTGGTTTTTAGGTGACCAAGCTTTTTCAAACCCACTTGCCTGCTGAGTGGACTGAAAACTATTAGAGACCCCAGGGACACTACTATCATACCTCATTGTCCTTCAACACCTACCGCCCCCCATGACCCCCATCTCCCACCCCTCCTTTCCCAGATATACATAAAGCAGATTTCGGAAGGACTTCTGACACATCAGTATACACAGGAGTGAGCCGTCAGGGACATTAACGATCATCCCTTTCTTGGGACAAATTCACATTCAAAGAGAAGCACTGTGACATGTGTGGACAGAGAAGGGGATTCCAGGTCAGAAGGTGTAGGTTCAAGTCTGACCTCTTCCACTTTAGAGTTTTATGATCTTGAGAAGTCACTCAAGTCTCTGAGCCTGGGTTTCAAGGTTTGTAAAATGAAGCAGAGAGGAGGAAGGGTCTGCTCTCAAGGAGTTAAGGAATGAATGTGAATGCTTGGCACACTGTGGATCACCATCCAAGACTTTGTGGTTGTCATTCCTCATTATGGCGCTAGGTGGTGGTTAGATCTAGGGTCCTGGCGAGCACCATGAAGCAGGGCACCTGGGCCCAGCTTCCCAGCCTCCTGCCCTGTGAGAGGCTCCTGCAGGAGAGAGGGCGGAAGCCTCACCTGGAGCATGTCCACCATCTTCCTAAGATCAGAAGCCCGAAGTCCGGCAGCCTGCTGCATGGTAAAGCCCTTGAAGTTCTCGATGATGCAGAAACCATTAATCTGAGTTTCCTCGTTCTCCAGTAGCTTCTCCAGGATGAAACAATATGCCTGCAAGATCTTGGACACAGAGTGGACAGGCTGTAAGACCCAACATGCAAAGATAATTAAGGCTTAAGGTCCTGAGGGGAGAACTAACTAGTACATCCTTTACCGGAGGAAATTTGTCACAGGCTTTAAATGGGGACATTCCACCTCTGTGGATATGTCCCAAGAAAATAACCTTGAATGTCATATCCATGGTTAGATGCTAGGGTGTTTTTCCTTGCACCCTTTTAATAGTAGAAACATTGGAAACAACCTAAATGCCCAATAATAAGGGACTGGTGAAATTATGGTACATTCATGCCATGGAATATTCTGGAGCAGTTAAAATTATATATATACAATGAAATGATACAGGAAAATATTCATTCGTGATATATTATTGTAGTATATGATCCCATTTTTATAAGAAAAAATTGTGTGTAGTGTGCATGTGTGTGCATGTTTCTAGAAAAAGTAGATTGGGGGATGCCTGGGTGGCTCAGTCAGTTGAGGGTCTGCCTTCAGCTTGGGTCATATCTCGGGGTCCTGGGATCAATTCCCATGAGAGGCTCCCTGCTCAGCGGGGAGTCTGCTTCTCCCTCTTACTCTCCCTCTGTGCTCTCCCCATCTCTCAAATAAATAAATAAAATCTTAAAAAAAAAGAAAGTCGATTGGAAGGATGTCAATGGTAGAAATCTCTGGTAGAATTGTGGATGATTTTTAATTTATTATTTTTTTGCATTTTCTAATAAGTAGATATCACCATGTAATAAGAAAAAGTATTTTTAAATAGTGTTTTTTGTAAAAGATTTTATTTTTGGGGGGGTGGCTCGGTCAGTTAAGCATCTGACTCGATCTCAGCTTGGGTCTTGATCTCAGGGTTATGAGTTCAAGACCTGCATTGGGCTCCACGCCTACTTTAAAAAAAATTTTTTTTTTTAATTTTTTTAAAGATTTTATTTATTTGAGAAAGAGAGAAGAATGAGCAGGAGGGAGAGAGAAACTGAGGCAGGCTCCGCACTGAGTACAGAGCCTGACACGGGGCTCGATCCCATGACCCTGAGATCATGACCTGAGCCAAAACCAAGAGCCAGATGCTTAACTGACTGAGCCACCCAGGCGCCCCTAAAGATTTATTTTTAAGTAATCTCTACACCCAATGTGGGGCTCAAATTCACAACCCCACGATCAAGAGGTGCATGCTCCACTGACTGAGCCAGCCAGTACCCCAAGAAAAAATATTTTTAAATCTCTCCCACAAACACATACACGCCCCTCAGTCCTAAAGCCAGTATCTTAGTTAGTCTAAGACACCACGCCTGCTCCTAGCATCAGGAACAAGATAGGGATGCTCGCTAGCTCTACACTATTTAACCCTCTGTTGCAGGTGTTAGCCAATGTGACCAAGTGTTTTTAAAAAAATGCGTAAGTAGAGGGGCGCCTGGGTGGCTCAGTCGTTAAGTGTCTGCCTTCAGCTCAGGTCATGATCCCAGGGTCCTGGGATCGAGCCCCGCATCGGGCTCCCTGCTCCGCGGGAAGCCTGCTTCTCCCTCTCCCACTCCCCCTGCTTGTGTTCCCTCTCTCGCTGTGTCTCTCTGTCAAATAAATAAATAAAATCCTAAAAAAAAAAATTCATAAGTAGAAAAGGAAAAGAAAAACTGTCTTTTCTATTTACAATAATATGATAGCATTCTTGGAAAACCCAAGGGAATCAATTAAAAAACTACCATAAATAAAAGAATTCAGGATATAAAACTAATAACCAAAACCAATAATTTCATATATACCAACAATAACCAATCAGAAGATATAATGGCAGAGAAAACCCCATTTATAGCAACACTTAAGACAAACTTAAGGAAAAATGTGCATAATGTTTATGAGGAAAACTTGAAAAGGCTCCTAAAAGTTCAAAAGTAGGGGGCACTTGGCTGGCTTAGTCAGTAGAGTGTGTGACTCTTGATCTTGGGGTCATGAGTTTGAGCCCCATGTTGGGTGCAGAGATTTCTTTAGCTAATTAATTAATTAAAATAATAAAGGGGCTTCTGGGTGGCTCAGTCATTGAGCATCTGCCTTCGGCTCAAGTCATGATCCCAGGGTCCTGGGATGGAGCCCCACATCGGGCTCCCTGCTCCGCGGGAAGCCGGCTCCTCCCTCTCCCACTCCCCCTGCTTGTGTTCCAGCTCTCGCTGTGTCTCTCTCTGTCAAATAAATAAATCTTAAAAATAAATAAATGAATAAATAAATAAATATAAATTAAAAAATTAAAAAATAATAAAAATACAAGTTCAAAAGTAGGCATGTAAAAGGGACGGTGAGGCACCCTTCATTCGTGGGTAGTATGGCAGGACATGATGTTGCATTCATAAAGATGCTAATTTCCCCCAAGTTTGCTCCCAATAAAAGTACATTTCTCCTGGAGCTAGACAAGTTAATTCTAAAGTCTATAGGAAAAGGTAGACATAAAAGAATAGCTAGAAAATCCCTGAAAAAGAGGAGTCATAGGATAGAACTAACCTTAACATATTAAACATTCTACACAATCTCTGTAATTAAAACTGTGTGTGTTGGAGCATGAATAGACAGAGACTGATGGCACAGAATACAAGTCCAGAAATCATCCCAAATGTATATGAAAATAGAGACTGTGATTAAGATGGCATCTCAAGTCACTGGGAAAAAAGATGGACTGCTCAGTAAATCATGCTGAGACAACAAGACAGCGTCTTCAAAAGTGGGTCTGTACATTTTTTTTTTTTAAGACTTGGAGGCACATGCCAAAGTCCTCCTGAGACAAACCCTAATTCCCCCCACTTAGGGTAGCTCTCTTAAGGGCCTGACAAGCAAAATCACACACATATATATAAATGCAGAAAATACAAAAACACTAATTCAAAGGGATACATGTACCGTTATGTTTATTGCAGCATTATCTACGGTAGCCAAATAATGGAAGCAGCCCAAGTGTCCATGGAGAGATGAATGGATGAAGAAGATGTGGTACACATGTGCAATGGACTATTACTCAGCCATAGAAAGGAATGAAATCTTGCCATTTGCAATGACGTGGAAGGAGCTAGAGAGTATAATGCTAAGTGAAATAAGTCCATCAGAGAAAGACAAACACCATATGATTTCACTCATATGTGGAATTTAAGAAACAAACGAGCAAAAGGGAAAAAAGAGAGAGAGGCAAACCAAGAAACAGACTCTTAACTATAGAGAACAAACTGATGGTCACCAGAGGGGAGGTGGGTGGGGCGACAGGTAAATAGGTGATGGGGATTACAGAGTACCCTTATCATGAAGAAAAAAATAAAATCACATGATAAAAAAGAAATCAAACGAATACTCTTCAAGTCATATGGTCAAGTAAATAAATATACGCAGAGAACTCAGGCTGCTTAATAGGTTGAAACTTGGGCTTTCCAGAATCTCTCCCAACCCACAGTCCATTAATCCCTGTTCTCTGTGTCGCTCTCAGCTTTCAGCATTCGGCAGGGCTGACCCACGGCTGTCACTGCCACTTGGCAGGGGTACCAGGGAGTAGTCATGTATGGGCCAGGGGCCCTGCCTGCAAATTCTCCCCTGCCCGGGAAGGTCAGCCCCCACTGACCTCGTCGAAGGTGATTTCTTCGGAGTCCCAGTTCTCGATGTTGAAGAGCATGACCACCCGGCCATACTTGTCCCGAGTGGAAAGGACACCAGGGTAGCCGGCCTCCACGGTGCAGCGGACCGCCTCCAGGGACAGGCTGTCGAAGAGCTCGGGGTACTGCAGCCGGAAGTTCACGTAGCCTGGCGGAGGGAGAGCAGACGAGCCCCTCAGGGAGCCAGCCCCTCGGGGAATGGCACACAGCAAGATTCCAGAGACCCGGACTCCTGCCTGGCTCCTCCACAAGTGTCCTGTGTGCGACCAAGCAGGGCACAAGCAACCTTTCTGAGCCCCTTGTCTCCTCTTCAAAACACGGTTGGCCTATCTCACCAAACTGCTGCAGTAATCAAATGCGATTCTAGGTATGAACCTGTAAACCGTGCCAACATGAGGTGTAATCCTGAATCTGAGGACGATTATTACTTGTTATTTTCTCTTGCCCACGGGCAGAGATTCAGGCTTCCCAGTTGGGCACAGGGTTAGCTGCATAGAAAAGACCCCAAGATCAAACCTCAACCCCACGCAGAAGCCAAAGGCCCTTCCTGATTCCAGAAGCACTTCTCCCACCCACAAACCCCCCCTTACCTGTCCTGAACAAGTCCCCGCCTCTCGACCACCGAACCCTAGAGGGACCAGGCCCAGGAGAGGTTCTTGGGGAGCATTTGCCTAGGGAATGCCACTGACCTCCTCACCGTTCCTACCACCCTCCAGGTATAGCCCCACCCCCATCTCATTTCCTTTGCATTTTTCTTCAGAAGTTCCCTTTGCCCTGGAGCCTTCCTGGCCACTTTACCTAAAACTCCAACCCCTCGGGTCTTTACATCCACCTCCTTTATTTTTTCCTCATTATCCTTTCTTACTACCAAACAGTTTAGGTAATTTTATTTTATTTCTCTGGTTTATTATTCCGCAGTTAGCATATGAAGTCCATGAAGACAGTTCCTGTCTGCTTTGTTCTCTGCTGCATCCTTTGGCCTAAAAGAGTGGTTGGCACAGCGTGACTGTGAATTCACTTTTGGGGAAGGAAGAAGTGAAAAAAGGAGAATCGTTAGCCTGCAGAGGGCCTGCTGGGACACCCCCTTCTGTCCGCCCCCCCCCAAAGATTGGATTTCCTTAGGAAACCTGTCTTGAGCCAGCCAACAGGCCCAGGCAGTTCTGTCTTCAGGGCTCCTTCCCAGGGCTGGCACCGTCTCCAGCCCCACTCCGCATGAGGCTTAGGTACCTGCAGGGCGACGGGCACACACCCCCCCTTTCCTGCAGCCATGGTCAGCCAAAGCCTAGGCTGGGGTGGGGGTGACGGGAACGCTCTCCAGGCCTGGGAGAAAGGGGAGGGGAGCCAGACCTCTAGGAACGCGGAGGCTGTTGAGTTCACACCCCATTTTCCGAGTAAGGAGAAGGAGGCTCCGGGTAAGGATAAGGACTCGCACAGGGTAGGGAACGAGTGGGGAGGGGAGGGGACAGCCTCCTCCGTGCCCGGGTGAGAGTCAACGCCACCCTCACCACCTGGGCGCCCCAGCCTTCGGGAGGCGCTGCCTCGGGGCGCGGGTCTCACCTCTGAGCAGCTCGTAGGCGCGCCCCACGTGGAACTTCCGCGCGCGGATGAAGCGCAGGAAGAAGGCGCTGTCCCTCCCCTGCACGCGCTCGGCCACCGCCCGGGCCAGCTCCTGCCCGGAGGCCGCCTCGGCCTGCACCAGCTCCTGCAGCTCTCGCACCACGTCCTCCCGGGTCTCTTCCCGCTCGTTCAGCTCGTCCTTGGCCTGGAACGGGGTGGGGTGGAGGCAGCGAGGCCCAGACGGGCGGGCGCGGGTGCGGAGCAGGCCGCCCAGGCGAGGAGTCCCCTGCCAGTGCCAGCCCGGCCGAGGGGCCGAGGGCTTGCCGCTGGGGCCATGGCTCCTCTGCCCCCAAGAGCAGCATCTGCACTGGCAGCCCCTGAGACTGCCGGTTACTTTCGCAGAACATTGGGTCAAACTGCGCATCCTGGGTTTGTTGGCAGGAGACCAACAAAGGGGTCAGCGTTTCTAAGGACAGCGGCTTCCCCTTCCTGGAGCCCTTACGTAGCACTCTGCTAAGGCCTTGAAATACCGAAGGCCGAAACCCACCGCCATAAAGTGAGTATCCACATCCCATTTCTCAGGATGAGCAGACTGAGGCCCCTAGAGGTGAAGGTGACCCAGGTAGGAAGGGGTGGAGCTGGGGCTCACACTCAGGCTGGACTTTCAGTCACTTCTCTCTGCAGCCTCCCAGGCTTGATTCTGATCTTTTCAAAAACAAAGATACCCCGCAGAGGGGCGCCTGGGTGGCTCAGTCGTTGAGCGTCTGCCTTCAGCTCCGGTCATGATCCCAGGGTCCTGGGATTGAGCCCCGCATCGGGCTCCCTGCTTGGCAGGAAGCCTGCTTCTCCCTCTCCCACTCCCCTGCTTGTGTTCCCTCTCTCACTGTGTCTCTCTCTGTCAAATAAATAAAAATCTTTAAAAAAAAAAAAAAAGATACCCCGCAGACCGCAGCCTGCCCCCTGCCCCAGAGCCTCTTATTCCTCCCCTTGTTTGGGTCTGCAGAACTCTTGCGCATGCCTCAGGCAGCTGTCTCCTTGGACAGCAGGAGTTGGGGGGGGAAGGCAAAGGAGGGGGACTCAGGTCTGGGGGAACTCAGAGCGCCTTTCCCTGGGCAACAGAGATGCAAGCTAGGAGCCCAGGCTCAGCTCAGGCCAGGACAGCTCTGCCACTTTCTGCAGAGCACAGTCTGATCCTCTCTGAGCTGGTCCAACAACCTTCTTCAGAGGTACAAAGGGCAAGACCCAGAGAGGGAAAGCTACTTGCTCAAGGTCACACAGCAAGTTGAAAGTTAGGTCTGATTCTAGAGCTCAGGCTTCTTGCCTATCCAGTGGGGGCAGCAGCTGGGTTCCTGTTCCCCTGGGCCACTTGCAAACCAGTGTTCCTCATATCTGCCTCTAGTCACCCAGGGGCTCTAGGTCCTGGCATTGATATCTGTTGGTGCTATAGTCTCGGATTAGGCTGGCCTGGATGCTGGTCAGCGCAGTGTTGCTGCCATGGCCCTGACCTCCAGAACGGCCCCTAGAACAGGCCAGTCCGTTCGCTCCAGGATATCCTGGAGAGCTGGGGCTGGACCCGTCCTACAGGAGAGAGGATACTGTCAACATTCCCCCTTGTTCGCCCGCCCCAGCCCGCCCCTCCCTGCACCCCGGGCCACCTCACCTTCTGTAAGGTGTGGCGGGGGAGCTGACTGCACGGGCCAAAGACAGGTCCATGGTCCTTGGTCGTAAGCCGCTCCAGCTGGGCACGGAGCTCTTGTTCCTCTTCAGGGACCACTCGGAATGTGCCCACCTAGGCAGAGAGAAGTCAGGAAAAAACAGGGAGAGCCCCCCATCAGCTTGAGCAGGCCAGTGCAATGGGCCTGCTCAGACCCTAAACTAGTACTTTTGTCCAAGGTCACTGTTAAGCCTTCTCCCTTTGGGTGGGGTCCCGGACCACAAAGGGATTGTACGGGTGAGTGCCCATAAGGGTCCTGAGCAGACCAAACAATAGAGAAATGGGGAGGGAGAGAAGGAGGAGGGAAGGCAGATGGGGGGGAGACCAGAGCACAGGGGTACTCACGCCCTCTGACATGCTGCCTCTCTGGAAGACTGAATCCTCAGAAAAATAAGGGCCTCACTTCTGTGCTGGCCTCTCCAGGCGGCCTCCTCCCTAGGGCAGGAAGTCAAGGGGGGCAGTAGTCTGGACAGACCATTCTCTTAATGTCTCAGAACAATGGATCTCAAACTTTTGAGTGCATAAGAATCGCCTGAGGAATCTGGTAGAAATACAGGTGCCTGGGTCCTGCATGCACCCTGTGATTCCGACTCAGGGGGTCTGAACTAGGGCCAGGAATCTGCATTTTAAAGCAGCACCCCATCACCCCATCACCACCACGGCCCTGAAGAAAATGATCCTTGGGCTACACTTTGGGAAAGACTCCTTTGAGAAGGAATACACACAAATACCGCAAACCTTAGTTCTTAAGATGAGTTGGTGCAGCCAGGGAGAGCCTAGTTTTGGCCTCCATTCTGAAGTTACATGATCACTGCAGAATAAGGCAATCGCTCCTCCTGTCTGTGGCCCTCCTTCTCCAGCCCAAAGGGGGATCTCGGAAACTTCCCAGCCTAGTGGATGGCCCCTTCTCTGGTGCATTCATTCCCAGGAGGGGTGATGACTAGTTATGTAACCAGAATACCGGGTGTGTGTTCTGTGCTCTGTGATGCGCTAAGTAATTTCAGATGAGTATCTCAGAGCCAGAGCCGGCATTATTCTCCCCATCTTACATGGGAAGGAGCAGACCCCAGGGAGAGTAAGTGACTTGTCCACTGTCGCACAACCAGAAACAGCCAGGGATCAGGCCCGGAGACCAAGCTGTGACGTCCCATGAGCATCGGGACGCAGCCTCTTGGGGCAAAAGTTGGGCCTGGGTTCAAAGTCTGTCTCTTCCACTTGCAAGCTATGTAATTTAACCTGAGTCTTGGTTGTCCCCTGGAAAAGGGAGGTGGAAGGAGGGTAATGAAGGTTCAATTAAATAACGTGCAGAGAGGCAGTGCTTGGCCACCAGAACAAATCTCATCCATTGCCCACATGACAACCTGCTCAACCCACTGAGTATTTTTGGAGACAGCTTTCCTGAAGCCAGATTTTTTTTCCTCTCCCCCTAAACATCCCCACTGCCTTTAAAGGAGCTGTCACCACCCTGCTCCTGTCTCTGACCAGGTTCCCACTTGTCAGTTCTGTCACCTGCTCATTTTTGGAAAGTAACGAAGGTGAGACTTGAACCACCACTTTGACAGCTAGGGCCAAGACCTCTCCAGGCAAACTCCCTAGGAGAATGGGTGTTACAGAAAACCCTTTAGGGTCAGAGAAACCTGGGTTGGAACCGAGAGTTGTCATTTACCACCCACATGACCTTAGGCAAGTTATTGAACCATTCTGAGCCTCAGTTTCCCCATCTTCAGATTGGGGATAATAATTGTACCTACCAAATAGAGTTGTAATGAAGAGCCTATCATTTCTGTAAGGTACCTAGCACAATGTTTTGCTCTAAAACGTGATTTCCCTTCCCTTTCTTAGCATCAGACTGATCATTGCCCTAGTGTGCCCAGAGAGACTGAGAGGATCCCAGAGCCCAGGGAATATCTGAGGATCTCCTAATTCCCTGCCTCTCCCACTCCCCAGCTCCAGCCAGGGCAGGGAACCCACCAACTGGAATCAAATCTAAGCCTTGTCTCTGGCAGGTAGACTTCCAACTGTGTGGACACAGAGACAGACTGAAATACTGGTGTGGCCTCCCTCACTTGCGTTTTGCTGGAACAGGAATGGAGAGGCTGATAGAATTGAGCTTAGGCAGGCGAGATAGTGGCAGGACACCCCCAGCCAGTTAAGCAGATCGTTAGGACAAGATCCTAGAGCCTCGAATTAGAAGGTGAAAGTCAGTACAGCAGTTCTTTTAAAAATATGCCCAATCTAATTAATTTTGAGTTTTTAAAATACTGATTTATGAACTATATACAATGAAAACACATTCACCCCCATTCCGTGGTGAAGCTGTTCCCTGCCATCTAGGGTTGCCAGATAAAATACAGAATGCCCAATCCCGTGTCCATTCCAGATGAACAACAAAGACTTTTGAAGCATAAGTATGTCCCATGCAATATTTGGGACATACTTACACTAAAAAAGTCTTTGTTGTTCATCTGAAATTCACATTTAACTGGGTGCCTTGTATTTTTATTTGCTAAATCTGCCATCGGGTTGATCTAGCAGCACTTGGAGAATGGCCAGTTGGTTTCAGTTTTACAGGCAGCCTGGGATGTGGTCTCCCCACCCCCACCCCCCCAATCCTCATCCCAGTCCTGGGCTCCTTGGCCCAGCCAGACCCCTGCTACTGACTTACCTACGAGCTCTCCTTAGGGCTACCTGGTACCTGCGTCCGCCGTCCTCCTCCTCCTCCTCCTCCTCCTCCTCCTCCTCCTCCTCCTCCTCGAGGAGCCTGGAGGTTGCCTCCACTGGGGGCGTGGTCCAGTCAGCAGGCTGGGATTAGTGTGTCACAAGGAACTTCTCAAGGCCCACAGTTTCCCCGTTAAATCAGGCTTACAGGGAGGCCCAGATTGGGGCAAGTGAAGCACCAGGGGGGCGGGGGGATTGGCCTGGGCCTGGCTGCAGCCACCTCAAAGCCCTCTTTTGTGTGCTTCTGCTCCTGAGTTCCTGCTCAGCCATGTGGAAGCTGGGCAGTGGGGGTGGGATCTGGGCCAGCCCCATTCCCTCCTCCTTGCTCACTCGCTCGCTCTCTCTCATTGCAGGGGGGTCTGAGAAAGCACATCGCAGGGTAAGACATGCAAGAGATGGAGGGAAATTTTAAATGTGATTGTGGACGCAGTGGTCTTGGTGGCAGATCCAGGCCTGTCACTCTCCCGCCGGGTGTGGTAGATGTCACCTCCGCAGTGAGTGGGGCGCCTTGGATAAGGCGGAGCGGGAAGAGGGCAAGACAGGCTGAGCCGCCTTCTAGGCAGTACGGTGGAGTGATAGGAGCCTGCTTTGGAATCAGGCTGCCCACTTTTAAATCCTAACTCCAGCACCTTCTAGCTGTGAGAATTAACTTCACCACTCTGACTCAGTGTCCTCCTCTGAGAAGCTGGGATGATGGGAGGACAGGCTCGGGGCTTTAGTGAGGATGAAAGTGCTTAGCTCAGTGACTGACACTTAGTAAATGTAAATGCGCAGTGAATGCTGACAGTTACCCCAAATGTGCAATTAATATGCATCTGGGTGGAGGGACCCACATTATCCAACCCTCCGTAAGATAAGAAACCCCTCTGCTGCCGCCCCTCAGCAGGTGGCTTCCCAGTCTCCGCTTTGGTATTTCACTACTGGGGGTGCAGTGGAGGGTGGGCGCGGGATGATTTCTCTAGAGTATTCTTTCTCTGGGATGCCAAGGGCAGGGAGCTCCCTGTTTTTACTACTGGATGATCCTCCTTGTTTTAAAACTCATCCTTGGTCTGACCCCCAAGCAGCCTTCTGTAATGTCACCCTCGGTCCTGATTTTGCCTCCCGGGGGTGTCTGGGACAGGTTCTGTGCACAGGACATTCTCCAGAATCCATCCCCAGAAATGCTTTTTGGTTTTCCCCCGAAATAGTTCTTGGTTTACAATCGATTCCTACTTAGGTAGATTTGGGATCCCTTCATCCTCTTATGCTCTCTCCAGACATCCTGGGGCTTATGAGAGTGTCACGGAGGGGCAGTCCCTTGGAGCAGCGCCTGACCCCCACTTGTCTCTCTAGACCCCTTCCTCTAGAGCAGACCGCAATGCCTGGGCTTGGATCTTGGGGTGCAGCTAAGTAACCTTAATCTCTTTTCTTCTGACAGCCCCTTTCCTGGGCTCCTGCTCAGGCTGCTGTCTGACTTTATTTCCTCCCAAGTCCTCCCCGGAGCTGGAGAACCCCTCATTTCTATCTTTCTGCTCCCTGAGGGTCTAGTCCTGCACTGTCCGCTAGCCCGCCGTAGCTTTTTAGCACATGAAATCGGATAATGGCACCAAAGAATTGTAACTTTAATGAACTTAAATTTAAATGGAAAGGTTGGTACTAGATCCAGTTATTGGAAAACTGTGAAGTATGTTTGGAATGACTTAGGTGTGTGCTTCTACTTTTTCAACTGTAAATTCTGTGATCAAGTATTGAGAGTCCAACATGAGATGTGCTATAAATATAAGATACCTACTGGATTTTGAAGACTAAGCACAAAAAAGAGCATAAAATTTCTTTTTTTTAATTAAAGATTTGTATTTTTTTATTTTAGAGAGAGCACGCGTGCACGAGCGGGGGGAGGGGCAAAGGGAGAGGGAGACTCTCAAGCAGACCCCCTGCTAAGCACAGAGCCCAACAAGGGGCTTGATCTCAAGACCACCGTGAGATCATGACCTGAGCCGAAATCAAGAGTCAGATGCTTAACCGACTCAGCCACCTAGGCACCCCAGCATAAAATTTATTAAGGATTTTTACATGACTTAATATTCTGAAGTGGTAGTGCTTTGGAGTATATCGGGTTGAAAATATATGAGTTAATTTCACTTGTTTCTTTCTCCTTTTTTTGATGTGGTTATTAGAAAATTTAAAATTTTCGGGGCGCCTGGGTGGCTCAGTTGGTTAAGCATCTGCCTTCGGCTCAGGTCCTGGGATTGAGCCCCGCGTTGGGCTCCCTGCTCGGCGGGGATCCTGCTTCTCCCTCTCCCTCTGCCTGCAGCTCCCCCTGCTTGTTCTTTCTGTCTCTCTCAAATAAATAAATAAAATCTTTAAAAAAAAATTTTTTTTTTTAAATTTTCTAATTTTAATGGCTCTCATTGTATTTCTAATGGACAGTGCTGGTCTAAACCTTACTATTCCTTGGAGTGTGGCCTGTAGACCAAGAGCATCAGCATCATCTGGGAGCTTGTTAGAAATGCAGAGTCTTAGGCTCTTCCCCAGACAAGAATCTGCAGGTTAACAAGGACCACCCCCCCAGTGATTCCTATGCACAGAGAAGTTTGAAAAGCACTGCCCTAGAGTATCTGGCCCTTTCCCCCTCCTGCCTGTGCCCAGCTCACTACCTTGCCTGACCTCTCATGCCCCATCAGCTCTGAGGATTGGTGGGGAAGTAGATTGAGGATTATCCTTACCACCACCCTCTTCCTCTTTGGGGCTGGCCAATGGTGAGGTGGGGGGGGTGCAGGAAGCGGAGAAAGGAGGATGGGGGGGGATCCTAACCTAATTCCAGGCCACGATTGCTCTCATGGGTGTGCTGGACACCTGTAAAATGGTGTTACGGACTGAATTGTGTTCCCCCAAATTTACGTATAGGAAGTACTATCCCCTCTCAGAAAGTGACTGTATTTGGAGATAAGGCCTTTAAAGGGTAAGGTAAAATGAGGTCATGGGATAGGCCCTAATCTGGCTGGTGTCCTTATATGAAGAGGAAATTTGGACACAGACAGTTACAGAGGGAAGATGATGTGAAGACAGAGGGAGAAGACAGCTATCTACACGCCAAGGAGAGAGGCCTGGGGAGAAACCAGTCCTGCCGATGCCTTGATCTTGGAAAATACACTTCTGTTGTGTAAGTCACTCAGTATGTAGTACTCTGATACGGCAGCTTTAGCAAACTAACATAGATGTGATTCAGGACTTGTCCCCCGGTGCTTCCAAGAGCGTGAGCTTCCAAGAGCGTGAGCTTCGTGGGAGATAAGGGAGGGTGGATGAGAGCTCCGGAGGAAGGAAGGACAGAAGGCCCAGCATAGCCTCAGTCAAAGCCAGCTGAGAGAGTGCCTCGCGAGGAACATTCCTGTGCACCGAGAACACTTGCAGGTTAAAGACCCAAACAAGAGCTTTTCAGGATGCTAGCAGACCATGAGGCCCTTTTTAGGGAGCAGAGCTTCCTGTAACACTATTTTCTGCTCACGGTCCTGCCTCTGCCCTCCCCCCTCCCCCCCCCCCCCCCCCCCGCCCCCAAGAGTCACGTTCATGTCTAGCTCCTGTGCTAGAACAATAGTTCCCTTGTGTGAGGGGGGACGCTGCCCTCATTGGCCCAGACACCTGTGCTGGCCGTGTGGGCAGACAACAGCAGCCTCCCTGGCTCTCTCTCCCAGGCTGGAGGCAGGCAGGGAGGGGGCTCGGATTGGCTGTGCCCCCATTCTGTACTGTGACAGGTCCCTTACCTGTGGTCCTTCCAGATGTGAGGTAGAGAGGATCTTCCCCTTTTTTACAGAATAGGGAGCTGAGAGTCAGAGAGATGGGAGGCCCTGCCCAAAGCCGCACAGTCGGTGGGGAGTGGGGTCCTGGTCATTCTAAAGCCCTCTTACCGTGCAACACGCAGGCTGTGCTCCGTCCTCCAGAAGTGACTGCTCAGGAAAGTCACACCTGCCCCCTGGCTTCTGGGGAAGGTGACATCACCTCACTTTCCTGAGGGCAAGAATCTGGTCACCACCATTCCCTTTTGGCCGGTAATAATTGTCCTGGGCTCGACCCCTCCTTCGGAAAATGGGAAAACCCAGGTCGGGGGACATTCTGCACCTTCCTTACAGTTACACGGTGGGAATGAGGGTGCCTTGACCAGCATGGGCTGCCCCACAGAGCTAAAAAGCTGCAGGTCTCCCGGAGCCATGCTCATTCCCCAAAGAAGGGTCTGCTGTGGTCATGGGGAAGTGCGCAGTGCCAGTGGTGAAAGCAATGAGGATAAATAAAATCTATCGGTATGCTTGTTCAAAGGTTATTTTTGGTGAGGTAAGGTTTAACAATATGAGGAAAAACAAACAGGGTGTATTTCCAAAAAAAACTAGGGACATTCTCATAATGAACCACGGTATAATGACCAAAATCACAAAATGAACATTGATATAATACAATTGGATAATCTACAAACCTTTATTTAAATTCCAGTTAGGGGGCGCCTGGTGGCTCAGCCATTAAGCGTCTGCCTTCGGCTCAGGTCGTGATCTCAGGGTCCTGGGATCGAGCCCCACATTGGGCTCCCTGCTCGGTGGGAAGCCTGCTTCTCCCTCTCCCACTCCCCCTGCTTGTGTTCCCTCTCTCGCTGTGTCTCTCTCTGTCAAATAAATAAATAAAATCTTTAAAAAAATAAAAATAAAAAAATAAATTCCAGTTAGTTAGCATACAGTGTACTGGGATAATCTACAAGCCTTAATCAAACATCACCAATTGCGAGAGGCCAGTTTTTAAGGATTACTCCCTCCCAGCCCCCCCGTCCTGTCTTTCAGGCCTCTGAGAAAAAAAGAGACCAGTAGGGGAAGGGAGCTAACATTTTTATTTGTTGTGGTTGTTCTGAACTTTTCTTTTTCTTTTTTTTCTGTTTTTTAAGGCTTATTCATTTATTTGAGAGAGAGAAGGAGGGGCAGAGAGAAAGGCAGAGAGAGTCCCAAGCAGATTCCCCCCTCTGAGCTTGGAGCCCGTTGCGGGGCTCGATCTCATGACCCCGAGATCAGGACCTGAGCCAAAACCAAGAGTCAGACACTCAACAAGTTGTACCGCCCCTGGTGCCCTGTTTTGGACTTTTAATCTTCAAATGATTTCAAATTCACAAAAAGCTTTAAAAGTAGTAATATATTTTTAAGTCAAAATCTTGGGTTTGAACTGTTAACATTTCATTGAGATAATTTAAAACTGTATTTTTCTAAGGGTGAGTTCATAATTCTGTACCCATTTAATAAATATTTATGAAGTCACTCTGTGTGTCAGTTTTCTAGACCCTGGGGATACACATAGTAAGCTGTTAAACCTCTACCTCAAATCCTACCAGGTTGGAATTTCTTCAGGGTAGACTCAGCTGGTTCTCCTTAACAATCCTATGAGCTGCCCAGATAGTATTGTCCTTTTTTTTTTTTTTTGGCTAATTATCTTCACCATTTTCAAATGTACACTTTAGTAGTGTGAAGTATTCCTATTATTGTGAAACAGATCTCCAGAACTTTTTCATCTTGCAAAACTGAAACTTCGTATCTATTAAGCAATAATTCCCTATTTCTCCCTCCTCCCCAGACCCTGGTCAAGCATCATCCTACTTTGTGTTTCTGTGAATTTCACTCCTTTTGATACCTCTTATGAGTGGAATCATACAGTACTTGTCTTTTTGTGATGGGCTGATTTCACTTAGCATAATGTCCTTTGGGTTCATCCACGTTGTAGTAAGTGACAGGTAGCATTTCTTCCTTTTTAAGGCTGAAGATTATTCCTTTGTCTGGATATATCACATTCTGTTTATCCATTCAATGTCCATGAAGACTTGGGTTGTTTCCACCTTTTAGCTTCTGTGAACAATGCTGCCGTGAACACGGGTGTACAAATATGTGTTTGAGACCCTGAGTCCAATTCTTCCATATTTAGACCCAAATGTGGGACTGCTGGAGGGAACTAACAGTATGAAGGGTTTCTAAGTGCTAGGCTTTCGATACGTGCTACCTTGATTATTCTCTTAATTGAGTCGCCCTTAAACCCAGGCAACTAGAGCTCTTGGTCTGGGTGGCTGCCTTATTAGCCCCCTTCCTAGATGATGAGATCAAGGATCCTAGAGAGTGTAACCACCAAAACCCACATGCCTGCCTTCAGACCACGCTCTGAGTACCTTCCAAAACATCCCCAAAGTCGCTTCCTTGGCCTATACAAACCCCTTCCTCGGTCCACCCTCTCTAGGGTAGGCGGGCTGGTGTGCACAACTGTAGACCCAAAGGGGAGCCAACAGCAGCTCTAGGGGGGAGGCATGGGGTAGATCTTCATGCAAACATATGAAGCCCCTCACACTGCAAGACCCAGTATCCTGAATGAAAGGGGGCCTCCATTTGTCCTTTTTCTCTGGACTCTTGCAAATATCAGTAGTTATAATGTTACCACACAAATGAGAACTACTGACAAGGTCTGAAGAACATTTAGTTCCACTATTGCAAACCTGGTTTTAATTGGCTGTTTCTTCTAAAGTCAGTGTTCTCACCAGCTGCCCAGTGTAGGAATTTAGTTGGTTGAAGCAGATGAATATGGTTTGTTGCTTAGTAAGGAAGCCTGCACCAGGGTGGGAAATACTGTTATTCATTTGAGTCCAGTCTTTTCCTTTGCATGTGTAACAAGAGGGAGAAAAGACACTGAACTGTCAATGCCACTGGGTAGACACTCACACAGGCAGTTTAGTAAGTGCAGCTGGGATGCACGACTGGAGGCTCAAAAAGGCAAATGAGCCTGCTGGATGACACAACCACATACATTCGTGGCTGTATGGCTCAGTCCCATAAGCAGCCGAGAAGGGAGGCTTTGTGGGGAGAAGATGAGGTAAAGTCATCTGTATCCTTGGCAAGCTAAAGGATTCCTTTCAGGAATCATCTTCCAACTCAGCTGCTGTGTTTTAGCCATATATTACAGCTCAGTATTGGGCCAGAAACGTGATAGAAGTAAAAGTTGCTTAAGAAGGGTCATAAGCAAGAAGCAGGCCTGGACAGCTTAGAGGCATCCTTCTCTTCCAGGGGTTGTTTCTTCCAGTACTGGCCAAGTAGACCCATCCCACCCCTGGGGACGGGCGGACGGGGGCGGGGGGGTGGTGGTGGTGTCAGGCTCCACACTGAATACCTCTGATCTTAGCATTCCTTCACATGCCATTTGGCAAGTCCAAATCTGAAGGCTTCCTCATCACCCTGTCCCCAAACCTGCAGCTTTCCCTGTGCTCCCTGTGTCAGTTCCCTGGCATTATCAACCCACCCCCACCTATCACTCAAGCCTGAATATTCCTCAGCTCCTCCCACATCTCCCCCAAGCCGGTGCACTCTACTTCCTAACCTTTTTCACATGCAGTCAACTCCCTTCCGCCTGTCCCCACTGCAACTACCTATTTCCAGGGCAATTTACCTAAAGGGTCCTGCCTTCAGTCCTCCCCGCCCCCATCATCTCTTTTTAAGTCTCTGCAGCACTCACCTACCAGAGAGATTTTTCTACAATGTGAATACAGTTACGTCCTTCCACTTCTGCTGTTTTTCCACACTACCCCTGATGTGAAAAGGACTTCCAAGCCCCTGCTTTCTCACCCCCACCCAAGCACCTTCACCTCCCGAACTAGTCAGGGGCTTGCTTGCTTGTTGCTCTCAGGCCCTTTGCCCAAGCTGCTCCTTCAACCTAAAATAGATTCTAGATCTGCCCCTCCATTGCTCTTTGCTCTACTGTCGGTTGTTCAGTTAATAAATACTTACTGAGCATTTACTGCTTTGCCAGACTATGCGCTAAATGCTAAGGTTTTGCAGGGGTAAGAACAAAAAGCCGCCTGGCCACTTGGGGCTTACATCTTGGGGGTTACTGGTACCTCCCCTAACGCAAGGAGTGGGACACCTTCATCTGCCTTCCAGGTGCTTCCAATGCAAAGACCTGGAGGTCCCTTGATTCGGCCCATCTCGTGCTCACTCTTTCCCTAACAGTAACCAAGAGGTGTTAACGGGTGAACACCACGCTCCAGGTACGTTCAGGCCACACTGCGCATGCTCTCTGCGGTCCTGAATGCGAGTTCGCCTGCTGCGCCTCCCCGCGACTGGGAGTGGGAACGTCCGAGGACTCCCGACCCCTTCTGCCTTAATGGTACATCCCACGCGCGTGCGCCCGGGCAGCGGAACTAAGCCGCGGGGGGCGGGGCCTGTAGTGTCCCGTGACGGAAGTGCGGCGGCGTGCGGTTGAGCGCGCTTTTTGGAAGTTGGTTGTGGCGGCGAGGCCGAGGTAACTGTGCGGCGGGGGCGGAGGGGGAGGCTTCGCTCGCTGCCCGGGCGTAGGGCCTCAGCGCCTCAGGGAGGGAGTGGGTCTGTGAGGACTGGAGGCCTGCTGTTGCGAGCTGGCGCTCTGGTGTTTTCTCTGGCCTGTCTCCCGCCGCGTCCCTCGGGTTCCGCGGCTCCCTCCTCCCGGGCGGGCCACCCTCTCCGCCCTCCTGTTCTGCGTCTGAGACATCTCACCCCGTTTCACCTCTGTGGCCCGGTCACGGCCCGCATCGCCGGCCGCTTCGCTTCCAAGTTTGCGTTTCCGTGTTGCTCTCGGGGGAGCCCCGGCCCGGAAACCCGCGCGTTTCCCGTCCCTGAGCCGCGCTGGTGTCTGGACGAGAGGTGCTGCGCGCTTCGCAGTCGCCTGGTAGTTCATCTCTGGTTTTCGGCCGAATTTAGCAAATGCACCCGCTGAGATAGATTTCAGCGTGTTCTCCCTCTGGCTGCAAGGCTCTCTCGGTCAGTGTGCCCTTTCTGCATTTTCTCGGCCCTCCCCAGCCCCCCCACCCCACCTAGGCCCTGACGGGGGCGGGGGTAGTAATTAAGAGCATGGGATCTTGGGGTCTGGAGCTGAACAGGACTGGGTTTCATTTCTGCCTCTGCTACTACTGGCCTTCTAACCCTTGGGACAATTATGTAATCTCTCCAAATCCCGAAAGATCTTCATCTAAATTGGAACTAGTAACACCTACTTCATAGGGTTGGTATGAGGATCAAATTAGTGAATGTAAAGGGCTGGGGCCCAGGGCCTAGGGAGTTCAGTAATTCATTTGTTCAGCCAGTATTTATTGGGCACCTATTACAAGGGAGGTACTGGGGACGCCTGGGTGGCTCAGTCGGTTGGGAGTCTGCCTTCCGCTGGGGTCATGATCCCAGGGTCGTGGGAGGGAGTCCCAAGTGGGGCTCCTTGTTCGGCGGGGAGCCTGCTTCTGCCTCTGCCTGCCATTACCCCTGCTTGCGTGCTCTCTCTCTCTGACAAAATCTTAAAAACAAAAAAACAAGGGAGGTACTGTGATTAAGTACTGGAGGTTCGGTGGTAAACAAGACCAGACATGCCGCCCCCTCCCCCCGCCATGGAGTTTATAGTCAAGTGGGAGATACAGTCCTAATCTAGTAATTACAAAAACGTTAAAGGTGTAGTGAGGGTAAGAGAAATTACTGCTGCCTTGAAAAGATGTAATAGGGGAGTATTTAGGGGCACCTGGGTGGCTCAGTCAGTTTCTGCTCAGGTCCTGATCTCCGGATCCTGGGTAGGGCTGAGTGGGGAGTCATCTTGAGATTCTCTCTCCCTCTCCCCCTGCTCGCTCCCTCTCTTTCTCTCTAAATAAATAATTCTTAAAAAAAAAAAAAAAATAGGGGAACGTTTAACCTAGACTGAGCTTCTGGGGAAGTGTAGATTGAGCTGAGATCTGAAGGATTTGTAGGAATTAAAAGACTGGCGGGCAGGGGATGAAAGGAGGGGTATGTATAGAAGTTCCAGACTGAAAGTTAAGTGTAAGGGCCTGTGGCAGGAGAACTTGGGGGTTCGAAGGACTGAAAGCAAGGAGTATATAGTGATGAAGGGGAGTTAGGTGCTGGCCAGACCCTGCAGGACCTTTTAAACTGACTTCTGGATATTGGACTGATAGGACAGCAGTGGAAAGGCTCCGAAGAGTTTTAAGGTGAGGATGGAGGTGGAAGGAGTGTAAGCCACATAATCTGGTTTCTGTTTCAAAACGATTACTTTAGTTGCTGTGTGGCGGCCAAGTTAAAAGCTTTTGTAGTAGTTCAGGTGAGAGATGGTGGTGGCTGTGGAGTGATACGGCAGTAGTGGAGCCGAGAAGTAGACAGATCTGAGAGATGTTTAGGGGCTGACATTGCCAGGACTTGTCAGTGGATGTGAAGGATGAAGGTGAAATTGTGAAGAATGTTCTCCAGGAAAAAAAAAAAAGGATGTCCAGGCGTCTGGTTTCAGTAGCTGCGTGGAGGATAGTACATTTTATGGGGATGGGAAACAAGAAGAAATACAGGAGGGGAACAGGTCTTCGCACCAGTCTGCATTTCCCCCTTCCCATTATATTCCCATAGCTGCGCACTGAATCCTGCCTCCCAATAGGCTTCCATTTCATCTCTTCCTTTCCACGCCCCAGAGTCACCACCCTAATACAGGCCTTTGTGTCTGTCGCTAAAATAGCCCTCCATAACTTCTTAGTCTCTCCTCTTTGTCCTTACTCTCTCCCCACTTTAATCTATGTGTTGATGCCAGATTGTTTGCTCAAACACTTGTTCAGTCTGAAACAGGCCGAATCTGAATCAGGCAGATTTTCTTTTGCTCCAAAAATTTTGGTTGTTATCATTTACAGAATAAAATCTAAATCCCTTAATCTGTCATTTAAGATCTTGCACAATTTAGGGGCACCAGCCTGGCTCAGTTGGTAGAGCATGTGACTCTTGATCTTGGGGTTGTGAGTTCGAGCCCCATGTTGGGTGTAGAGATTACTTAAAAATAAAATCTTGAAGAAAAAAAAAAAAGATCTTGTACAGTTTATTCTCAGCCTGTCTTTCTAGCCTTTGTACTCATTGCTCCCCTACTTGAACTTCATACCTCTGTCCCTCATTTTCCCTAAATAGGTTTTTCAGATTCTCCTATGAAGAAGTCCTTTGTTCATGACATTCTCCTTCTCAGTAGTGTATAAAGTATACCATCTGGTTATCTTGACTATCTAAATTTAATTTCTAAGTTCCAGTTCAAGCTCTCTGCTGGGAAGCCTTCTTGACCTCTAGGCACACATTTATTTCATTAGTCTTGTTAATTTCTCATTTGTTTTTATACCATTTATTTTTTTTTAATTTATTTTTTTAGAGAGAGCAAGAGAGTGTGCACAAGCGAGGGGAGGGGCAGAGGGAGAAGCAGACTCCCCTCTGAGCAGGGAGCCTGATGCAGGACTTGATCTTAGGACCCTGAGATCATGACCTGAGCCAAAGGCAGACTCTTAACCAGCTGAGCCACCCAGGCACCCTGTTTTTATACCATTTAATTGGCACTTTGCATTTACAGTGTTGTTGATTTATTCATTTATCAAATACTACTTTAAGCTTATAATACATATTCTTGTGTATATGTTTATAATTATTTGATATACTGTTATGTGGCAGCTTTGTTCTAGGCAGTGTGCTAGGGAGATGCTAAAAAAATATAAAAATGTGGGCAAAAATTATGAGACTACTTGATTAGAATACAAGTTTCTAATATGGAAATTCCAGGGAATTCTCCAGATTATTTTGGCTTGGATAAGAATCACCTCTCATACTAGGGACGCCTGGGTGGCTCGGTTGTTAAGCGTCTGCCTTCGGCTCAGGTCATGATCCCAGGGTCCTGGGATCGAGTCCCACATCGGGCTCCTTGCTCAGTGAGGAGCCTGCTTCTCCCTCTCCCTCTGCTGCTCCCCCTGCTTGTGCTCTCTCTCTCTCTCTCTCTCTGACAAAAAAAAAAAAAAAAAAATTTTAAAAAAAAAAAAAAAAAGAATCACCTACTCATACTAACGAGTACCCACTGTTACATGGTCTATAATATGTATGAAATAGTTAACAGGAAAGAAAATAATCATTTAGAGAAAATAATTGTTTACTTCTGGAAGTTTCATCCAGCTCTGATACTTTCCCTACAGTTCCCTGATATGTGCAACAATGGACCAGAAAATAATATCTCTAGCATCAGAGAAAACAGCAGATAGACTGCAGGAATTTCTTCAGACCCTGAAAGAAGATTATGTAAGTATTAGGAAGCATGTTCTCCTAAAACCAAATGTCAAGCATGATGACAAATTCACAGGACATGTTAGAAAAATTATTCTGCCACTTCATCTACCTCCACTCTCCTTAGGAGACAATGATTTATTTGATAACTCAGATGTAAAGAAATGAGGAAGAGAAGTAGACAACATTCGTCTACAACTATATAACATTTAAACATTTATGCAACTGCATGTATATAAACAAATTAGTGTACTTTCAAGGTTCTTAGAACAATCCTATTTGAAGAGAATATCCGGACTATAGTTACATATGAGACATTTTGCCTATTGATATTCCTTTATTAATATTTTCCTTTAAAGAAGATTAGAAGCAGTAAAATATTTTTAAGTTATTATTTGAATCTTCTTACTCTCCTGATATACTTCCCTTTTTCCATAATAAGTGATCTCAGCTTATTCAGATTCCTGCATGGAAAGGAATCCCTGCTTAACATTAACTCTAAACATTAATATGTATGTCTGAACAAGTTAAGACTTTGAGTGTCATGTTTTTAAAGGAATTTTTGCATGCTTGTGTTGTGGTCATTGAAGCTAGGTATAATCTAGTTTGTAATCTCTGTTAATATGTGACACTATTGGGAATTATTGCAGGCATGGACTCAGGCTCTGTTTTTGGTTGGTTGGGTTTTTTTTTGTTTTTTTTTTGTTGTTGTTGTTACACAGGATTGCTTTTGTAGCACCTTTTTGAGACAATCCACTGCATGAGTTTCAACTTGGATCATTCTATAGACATTTAAGATTCGGTTAAAACTAGCTTTTAATTAATGTATTGATTTAGAATTTGTGTTTTATATGCTTCCAAAAGGAGTTTGAAGAGGCTTTAACATTTTAAGTAAAACTAAGAATTAGAACAAAATTCATGATATAAATAGATGCTGTGAATTACTTCTCTGATTCTTACTTATCCCTAGGAAGGATCCCTATCTCTTGGTTTTTGTAAAGATGGAATGAGTTAATGCTCGTAAACCATCTAATATCTAACAAATACTGAGAAATGTTAGCAAAGTTCCTTCACCAATATGGACACAGTCTTCTGAACATTTCTGTTAACATTTCCATTTTAAGTTTTATACCTTAAATTGAACACAGGACTTCACATGTTTTCTACCACTAGAGTAGAATGGACTAATGTTTCTCTTATTTCTCCATTAATGCAGAATCAGCTTGTTGGCCACAATATCATACTGTTGTCCCATTGCTCTTGCAAGCAACCAAAACCCCCAACTCATTTTTGCACATGTTGATATTAGGCTAGTTCCTTCATCTCTGAATTTCTATAGTTAGTTTTTAGAACCCACATACAAAATTTTACATTTGTATCTGTTAATTATCTTTTTAAATTAATTTCATTTTACTCCATCAAGATCTTTTTGTATCTTGATTCTGTTGACCAGTGTATTAGTCATTTTTTTTTTTATATCTTCTACAAATTTGTTAAGTATTCCAGCAATATATGCTTCACTTTATTTAATAAAATGTCCAAAGAAGATGTGCTTAAAATAAAGTATAAAACACATAAAGAAGTCCATGGCAAGACAGACTGACATATCCAGCAATAGGAAAATTCACATACGAAGATTTAGAGAGACTAGAGGAATCTAAAAGGGACTTTATATTTCACACAAATACTTAATGTGATTTTTTTTTTTTAAAGATTTTATTTATTTAATTGACAGAGAGAGACAGCGAGAGCAGGAACACAAGCAGGGGGAGTGGGAGAGGGAGAAGCAGGCTTCCTGCCGAGCAGGGAGCTCGATACGGGGCTCGATCCCAGGACCCTGGAATCATGACCTGAGCCAAAGGCAGACGCTTAAGGACTGAGCCACCCAGGCGCCCCACTTAATGTGATTTTTAACATATTCAAATATATCAGCGAAGAAGTAGAATCCATAAAATAAGAAGGAATAGATTTGGAAAACAATCAGAAAACTTCTAGAAATGAAAACCTTGATAGTTAACAGTAGACTAAACACTGCTAAAGAGGAAATCAGTGAAAGTGGAATACAGACCTTGGGATACCTAAACAAAGCAAAGATTGTAAAGAGATGGTAAATATGAAGAGTACTTAAAGTATGTGGCAAGACTTTACTAAGAGAATATATCTTCAGGGTGCCTGGCTAGCTCAGTCAGTAGAGCATGCAACTCTTGATCTTGGGATTGTGAGTTTGACCCCCCACATTGAGTGTAGAGCTTACTTAAAAAAAATAGATCTTTAAAGAAATATATATGTATCTTCTTAAACATGTAAAATGTTCACAAAAAATGATCATTGTGTCATATACTAGAGCACAAAGAAAACATTGATAGGTCCCATAAGGTAGAAATACATA
The DNA here is from genome assembly GCF_004348235.1 of Phoca vitulina. NCBI lineage: Eukaryota > Metazoa > Chordata > Mammalia > Carnivora > Phocidae > Phoca > Phoca vitulina. The sequence continues at coordinate 6,366,952 of NW_022589768.1, read as the reverse complement.
AACCACCCTCTTTGATCACAACTCAGTAAAAACTAGAAATGAGAAATGAAATAAAAAGTAAAAAAGTGTTTTGTTTTGTTTTGTTTGAGAGAGAGAGGAGGGGCAGAGGGAAAGAGAGAAAGAATCTTAGGTAGACTCCCCACTGAGCGTGGAGCCTGATGCAGGGCTTGATCCCCAATCCTGAGATCATGACCTGAGCCAAAATCAAGAGCTGGCACTTAACTGACTGAGCCACCCAGGTACCCCAAAAAGGTTTTCTACCTTGAAATAAAATACCTTCTAAAAAAACTTTTTGATAAAAAGGAATATACCAACAGAAATTACAGGACTTCTAAAAAATAATGAGAACACTACATATCAGTCTGTGGAATACTTTTAAAAATCACCTAAGTCAATTAAGAAATAAAATAAATGAATTAAATTATTGAAAGAGCAGTAAACAAAAGAAAGACACAAAGAAGAAACTACTAAAATGAAAGTGGAAACTAATCAAGTAGAGAACAGAAAACCAGTAGATCAAATTAATACATCAAAAGCCTGATTCTTTGAAAAAAATAGACAAAACCATTATCTAATCAAGAAAGTAATGTGCTAAACACAAATGTACAAAATAAGAAATGAGAAGGGGGAAATAACCTTTTTCTAAAAGATTTTTATTTGAGAGCATGAGCAGGGGGAGGGGCGGGGGAGAGGGACAAACAGACTCCTGGAGCCCAAGTCGGGGCTTGATCCCAGGACCCCAAGATCATGACCTGAGCTAAAGTCAGATGCTTAACTGATCAAGCCAACCAGGCGCCCCGGAAATAACTATTAATAAAGAGAAAATGTCAAAAATACTAAGAGACTACTTTGTACACATTTATGCAAATAAATTTGAAAATCTAGAGGAAATGGGTAATTAAGAACACAGAGGTTAATAAAATTGACCCAATTTGAGATGGAAAGCTTAACCAGACCAATTTATATAGAAGAAAAAGAGTTAAGTAGTTAATTCACAAGAAACACCAGGCTCAGATAATTTCATAGGAGACTTCTACCAAACTCTTAGAAATCAGAGATTAGAGATAGACAGTCTTAATGCTACAGAATTTTTTGACAGCGTATATAACACAGAAAAAAATGTACATACATAAGGAAAACTTCTAGATGCTTTTATAAAGCATAACCTTGATACCCTAAACCCGATAAAGATAGCATACAGGAGGGGAGCCTGGGTGGCTGTGTCTCTCCCTGTCAAATAAATAAATAAATAAAATCTTAAAAAAAAAAAGATAGCATATGGGATGCCTGGGTGGCTCAGTCAGTTGGGTGTCTGCCTTCAGCTCAGGTCATGATCCCAGGATCCTGGGATTGAGCCCCACATTGGGCTCCTTGCTCAGCGGGGAGCTTGCTTCTCCCTCTGCCTGCCGCACACTCTCTCTCTCTCTCTCTGACAAATAAATAAATAAAATCTTAAAAAAAAAATAGAAAAAGAAAATTAAAGGGTATTTTCATTTACGGACATTGATGCAAAAATCTTAAATACTAGGGAACAGATTCCAATACCACATGAAAAGAAAATATGTCATGACTAAGTGGAATTTATTCCAGAAATACAAAGTTGGTTCAGTGTTAGAAAGTCTATTACTCCAAAGACCCTATGATTATCTTCATAAGTTAGAGAAAGCCTTTGAAAAAATCACCCATTCCTGGTAAAAACTCTTTGAGAAAATGGGAATGGGGGTCTATTTCCTTAACATGATAAAATGTATGTGTAAATCCTAAAGTCAGCATCTCAATGGGAAACCCTAGGGGCATGGTAATGAGACTACTGAGATCAGGAACCAGGCAGCCTACTCTTTCCACTGTGATTTAACGTTGTCCTGGTCTGTGAGCCAATGCAGTTAAACTAGAGAAAACAATGAAAGGCATAGGAATAGGAAAAAGTATAAAACCATCTGTCTTTGCAGATGTCATACTAGTATACCTGGAAAACCCTGAAGAATCTGTGATCAAACCATCTACAACAAGAAGTCAGCAAGGTAGCAGAATACAAAATTATGTAAAAATAGCATTTCATACACATAGCAGAAACGAAGTTCATATAGAAAAATAGGCAAGAATAGCTAGGAAAACACTGAAATGGAAGATATCTGAGGAAGGACCAACCCTACAAGATACTAAATGTACCAAAAATCCTCTCTAATTCAGTGTGGTATTGGTGCATGAAGAGAAGAACAGATAATGGAATAACAAAGTCTCAAAATAGACCCAACTACATATAAAATTTAGTATATGATAAAGTGGTATTCCAAATAATTGGGACAAAGATCGTATTTAATAAATGGTGTTGGGACAACTAGATAGCCATTTAGGAAAAAAATAGATAAAATTAGATTTATTCTTCATATACTGTTCAAGAATAAGCTCCACACGAATCAGGTCTAAATGTAAAAAAAAAAAAAATCTAGGGTACCTGGGTGGCTCAGTCGTTTAAGTGTCTGATTGCACCTCAGGTCATGATTTCAGGGTCCTCGGATCAAGCCCCGCCCCCTCCTTTTCAGGCTCTGTGCTCAGTGGGAAGTCTGCTTGTCCCTTCCCCCTTGTGTGTGCACTCTCTCTAAATCTTAAATCTAAATATTAGAAGAAAACGGTTGAGATTCCTCTTTTTAATTTCAGTGCAGAGAAGGCTTTTCTAGGACTCAAAATCTAGATACACTAAAAGATTGATAAATTTACCTACATATAAGTAAAATTTACATGACCAAAAACACCATAAGCAGAATCAAAACACAGATGACAAATTGGGAGAAGATAGTTGCAACGTACCACAGATAAAGGGTTAATATCCCTAATTCATAGATAACTAATAATAATTGAGGGGGGAGGCCAAAAATCCCATAGAAAAAGAGCAAAAGGAATGAAGAGGATAATGACAAAAAGACATAAAAATGGCTGTAAACATAAGAAAAGATGCTTCACTCGTAAGAGAAATACTAATTAAAATGAAACTGCTACTATTATCTGTCAGAGTAGGAAAAAAATGAACACCTTGTCTATACACTCTTGGTGAGATTGGGGAAAGAGTCACTCATACATTGCTGGTAGGAATGCAAAAATGGTAAGACCATGATTAGAATTTGATGCTATCTAACAAAACTACTTAAATATATTTCCCCTCAACCCACTCATCCCACATCTAGGAATACCCTAAAGATGTACCTCCAACAATATGAAATTATATTACGCACTATGTGCTTGAATCTGTAAAAAAGAATGAAGTTCACTATGGACTGATAATGATTTCCAGGAGATATTAAGTTAAAAAGGCAAAATGAAAAATGTGTACTTTCTACCTTTTATATAAGAAAGAAGGGAAATAAAGCATACATATATCTGTGTATCCTTACAAAAAAGAAACTCAGGAAGAATTCCATAACCATACTGAAGGTGAGGAGGTAGAAAAAAAGAACTAATCCAAGTATTTGACTATATACCCTCAGTCTTGGGCAGAGGACTGAAGGGAGAAATATAAATAAACCATGAAGTTTTTAAATAGGATTATTTAATGTAGTGATATGTGCAAAGCAATTCTGAAATGATTTTAGATGTATTACAGGGTTCAGCAAATGAGTAAATGTGTTGACGTTGGGAAGTCAGCATTTCTACTGTGGTAGAAGGGACAAATATAGGATATAGGAAGGCAAGAAAGAACCCTGTGGGGATTAATTAGAAATGGAAGTGTTGATATGAACTTAATGACTTCTCACATATGTGTACATATATGCATATCTACACATACATGTATATTTGTATGTATTTACATATACATGCATATATATATATATTTAGCTCTGTTCACTGAAAGACCTAAGATGTGGCAACAAAGATACCACAGTAGTAACAAGCACAGCCATGACTTAGATCTTTGGTCTCTAATACTCATTCCTCACTAAAAGGAACCAGGGCTTTTCAGAGAAATGGCTGCTTTCAAGAGTGGGCCATGATAGATACAAGATGAGCCTGCAACATCTTGCTGAGCCAGAAAGTAAAGAAGTTCTCAGAAAAAATGATGAGGGCATGTCACAAGGACATATGATCTAACTCAGAGGGGTTCTACCACCTAGATCTGAGGCTATTAGAACATCAAAATAATTAAGTTCAGTTATGAATTATAAGACTTTGAAAAATAAATTTGTGATTCCATACTGATAATAAATAAATTTTAGGGAGAAGGAAGGTCTCTTGCTTACTGTGCTAGCATTAGAAAATCATCATTTTGCAGCTGTCATGATGAAGATTGGATCAGGCAAGAAACCAGTGGATGCTAAATCCAGGGAGAATTTTCTTTTTCTTTCTTTTTTTTTGCTTTTTATTTTGAGCTACTTTTAGACTTACAGAAAAGTTGTGTGGGGCGCCTGGGTGGCTCAGTTGGTTAAGCGACTGCCTTCGGCTCAGGTCATGATCCTGGAGTCCCGGGATCGAGTTCCGCATCGGGCTCCCTGTTTGGCAGGGAGTCTGCTTCTCCCTCTGACCCTCCTCCCTCTCATGCTTTCTGTCTCTCATTCTCTCTCTCTCTCAAATAAATAAATAAAATCTTTAAAAAAAAAGAAAAAAAAAAAAAGTTGTGTGTATCCCTCCCATAGCATCTTACATAACCTTAGAATTTTAAGAATCAAGAAATTAACATGGGTACAATACCATTAGCAAACCTAAAGACCCTATTCAGACTCTATATGGTAGTTTTTCCACTGATGTCATTTTTTTCCCCAAGAATGCCACTCAGCATACTACATTGCACTTGTTATTTTTCCCTGATTTTTGAGTTTGCAGCATTCCTCAGTCTGTCTTTGTTTCTCATGATCTTGATAACCCTGAGGAGTATTGATCAGTTATTTTGCTGAATGTCCCTCAGTTGGTGCCTGCCTGGTGTGTCTCATGATTGGACTGAGGTCTCATCCCTGGTAGAAGGACCCCAGAGATGGTGCCTTGCCTTTTTCAAGTGTATTGTATCGCTGGGCTCATGGTGTCTGTGTCATTCCTGGTGGTATTGACTTTGATAACCTGTTAATGGTAGTTGTTGCTGGGCTTTTCCATTATACAAGGGGAAAACTAGATGAGGAGCAGGATATGTGCATGGTCAAAGTGTCTCCCTACAAACTGCTCACTGGTTGTAATTATAAAGTGGGAAAATCAAGCAAAACATTTGACTGAGTGACCAGAATTAATATTACCAGTGAGGGATAGATGGACATCACATGCCTCCAGGTGTGATACTATGAGAAGGACACAGTATCACCTGTGTTCTGACTGAGAATGCATAAACTCAGTGTAATCATGAGGAAACATCAGACATTGCAAAATGAGGGCTGTTCTATTTAAAAAAAAAAAAAAGTCTATATCTGGACTGTGCCATTAACTTGATAGTTTCAGTCTACCAATTAAAAGAAAAATGTTAAAGCCTTCCAAAGTAACAAGGATACATAATCTTACTTCGTTTACTTTTGTGTTTTAAAATGCAGTAAATGCAGTAAAAAGCATAAAGTGAAAAAGGAAGAGGAAAGATTATGTAAGTGGAGGGAGGAAGGAGAGCAGAGGACAGAGGGAGTAGAAGAGAACTATTCGTTGAGTACCTGTGTGTTAATTCTCTCCTGTCATCTAATTGAATCCTCCTAACTGTCCTTGGAGGTAGGGAAATGGACACACATACAGTGAAATAACTTGACTGAGATTATGAAGCCAGTAAATGGCATGGCCAGGATTCATCATCTGATTCTAGGTCCAGTTTTTTTTTTTTTTTTTCCCCATGCCATACTGCCTTCTAATGAAACTGAAATTGTTTCAAGAAGAGTCAGGGTTTCAGTGTTTATAGCAGCAGTGTCCACAACAGCCAAACTATGGAAAGAGCCCAGATGCCCATCGACAAATGAATGAATAAAGAAGATATGATATATATACTCAATGGAATACTAAGCCATCAAAAAAAGAAAAAGAAAAGAAATCTTGCCATTTGCAACGATGTGGATGGAATTAGAGTATTATGCTAAGCGAAATAAGTCAATCAGGAAAAGACAATTATATGATCTCACTCATATGTGGAATTTAAGAAAACAGGATCATAGGGGAAGGGGGGGGGAAAAAAGACAAAATCAGGGAAACAAACCATAAGAGACTCTTAATCGTAGGAAACAGAGGGTGGCTGGAGGGGGAAGGGGTAGAGGAATGGGGTAACTGGGTGCTGGACATGAAGGAGGACACGTGATGTAATGAGCACTGGGTATTATATAAGACTAATGAATCACTGACCTCCACCTCTAAAACCAATAATATGTGTTAATTAATTGAATTTAAATTAAAAAAAGAAACCGGAAAAAAAAACCCGAATTTTAGAAATGCCATTGGAAAACCTACAGGATTTTTTTCTGTTTCTTTTGAAAGGCCAAATATGAATTAGAAATTTGTGGTGTATTATTTTATTTAAAAAAAGTTAAAAATGAATTAAAATAAAATGAGGATAAAAAATTTTAAAAAAAGTAGAGTCGGGGTTTCTCAGCCTTTGCACTGTTCACGTTTTGGACTGGATAATTCTTTGTCGAGGGGTGTTGTCCTGTGCCTAAAACATCCTGTAGGGTGTTTTAGGAGCATCCCTAGTCCTATCCATTAGATGATCGTAATACCCTTCCAGTTATGACAACTGAAAATGTCTCCAAGCATTGCCCAGTGTACTCTGGGGGTTGGGAGGAGGGACAAATTCAGCGCTGGTTGAAAACTACCCTTTTCTGAGGGCTATGTCAAGGGCTGAGTATTCTGCTGGCAGTTCCAGGTGGAGAAGTCAGGTACTTCCTTATTACCTATTTAAAAAGGGAGATAAACAGACTCTAGTCAGAAAGACCAGGCCCATGTAGTTGCAGAAGAGAACAGATTCAGTTTTATTCGTCTTGGCTTCTGTGACATTCATTTCTCTGGATATTGTCACCTTCTCCATCTTTGCTGGCTTCTGATTCTCTTTTTAATCCTTGAATGTTGGTGTTTCTCCTCTCTTTATGTCTCTTCCTGAATCATCTCCTGTGTTCCCATTGAACTCTTCCCAGGTTCCATTTTGGCATATCCAGTTGACTACTTGGCATTTCCACTTGGATATCTTAAGAGTAGTAGTTCTGAGTCCCACGGCAGATTTGCTAAATCAAAAACTGGGGCCTTGCAATTTGTTTTAACAAGCCCTCTGGGTGATTTAGATGCTTAATACCAGATTTTCACCATGTCAATGGCTGGTGCCACCATCTATCCAGTTAGTTGCTTAAGCCAGAAGTGTAAGAGTTCTTGATTTCTTTTTCTTCAGCACCACCCCCTTTTCACTTCTAAACCATGTGGAGGTCTGTCTTAGTCCATTCAGGCTGCTATAATACGACAGGGGCGCCTGGGTGGCTCAGATGGTTAAGCGTCTGCCTTCGACTCAGGTCGTGATCTCCAAGTCCTGGGATCGAGCCCCACGTCGGGCTCCCGGCTCGGTGGGGAGTCTGCTTCTCCCTCTCCCTCTGCCTCTCCCCCTGCTTGTGTGTTCTCTCTCTCTCTCTCTCTCTAATGAATAAGTAAAATCTTTGAAAAAAAAAGAAAAGAAAATATGACAGACTGGGTGGCTTATAAATGAGGAACATTTATTTCTCATGGTTCTGAGGCTAGAAGTCAGATGAGAGTGCCAGTATGGTGAGATGAAGGCCCTCTTCTGTCTGGGTTGCAGGCTTCATGTTGTATCCTTACATGGTGGAAGGGGCTAGAGAGCTCTGTGGGATCTCTTATAAGGGGACTAATCCCATTCATGAGAGCTCTACTCTCATGACCTAATTATCTCCAAAGGTCCCACCTCCAAATACTGTCACATTGGGCATTAGGATTCCAACATGTGCATTTAGGGGAGGACATAAACATTCAGACCACAGCAAAGTCCTATTAATTCGAGCCCTCAAATATATCTTCAGTCTGCTTTTCTTCATCTTCTTTATTAGTTTGCCAGGGCTGCCGATTATAAAAGTAGCACAAACTGAGTAGCTTAAACAAAAATTTATTTTTATAGTTCTGGAGATTCGAAGTCCAAGATCACAGTGCTGGCAGTGTTAGTTTCTTTGAGGCTGTGAGAATCTCACCTAGCTTCTGGTGGTTTGCTGACAATTTTTGGTGTTCCTTAGCTTCTATCACCCTGCTCTCTGCCTTCATTTTCACACGGCACACTTGTTGTGCATGTGTCTCTGTGTCCAAGATTCCCCATATAATGATAGTCATATTCACACCAACTGTAATGACCTCAACTTAACTAACTACATTTGCAAAAGCCCTATTTTCAAATAAGGTTACATTCTGACGTCCTGGGGTTTAGAACTCCAACATGAATGGTGGTGATGGGGGGGGGACTTTAAAAGTTCAACCAGTAATATCTCCCCTGCTATTTGGGCTAGGCCACTATCATATCTCACTTTGGAACACTATGGCAGTCTCCTAACATATCCCTATTTCACTCTTAAGCCTCCCACAAGCCATTCTCTACATAAGGAGCAAGAGTGATTAAAAAAAAAAGAAAGTATCCTATCACTATGCTCTTTTCTCTTTAGTAAGTTCTGTTGTACTTAGACAGTTGTAGAGTGAGGATACGAATAAATTTCAGTCTTGACAGCCCTGTATCATGTTAAGTTCTACCCTGCTCTATCTAAATCAGTGATATTTGTGGTACCTAAAGTCTCTGAAGGGTATGAACCTGACAGCTGATTCATACTGGGAATGTCGGTCATTGGGTTAGAGAAATTGTTGCCAGAAACTTGTAGCTTTTTCTTTCTTTGATTGCAGTTGGCTGATCTCCTTCAGAATCAGGCGGTGAAAGGAAAAGCTGCTGGAGCACTCCTGCGAGCCATCTTCAAAGGTAATAATTAATACCACTCCTACCTGCCTGGGTTTGTTAGATTTGTTTACTTTGGGCACATATTGCTGCTTTTCTTACTTTTGAAGCCACACTGAGACTTCCTGTGTTTGGGGGTTTTTACAAAATCAACTAAAGCAGCAGTCTCCTTTCTTAGGGACTCAAATAATTTTACTTAAGGGGATTGAAGTGGGCACTTGAGATTGTATCGCTGGTTTGGGGCCTATAAAGGATGCATTTCATAAAATGCACTTTGGTTTACTTGTGCTTTTAAAATTGTGGAGAAGAGAACAGCAATGTTTACTACTTAACCTGTGCTTAACAAGGGTCAAAGGAGCTCTGGGGTTTAATGACTTGGAATATCTCTGTTGACTTCTATATTACGTTACCACCAGCACTGAGTGAGGATGATGATTTCTCCATATCCTTGTCAACCCTTGTTACTGTCTGTCTTTTTCATTGTAGCCATAGTAGGGAATGTGAAGTGGTATCTCACTATTGTTTTGATAAGCATTTCCCTGATGGCTGATGATGTTGAGCATCCTTTCATGTGCTTACTGGCCATTTCTGTATCTTCTTTGGAGAACTGTCTATTCAGATCATTTGCACTTTAAAAAATTGGGTTGTCTTTTTATTATTGAGTTGTAATAGTTCTTTATATGTTCTAGATACATGTCCCTTATTAAATATATGGTTTGCAAAAATTTTCTCCCATTCGGAGTTGTTTTTCACTTTTTTGATAGTATGCTTTGAAGCATAAAGTTTTTTGACGTCCATTTTATTTTCTTATAGCTTGTGCTTTGAGTGTTTTATCTAAGAAACCGTTGCTTAGTCCAAAGGCATGAAGATTTAAACCTATGTTTTCTTTTCAAAGTTTTATAGCCTTAGCTTTTACATTTAGATCTTTGATCCATTTTGAATTTATGTTTGTATATGGTGTGAGGTAGGAGTCCAACATCATCTTTTCTTGTTTTCAGTAGCACCCTTACTGAAAATCAATCGCCCATAAATGTGAGGGTTTATATCTAGACTCACAGTTCTAGTCTCTTAATCTATATATCTCCTTATGTCGGCACCACACTGTCTTGATTACTATAATATTGTAGTAAGTTATAAAATTGGGAAGTTTAAGTCCTCCAACTTTGTTTTTCTTCTTCAGGATTATTTTGGATATTCTGGGTCCCTTGTGTTTCCATATGAATTTTAAGTCAGCTTGTCAGTTTCTGAAAAAAAGGAAGCTGGGGTTTTAGTAGGGATTGTGTTGAATCTGTTTATGAATTTGAGAAGTATTGCTATCTTAGCATAAGTCTTCCGTTACATGAACATGGGATGTCTTTCCATTTACTTAGGTTCTCTTTATTTCTTTCAGTGATATTTTATAGTCTTCAGAATACAAGTCTTATACATACTTTTCTTAAATTTATTTCTAAGTATTTTTTTGATGCTACTGTAAATGGACTTTTCTTAATTTAGTCATTTAATTGTTCATTGTTAGTATATAGAAATGCATGGGGCACCTGGGTGGCTCAGTCGGTTAAGTGGCTGCCCTTGGCTCAGGTCATGATCCCAGGGTCCTGGGATCGAGCCCCGCGTCAGGCTTCCTGCTCAGTGGAGAGCCTGCTTCTCCCTCTCCCTCTGCCTGCTGCTCGGCCTACTTATGCTCTCTCTCTGTCAAATAAATAAAAACCTTAAAAAAAATAAAAAAAAGAACTGCAGTAAACTTTTTTAAGATTTTATTTTTAAATTTATTTATTTGGAGGAAGAGAACGAGCAGGTGGGGGGAGGGGCAGAGGGAGAGAGAGCGAGAATCTCAAGCAGGTTCCATACTTAGCACAGAGCCCGATGCAGGGCTCAATCTCAAGACCCTGAGATAAGATTTTATTTTAAGTAATCTCAAAAGGGGCGCCTGGGTGGCTCAGTCAGTTAAGTGTCTGCCTTTGGTTCAGGTCACGATCCTGGGACCCTGAGATTGAGCCCTGCATCAGGCTCCCTGCTCAGCGGGGAGTCTGCTTCTCCCTCTCCCTCTGCCTGCTGCTCCCCCTGCCTGTGCTCTCTCTCTCTTTGTCAAATAAATAAATAAAGTCTAAAAAAAAAAAAAGGTAATCTCTATGCTTAACATCGGACTCAAACTCACAACCCCAGATCAAGAGTCCAATGCTCCACCGACTGAGCCAGCCAGGTACCGCCCTCTAATAATTTATTTTTTGTGGATACTTTAGGGTTTTCTATAAACAAGATTATGTCATTTATGAATAGGGATAATTTTACTTGTTTTTCAAACTAGATGCCTTTTCTTTTTTTCTTTTCTTTTTTTTTTTTTAAGATGTTATTCATCAGAGCACGAGCTGGTGGGGGGGGCGTGCAGAGGGAGAAGCAGGAGACGCGGGGCTCATCCCAGGACCTGGGGACCATGACTTGAGCTGAAGGCAGATGTTTAACCAACTGAGCCACCCAGGCGCCCCTGTCCTTCATTTTTGAAGGATAGTTTTTCTGATTGTAGAATTCTTGGTTGACAGTCCTTCTTTTCAGCAGTTTTACTATGTTATCCCGTCTCCTTCTGCCTTTCAATGTTGTGGGGGGTTTTTTTGTTTGTTTTTATTGTTGTTTTTTTAATGAGAAAACAGCTGTTAATTATATTGAATATCTGTTTCCCAGATGACTTGCTCCTCTGTTATTGCTTTTAAGGTTCTCTCTTTGTCTTTGACTTTTTTTTTAAGTGTACAGTTCAGTGGCCCTAAATACAGTAATTACTCTGTCTAGAATTCCAATACTATGTTGAATAGAAGTGGTGAAAGTGGTAAAAAAAAAAAATCAAAAAAAAAAAAAGTGGTGAAAGTGGGCATCCTTGTATTTTTCATGTTTTATGGAAATGCTTTTAATCTTTAATAATTGGGTATGATGTTAGTTATGGGTTTTTCACATATGGCCTTTGTTATAATGAGGTGTCTTTGATTTTAACTGCTAATATGTCTAGGTGTACTTGTGTTTATCATTGGACTTTATTGAGTTTCTTAAATGTGCAAATTAACGTTCATTAAAATTGGGAAGTTTTTGGCCATTTCTTCTTTTGCCCCTTTCTGTCTTTTGGAACTTTCATTATGTCTGTGTTAGCACTCATGATGATACCCCACAGGTCTTTGAGGCTCTGTTCATTTTTTTTCTCTTTCTTTCTGTCCCTCAGACTGGATAATCTCAGTTGCTCTATCTTTGAGTTCTCTGTTTCTTTCTTCCACCAGGTCAGATCTCCTGTTGAGACCTTGTTGTGATTTTTCAGCTCAATTATTGTACTTCTAATTTCAGAATTTTTATTTACTTATTTACAATTTCTTTTTTTCATATTTATTTGAGAGATAGTGTGAGCATGCATGCATGCACATGAGCGGGGGTTGGGGGAGCAGGCAGGAGAGAATCCTCAAGCAGACTCCATGCTGATTGCGGAGCCTGATGAGGGGCTCGGTCTCATGACCCTGAGATCATGACCTGAGCTGAAATCAAGAGTCAGATGCTCAACCAACTGAGCCACAGTGGCGACCCTGCTTATTTACAATTTCTGTCTCTTTGTTGATAGTCTCTATTTAGGAGACAATTCCTTTAGTTCTTTAGGCATCGTTTCCATCTTTGAACATACTGAAAATAGCTGATTTAAAATCTTTGTCTAGTAATCTAACATCTAGTCTCTGTCAGGGACAGTTTCTAGTTCTCTTTTTTCTTGTATATGGCCCATACTTTTGGGACATTTTAAATGATATTTTGTGGGAATTCTGGACATCAGATACCATTTTCCTCTCCCAGGATTGTTGATGGTTTTCATTATTTTGTCAGTTTTCTTACTGCTTTTATGGAGGAGAGGATTTTCTGAGGTCTTTATTATTCTGCCATTCCTGCTGACATTACTCAGTTATGTTTTGAAGTGGAGTATGTTAAAGACATTTAATTTGGGTTACTGGACCCAAAAAGGCTCTAAGGTATATTAAGGTATTTCTCCGGGGCACCTGGGTGGCTCAGTTGGTTAAGCAACTGCCTTCAGCTCAGGTCATGATCCCAGGGTCCTGGGATGGAGCCCTGCATCGGGCTCCTTGCTCAGCAGGGAGCCTGCTTCTCCCTCTCCCTCTGCCTGCTACTCCGCCTGCTTTTGTGCTCTGTCATAAATAAAGAATCTTTAAAAAAAAAAAAGTTATTTCTCCTTTTGGTACTATGAATTTGTTTTAAAAATTAATGATGTAAGTGGAAGAAGAAAAGATGACATTTCTCATCTGCCTAATTTAAGTACTTTTGTAAAGCTCCTAAATATTGCTGTTCTAAACATTCTAGTCATCAGTAGTTTGTTAATTCTACTTCTATATTAAACTATAAAGCTGTTTGTTTTTCCTGTTTGCCCTTCAACTTTTTAAGATTTCTTCCTTTATTCTTTCTTTGTTTCTGTACCACTCGTTTAAAACAATAAGGTTCCCCCTGCTCTGAGGAAGCTGGAGCTCTTAGGAGACTTAAGATATACATTTGTTGTATCCACTTAGTGGAATCAGGGGATTTGCAGAAAGAAGTAGCATCTGAGATCATAGGATTACTAATGCTAGAGGTAAGTTGGAAAAGAAAAACTTTTTTGCTTTTGGGTAGATTTGGGGGCGGGGGTTGTAATTTGTTGAGGGAGGGTAAACTTAAATGTGCCAAACCTAGCATAGTTCCTATTTATGAATAAGAACTACTGTTAAAAAAACAGAATAGGGCACCTGGGTGGCTCAGTCGTTAAGCGTCTGCCTTCGGCTCAGGTCATGATCCCAGGGTCCTGGGATCGAGTCCCACATCAGGCTTCCTGCCCGGCAGGAAGCCTGTTTTTCTCTCTCCCACTCCCCCTGCTTGTGTTCCTGCTCTCGCTATCTCTGTCTCTGTCAATAAATAAATAAAATCTTAAAAAAAAAAAAACAATAGATGATGGATGGGCCATAAACCCATGTTTATGTTAATTTCTGATACTGTGGACATCTGATATCTTTGAAGAGTATTTGAAAACATTGGAGAACTGATGGAGGATTCTGACCTTTGAAATCTTTTACAATTATAAGTTTGTACCAGAGCAGGATCCCTTATAGGACCAGTTCAGGGTTTCAGTGCCAGTTCTATTAGTTCAGCAAGAGGCACTATTTTGTGGAAAGAGATACCAAACATCTGTTCTGCTTAACATTTTCTTTATCCCATGAATTTTTAGGCTCACAATTTTCCAGGATCATTACTGCTTGAATTAGCCAAGGAGTTTATTAGTGCTATCAAAGAGGGCAGCTTAACCAATGGAAAGTCTTTGGAGTTATTACCCATTATTCTCACTGCCCTTGTTGCCAACAAGGAAAATCTGGATTATGAAAAAGGTAATTTTCTTCCAATTTTAGTGGCTTTTTTGCTCGTTACTTAATCAAATTTATTTCTCAGTGTATTTTGCATTTCTAGGTGAACTGAGTGGGGAAGAATGTAAGAAGCAGTTGATTAACACCCTGTGTTCTGGCAGGTAAGTCTTATTAATGTGTAGCACTTTCTCAGATGTACAAGTGGCCAAAAAAAGGATTACAGTTTATTTCAGGAATTTGTATCACTAAGTCTTTAGTCTTTTTTTTTTTTTTGGTTATAATGTACAACTGTAAAACCATTTATGTAGTCCACGATGAATTTTTGAGAGATTACTTACTATATTTTCTGTTCTAAGACTGCATATAGTTTCTATTTACTTGACTGTTCATCTTAACACAGTTTCGTCCTCTAGCATTAATTTGGAGTCCCAAGGTCCTTAAGGCTGAGAAGTCATCCTGCTGCTATATCTTTTCTATTTTTTTATTTTTATTTTATTTATTTATTTTTTTAAAGATTTATTTGAGAGAGAGAGAATGAGAAAGAGAGAGTACATGAGGGGGGAAGGGTCAGAGGGAGAAGCAGACTCCCTGCTGAGCGGGGAGCCCGATGCGGGACTCGATCCTGGGACTCCAGGATCTGACCTGAGCTGCAAGCAGTTGCTTAACCAACTGAGCCACCCAGGCGCCCCTTATATTTTTTTTTAAATGAGTAGGATATTTAAGTAATGGTTGTATCTTTAAGCCAGAAATATGGGAATCTACCTTAAGGAAAGACTCCAGCATAATAAGAAAATCCTCATACATGAACATGTTCAACCCAGAAAATTGTGACCCACTTATGCATACAATAATAGAGAAATGTAAGTTAAGGTATATAACCTATGTAAGTTAAGGTAGAGCCACTCCATGAAATTTAAACCCATTAAAAGTGAAATATATAAAACCATCAAAGATGAAAAATCCTTACTAGTCAGTGAAATAAAGAGAATACTAAGTTGTGTAATACAATGATTACATTTGGGTACATTTTTTTTTTTTTAAAGATTTTATTTATTTATTTGAGAGAGAGAGAGAGAGCATGAGAGGGGGGAGGGTCAGAGGGAGAAGCAGACTCCCTGCTGAGCAGGGAGCCTGATGCAGGACCCAATCCCGGGACTCCAGGATCATGACCTGAGCCAAATGCAGTCGCTTAACCAACTGAGCCACCCAGGCGCCCAACATTTGGGTACATTAAAAAGAAACAGAAGGGAGCACCCAGGATTACCTAAATCAGAAATAACAGCTTTTATGGTTCTTTACATAAGATCCTTAACATACATAATTTTAAGTAGGTATCAGCTCACATGTGCTTATCCATTTATTCATTTGTTTTTAAATTAAAAAAAAATTTTTTTAAAGATTTTATTTTTGGGACTCCTGGGTGGTTCAGTCAGTTGGGCGGCTGCCTTCGGCTCAGGTCATGATCTCGGGGTCCTGGGATCGAGTCCCACATCGGGCTCCTTGCTCAGCGGGGAGCCTGCTTCTCCCTCTGCCTCTGCCTCTCCGCCTGCTTGTGCTCTCTCTCTCTCTCTGACAAATAAATAAAATCTTAAAAAAAAAAAAAAAAAAAGATTTTATTTTTAAGTAATCTCTATACCCAACATGGGGGTCAAACTCAACCCTGACATCAAGAATCACATGCTCCTCCGACTGATCCAGCCAGGCACCCCTCATTTGTTTTTAATACACTGAAGAGTTTATTCCATACACATTGTAATATACCTTGCATTTTTCATTTAACACATCTGTTCATGTCAGTATACACAACTCTACATCATTCTTTTTAATAGTTCCGTACTGTTCTGTTATAAATGGCTAATCTCCAGTTGTTAAGAGTGGTGTTTTTTTTTTTTTTTTTTTTAAGATTTTATTTATTTATTTGATGGAGAGAGAGACAGCGAGAGAGGGAACACAAGCAGGGGGAGTGGGAGAGGGAGAAGCAGGCTCTCCGCCGAGCAGGGAGCCCGATGTGGGGCTCGATCCCAGGACCCTGGGATCATGACCTGAGCCGAAGGCAGATGCTTAACAACTGAGCCACCCAGGCGCCCCAAGAGTGGTGTTTTTTTTTCCCAATAAATAATATATGGTTATTTGGTTTTTTGCTGTCATAAAAAGTGTTGCAATGAACATCCTTATGTATCTAGGTGACTTTTTATAAGCATGTACTTGGGATATATTTCTAATACTGTAGAAATTAGGGGGGTTTCTGGTTATGTGCATTTTTAAACTTGATAAGTATTGCCAGCTTGTCTTTCCAGAAGGTTTATACCAGTATACTCTCTAAAATAGTATGTGGAGAGCATTTGTTTCCCAAAATTCCCAGCATTGAATATCATCAGACTTTGATTTTTGCAGTTTTATAGGTTAAGAGCTGTTATTTCATTGATTCTTTGATCTTGTTTTCCAGTGGTACCAAATCAAACTTGAAATGGCCTTAATTTTTTCCCTCCTTATTAATTTTACAAAGTAATACGCAAATAAGTTAAATTGAGATATTCTTTGTCCTTTTCTTTAACCAGATGGGATCGGCAATATGTAATCCAACTCACCTCCATGTTCAAGTAAGCATCATTATTCCCTTTCCTCGTTTTACCCTGCTATGTGAACTTGCCTGCTAGAAATTGAAATTTAGCAAGCTCAAACACTACTGTCCTCCAAGTAAGAGTATTGGTGCCTCTCTTTTCTGTTATAGGATTTTCTCCCCTCCTTTTTACTTTAATTGCTTATTTAAACTATAACTATGAACTATATTTAAACTGTATTATTTAAACTATAACTATATAAACTATGATTTTTTTCCAATATGACTTTGCTTATGTAAGGCTTTGGCCCCCTTTAAGGTTCTCTGTTAGATAAAAACCAAAGAGGCACTTATAATATTCTAATATCTCCCGAATTAGACCATAGCTCTGGCCTTGAGAGTCTTTGATTCACAGGGATGTCCCTCTGACTGCGGAAGAGGTGGAATTTGTGGTGGAAAAAGTGTTGAGGATGTTCTCCAAGTTGAATCTTCAAGAAATACCACCTCTGGTCTATCAGCTTCTGGTTCTCTCCTCAAAGGTAAAAAAAAAAAAAAATATATATATATATATATATTTTAAACTTCAGTGGAATGATCAGTTAGGACCATTCAGCTTATTCATACTCTTGATTTACATACTAGGGCATAGATGCTTTCATTTCATGTCTGATGATATGATGGATAAAAGGGTCATACTCTTCAGCCAAGGAAAGCATACATGACTCTTGTACTCCCACAGCCTGTGTGGGGGGGGAAGCAGAAGGGATAAAGATCTCACAAAAGGGTGGACTATCAGTCCCTTAACTTAAGTCTGACACTAAGATGCATTTCAAACCCAATCTCAACATGAAAAAGTGTTCTGTAAAGGCTTAGTGTGGCTTTAGGTTGTAATTTACCTATTTAGGTTCCTATTTGAGAATCCTCTAAGCTGAAAAGTACTTTAAGTTCAACTTGGTGATCTTGATCTTTATGGGGAGACCTTACCTATTTTGTATTTTTTCAGGGAAACAGGAGGAGAGCTTTGGAAGGAATCATAACTTTCTTCAACGAGCTAGATAAGCATCACAATGAGGAACAGAGTGGTGATGAGTGAGTAATACAGTACAGAAATAAAATCATTTTGACAGATGTATCTTCTTACGTGTGTTTTACTTCCTTGTTAGTTAACCTTTCAGTCCCTGCCTTCACCTTAGCACAGAACTTCCGTAGTCCTCTCTGAGCTGCTCAGTACTAAAGCATCCTCTTCACCTCCCTCATTTGTAGCTCTCCAGGAGAATAGCCATAATTGTTGTGTAAGGTGTGAGTTTATAAGCTGTTTATGAAGTGTCTACTCTGTGCCAGGAACTCTTTGGCCCTGGGACTATAGTGATGAACCAGTCAGACAAGGTCCCTGCTCTCAGAGTTTAAATACTGGTGAGAAGAGAACAGAAAATAAATAAGAAAAATATTAGAAAGTGCTATGCAGATAACTCAAATAATGTGATAGTGACAGTGTAGCTACTTTAGAGTGGGTGGTCAAGGAAAACCTCTTAGAGACGGTGCTACTTTAACTAAAGCCTGAATGGTAAGAACTACTATATGCAGATCAGGGAAAAGAACATTCTCAGTTAGTGGAATAGTTAGTACGAATGCAGGACACAGCTTGGCATGTCTGAAAAAGATTTTTTCTAAAGCAAGTATGTGTAGAGTGTTTACCTGTGCCAGGTGCTGTTCTAAGCACGTAAACCTCACAACTACCCTATTTTGCCTCTACTTTATGCATGTGGAAACTGAGGTACAGAGAAATTAAGGAATATCCCAAGGTTATAGAGCAGTGGAGCTGAGATTTCAATCAGGGCAGCTTGGCTGCAGGGCTCATGCTGTTAATCTGATTGCAGCCTACCACTTCTGTAGGGTAGCTTTTTGTTATGTGGCTTGAGCAATTGATTAGTAGGTGGTCTTATATACTGAATTAGGAAAGACTGATAGAAAAGCAGGTGTAGGACAAAATAAGCTCAGTTTTAACCATGTTAAGTTTGAGAGGTATATTAGCATCCCATATGGAGGTATTAAGCAGACAGTCTAGAGCTAGAGGGAGAGGTCAGGACTGGAGATAAGAGATTGGAAAGAACTAAAACCATGGGACTGGATAGGGAATCCTAGGGAAATTGTGAAGAAAAAGAAACCCAAGACTGAGCTTAGAGGCATTCCACCATTTAAAGGGAGGATGAGCCAGCCCTCCCCCCACAAAAAAGAAAGAAAAATTGGAGAAGATTTCAGTGACAGTGTCTCAGAAGAGAAGAGAGTGTTTCAAGAAGGAAGTGGTCAATTGTGTCATATCTGCTGGGTATTAAGGTGGGACTTGATTATTGGTTTTGGCAACATAGAGGTCATTTGTAACCCTTGGAAGAATAGTCAAATGGCATTGAGGGGAGTGGGTAGGGAGGAGACAGAAGCCTGGTTGAATTGGATTTAACTGAGAACATGTAAAGAAGTGGAATTGATGATAATAGACAATTCATGCTTTCAGGAAGTTTTGTTACAAAGAAGCAAGGAATGAGGCAGTAGAATTTACACTTCCTGCCTCCAGTGATGGTATGAGTTCAGCTTGAGTTCATCTGAGTATCTGCACTCTTGTCTCTTGCTCAAACTGTAGCTCATACCTTTCTGTTGAATCTTGTAGGCTGTTGGATCTTGTTACCGTGCCATCAGGTGAACTACGTCATGTGGAAGGCACCATTATTCTACACATCGTGTTTGCCATCAAACTGGACTGTGAACTAGGCAGAGAACTCCTGAAACACCTAAAGGTAGCCCCGGACTCCTACGGTGACCCAGGAGCTCTTTATGAAACGGGTGTTTCGACTCAGGCCTCTCTGATGCCCGTTAATGACAGGAGATTGAGGGGAAGCATTGTACAGTGGCCCTAGATCTAGAGGATGCCTTTTACTTTGAAAGTAGAAAATACATGTCACCACATTCTTAAGCAAGTTCCGTTCTAAAACCATGCTTAAATGTTTGGGTGTTTAAAAAGAAAAAAAAGACGAGGACTGTTCAGGAAACTTAACATTTAATCATAACTCCATCATCTGTTTCTGACCTCTGTTTCTCCATTTAAGAATTGGCATAGTGCCTATTTCTAGTAGTATATTACGGAGTTTTGTGAAACTAAGTCATTCATCATTAAATATTTGTGAAGTAGTAAGATTAAAATTAGAAGTGTTTTGAGCTCTTTTAAAGAACAGTATTGTACAGATAAAGGACTGTTTTTTCTTTTGGTCAAGACAGTGACCATCATTTTTCTTCATTTGCAAAGATCTGTGTTTCCTTTTGTAATTAGAAAATAATCCGTGGGCTCATAATTTAGATCATGTGAAAATCCTTTTCCTCAGCAACCTTTCACACAGTGGTTTTCATTTTCCCATCTACTGACTATTCTTAGCCTTAATCAGTAACTATACTGGGAGTTGCAAAATGGTAGAACTAAAATAAAAAATTTTTAAGTCTATTATTCCTTCTACATTATTATTAGCTGGCTTCTGTAAAAAAAGCCTCCCCCTCCTATTTTTTTGAATATTGTTATGCACCAACTAACCTTTTTTAATTCCTTAATTCATTATTCGTTACTCCAAATGACCCATATTTGGCCACTTGGATCCTTCGAGTTGGCTCTTGTGTCCTTCTGACATGACCCTTTGAACACTGCTATCCAAGGCTCTCCTTGTACTTGGTTTGCCCCATATGGATACCATTTCTCCAAGGAGCCCTGGGTCCCTTTTGTAGGAAAGGATATTTAAAGATCATGATGTGGAGCTCGACTTTAAAGCTTCTTGATCTCCTCTGTATCTGTTCAGTCTTCTTTTTATTTAGGTTTATAGTAACTACATTATTGATCTTTTCAAAGAACCAGTTTTGTATTTTTTTTTTTAAGATTTTATTTCAGAGAGAGAGAGCCTACGTGCTCAAAAGCATGGGGGAGGGCAGAGAAGCCGACTCCCTGCTGAGCAGAGAGTCTGATGCGGGCTTGATCCCAGGACCCTGGGATCATGACCTGAGTTGAAGGCAGACGCTTAACGACTGAGCCACCCAGGCGCATCACCAGTTTAGTATTTTTTTAAAGATTTTATTTATTTATTTGACAGAGACACAGCGAGAGAGGGAATACAAGCAGGGGGGGTGGGAGAGGGAGAAGCAGGCTTCCTGCAGAGCAGGGAACCCAATTCGGGGCTGGATCCCAGGACCCTGGGACCATGACCTGAGCCGAAGGCAGATGCTTAACAACTGAGCCACCCAGGCGCCCTCAGTTTGGTATATCTTGATCTATTCCACTGTATTATTTTTGTTTGTTGGTTTTTTTTTTTAATTTATTGTCTTTTGGGTATCATTTCTTTTAGGCCTCAAAGACCTATTTTTTAAACTTTATTGAGATATAATTTTTTTTATTTAAATTCAATTCAGTTAACATATAGTGTATTATTAGTTTCAGAGGTAGAATTTAGTGATTCATCAGTTGCATATGACACCCAGTGCTCATTACATCAACTGCCCTCCTTAATGCCCATCACCCGGTTACCCCATCCCCCCACCCACTTCCCCTCCAGCATCATTTGTTTCCTAGAGTTAAGAGTCTCTTATGGTTTGCCTCCCTCTCTGTTTTCATCTTATTTTATTTTTCCTTCCCTTCCCTTATGTTCACTGTTTTGTTTCTTAAATTCCATATATGAGTGAAATCATACGGTGTTTGTCTTTCTCTGAGATAAAATTTACATAACATAAAATTCATCCATTTTAAGTTTACAGTTGAGTGATTTTTCATAAGTTTACCTCATTGTGCAACCATCACCATAATCCAGGTTTAGAACATTTTCATCACCCTGTAAAATCCCTCATGCCCATTTATAGTAAATTCACATTCCCAGGCCCAGACCACCACTCATCTACTGTCTCTATAGATTTACCTTTGCTAGACAGTTCATATAAATGGAATTATACAATATGTGATCTTTTGTGTATGGCTTCTTTCATTTAGCATGATGTTTTCAAAGTTATCCATGTGTTGTAGCCCATGTCAGTATTTCATTCTTTTTTATTGTTTAATAGTATTCCACTGTGTGGATCTATCAGTTGGTTTAGCTGTTCACCAGTTGATGGACATTTGAATTGTTTCCACTTGGGGGCTATTATGAATAATACTGTTATGAACATTCACTTGCAGGTCTTTGTGTGGACATATTTTTCACTTCTCTTAGATAGATACCTACAAGTGGAATTTCTGGGTTATGTGATAAATGTATATTTACATTTTTAAGAAACTACCAAAGTGGCTACATCATTTTACATTCCCACCAGCACTGCATGAGGGTTCGTTTCTCTACATCCTCGCCAACATTTGTTATTGTCCGTCTTTTTTATCATAGCTGTTTCAGCGTGTTTGAAATAGTATTTCACTGAGGTTTTGCTTTGCAGTCCCTTAATGATTGATAATTGAGCACTTTTTCATGTGCTGATTAGCTGTTCTGATATCTTCTCTGGGGAAATGTCTCTTTAAATCTTTTGCCCTTTTTTTGATTGCATGTCTTACTGAGTTTTAGGAATTCTTTATATATTCTGAGTATAAGTCCTTTATCATGTATATAATTAGCAAGTATTTCTTCCAGTCTGTGGCTAATCTTTCTATCTTCTTAATGGTGTCTTTTGAAGCACAAATGTTTGAATTTTTATGAAGTCCAATTTATCAATTTTTTCTTGTATAAATTATGGTTTTGGTATTATATCTGAGTAATCTTTGCCTCATCCAAGGTTTTAAAGATTTTCCAATATGTTTTATGTTTAAGTTTTATAGTTTTAGGTCTTAAGTTTAAGTTTTGATCCATTTAAGGACCTGTTTTCAATAGGTTATGTTATACTTTTAAGATGTAAATAATGACTCCTTTTTGGTTTCTCTGTAGGCCGGACAGCAAGATTTCAGTAATAACATATGTCCCTTCAGCATTGCCCTCCTGCTCTCTGTAACAAGAATACAAAGATTTGAGGAACAGGTATTTATTAACGACCTTTTGGTTCTGTAGTTGATAAAGAGCACAAGAGCCCTTTTTTAGCCCATTCTGCTAGCAGGAAATTCCTCTGTAAGGCATGTAGGCCCATGCTGTTTTCTGGGGGCTGCCTGGAGACTCGTTCAGGTACTTCGTGTATGTCTTTACTTCCTGTGGTGTGGTAAGCCAGATGGTGAGTGGGAAGAAGGGTAGAAACATACCACACAGTCCAGGTGGCAAGAATGGGAAGTTTAGCTGGGAATTCACCAGCAGTTTTATTATGTTGCAGTTTTCTAAGAAATTATCCCTGAATGAGTTGAAATTAATGAGAACAATGTAGTTGTGAGGATGGAAATATAAAATCCTTTACCATTTTTTCTCATATGTGTTCCCTGATTGTGGGTAATATTAACATTGATGTTAGCCCTTTTCTTCTCTCACTCTCTTTTTTTTTTTTTTTTTTTTCCTTTTTTTAGAGAATGAGGGGGTAGGGAGAGGGAGAGAATCTTTTTTTTAAGATTTTATTTATTTGAGAGCAAGAGTGAGAAAAAGCACAAGTAGGAAGAGGGGCAGCGGGTGAGGGAGAAGCAGAATCCCCGCTGAGCAGGGAGCCCAATGGGGGCTCGATCTCAGGACCCTGGGATCATGACCTGGACCGAAGGCAGATGCTTAACTGACTGAGCCACCCAGGCGCCACAGAGCAAGAGAATCTTTTTTTTTCTTTTTCTTTTTCTTTTTTTTTAAAGATTTTATTTATTTATTTGATAGAGAGAGACACAGCGAGAGAGGGAACAGAAGCAGGGGGAGTGGGAGTGGGAGAGGGAGAAGCAGGCTTCCTGCCAAGCAGGGAGCCCGATGTGGGGCTTGATCCCAGGACCCTGGAATCATGACCTGAGCCGAAGGCAGATCAGAGCAAGAGAATCTTAAGCCGACTCCATGCTGGGCGTGGAGCCCGATGTGGGGCTCGATCTCACAACCCTGAGACCATGACCTGAGCCAAAATCAAGAGTTGGACACTTAACCAACTGAGCCACCCAGGCGCTCCTGCCCTTTTTCTCTCTTAAGGAGTGCCTGCCTGTCTTCAAGTCTTAAGTGCCCACTGAAAGTCACGATTTTTGTATCATACTCATCTAGTAAAACAGCTGTCTTAGGAATGCGAGTGTATGGCAGCAAATAGGAACAGTTAACAGAGTTAAGATTCTGTTGCATGGGCTATCATTTTTTGCTTCATTTTCCTGTTTCTTTCGTTATATTAGGTGTTTGACCTTTTAAAAGCTTCAGTTGTAAAAAGCTTTAAGGATCTTCAGCTTCTCCAAGGCTCAAAATTTCTTCAGAATCTAGTCCCTCATAGGTCTTGTGTTTCAACCATGATCTTGGAAGTCGTAAAGAATAGGTGAGTTCATAAAAAAAAAAAAAAAGAATAGGTGAGTTCACGAACCAAACCCCAGTAGGTTCATAAATTATTTAGTGTTAGAAAATGCAGTGTGATGCCATACTTGGGGCTCATCAGAAAATTGATGACTATGGCTGTTGACTTCGCATATCGCTGTTTAATCCCTTGAAATTGGTCACACGAGCTTTTCCTATATCGAAAAATCCTTAAATCCCAAGGCTTGATTTCTTGGCCACCTTGATAGCAAGAATACAAAACTAAAGTGGGTGCCTTTGATCCTATCATGATATTATACCTTTCTTGGCCTGAGTCTTCATTGACTTTTTAGGTGAGTAAAAAAACGTTAAAAGTTTTATTTACTTTTAACTGTTGAAGTTTGGGGCTGATGGATAAAATTGAATCAGCAGTTTTAGACAAATCCATTTTATTTTTAATTTTTAAAATATTTTATTTATTTATTTGAGAGAGAGCACGAGTGGGGGAGAATGGCAGAGGGGGAGAAGCAGATTCCATGCCAAGCAGGGAGTCTGATGCAGGGCTTGATCCCAGGACCCTGAGATCATGACCTGAGCCGAAGGCAGATGCTCAACTGACTGAGCCACCCAGGCGCCCCTAGAAAAACCCATTTTAAACCAAATTGAAAAGATTGGTAACCACACTGGTTTTTATTTTAATTTCAAGTTACACATTAGCTGTTGTAACCGTCTTTACTGTGTCATGTTTGCTTTGTGGATTAAATGTTTTAAAGCTTTATAATTTAAGCCATAATTTGATGTAAATCTCATTCCACGTCCTGGAATTCTGACTTAGATTGAATTTACATGAGGTTGACACATAAGGCAAATTTCAGACTAGAATCCTTTGTTTCTGAGTGGTTTACCCATTGATAGGCTTTAAAGCTCCTTTATCTCCTCTGTATCTGGTTATTCTTTTTTCCTGAGGTTTATAGTTGTATCTCCTGTATTTTCCCAACCCAATGTCTTCAGTTTGGACTAAAGATACAGGCATATTAGCTAGCCAGGAAATTCATGGAAAGCTGCCTTTCTGGAAGTCCCAGTCAGCCAAAGGACCTGGAGTCCTGTCTCCGTCTGTAATTAGGGTGGAGTGGGCTGTTAACACCAGGTAGGACCAAAACCTCAGCAGGGAGGGATTTGGAGAATATTACTAGACTCCCTAAAATAACCAACTGGTTAGTTATACATGCTTTCCCTAGTCAGTTAACCTCTAAATAATTTTATGTTGTATGTGATTAAACTTTTGGACCCCACTTACCACATTTTAATGGTATTTTATTGTATTTAGACTTAGACTTGCCTGTTAGTGTGTAGAGTTAATTTAGTAACGTTGATTTTTCACATTTCTGCTGTAACACAGTATATTCCTGAAAAACCTTCTGTTTTTTAAAATCAACACTCTAAAAATGACAGTATTTGTGGGAAGATAGGGCTGAGAAGACTTATAATATATTTGACATTATAACCAGAGCATTGAGATTATTTTTAATTGAGATATAACTGACATATAGCATTATATTAGTTTTAGGTGTACAACATAATGATTCAATGTTTGTATCATAAAATGATCACCACAGTAAGTCTAGTTAATATCCAATGTGTTTTTTTCAAGTATAATCGACATGCAATGTTATATTAGTTTCAGGTGTACAGCATATTGATTTGACAATTATGCACATTGCTCAGTGCTCACCATGATAATTCTATTCACCATCTGTCACCATACAACGTTATTATTATAGACTATTCCCTGTACTACTCTTTTCATCTCTGTGACTTACTTATTTTATAACTGGAATTTCCTCTTTTTTTTTTTTTTTAAGATTTTATTTATTTATTTGACAGAGAGATAGAGAGAGAGAACAAGTAGGCAGAGAGGCAGGTGGAGGGAGAGAGAGAAGCAGGCTCCCCGCTGAGCTGGGAGCCTGATGCGGGGCTCGATCCCAGGACCCTGGGATCATGACCTGAGCCGAAGGCAGCTGCTTAACCAACTGAGCCACCCAGGCGCCCCTGGAATTTCCTCTTAATCCCCTTTATCTGTTTCTCCATAGCCAAGATATGAAAGCAACCCAAGTGTCCATCAATAGAAGAATGGATAAAGAAGATATGATACATACACACACACACTAAAATATCACTCAGCCATAAAAAAGAATGACATTTGATATGTTCTTTTTGCATATATTCTTTTTTTTTTTCCTAAGATTTATTTATTTTAGAGAGCACATGAGGGGGAGAGAGAGAAAGTCTTTTTTGTTGTTGTTCTGTTTCGCTTTGAGGGACAGAAAGTGTTAAGAAAACTCCACACTGGGGCGCCTGGGTGGCTCAGTCGTTAAGCGTCTGCCTTCGGCTCAGGTCATGATCCCAGCGTCCTGGGATCGAGCCCTGCATCAGGCTCCCTGCTCCGCAGGAAGCCTGCTTCTCTCTCTCATGCTCCCCCTGCTTGTGTTTCCTCTCTCGCTGTGTCTCTCCCTGTCAAATAAATAAATAAAATCTTTAAAAAAAAAAAAAAAGAAAACTCCACACTGAGTGTGGAGCCTGACTCGGGGCTTGATATCACGACCTAAGCCAAAACCAAGAGCTAGAAGCTTAACTGACTGAGCCACCCAGGCGCCCCTCCCAGATATTCTTAATATAAAAGTTCTGCTACAGTAAATATGGGACTTTACCTTAAACAAGTTGTGGTAACCTGGAAAGGCACAGTACGGGAGTATTGAAGCTGAATTCTGGAGACTAGAACCAAATGCACAAATATTGGGGAGAACCACACAATAAACACTTCAAAGATATCAGTTTGCATGTGGCCTAAGCCAAAAGGAAGAAAATAGGCTGGGGCGCCTGGGTGGCTCACTCGGTTAAGCGTCTGCCTTCAGCTTGGGTCATGATCCCGGGTCCTGGGATTGAGGCCCCACCTCAGGCTCCCTGCTCAGCAGGGAGTCTGCTTCTTCTCCCTCTGCCTCTCCCCTGGCTTGTGTACTCGTTCTCAAATAAATAAATAAAATCTTACAAAAGAAAACAACAGGCTGAAGGGCATCATGATCAGTAGTACTATATTCCTCTGTGGTTTGCTGTGTTCAGTTCTGTTGATATACTTTGTCTTTACCTGCAGATACTTCGAGGTCCAAAACGTTAAATGTGCTAGGAAAAAATCACTTGTGAACCAGTTCAACTTCCAGGTTATATTTATTCCCCCAGTTAACAATCATGTCTGAGCTCTTTCCTGTAACTGTTACAGGTAGACATTTTCTAGCAAATGGACTGTCTCCTTTCTCCAAGATTAGAACCTTACTACACATATTATTTCTCCACTTCCTTCTTGCTAAGATTGTTATTAACAGTTATTTAGATTTTGTAGTAAATTTTACTGGTTTCTTTGTTTATCTTTTGAATTTGGAAATATGCCATTAGTATATAATTTTTACTATAATCCTTTCTGATATGGTTTATGGATAGTAAACTTTCTGAGTCTTGTCATATCTGGAAATGTCTTGATTTGCCCTCCCTCTGAACAGTAGTTTGACCAGGTAAAAATTTTAAGTTTATAATCATTTTCCATTGTCTTTGCATCTAGAATTACTGGTGAAAAGGCTGATGATTATCTGATTCTTTGTACTGTTGTAGGTAATCTGTTATTTTCTTCATGGGAACTTGTAAGACTTCCTTTCTATTTTTGATGTTCTGAAATTTAACACAATTTATATAAGTTCCTTTTTAATTCATTCCTGGTTGATACCTGGTGTGCGTTTTCATCTTAAGGATTCGTGTCTTTCTAAACTCTGTTTTTCTCCTTATTTTCTTTAATTAATCCCTTCCTTTTTTATCTCCATTCTCTCCTATTAGCTGTTGGAATATTTTTGTATCCCGTGTCTTAATTTTTCATTCAAGCTTTTCTTTTTTTTTTTTTTTTTTAAAGATTTTATTTATTTATTTGACACAGAGAGACCCAGTGAGAGAGGGAACACAAGCAGGGGGAGTGGGAGAGGGAGAAGCAGGCTTCCTGCGGAGCAGGGAGTCCGATGCGGGGCTCGATCCCAGGACCCTGGGACCATGACCCGAGCCGAAGGCAGACGCTTGACGACTGAGCCACCCAGGCGCCCCTCTTTCAAGCTTTTCATACTTTTGTCTTTTTATGTGAAATTCTACAAAAATCCCTTAGTTCTTTTATTTCATTAATTTGTTCTTCAGTCCTGTTTATTTTACTCTTAGGTTTATCTATTGACTTTCACACTCCAGAAATCATGTTTTTCATTTCTAAAATTCTAGTTGGTTCTTTTTTCATAAGTCTGTTTTTTGTTTCATGCTGTAATATTCTCATTTAAGGATATTTATTAGACTTTTTAAATCTACTTCTTTGTGTTCCATTAACCTTTTTCCTCAGGTATTCTCTTCATTGAGTTTTGTTGCTTCTCTTTCAAGGTGGTCTTTTTTCTTATATTTGGTGATTATTGGCTGTCTCCTTGTTATTGCTGGTGTTCCCCGTTAGTTTGTCTGAGAGTTCCATATTGTTGCATAGTTTGCCTCTGATGTGAAGGTAGTGGTAGGATATGCCAAGGGCTGACCTCCCTCATTGTCCAGCATGTTGCCATACTCAGAGTGCTTCTCTGCGCCTGAGGCCCACGCTCCTCTACTCACAGATCCCACCTAAGGACAGCCTCATTGTTACTCATTTCTTCCCATAAACTGGGGGTGCAATGGGCTGTTGGAGAAGAAGGTAGAGAAGGATGCTGTGTACCTAACTGTTCATACTGGGGAATTCCAGCCAGTAATCACACAGGTGGCCCCAGAGTCCCTTCCAGTTCCCAGCTTATCTGCCTTTGGTATCTGCTTTTGGAGCCACCCCTTCATTTTGCACTCTGTGGTCTGTGGCTTCATCTTTCATTCTTGTGTTACATTTCTTTCACTTTTTAAGGATTCTTTATAATTTCTATTCCGTCAAAAACACCTCTTATTTTTCCACATTATCATGGATTGTACAAGTGCACTGTATATAGGCGTACACGTACAGATGTATGTTTTCCATCATTTGTAGGTTTTGGGGGTGAGAAGAATAGAGCATGTGCTCAGTCTGTTATCTTGATCCCAGATCTCCAAAGTGTGAATATTATTAAAATCTGTTGGAATGTTATGAGAATCTGTTCACAACTGTCTCCTTTATTCTTTAATGCTGTATTATAATTTGTTGCTCTTTAGCAGGTAGAAATAATGGTACAGAGGTTATTATAAGCATATCATTTCCTCTACTGTGGGTAACATTAAATGGTATAAAATCACCAAGGATTGGGCACCTGGGTGGCTCAGTTGGTTAAGCGACTGCCTTCGGCTCAGGTCATGATCCTGGAGTCCCGGGATCGAGTCCCACGTTGCGCTCCCTGCTGAGCAGGGGGTCTGCTTCTCCTTCTGACCCTCTTCCCTCTCGTGCTCTCTGTCTCTCATTCTCTCTCAAATAAATAAATAAAATCTTTAAAAAAATAAATAAAATCACCAAGGATTCTACTGCTGTGCAAGAGGTTATTTGTAGGTTTGGCTCATGCTTTTGGAACCAAATCATGCATTGATTCGTACTATAAATGTGAATATGATATAAATATAAATATGTGGATATATAAATTTGAATATAAATATTCCTGCTGTAAACATTTACTGCGAGCCTTCTAAATGTTAGTCGTGTGTAAGGCTGTATGAGTAAAAATATGACTACAAGATGGTCTCTACCATGGAGAAGTTCATTCTGGGGAGGGAGGCAAACTTGTGTATATAGATTATAAGTGTTGTTAGTGTCATGGGGGAAATAAAAGAAGCAACAATTAGCTTCCAGTCATGAAATCTTGAATGGAAATGTGTAATGGTCAGTACATTGAGATATTCCAGCTTCATCTGTATGTTTTTGAATATTCTGTAGTTTCTGGATTTTTCCCAGTGTTCTGTCAGTGGAAATACAGGAATTCAGAATTCTGACAGGTAAGGATGCATGAAAAGAAAAGGTTCATGTGAAGAATGTTGGTGATCCAGGTCAAATTTGGGAAATGTGTAAACATGACAATGAGTATAAAGGTAAGGTATCTTCCTAAGTTTTTCTTTTTAACTAAGCTTTGTTTTCTTGCAGTGTTCATAGTTGGGATCATGTTACTCAGGGTCTGGTGGAACTTGGCTTCATTTTAATGGATTCATATGGGCCAAAGAAGATTCTTGATGGAAAAACTATTGAAACCGGCTCAGGTCTTTCAAAAATACCAAACCAGCATGCATGTAAGCTGGGTGCTAATATCCTGTTGGAAACTTTTAAGGTGAGTCTCTAGTTTGGCAACCATTCCCTAATTTGGTAAAATTGTATTATAAACAAGGCATGACATTTGCTTGGGAGCTTGGAGGACAAGGCAATTTGAGTATGCAGCAGTTTCCAGGAACAGAGGTTGGGATAGTAATTGAAACTACTACAACAAGTAATTGATGGAATATTTGCTTTTTCGTCCTTTATTTATATGAGGTTTTTATTTATTTTAATTTCTCCTTTTTCTGTTCCTTAGAAGTTTGAATATAAATTAGCTTTTCATGATTTACTCTTCTTCCTCCAGTAGTAAATAATTTTTGATCATTTTCTGTTTTGGGCCATGCTTTTGGATGCTATTATACAAAAAATAATCTTTTAGATTATTTTTAGATAATGTAGAACTGTAGAACATCAAGCTTGAAGAATCATGCTTATCGGTTCATTGTTTTTGAAGAAACCAAAATAGTTCTTACATTTTTAAATTCATTACCATATAACGACTGTCATCTCAATCTTAATTTCTGAAACAGCTTTCAAAAACGCATTTCCTTTCAATTAAAACAAAAGCTAGGTTATGTCTGAGGCTAAACAACTTTGCTAATGATTCCTCTATGTCATTTTCTTGACATTGAATTAATGTAGCTACACGCCAAAAGTGTCTGCTGAAAATGTTATTTGGAGGCTAATTTGAATGTAAATCTAGTGTTCTGATCCAGAACTGTCAAGTGAATGTGTATAATACTCCTTGAGAGTTGTCTGTTAGATGATATAAATGACCCTTTTTAATAGTAATCTGATTAAAAGAGTGAGAGATTTTAATATTTTTTGTTTTAAGATTAATGCTTTTTTAAAACTAGTGAGGTTCTCTTTGGTTTCACAAAGATGTCTTTGTTAAGGCATCTATAAAGCATATAATTTACTACTAATCTAGTGTTAGTCTGAGGTCTGAAAGAAATTAGTCTGTACCTTAAAGTAATCAAGTTGAGGTAAGAATTTTAATGAAAATTTGAGTGAAAATTCAAAACATCTTTTTTTTTTTTTTTTTTTAGGTGACTACTGTGCTTCCAGAAACTGAGGAAGGGTTTGGTGAAGATTTTTCAGATTTCCAGAAATTTTCATGGGCTTTTAAATTTTCAAATGAAAGTCATACATAGCATACTGTCAGAAATAAGGGTTTTGGCATGTAATGGATACCTAAGTAGAATTATTCCTATTTGATGCTGAACCTAACACATAGTAGTACTTTCACGTGAGCTCTCTTGTAGGCTAATAAACATGGTAGTTTGCCCTGCTAATGAATCTTCTGAGCACAGAATAAGGATAGAATTGAGTGAGTCTGTCTTTCCAGACGATTCACAGTATATTTGTCTTTGAAATAAACAGTCAAGTTTTACCCATATCCAAACTGTTCCTCGTTCTGCCTAACATGAATTGATGCAGCTGTAAGCTGAAGGTCACCATGGAATATTTTATTGACTGTTCTGTTCTTTTTAGATCCATGAGATGATCAGACAAGAAATTCTGGAGCAAGTACTCAACAGGGTTGTTACCAGAGCATCCTCTCCCATCAGTCATTTCTTAGGTATTGAACTGTGAAAGGGTGAACAGGTGTGAAAGTTCTAAGGAATATTTTCGTGTAAATATCATACTGTTTTGGTCCTGGAATTTTTTTTTTTTTTTTTTTAATGTGGCGCTTGAACTCAGATGCTGAGATCAAGACCTGAGTTGAGATCAAGAGTCAGACACTTAACTGACTGAGCCACCCAGGCGCCCTGGTCCTGGAAGAAAATTTTTAATGATGCAGTACTTTAATGCAGTATCTTTGATTATGATGTCAATGAGACATAAGTCCATTTACATCGTGGCCGTCAAGAAGGAAAGGAGCATATATAACTAATGAGTAAAACTTCTGTCTTGCATCAGCTCTCTCTCTTCTGTTTTACTGTTTCTGTAGTGAGTGTTGTACTTATGCTGCAACTCATTGACCACCCATCTCCTTAACCCTTG
This sequence comes from Phoca vitulina, assembly GCF_004348235.1. Taxonomy (NCBI): domain Eukaryota; kingdom Metazoa; phylum Chordata; class Mammalia; order Carnivora; family Phocidae; genus Phoca; species Phoca vitulina. Next base: position 6,334,479 of record NW_022589768.1, on the reverse strand, counting down.
ACGTTCTAGCTTCAGTACTCCTCTCTTTGTATTTTAATACATATTTTCTAATGCCAAATCCACTGGTCTTTTCTTAGCCACCGACTTTCCTAATTTCTGTATCATTCAACACCGTTTACAATTCCCCTGAAACTTTCTTAGATAGGTTCTCTGGTAACTAACAGTTAGCTTCGTATCGTGCGTGTGATCAGTTCTTCTCTTCCGCCTTTAGTGGTTCCTTTTCTTCTAACCTTAAGCATCAGGATTCTGCAAAGTTCAGTCCTTGACACTCTATTCTACTTTTTTTCCTTCTTTCCAGCTTTATTGAAGTATAATTGAAGTACAGTAATCTCTACATATTTAAAGTCTAAGAGTTTGATGACTTTTAACATGTGTACAGCTGTGAAACCATCTGCACAATGAAGATGAACTATCACCCACAGATGTTTCCTGGTGCCTCTTTGTAATTCTTTCCTCCGTCCCACTCTTGCTCCCCACCGCCTGTCTCCAGATCAGTCTGCTTTCTGTCTATAAATTAAATGCCATTTTTCAAATTTTATGTAAATGGAATCCTACTGTATGCACTCCTTTTTTTGTCTGACTTCTTTCACTTAGAATAATTTTTCCATGGTTGTTGCATGGATCAGTAGTTGGTCCCTTTTTATTATTAGTAGTAATACCTGGTGAGAACATGACCTCAGTTTATTCATTTGCCTGTGGACAGGTTATGTAGGTTGTTTCTGTTTTGGGGCTATTATGAATAAAGCTGCTATGAACATTCATGTTTAAGTCTTTCTGAGGAAATACGCTTTCATTTCTCTTGGGAAAATACCTGGTAGTGGAATGGGTGCATCATATGGTAGATCTATGTTTAATAGTTTAAGAAACTGCCAGACTGTTTTCCAAAGTGGTTGTACCATTTTACATTTCTACCAGCAGTGTTGCTCGTCACTCCACATTGTGGCCAATACTTGGTATGGTTAGTCTTTTTAATTTTAGTCATTCTGATAGGTGCATGATAGTATCTCATTGTGGTTTTCAAATGTCTGTTGAAATCTTTTGTCCATTTTTAAAAATTGAGTTGTTTGCCCCCTTATTACTGAGTTGTAAAAGTTCTTTATATATTCTAAACACAAGTCCTTTGTCAGATATGTGGGGTTTTTTTTTTAAGATTATTTATTTATTTATTAGAGAGAGAGAACACAGAGGGAGAGTCAGAGGGAGAAGCAGACTCCCTGCCGAGTGGAGAGCCCAACGTGGGGCTGGATCCCAGAACCCCGAGATCACAACCTGAGCCGAAGGCAGATTCTTAACTGACTGAGCCACCCAGGCACCCCGGATATGTGTTTTGCAAATATTTTCTCCTCGTCTGCGGTTTGACTTAATGTTTTTAACAGTGTTGTTTGAAGAGCAAGTATTTTTAATTTATCAGTTATCAATTTATCAGTTTCTTTTTATATTTCCTGCTTTTTGTGTCATGTGTTAAAGAATCCTTGCCTACACTGAAAATCACTAAGATTCACTAAGATTTTTTCCTCTGTTTTCTACTAGAAGCTTTATAGTTACAGCTTTTATACTTAGGTCTGTGATCCATTTTTGTTAAATTTTATATATGGTGTGAAGTAACCGAGTCCCCCGACCCTTTGGCTATTCAGTTGCTCCAGCACAATTTTTTAAAAAGATTGTCTTGGCATTACCATGGAATCTTGGAATTACCATGGCATCTTTGCTGAAATCAACCAACCATATGTATGTGGGTCTATTTTAGGAATCTGTTCCAATGATCTGTTTATTGTCTTGATTAATATACCTTTATAATAAGTCTTAAAATCAAGTAGTGTAAATCTTTCAACTTTGTTCTTTTTCAAAATAGTTTTGGCTAATCTAGGTGCTTTGCATTTCCAAATAAGTTGTAGAATTAGCTTGTCAATTTTTATAAAAGACCTGCTCGGGTTTTGATTGAGATTTCCTTGAATGTATGGATCAATTTGGGAGACAATTGGCATCTTAACAATATTGAGTCTTCTAACCCATCCATGAACACAGTACATCTCTCCATTTATTTAGATCTTCTTTAATTTCTTTTAGCAATGTTTGTAGACTTCAGTATAGATCTTGCATATCTTTTGTCAGCTTTATCCCTAAGTATTTCATTTTTTTGATGCTATTGTACATGATAATTTTTAAAATTTCAATTTCTAATTGTTACCATGTAGAAATGGTTGCTTTTTTATACTGATCTTATATCCTGCAACATTGCTAAACCCATTTTATTAGTTATAATTGCTTTTTGACAGTTCTTTAGGATTTTCTACATACAAATCATGTCACCTGCAAATCAAAACATTCCTGATATCAGTAATTTGCATCTTCCTTATCAGTTTGGGTTAGAGACTTGTCAGTTTTACTGATCTTTTAAAGAATGAGCTTCTGGTTTGAATTCTCTCCATTGTTTTCTGTTTGTAATTTCATTGATTTCTGCTTATTTCTTCTTTTTTTTTAAATTTGATTTATTTACTTGAGAGAGAGAGAGAGGAAAAAAAAAAAACACAAGTCGGGGAAGGAGCAGAGGAAGGGGGAAAGAATCTCAAGCAGACTCTGTGCTGAGCTCGGAGCCTGACACAGGGCTTGATCACATGACCCTGAGATCATGACCTGAGCTGAGACCAAGAGTTGGATGCTTAACAGACTGAGCCACCCAAACACCCTTCTGCTTCTTATTTCTTACCTTTTGCTTGCTTTGGGTTTATTTTGCTCTTGTAAGTGGTTGAAAAAAAATCAAAAAGAATATTTCATGTCCTGTGAAAAATTTAGATTTCAGAGTTCATAAAGTACAGTATTATTGGAATATAGCCAAGCTTAATTATTTATGTGTTTTCTATCTTGCTTTTACGTTATACCAGCGGACTTGAGTAGTTGTCATTTATACGTGGCCCATAAAGCCAAAAATAGTTACTATCTGGCCCTTTATAGAAAAAGTGTGCCAACTTGTGGTCTCTTATATTTACCTGGATGTTTACATTGCTTTTTCTTCCTTCCTGATGTTCCAGGTTTCCTTTTGTTTGTGTGAAGGGTTTGAACTAACATTTGTTTAATAAAAACAGGGCTGTTCAGGTTATCTAAATCTTCTAGGTAAACATTGGTAGTTTATGTCTTTCAAGGAATTTAACCATTTCATCTTGATTTATCAAATTTATTGCCATAAAGTCGTCAGATTCCTTTTAATGACTCTAGGTTCTATATCGATGTACCCATTCTTATTCCTGAGAGCCATGATGTGCATCTTCTTTTTTCTTATCACTGAAGCACAGGATTTATCGATTTTATTAATCTTAAAAAACCAGCTTTTGGTTTCACTGAATTTATGTTTTTGTTTTTAGTTTCATTTATTTCTGCTCTTTTTTGTTTCCTTTCTACTGCTTGCTTTGGGTTTAATCTGTGCTTTTTTTGGTTAGAAGCTTAGGCCATTAATTTGAGACTTTTTTTTTTAATACAAGCATTAAACTATAAATTTCCATCAAAGATTGCCTTTCCTACATCCCATAAATTTTGTTTTTAATTTTCATTCAGGTCCAAATACTTTCTAATTTCCCTTGTGATTTGTTCTTTGACCTATGTGTTATTTAGAAGTATGTTGTTCAGCTTTTGAATATTTGGAGATTTTCCAGCTATTTTTCTGTTGTTGATTTCTAATTTGTTATAAAACATACTGTCTATGACATGAGTGTTTTTTTTAAGCTTATTTGTTTATTTAAGTAATCTCTACCCCCAGCACGGAGTCCAAACTCAAAACCCTAAGATTAAGAGTCACATGCTCTTGTGATGGAGTCAGCCAGGCGCTCCTATGACATGAATTTTTAAAAATTCATTGAGACTTGTTTCATTCTCAGAATATGGTCTATTTTGAAAAATGTTCTGTGTGCTTTCGTGAAAAGAATAGGTGCAGTTTTCCATAACTCAAATTAGATGATTGAAGTCTTCTGTATCCTTACAGATTTTCTGTCTACTTTTTAAGAGAGGAGTGTTGAGATCTATGACTTTGTAATTATAGATGTGTCTGCTTCTTCTAGTTCTATCAGTTCTTGCTTTATGTATCTTAAAACTTTGTTAATAGGGACATACTCATTTAGGATTGTTATGTCCTCATGGTTAATTGACCTATTAATTGTTATGAAATGATCTTTTTTGTTTCTGGGAATATTATTTGTTCTGAAGTCTACTTTGATATTAATATAACTTCTCCAGTTTTCTTTCTTTCTTTTTTAAGATTTATTTATTTTAGAGAGAGCTTTGAATGGGAGGGGCAGAGGGACAGGGAAAGAGAATCTTAAGCAGGCTCTGCGCTGAGTGCAGAGCTCAATGTAGGGCTCCGTCTCACAACCCTGAGATCACGACCTGAGCCAAAATCAAGAGTCAGATGCTTAACCCACTGTACCACCCAGGCACCCCTCTCCAGTTTTCTTTTGGTCAGTGTTAGTGTGGTATATTTTTTTCATCTTTTTAGTTTTAACTTATTTATATCTTTATAGTTAACATGGGTTTCTTGTAGAAAACATACAATTACGTCTTTTTTAATCTTTTTTGATCATTTTGTAATTTAAATTGGGGCATGCTGTTTACATTTAATGTGATTTAAAAAATGTGATTATTGTCTGGCTCTTTGTTTTCTATTTTGTCCATCTGTACTTGGTTCCCTTTTTTCTCCTTTTCTGCCTTCATTTGGGTTGAATTTTTTCTTAATTCCATTTTATCTTGCTAATTTGATTACTTCTACCTCTATTTTATTTTCTTTCGGGTTGCTTTAGCGTTTATGGTACATCTTTAACTTACTATAGTTTACCTTTAAGTAGTGGTGTACCTCAACAGTATACATCCATTTCTTACCTCTGTTCTTATGATTTGTGCTATTCTCATACATTTTACTTCTCTATTTATTGAATTATGTCTACATGGTTATGTTTGCTTTAAACAGTCAATTGTTTTTCAAGAATTTTTTAAAATAAGAAAATGTCTTTTATTTTTACCCATGCATTTACTATCTCTGGTGCTTTTTCCTTTGTGTAGATCTAGATTTCTTTCCTTTCTCTTTCTTTCTTTCTTTCTTTCTTTCTTTCTTTCTTTCTTTCTTTCTTTCTTTCTTTCTTTTTTTAAGAGTTTATTTATTTATTAGCACAAGCAGGGTGAGGGTCAGAAGGAGAAGCAGGCTCCCCGCTGAGCAGGGAGCCCGATGCAGGCCTTGATCACGAGACTCCGAGATCATGATCCAAGCTGAAGGCAGATGCTTAACCGACTGAGCGACCCAGGTGCCCCTAGATCCGGATTTTTATCCAGTATCATTTTCTGTCTGACTGCCTTTAACTTTTGATCTGCCATTGTTGGATTCTTCTGTATGTCACAAAAAGTTTTCATTTAGTGTTAGTTTTTTGGATTTTTTTGTTTTAATTTTTTTTTTTAATATTTTATTTATTTATTTGACAGAGAGGGGAACAGAAGCAGGGGGAGTGGGAGAGGGAGAAGCAGGCTTTCCACGGAGCAGGGAGCCCGATGGAGGGCTCGATCCCAGGACCCTGGGATCATGACCTGAGCCGAAGGCCAATGCCTAACGACTAAGCCACCCAGGCACCTCTAGTGTTAGTTCTTTGAAAGGTATTTTTGCTCGGTATAGAATTCCAGATTGACAGGATTTTTTTTTTTTTTTAAGATTTTATTTATCTATTTGACAGCGAGACAGGGAACACAAGCAGGGGGAGTGGGAGAGAGAGAAGCAGGCTTCCCGTGGAGCAGAGAGCACGATGCGGGGCTCAATCCCAGGACTCTAGGATCATGACCTGAGCTGAAGGCAGACGTTTAACGACTGAGCCACCCAGTTGCCCCGACGGTATTTTTTTCTCTTAGTGCTCTAAAAATGTTACTTTACTGTTCTTTTGGTTTTCATCATTTCTAATAAAAAGTCAGCTTTCGTTCATACCCTTTTCCTCTCTATATAATTTTTTTATTTTCAGATTTTATCAGTGGTTTTAAGCAATTTAATTATGATGTGCTTTAGTGTAGCTTTCTCCATGTTTCTGGTGGTTGGAGTTTGTCAAGCTTCTTGGATCTGTAGGTTTATGGTTTTCATCGAGTTTGGAACGTTTTGAGATTATTTCTTCAAAAACTTTTTTCTCTCATCTCCCTCCCACTAGCACACACTTCCCCCACCCCACCCCCGCCCCACAGCAGTACGTATGTAGTAGGCTGCCTTACATTGTTACATAGCTCACAGATTTTCATTTTTAGTCTTTTTTAACTGTTTCATTTTAGATAATGTGTATTGGTATAACTTCTAGCTCCCAAATCTTTTCTTCTGCAGTGATCTTTTCCTCTGCTGTTAATCTCATCCAGTAAATTTTTCATATTTAGACATTTGTATCTTTCTGAGTATAGGACCTTTTATATTATGAGGTGTCTGCGCTGTGGTTCTTGTGAATGTGAACTATTTCCTGTCCTTTGTGACCTCTGAGAATATATCTGCCTGCTCCTTGCTGGTGAGTCTTTCCTTGGCTTATGGTAGCTTCCTTACAATCATACACCTACCAGAGCACAGCTGACCTACAAAGGGGGCTTCTTGCACATCTCCAGAGCCTTCTTCCCATATAGCTCTTTCCTTTCTAGTACTCTGCCCTGTGAATTCTTGCCACCTTAGCTTTCCTGAATTCCCATCTCCATCCCTTTAAATTGGGAAAACCACTGGACTCGGAGTTTCCCCTCTCTGCTGCTGCCTTGAAACTCTCCAGGCAGTAAGATGGGACAGTCATAAGGCTCACCCTCTGTGTTTCCCTTCTCTCAGGGATCATGGTCCTGTACTACTTGTTGTCTGGTATCTGAAAATTATTATTTAGTGTAATTTGACCTTTTTCGTTATTATTGTTTAAAGTGGGAGGACAGGTCTCCTGGGAGGCTCAGTCAGTTAAGCGTCTGCCTTTGGCTCAGGTCATGATCCCAGGGTCCTGGGATCAAATCCCGCATCGGGCTCCTTGCTCAGCGGGGAGTCTGCTTCTCCCTCTGCCTGCCACTCCGCACGCTTGTGCTCACTCGCCCTCTCTGTCCCTCTGACAAATAAATAAAAATTTAAAAATAAACAAAGAAATAAACTGGGAGGATAAATCGATTCACCATTATTCCATGATGGTGGGAAGCAGAAGTCTGTTACTGCTTTTATACGTTCTCTTCCTTATAGATGTCATGCCTATTTTCATGGCTTCGGTTATTTTTGTGGACTTTGGTGGACATGGCTTCCAAATCTTTATGTCAAGACTGTCTTCTTTCCTGAGTTCAGTGCCTCCATTCCTGTTGGTTATTTCTAGTTAGGTTTTTCTTTTTCCTTTTATTTCAAATGCAATACAGTGTCCTTCAAACAAATTCCCCTTTCAATTATTTGTATTTCTATTATTTAAAGCCTGGCTTTCCAAGTTCCAGAAGCTGGAATTCCTTTTTGTCTTCTCCAACATACTTGATACCTAAGTTCTCTCTTTTTTTCTCTTACTGTTCATTTTTTCTTCATTTTGTACCCTTCTTCCCTACCCATTGCCTAGCTTGCAGTCTTACAGCCTTGCACTTAGACCATCGCCACAGCTTCCAACTGATGACCCTGCTTTCTCTTCTCTCTGCAGCAACTCAACCTGCATATGCCACCAGATAAGTATTCCTAAAATACCTCTCTGTGACTCAGAAGTCACCAATACCTTCTTTAATAAATAATTAGCTCTTTATCCTGGCCCTTAAAGTCCTTGACAATTTGATCCATCCTGCCTTTTCAACATTCACTTCACTTACTTATTTTTCTGAATCCTTCACCCTGGCTTCACAGATTTCTCACTGTTTTCTGAATTTGTCCTGTATTTACTTTATGTATTTTGTCTCCTACTTTTCCTTTTACATCTAGTAGGCCTTTCTGGTTCTTGGTGCATCTGAATGTCAGCCTTCTTTCAGAATCCAGCTTAAATTCTCTTTATTCTCCAAAAGCACACCAACTCATGATAATCTCCTCTTCCTTTGAGCTCCTCTTTAGACTCTCTCTTTAACATTTAAGGAATGTTACATTTGCTAGGAATAATAAACTGTGTTTGGGATTATTAGATATTTGGTGTTGATCTGTTATTTACCTCTTTCATTCTTTCAGAATGTGTTTTTCTTGACTCCTAACTAAATTAATATTCTTGAAGGAAGAGAGACCATGTTTTATGGTTAAGACTATACTATGTATACACATAATAAAAGTTCATTTATTGATTTACTTTAGCTTGGAAATATGAAGATGTATGCTACTTGTCAGTAAAATGGATTTCTTCCCTTCTTTTAGATTAATTTTTATGGTCTTAGTATTATCACAGAACAAAGTTCGAAGTATTCTGGTTACACTGACCATAGAAAAAGTATATAGGATCAGTAGAAATTTATTTTGCAGTATACTTCGGAAAAGAAACAAAAAACTTTTTACCATTTCATTTCCCATATTTATTTTCCTTTTACTTGTTAAATCTTTATTGTTTGAGGCAACTCACTATAGATTCTGTTTTTCAGATCTGCTTTCAAATATCATCATGTATGCACCCTTAGTTCTTCAGAGTTGTTCTTCTAAAATCACAGAAGCTTTTGACTATTTATCCTTTCTGCCCCTTCAAACTGTACAAGGGCTGCTGAAGGCAGTGCAGGTAAGTCTTCTGACTCCAAAGGAATTTGACAAGACTAAGGTTGAAGTGCCTAATGGAAGTCTGATGTGATTTTTCATAAATATAAATGTCTGAGAAATTTTATATCCCTTGATTCTTAAGCATAAAGTTTTGTATTAAAAGGGCAGGGGCACTGAGCTAGACTCTGTTTCCAAGTTTACACCTTCTTCCTGTCACAATTCTCTCTCCTTTGACTCATTTTCAAGTTAGTGAAGTGATTGAAAAGCCCTTAGAAAACTGAGGACAGTAGGTTTAAAGGCATTAATGATTAGTTTCAATTTAGTATTTCAAAGGATGCTATTGTCCTTATTACTAAGTGTAATAAATATTGAAACATGTATTTAAAAACAGAACCAGATTTCCCTCTATAAGCCTAATTGTAACAGTATTGGGTAGAAATGAGCTAAGGCTAATAAATTTGGGTTGTGTTTTTGTTTTTGTTTTTTTTTTACCCACTTATTCTTTGTCTTTCAGCCCCTTCTCAAAGTCAGCATGTCAGTGAGAGACTCCTTGATACTTGTCCTTCGGAAAGCCATGTTTGCCAGGTATGGAGCATCCCGTGAGACCCTAGCAAGTAATGCCTTCTGACACTACTCACTGTCCTCTCTGCCATCTCCTCGTGTAGTCTGTTCACAGTGGTCATGCAGATGTCTGACCCAACAGAACAGCTTCCATCAAGCAAGGCCTCGTGCAGCTTTCCTTCTCTCATTCCGTTTTTAGATTAACCATATAAAGACAGAATTATTACAGTTTTCACCATACAGATCAGGAAACTCTGGCTCAGAGACTTTCCAAAAGTCAAACGGAGGTTGGTGGGGCTAGAATTTGAGCTTGTGATCTCAGGTACGCTGCTAACACCCCTGGAATAATCTTCAGGACAAAGTTCGGTGCCAGTTGCCAGCAGTTCTGAAGAGTAAAAAACACCTTAATTAAAATATTCAGGAAACTTACTCTAGTGAACATCGATCGGAATTGTGGTCTGGTGGCTGTAGACCACATAAACTGTTAAGCAGTCTGAGGGCTTTTTTTGACTTAGCCAATGCGTCCTGACCTCTCTTCCTTTATTTCTTAGTCTATAAGCTAGAGATGATGAGACTACCTCCTAAAAAGTATTATGAGACCAGTAATGGGTAGAAAGCATTTGGTACTTTAAATGTGAGATGCTCAATATCACATTGGTTTTTTTTTATAGTGCATTCGTGGATATCCAGGGGAACAACTAGTAATTATCCCTCTTCTAGAATTGACAGTTTTTTGTTATTGCTTACCCAGAGGCATGTCTGCTAGGCCGAGGTTTATATGTTGTAGCATCTCCATGAATTAGTCTGGGCCTCAGTGAGATGAGTGTATCATTTTTCTGAATGGAGGGTTTACAAGGCACCAAGCACTAGACTCCTCTGTGAGGAAGGGAAGTAGTCCTTCAGGCATTTGGCCCGTTGGATAGCTTCTCAGTACTCCTGTTCTCATTCCCCACATAGAAGAAAGGATAGATAGTGTCAGGAGGTTGAGTAGATAGTGAAACGTCTTCTGAATTCCTCTACCACTAACTGCCAGGAACAGCTGATGCTTTATTTTGAGTATTTAAATTCATTTTATTTTGCTCTGTGCTTCATGGCTTATTCCTTCCCTGTATAGAGCTAACGACTTTTCTGACCCAGAAGCCTATTCCTGTGAACTTAGTACTGTTTGTTAACTACTTCTCTGTCTATTCCCGAGCTAGCCAGCTTGATGCCCGAAAATCTGCAGTTGCTGGCTTTTTGCTGCTCCTGAAGAACTTTAAGGTTCTGGGCAGCTTGTCGTCCTCTCAGTGCAGTCAGCCCATCGGCGTCAGCCAGGTAAGCGGTGTGCACACGGCACCATGGCGTGTATCGGTGCAGGAGCTGATGATGTGCAAGCTGTGCTTTTCTCCTCCTGTTCAGGTTGTACAAATGATCCTGAGACTGACAGTCTGAGTCTAGATGCTATTATTATCCCCATTTTTAATAGTTTATTTACTTTGCACATGAACTTTTATCAAGCCTAGTAATCTGAGAAAATAAAACTTTTCACAATTTTTTTGGTAATCCGGACTTTGGAGCAATAAAATTGTTTTTATAACTTAAATTACGTACTATATGACTTATAAATAACAAGTTAATGTGACAGTTTTATCAGGAGTCCTTTATTGCTCTAGTGTAATTATACAAAACTTCTGTTTATAACATATGGCACAGATTAAATATTAGGAGCACAGGGTATCAGTTTATTGTTACCAGCATCCCCATCTTAAGTATGAGAAGACTAAGGCCCAGGAAGGTTAAATAACTTGCCCAGAGTGATACAAGCAGCAACGGGTAGAGCGGGGATTCGATGGCTCCGTATGACCTACCTCGAGGACAGGCCTGTAGTAATGATTACGAGTCTTGGTCTACAGTTGCTGGATTTATTATGTAAATCAAACAAGGGCTATTCTTTGTCTTGTCCATTTCTAAACTAAAAATTACCCACCTCTAAACCTCTCAGGATTTTGTGGAAGCAAAAAGAGCTAGATTCTGCTAGCTACTGAAGACATTTAAAGGAAGCACTTTAGGCCTTTTAAGTAAAACCAAGTATATTATGACTCCTGGATTCTAGAGGCATGAAATCATCTGTGTGCCTTCCTAAGCAGCTGACTTTGTCAAGGAAGACCTTAAGGGATGGACAAGATTTAATCTTAAAATGCTTGAAAATTGTTACTCTAAACCAGAATAAGAGTGGCACTTATCATAGCCTCATGATGATTGTAATGTCAGCCTCAGTCCTGGGTTTTGGCATGTGAGGAAAGCTAAGTCAAAGTTTCTGACCAAGAACATAGGTTCATTTTACCTCCTTTATGAAAATTAATTTGGTAAAATACATAAAACTGGCCTCTCCTCCTTTCAGGTCCATGTGGATGTTCACAGCCGTTACAATTCTGTTGCCAACGAAACTTTTTGCCTTGAGATCATGGACAGTTTGAGGAGATGCTTAGGCCAGCAGGCTGATGTTCGACTCATGCTTTACGAGGTAAATCAGAATGGAAGGAATGTGTAGTTCACTCTTACTTGAGGCAGTTAGGATTGGTAGTTTGTGATGGTTAGCCACAATTCCAAACACCCAGAAGAAAATCAAGGTATTAAGCATAAATCACATTGTACAGTTTACACACAATAAACCTGTCGTTTAGGGAAAGCTTTGTATCGGTGTAGGAGACTTTACGAGCCAGATTCCCAGCCACCCACCAAGGGTCAGTCTCGTAAGCAGGCTTTACTGAGGATGACAGTCTCACACCTACTGTGTTGACTCTTTTCTGCAGTCATCCATGTGCAAAAAAGAATCTGCCCTTATCTAGCTCCAAATTTTAAAAATTAACTTGATATGGATCAAAGACTAATCTGTTAGGATATTGGAGTTCATTTATTCATTAAAGATGTTACATCATCAGTTTGTAAAAACTCTTTTATATATTGATATTAACATTCTTGGTCATATTCATTGCAAGTGTGTGCCAGATTGCCATTTGCTTGGTGGTGGTGGCGATGATGATGATACTTTTAGACCTACAAAAATACTAATTTTTGGTTCTTTTTTTATCTTTTCCTTTAAGGTATGCTATTTTTATGTGTGAAGAGTCCATAGCCTTCCAATGAATATTCACTAATATTGTCTTCTGGTTTTTTATGATTTTGTTTTTTATGTTTAGCTGCTTAGTCCATCTGAAATTTGTCTTGCTGTAATATATAAGGAGTTAACTTTTCTCCAGGTTAACCAGTTGTCCAGATATTATTGCCTTCTTTATGTGTACTAAGTCTGTTTCTGTTTTGTATGTTATTCCTTGATTACATCTATAGATTTTTGTGCCAAGACCAAAGTATCTTTTATCATTATACATTTATAAAAAATTAGGGCTAATTTTCCTTTGTGTCTTTTCTTTAACAAATTATTTTAGGGGGTCAACTCTCATTTGCTTTTTCTCAAAGATGAACTGTACAATCTCTTTTCCTGGTTCCAAAAAGAAAGTTCTCCCCAGGATTTTAATTTAAATAGGTTGGCGGTGGGGCAGAGGGAGAGAGGATCTTAAGCAGGCTCTGTGCCCAGCACAGAGCTTGACATGGGGCTTGATCTCACGACCCTGAGATCATGACCTGAGCCAAAGTCAAGAGTCGGATGCTTAACCGACTGAGCCACCCAGGCGCCCTTTCATTTAAGTAGTTTTAAACTATGACTGGGAAATTTGGGATGGGAAGAAATACCACAGTCATTTACATTAAGGTGCTTAGGGCCAGGAGACACTTTTGAAGCACTGGAAACTAAGTGGACATAAAGTCCTAGAAGAGAAGACTTAATGAAGGATGAGAGAAAAGAATGAAGCTTGGGACATTCTTGACTGTAAAAGAGCAAAGGACTCCAAAGCCTGAAGTGACCTGTTGTTTAAAAATTGTAACAGTTATGGTCAGTTTATTAATCCAGTTCTCAGTGATCAGAGATCTCTTTTTAGGCAAATAATCTAAACTTCCTGAATTGTTCCTCCTTCTGCAAATATGGTCTCAATCTTTTTCAAAGAATTGAGAATAGGGTAAAATAAAGTATTGTTTCAAAGTTATGATTGTTCAAATCACTAGTATATCTGTTAAAGAGCTTACTATTTGTTTCCTCTTAGGGTTTCTATGATGTCCTTCGAAGGAACTCTCAGCTGGCTAATTCAATCATGCATACTCTACTTTCACAGGTAATATATGTTTTTTATTTTATGGCTATACAAGAACAGATAAGAAGGCATGAAGAGATTGACATTTTCCAAACTTTTCAAAATATAAAATAATTCCCAAATAGTACACTGGTTGGTACATTGTGAACATGTCTGGGTATGTGATGATGTCCTGATGTTTTATTTTAATTACCACTTACCTGTCCGCCCTATTGCCATCGTCTTAACAGTTATCCTCCCAGTTAATGGTGTGCACCCTAAGTCAGAAGGACATTTTAAAGAACCATTTGTATAAGGGCTATCAGCAGCTGTGTCTGTTTGTTTTACTTCTAGAAGAAAAGAGAGATCTGAAGCAAATGTAGCAAAATATGGGCATGTTAAATCTGGGTTACAGATCCATGGGTGTCTATTGGTTATTTTCTGTACTTTTCAGTTTAAAAAAATATTTTTTAAGTTAAGAAATTTTTCATAGGATGATCACAAGGAGAAGAATTCAACTGGAGAATATTTGGCATAAATAAAACCTTTTACCCTGAACATTTATTCATTAAACATTATTTAAATCTTTTTTTTAAATTGCTTTATTGAGAAATAATTTACATACTATACAATTCACCCATTTAAAGTATACAACTCATTGGTTTTTAGTATTCATAGAATTGTGCAACCATCAACACAATCAATTTTAGAACATTTCATCGCCTCAGAAAAAAGCCTCACACCCTTTAGCTACCACCCCGTAATTTTCTCATCCTTCTCCCACCCACCTAACCCTAAGCAACCACTAATCTGCTTTCTGTGTTTATAGATTTGCTTATTGTGGACATTTCATATGAATGGAATCATACAATATGTGGTCTTTTGTGACTGATGTCTTTCACTTAATGTTTTCATGGTTTATCTGTGTTGTTTCATCTATCAGTACTTCATTCCCTTTTATGGCTAAATAATATTTTATTATATGGTATTTGAATCTTTTTATATATTTTTTTTTTTTTTTTTTTAAGATTTTATTTATTTATTTGACAGGGAGAGACAGCCAGAGAGAGAACACAAGCAGGGTAAGTGGGAGAGAGAGAAGCAGGCTTCCCGCCAAGCAGGGAGCCCGATGTGGGGCTCGATCCCAGGACCCTGGGATCATGACCTGAGCCGAAGGCAGACGCTTAACGACTGAGCCACCCAGGCGCCCTGAATCTTTTTATATATTGAGAGTTTGTTGGTTTATAACCCTCACAGAGCTTCCCAGGTATAATCTGAAATCGGCCCTTATACTCAGAGGGCAGGGAGGGACCAGCAAAAGAGGCAGGCTGCTCCAGGTTGGTAGGTAGCAGCTTTAAGAAGCAAAAGGAACTTATATGTGAGGCTTGTCTTGGGCAGCAGCAAGACCAGTGCATCCCTGTGCAGTCACCTGCCACATCCATAGAAGGTTAAATAGAGGCCTTAACTGGGCTTAGTCACATATACTGTGTAGATGTTCTCAGCATCATCACCATCTCAAGGCTATGTCCTTGGAGCAGCCTCTGGGAGCAGGAAGGCAAGCAGAACCCACATTCCAAGGACAGGGGAAGGGAGGGTAAGGACCTCTGATCCCCCAGGTCCAGCTCATGGGTAAACTGGTGGTCACATCTTCTTGGTAACTTCCCTAACAGAGTTCAGGATGCAATTATGTACTGATAATAACAACAATGCCATACTGTATTATAGAGAGGGCCAAGTGTGTATGAGGCACTATAAGGTGGGTGATCTCATTTGATCGTACAAAACCCTGTGAAATAAAAATTATCTCCATTTTAGATTCTGAAAGGTTAAGTAATTTGGCCAAGATCACATAGGTAGGAAGTGGCAGAGCTGGGATTTGAACTCAGATCTTCCTGGCTCAAGAGCCCAAGCATGAAAATCCTCACGTAAAAAGCACTAGATTAAAAACAAGGAGAATCTTGGGGTACCTGGGTGGCTCAGATGGTTAAGCATCTGCCTTAGGCTCAGGTTGTGATCTCCAGGTCCTGGGATCGAGCCCCATGTCAGACTCCCTGCTCAGTGGGGAGTCTGCTTCTCCCTCTCCCTCTGCCTCTCCCCCTGCTTGGGCTCATTCTCTCTCGAATGAATGAATGAATGAGTAAGTAAGTAAAATAAATAAAAACAAGGAGAATCTTTTCAGCAAATGATGTTAAATGATGTTGTGAAAACTGGATGTTCACATTCTGAAAATGAATTTGGATTCTTACCTTACACGGTATACAAAAATTAACCCAGTATGGATCAAAGACCAAAACATTAAGAGCTAAAATTATAAACCTCCTAAAATATAAGGGAAAGGCTTCATGACATTGGATTTGTTAATGACTTCTTGGACATTAACCAGAAGAACAGGTAACAAAAGAACACCAAAATTAAAAACTTTTGTGCAAAGAACACTATTTACAGAGTGAAAAGGCAATCCACAGAGTGGGAGAAAATACTTATAAATCATATATCCAATAAGGGATTAATATCTAGGATATACAAAGAATTCCTACAAATCAATAACAACAAAAACAACCCAATTAAAAAATGGGCAAAGGACTTGAATAGACATTCATCCAAAATATGTATATACACAAATAGCCAATAAACACATGAAAAGATGCTCAACATTACTAATTATTAGGAAAAAGCAAATCACAGCCACAGTGAGATACCACTTCATACCCATTAGGCTGTCTACCACCAAAGTGAAAAATGGTGGTGTGTATACAGAAATTGGAACCCTTGTGCATTAATGGTGGTAAGGTAAAATGGTACAGCTGCTGTGGAAAAAAGTATGGCAGTCCTTTAAAAAAAATTAAGCACAATTACCATTTGATCCAGCATTTCCTCTTTGGGTATATACCCAAAAGAAGTGAAAGCAGGGATCTTGCATTTTTAATCCAATATGACACCCCTCCTTTAGATGGGAATGTCTAGTCAATTCACATTTAACGTAATTATTGTTACAGTTGGGTTTAGGTCTATTTTGCTATTTAATTGTTTTACTGACTTTTTACCTATACTTTGAATATTTTTAAATTTTTTTTAAAGATTTACTTTAGAGAGAGCACGCGCATGAGAAAGCAGGTTGGGGGAGGGGCAGGGGGAGAGCATCTTCAAGCAGACTCCCTGCTGAGCACGGAGCCCAACATGGGACTCCACCCCACAACACATGAGATCATGACCTGAGCCGAAACCAGGAGTCAGACGCTCAACCCACTGAGCTACCCAAGTGCCCCTTTTGTTGTATTTTAATTCATTTTTATTTATTTATTTTTCCCCCCTTTTGTTGTATTTTTAATTTTGCTCTGGAGATTACAGTGTGTGTCTTTAATTTATTACTATATATTTAGGTTAATACTGACATACTTCAGTAAAATATAGGAACTTTGATCCATCCTCCTGCCTTTATGCTATTGTCATACATGTTACATCTATCTATGTTAAAATCCCAGCAAGATGGTGTTATATTTTGTTTTAAACAGTTATATGTATGTCTTCTATAGAAATTAAGAAAAAACAAAGTGTACAGACACAATCTTTTATACATACCAACTTTTTACCATTGCCAAAGCTCTTCATGTGGATTCAGGTTTACCATCTTCAGTAACTTCTGTTCAGCCTGAGGAGCTTTTGTTTAGTATTTCTGTTGTGCAGGTCTGCCAGCAGTGACTTCTCAGTTTTCATCTATATAGAGATACATCGTTTTGCCTTCATTTTTGAAGCACAGTTTCACTGGAAGTAGAATTCGTAGTTGACAGTTTCTTCTTTCGGTACTTTGAGTATATCATTCCAGTGTCTTCTGGTTTCCATTGTTTCTCAAGGAGCTGATTCCTGAGTGAACCAATTATTGTGTCTTTGGTTTCTGTATTTTCTATGTCATTTTTCTCTTATTCCTTTGAAGATTTTTCTCCTTGTCTTAGGGTTTTAAGAGTTTGACTTATGTTTACATGTGATTTTTGTGTGTGTGTTTCTATTTGAGTTCATTAAGCTTCATGGGATCTATAAGTTGATGCTTTTCACCAAATTGAAGAAACGTTCACTCATTATCGCATCAAATATTTTTTCTGCCCCCTCTCCTTTCATTCTGGGACTTCAGTTGTATATATATATTGGAATGCCTGATTTTGTTCCACAGATCTTTGAGATTTGATTCATTTTTCTTCAATACTTTTTACCCTTCATATTTGATATTTTCTCATAATCTATCTTCAAGTTTACTTATTCTTTCTACTGCCATCTCAGATCTGTTGTTTTACTCTTGAATGTGTCTTAAATATTAGCAAATGCGTTTTTGTATCTATTGAAATGACCATGTGATTTTTCTCCTTTAATGTGTTATTGTGGTGAATTGTATTATTTGATCTTCTAAACCAGCGTTGCCCTCCCAAGATAAACTCAGATTAATTACAATATATTACCTTTTTTGTACATTATTGGATTCAGCTTACTAATATTTCATTTAGAATTTTTACATACATGTTTATAAGAGAATGGCCTGTAATTTTTATTTCTCATACTGAACTTCTTGGTTTAATATGAGCTTAATGATTATTAACATGAGTTAAAATGATTGGGAAATGTTCCCTCTTTTTCCAGTTCGTATAAAATTTGAAATTAGTTATTTCTCTTCTTCCTTCTCTTCCCTTGCTTGGAAGGTATGTACTATGTTTCTTTAATCTAAACTTCAAATTTTTGGCTTTTGATTCTTCAGACCACACAAGTGGTGTGAATTCTAGCCCAAACTACATTTGGAGATTAGCTTATGGTTAGAAATTCCCAGGGGAGGCTTTTTGCCTTTTCCATACAGAAGATTTATTTTTTTTGTTTTTTGTTTTGTTTTTCCATAAGGGATATCTCCTTTTGAGAATTCCAGCTTTGTGTGAAGTTCTCCGATTCAGCCTTCACCCCATGAGGGCCCTAGGCTTTGTCTTCAGGTCCATGAGCCCTACAACTATAAGTTCTAGTCCTCCAGAATTGGCAGGTGCTGGCAGAAGAAACACCAGTTTCAGAGTTCATTTGCTCATGTAGTTGCTAGATTCAGGCTTTATGACATTTTCTAATACAATGAGATGTCTGAGGACTTCTCTTACTTTCCCATCATCTTAGCTATCTATTTAAAATTTTTAATACATCTTTTAAATTGTTCTCTACCAGGAGGGTTTCTCTAGACCCCTTGTCTACCACTTTGCTAAAAATGGAAGTTCTTTTCTCTCCCTTTCCCCCCACTTTTGTATGCCATTGCTCTGTTACAGTTCTGCTGAAGAAGCTGCATTTGAAGTTAAGATTTGAGATGTGTAGAAATTATTGGAAGGTACTATACTATTTATTAAAAGCTTTCCATTGGGCCTCAAGCCTGATCCTATATAAAACTTATAACCTGTTAACTATAGTGTACCCTTCAAACTGTAATAATCAGCTCATCAACATTCACACACTTAACAAGCATAAAAAATTGTGATGAAAGCATAGAGCAGTGCTTCCCAACTCAGGTTAGTATGTAGACCAGTAAACTTGTGCAGACTCCAAAGGTAAAAAAGAGAAAAATAATAGCTAATGTTTCTTGAGTTACTCTAAGTAGTGGGGTTTTTTTTTAGCATTTTACATGTATTAGCATGTTCAGTCCTTATACAGCCTTATTTGTTTAGAGTAATAATAATCTCATCAGAGATGAGGAACCAAGGCATGGATGCCTTTACCAAAATTATTATATAGGTGGTCGTACTGGGACTTAGACTCAGCCATTCTGACTCTGGAGCCTATACTTAACTATCAAGCTATACTAAAAATGCTGATTCCTTATGCAGATTTAGGAATTGGTGTGAGAGAGTATGATGTGTTTTGGGGAGTTAGTAGAAATGGAGTAAGAAAGAATATCTCAACATGATGCCTGAAGCAAGGGTAAAGGATGTGCACGAGCCCAAGCAACACAAATTTTGCCGCGTTGTTCTTTGGACACTTGGGAAATACGTCTTAGAAGATATCAGACATTAAAGGTGCCATTAGTTTGACCAATTAAAGAAGTAAAAAGCATTCCTGAGCTGTGGTATCTTTTTTTCGTTATCATATATAGTTAAAACAGTTCTATGAGCCAGAACCTGATGTGCTGCCGCCTCTGAAATTAGAAGCCTGTATTTTGAACCAAGGAGATCAGATCTCTCTACAAGAACCACTGGTGAGTCTTTTATTCCTTCTATAACCATTATTTTTACTGTTAAGTAAAAACATCAACCCTCTTGATAGAGTCAGTCTTTGGGAAGAGATATCTTTCTGAAAGCACTCTTCTGGTACTCTCAATGAAACTTTACTCTTAAATCTTCCCTCCTTTTCTTTTCTGATCCATCATCACATTGGATCTGTTGGTAAGATATCTCCATGTCAGCACTTTACTAAATCAAGGCATCCATCACTCCCCCCAGGGAGCATTTTGTCTCCCACTTATGGCTCTTTGACTATATAATATGCTAAAATAGGCTTTGGAATGGGGAAGAGAGGTCACCCAATAGCAGATGAACCTGCTAAGGGAACCTGCCTTATTAGTCTGAGGGGAGTATGTGATTTATGCTAAGCTAGAATTGGCATTCTTGAACCTTCAGGGGAACTAGGACAGGTTGTTTTTGTATTCTTGTGCTCTAGCCTCAGGAAGAGAGGATAAAAACTGAAACTTCACCATCCCAAGTAACTTAGAGCTCATGACAGGGGAGGGAAGTGGTCTTTAAGTTGTCAGATCCTGCCTTCATAAATGGGCCTTCTTGTGACATGAGACAGAGATGCTCTGTTGGTCTCCCATAGATACCCTCAACATAAGCCTCTCTTTATTTTTTTTTTAAGATTTTATTTATTTCTTTTTGCCAGAGAGCGAGCATACGAGGCAGCATGAGCTGAGGGAGAGGCAGACTCCCTGCTGAGCAGGGAGCCCAGTGTAGGCCTCGATCCCAGGACCCTGGATCATGACCTGAGCCCAAGGCAGACGCTTAACCGACTGAGCCACCCAGGCGCCCCGGCCCCTATCTTTAAAACAGCCTCTGGGACTCGAATCAGAATTTAACTTCACAACCTCCGTGGTGTGGCCACTAAGGCAGAAGTAGCACATTCTGATGTTGCGTTCTGAGGTGTCTGGTACTTACAAAGCCAGTTTTTGGGAAAGGTCAGGAAAGAATGCCTTTGTTGGTTCAATTAATTTTTTCCAGTTTTGCTAATTCAGGTTGATTTAATTCGTGATGCTAATGAATAACTTATTTTAGCCTTGTAGGTAAGAATTATTTGTTGATTATCAACAGCCTCATAGGTTGTCCCTTAAACACTCAAAAATGTTTACTATTGTCTTCTACAGGATCATCTGCTGTGTTGTGTCCAGCACTGTTTGGCCTGGTATAAGAGTAGAGTGATGCCCCTACAGCAGGAAGAAGAGGAGGAAGAAGAGTTCTACAAAGACTTAGAGGATATGTTGGAGTCTATTACTAGTAGAATGATTAAGAGTGAACTAGAGGACTTTGAATTGGTAATTGCTAAGTCTCAGCTGTATTGAATGATGTAGGTTTTTAATAGCTTATTAATTTTTTAAAGATTTCATTTTTAAGTAATCTCTACACCCAGTGTGGGGCTCAGACTCACAACCCTGAGATCAAGAGTCACTCGCTCCACTGATTGAGCCAGCCAGGCACCCCAATAGCTCATTAATTTTTATCTTGTGTCTTTTAGGATAAATCGGCAGATTTTTCTCAGAGCAGTGGTGTTGGCATCAAAAATAATATCTGTGCTTCTCTTGTGATGGGAATTTGTGAGGTTCTAATAGAATATAATTTCTCCATAAGTAATTTTAGGTAAGGTATTGCTATGACTCTTTGCAATTTGATGAATACTTCCATTTTGTGTTTTTTTGTTTTTTGTTTCTTAACTCTAACAGTGCACTAGGCACTGGACAGACCACAGGCCGTGACACTGTCTCTTAGGTGGACATCTAGCCTAAGACCAGACTGTGCTCTTTCTACCAGAGAACACCAAACATGTATCACAGGGGTAGCAGGCTTTCATTTATAACAAATTCCCAAACACTGAACTCAAGAGGTTCTGATTTCAATAGAGAAATTTTGTTTGGTTGGTAGTATTGGACTTTCATGCTCTGCATTGACTGGTATAAATAAGAGAGAAAAAAAATAACATAGATGGATTAGAGTGATCTGGAAGTTAATGCAAATTCATTCATTTATAATGTGTTTAAAATAGAACACCTAAAGAAACATTGTGATCTCCTTATTATTGGGTGTGAAAGTTAAACCACAATATTCTGATGCTTGTCCTTAGTGGTCTCTTTCCTTTTATACAGTAAGAACAAGTTTGAGGAGGTTCTGAACTTATTTATGTGTTACAAGAAACTCTCTGACATCCTTAACGAAAAAGCTGGTAAAGGCAAAACTAAAATGGCCAACAAAATGGATAGTTTTTGGTCCATGAAATTTGTGTCTGATCTTCTCACTGCTCTTTTCAGGTAAGTTTATAACAGAGCACTTAGAGACATCTGTGCAGTAAAGATAGTAACAGGTTCACTAGTATTATCTAGTTTGGATTCACAATTCTTAATATATATATATAATAAGTACGTCGGGAGGTTTGTAAGTTTCGTGACATGAAAGCTGGATAATCCTAGGTAGGCACTTTAAAGAACTACCTTGAATTATTAATAGAGAAAACTCAGAAACAATGGACTACTGAAGACAAGAATGGATTGCAATAAGGTATTGTAGGAAAATCTACCTAAGTAGCTTGAACACTGTAACAGATAAAAAGGGAAGAAAGAAAAACCTGAATTGAAAAAGTAGGAAAAACAGCAATAAAAAAACATAGGAAACTAAGACTGACATTTAAATCTTATCAAAGTAAAGGGATTGGGGAGGGGAGGAAAGGAGATCACACTGAGAATGAGGGCTGTAAAAGGGAGCTGAGGCAGTGATAGCGGCTGCCTAGTGGCTGTCGTTAAGGGCTTACTGGGTCCTGCTCTTCTAAACAGTCCCCAGAAAACCTAATTCCAGATCCCAGGAGCAGTAGTGGACTCTCTTCTCTTTCTCTCTCTCCCTTTCCCCCTCTGTCTCTCTAGGGACAGTACCCAAAGTCACGAAGAGAGCCTTTCTGTTCTGAGGTCCAGCAGTGAGTTCATGCGCCACGCGGTGAGTGTAGCTCTGCAGAAGGTGCAGCAGCTCAAGGAGACGGGGCGTGTGAGCGGTCCTGACGGCCAAAACCCGGAGAAGGTCTTTCAGAATCTCTGTGATGTAACTCGGTAAGTCACTCTCACCCTCAGAAACCTGTTCCCCTTGCTGTGGAGTCTCCAAGGGGGGAAGCTGGGCGTGGGGAGGGAGGCAGTTTGAAGTTGGGCATGCCTTAAGAGTAAAAGTGCACTCACTCATATTGTCCTGCTTTGATGTGGAATGTTAGGTAGATAGAAAATGTTATTCTATTACCAGGAATAAAGAGCAATATTACATAATGACTAATTCATCAGCAGGTAGACATAACAACTTTAACTGTATATGCACCTAACAACAAAGCACCAAAATACTTGAAGTAAAAATTGATAGAACTGAAGGAGAAATAAACAATTTATCCCCTCTCAGAAATCACTAGAGAACTGGTAGTTGGAATATCAGGAAGGACATAGAAGACTTGAGCCACACTTGTCATCCAGCTTAACTTAACGGGTATTTATACAATATTTAACAGTAGTTTCAGAATGCACATTTTTTTAATGTGCACATGGTGTATTCATCAAAATGGACCATATTTTGGACCATAAAACAAACTAAACACATTTTTAAAATAGAAATCAGTATGTTCTCTGAGCACAATGGAATTAAACAAGAAAGCAGTAACAAAAATATTTTTAATTTTTAATATTTAGTTTTTTCTTTAAAGATTTTATTTATTTATTTGACAGAGAGAGAGACAGCAAGAAAGGGAACACAAACGGGGGGAGTGGGAGAGGGAGAAGCAGGCTTCCTGCCGAGCAGGGAGTGTGATGCGGGACTTGATCCCAGGACCCTGAGATCATGACCTGAGCTGAAGGCAGAGGCTTAACGACTGAGCCACCCAGGCGCCCCTAATATTTTTTTTTTAAACAACTGGATTATCCTTGTATGTTTGGAAATTAAATGCATTTCTAAATAACTCATAGTCTAAGAGGAAGTCAGAAATCAGAAAATACTTTGAACAGAATGAAAATGAACACACTACATTTCCAAAATTTGTATGATTCAGCTAAAGCAGTGCTTAGGTAGAAATTTGTAACTGTCAGTGGTTATATTAGAAGAAAAATATCAAATCTCTAAGCTTACACATTAAGAAAAGAAAAAAAGATTAAAATGAAAGTAAATAGAAGGAAGGAAGTAATAAAGACAAAATAGAATCATTGAAAAAAGAAACAACAGAGAAAAATGAATGAAACCAGAAGCTGATTCTTTGAGATCAGTAAATGCAATAAATTGTAACCAGACTGATGAGGAAAAGAGAGAGGACACAAATTACAAGTATCAGATATGAGGAAGAGGAGATAATCACTACTAGACTGCAAAAATTGATAATAATAGAATGCTAACAACTTTACGCCAATAAACTGGATTAAATGGACAAATTTTTTGAAACTCAGGAAGAAACAGGTAAGCTGAATAATCCTGTGCCTACTTAAAGAAATTGAGAGGCGCCTGGCTGGCTAGTCAGTGGAGCATGTGACTCTTGATCTTGGGGTTTGTAAGTTCAAGCCCCACATTGGGTGTAGAGATTGCTTAAAATCAAAATATTTTAGGACGCCTGGGTGGCTCAGTCGGTTAAGCATCTGCCTTCGGCTCAGGTCGTAATTCCAGGGTCCTGGTATCGAGTCCCACATTGGGCTCCTTGCTCAGCGGGGAGCCTGCTTCTCCCTTTGCCACTCCCCATGCTTGTGTGTGCGTGTGCTCTCTCTCTCTCTCTCTCTCTCTCCCACCTCCCCCCCATCAAATAAAATCTTTACCAAAAAAATTAAAATCTTAAAAAAAAAAATTGAATTTGTGGTTCAAAATTTTCCCTCAAAGAAAACTCCATACCTTATATGTCTAATTGGTGAATTTTGCCAAACATTTAAGGAAAAAATAATACAGGGCACCTGGGTGGCTCAGTCGGTTAAGCATCTGACTCTTTTTTTTTTTTTTAAATCTTTTTTTTTTTTTTTTTTTAAGATTTTATTTATTTATTTGACAGAGAGAGACACAGCGAGAGAGAGCGCACAAGCAGGGGGAGTGGGAGAGGGAGAAGCAGGCTTCCCGCCGAGCAGGGAGCCCGATGCGGGGCTCGATCCCAGGACCCTGGGATCATGACCTGAGCTGAAGGCAGACGCTTAACGACTGAGCCACCCAGGCGCCCCTAAGCATCTGACTCTTGATTTCGGCTCAGGTCATGGTCTCAGGGTCATGGGATCAAGCCCT
Organism: Phoca vitulina; assembly: GCF_004348235.1. NCBI lineage: Eukaryota > Metazoa > Chordata > Mammalia > Carnivora > Phocidae > Phoca > Phoca vitulina. The sequence continues at coordinate 6,309,634 of NW_022589768.1, read as the reverse complement.
GCATCAGGGTCTGTGCTAGATGTGTAGCCTGCTTAAAATTCTCCCTCTCCCACCCACTAAAAGAAAGAGAGAAAGAGAGAGAGAAAGAATACCAATTTATGCAGCTCTTCCAGAAAATAGAATAGGAGGAAACATGTCCTGACTCATTTTATGACGCCAGCATTACTGTAATGCCAAACCCAGTCAAAGACATGATAAGAAAACTACTGACCAATTTCCTTTATGAATATAGATGTAAAAAATATTAGCAAATAAGCCCAACAGTTTGTAAGAAGGATGATATAATTAAGTGGAATATTTTCTCAGGAATGCAAAGTTGGCTCAAAATTTATAAATCAGTCATAATTCATCATATCAACAGACTAAAGGAAAACACCCTATCATCTCAATCAGTGCAGAAAATTCGACATAAATTCGTGATCAAATCTCTCAGGACACTAGGAATAAAAGAGAACTTTATCAGTCCAATAAAGGGAATATGTCAGCACCATACTTAATGATTCAGTGGACTGAATGCTTTTCCCCCTGTGCTCTCACCATTGCTATTCAACATTATACTGGAGACATAGCCAGTGCAGTAAGACAGGAAAAAGAAATAAAAGGCATCCAGATTGGGAAGGAAGAAATAATAGTGTCTTCAGGGATATTATAATTATCTACATAAAAAATTCCAAAGACATTTTTTAAAAGCTACTAGATAGGGACGCCTGGGTGGCTCAGTTGCTTGAGCCTCTGCCTTCGGCTCAGGTCATGATCCCAGGGTCCTGGGATTGAGTCCCGCATCGGGCTCCCTGCTCAGGAGGGAGCCTGCTTCTCCCTCTGCCTGCCGCTCCCCCCTGCTTGTGCTCTCTCTCTGATAAATAAATAAATAAAATCTTTAAAAAAAATAAAATAATAAAAAAATAAAAATAAAAGCTACTAGATATATTAAATAAGCAATTTAGCAAGGCTGCAGGAAACAAGGGCAGTATTTTTTAAATTGTATTTTTATTGACATGCTAGCAGTGAACATTTGGAAATTGAAGTTTAAAAACAGAACCACTTGGGGCACCTGGGTGGCTCAGTCGTTAAGCGTCTGCCTTCCGCTCAGGTCATGATCCCAGGGTCCTGGGATCGAGCCCCGCATCAGGCTCCCGGCTCAGCAGGGAGCCTGCTTCTCCCTCTGACCCTATCCCCTCTCATGCTGTTTCTCTCTCTCTCTCTCAAATAAATAAATAAATAAAATCTTTTAAAAAAATAAATAAATAAAAATAAAAATAAAAACAGAACCCCTTGGGGCACCTGGGTGGCTCAGTCGTTAAGCGTCTGCCTTCGGCTCAGGTCATGATCCCAGGGTCCTGGGATCAAGCCCCGCATCAGGCTCCCTGCTCCGCGGGAAGCCTGCTTCTCCCTCTCCCCCTGCTTGTGTTCCCTCTCTCGCTGTGTCTCTGTCAAATAAATAAAATCTTAAAAAAAAAAAAAAAAACAGCATCACAAAATGTGAACTTCCTGGCGATAAATCTAACATGTAAGATTTATGTGATGAAAACTCTAAAACATTTGAGCAAAGAAGACCCAAGTAAATGTAAAGATACGCAGTGTCCACAGATTCGAAGGTTCAGTATCGTCAAGGTGTTAATTCTTCGCAGATTGACCCATAGATTCAACACAATTTTAATCACAATCCTATCAAGCTTTGTTAGTAATTGACAAGATGATTCTAGAATTTATGTGAAAATGTAAGACCTAGAATAACTAAAACAGGTTTGAAATAAAAGAACCAAGTTAGAGGACTCACTACCTGGTATCAGGTCATATCAAGTTACTTTATTTAAGATAGTGTGGTATTGGCAGAATCATTGGAGCAGAATAGATCAGAAATAGATGCCACAAATATGGTCATTTGATTTTTGACAAAGGTATTGAGGTAATTTAATGGAGAAAGAAAATTCTTTCAACAAATGGTTTTAGAACAGTTGGACATCCATTGTTTTAAAAAATGAACCTTTATTCATTCCACATGTCTTAAAAAATTAACTTGAAATGGGTCAAAGACGTAAAACCAAAACTTGTAAAACATCTAGCGGAAAACAGAAAAATCTTTGTGATCTTGTTTTCGGTAAAGATTTCTTAGAACACCAGAAGCACAAGCTATATTTTAAAAAAAAGAAATTTAACTCTGCTCTTTGAAAAACACTCTTAAGGAGATTAAAAGACAAGTCACAGATGAGGAAATATTTGCAAAGCACATGCCTGATGGACTGGTAACCAGAGTATATAAAGAACTCTCAAGTTTAATTAAGTTTAAAACAGCAAACAACCAAATTTAAAAATGGGCAAAATATATGAACAGATACTTGACCAAAGAAGATCTATAGATGGCAAATAAGGACACAAAAGGATGGTCAACATAATAAGTTCATAAACTTTAAAAAATAATAAAAAGATTGACAATACCAAAATGTCATGGTTGTGGAGGAATTTGAACTCTTTTTTTTTTTTTTTTTAAAGATTTTATTCATTTATTCATCAGAGGCACAGGGAGAAGCAGGCTCCCTGCGGAGCAGAGAGCCCGATGTGGGACTTGATCCCAGGACCCTGGGATCATGACCTGAGCTGAAGGCAGACGCTTAACCGACTGAGCCACCCAGGTGTCCCAAGGAATTTGAACTCTTATACACTGTTGATGGAAATGTAAAAAGGAACAACCCTTTGAGAAAACATTTTGGTATTCAAAAGTTAAACACACACCTACCATATGATCTACACATTTCACTCTTAGGTATTTACCCAAGAGAAATGAAAGCATATATCCATATGAAGGTTTGTGATTTGCAACTTTATCTATAATAGAATTTGGAAACAACCCAAACATCCGTATCCAGTTGAATGGAGAAACTGGTACATCTATACAATGGAATGCTACTTAGCAATAAAATGGGATAAACTACCCATACATGCAGCAACATAGGTGAATCTCAGAAGCATATGCTAAATTAACAGAGCTAGACTCAGAAGGGCTACATACTGAATGCTAGCATTTTTATATGCTATTTTGTAAACAGTAAAACCATAGGGACAGGGATCAGATCAGTGATTGTTTGGAAAATCGGGGGGAGAAAATCCAGAACAGCATAAGGGAACTTTTGGGATGACAGAAATATCTTGATTGTGGAGATGATTATACAACTGTATGTTTGTCCAGATTCATTGAAATGTACATGTACGGGGGCGCCTGGGTGGCTCAGTCGTTAAGCGTCTGCCTTCGGCTCAGGTCATGATCCCAGGGTCCTGGGATCGAGTCCCACATTGGGCTCCCTGCTCGGCAGGAAGCCCGCTTCTCCCTCTCCCACTCCCCCTGCTTGTGTTCCTGCTCTTGCTATCTCTCTGTCAAATAAATAAATAAAATCTTTAAAAAAAAAAAAAAGAAATGTACATGTAAGGGGTATGAATTTTACAGCATATAAAATTGAACCTCCGTGAACCCGACATTAATAAAATCACTTTTCTGGGGCACCCGGCTGGCTCAGTCAGTAGAGCCTGTGACTCTGGATCTCGGGGTCATGAGTTACAGCCCCACGTGGGTTGTAGAGATTACTTAAAAATAAAATCTTTTCATAAATAATGACTTTTCTTCTTTTTAGGGTCTTACTTTGGAGATATACTTCCATTCCTACTTCAGTGGAAGATTTAGGAAAGAAAGAAAAAGGAAAGAGCATCTCATTGCTGTGCTTGGAGGGTTTGCAGAAGATATTCAGTGCTGTGCAACAGTTCTATCAGCCCAAGATTCACCACTTTCTCAGGGCTCTGGGTGAGCATTTCAGCTTTGATAAATTGGCTTGTCTTGGTTTTTCTTTCTTAACCAAACCTCTTGATTCTATTTGCTAATCTACCAGAGGACACCTGAGAGCAGTCCTGTTGTTGCTAAGGAGTGACATCTAGTGGATTCAGAATTGGCATTTACTGGCTTTTACACGTGACCACAAATAGTGACTGGAAATTGAAAGATAGTGCTAAGAAACTGCAGAATGTTAGGAATACATTTAAATCTGCCCCCTGTCTTTTTTTGGCTTTCTAAAAATTTAGCTTAATATTAAAAGGCCAAAAAAGCATAGTGAGTCAGTCCATTTCAAAGATCACATTCTTTTCCTTTCCTAGATGTCCCAGATAATGAGGGAGAAGAGGTGGAAGGCAGTGTCAGTCACAGAGCAGCGTTCCAGATCCGGCAGTTTCAGGTAGGAAGCCTTGGCACGCTGCCCTGCTTGCCTGAGGGCCCCTAGAGGGACTGTCAGCTCGGCCAGCTGGTGGGAGCGGGGAGACGGCGAGCAAGTGGGACAGGATTTCTGGGTCATCGTCCAAGCAACAGGACATAGCTCTACTGGGTGGAAGGTAATGCATTTAAAAGGATTCTAGGGAGGATGGGTGTTGAGCCACCCCAACCTGCAGCACTGTTGCTTCCAAGAATCACTGTTTGAGTTGATATGAAGAGCTAGCCAGGAGCGCATTAAGGTGTGGAGTGTACGTCTTTGGTTCGTGTGCGTGGTATAGTTTGGCTTTGTCGGATTGCATAAAGACTGGACAGTGAAGCCTGTTAGTTTCTAACCATTTGTTGTCACACTATCATGACCTTCTGTCACAGAGGATTTCTTTAACAAATAAATTTAGAGTTCCTACTATGTGCCAGGGACTGTTCTAGGTGTTGGGGATCTAGCAGGAAACAAAAGAAACAAAATCCCTACCCTTGGGGAGCTTACACTGAGTGGGGAAAGAGACTGACAGACAAAAGAGAGCGTATTTCAGGTGGTGAGAGAGGAACGGGGCAAGGGAAACAGGGAAAGTGTGTGGGCAGTGCTGGGGCTGGGGCCCCATCTACGCCTGAGGTCAGTGGAGGGGCCTTAGGAGGTGATAAGCCACCCAAAGTTGGGTGCACTGTTCATTCCTAACGTACATGTGGCAGGGGGTTAGAGGAGAAGGAGTCTGTAGTTTTCAAGGAACAGTCAGATTTGTGGTCGGGAACAGGGTAGGAAACTACTTGTTTAATCCAGGTTTATTTTCACATTTTGTCCTCTGGAATTTTGATAGCTTTGAATCCTTTCTGTCCCCACCTTACGAATCTCTGGCTAGATTCTCTTCTCCGTGACAGGAACGTATCTGCTAACGTTTCCGTGTGTACCTTCCTTTCCCAGAGGTCCTTGTTGAACTTACTGAGCAGCCAAGAGGAAGACTTTAACAGCAAAGAAGCCCTCCTGCTAGTCACCGTTCTCTCCAACTTGTCCAGGCTGCTGGAGCCGTCCTCCCCTCAGGTAGAAGCACCACTTCTTCAGGCCCACGGGGCAGCCCTCAGCAGGCCAGGAGTATTGCATCTTCGAAGTTCAGTTGACTCTTGAGTAACACAGGCTTGAACTGTGTGGGTCCCCTTATACATGGATTTTTTGTGATCAGTACAGTACTGTAAATATATTTTCTCCTTAGGATTTTCTCAGTAACCTTTTCTTTTCTCTAGCCTACCTTATTATAAGAATACAGTATGTAATACAGCATACAGAATAAGCGCTAATCGACTGTTGATATGATTGGTAAGGCTTCTGGTCAGCAGTAGGCTATTAGTAGTCACGGTTCTGAGGAGTCAGAAGTTCTACGTGGAGTTTTGACTGTGCAGGGGTCAGCGCCCCTAACTAGTTTTCAAGGATGAACTGTATATACCTGAATGTCCTCTTTAAATCTTATCTTTAAGTAATAGAAGGTCTGGAATATGTACCTTCTTCACATGGTGCTTCTACCATGACATAATTACATGCAGCCGTGGAGGGCAAGAACATACTGCTTTTTGTTTGGCCACTGCCCTGACCCTTGTCAGCAGAAAGCACTGTAGAAAAAAGTCTTGTTTATCTTTGGTGTCTTCAACGTTCTCTGTGTTTTTACTCACTCTTGGTGTTTGCTCTTTTCTAAGATGAAAGTATATTAATTATCAATAAGATAGCTGACATTGAGCAGTTGACTTCCTCAGCAAGGTTAGCTGGTACAAAGTTTGGGAGAAATTCAACAAAAGGTTATTAAGTCAGAAAGCGAGACTACAGTCCCAAAGCAGAAAGAACTCTGTGAGATGGGTTGTGTGTATAAGCATGTAGGTATGCACACATCTGGAGAAATGTGTACCACATGAGCATGCACACACACGGAAGAGAAGGGCCACATTTTGTGGGCCTGTTCCGCTCAGGAGTGATTTCCCTATAGGATGACCAAGAGTCCTTGATGCCTAGGGGGTGTGCTACCGCATCTGCTTCCTGATCTGTGAGCAAGACCGGCTCCTCGTGTGAGCCCTTGCCTCAGGAAGAGCTAGTCCTTAGGAGACTGCAGCCCGGGAGCATGGTGGTGTCAGAGTGCTGAAAAGTGAGCCCGAGCTTCCAGTTCTTGTTCTTGGGAGCCCAGAGAAAGTCCCTCTTGCTAGCCACTCGCATCATCCTAGTGCCAAGCCGCTCCTCCCTGCTTCACTTTCTGCTTCATTGTTTCCTACCACTGCAGCGAACAGAGCATTAGGAAGGAAACAGCCACAGCGAAGTGGGGCTGGGGGAGGTTTGAGGAAAAATAGATGGATTTGGAAAGGCTCATATATACAGGAAAATACTTTCATTCAAAATTCGTTATCCACCCATCCCTGTAACTTCAGGGAATCTCTTTCAAATTTTTTTTTTAATTTAATTTTGGATGGATAATAAAGTCCTGTGATTTGAAAACCAGAAATGATAAGATTTGCAGTGAATGGTCTCCCTCCTGTCCCTGTCCTCCTCCACCTGTTCAGTTCTTTTCCCCCAAATAAGTAAATAACCTTTTTTAGTTTCTGATGGATCCTTCAAGAGTTCCTTTATTCCTGCGGAAGCAAATATGAATATAGATTCTTATTCCCAACTCTGTCCGTGTTCACACAAAAGCTTGTTTGCATCCTGCTTATTACATTTAACACCGTATTTTGGAGACCTTTTTATATCCATTCACAGAGACCTTTCAGAATTAGCCTCTGAATTTATTTTTTACCCCAACAGATCAAAATTTGAGTTTTTACTGGTCATTTTGCACTTAAGCACACTGCATTTCAGTGCCTTTGAGGCTGAAACCTGTTCCAAAGAACTGCTGAAGCAGCGAGCTTGAGCGTGTATCTGGCAGCTCAGGACCCTGCCGTCCCAAGACCTAAAGCCACCTCTCCTTACCTGAGGAAACTCCATCTGGTTGTTTGCCTCTTTTTCCCTTTTTTTCCCTACTCCCTTCTAACCTCCTCTGGCCTTTGGACTCCTAGAAGCTGATTTTGCTGCCTCTACGGCCCGGATCTTACTCTCCTCTCCTGCATCTCTCCATTAGATTGACCTTAAAAATGTCTCCGATGCGGAGAGTGTGTGGCATGGGAAGGGAAAAGGCGCATCAGCCCTAGACCGTGGTGGGAGTGGGGAGAGGAAGCTCAGGGGGGCAAGAACCCAGACGCCAGGACTTTCTGTCCTTAATGCGGGCACAGACTGAGAACTGAGTCATATGTTACTGTATTATGAGAGAAGGATCAGTAATTCTTCTTATAATTCTGGACTTATTTTTATGCTGTTCTTAGTAGATTACCACTTTGGATCCAGGCACATGTTTTGGCAGGTGGTGAGAATTGGAAAGGTCTCTGTAGTCTGACACCTAGATCTGTCTCATGGCATGTTTCTTTAATATCTGAATGCTCTCTAGTTTGTGCAGATGTTATCCTGGACATCGAATATTTGCAAGGAAAACAACCAGGGTAAGTTTCCTTCCTTATTTCCTTTTAGGCTTTATGTAAAATCATCATTCCCAATAGCATTTAAAAAAGGAAAGGTACTCATTATACAGTCACCAGAGTGACCAAAATGAAAAAGAGCCACGCCCATGGCTGGTAAGCATGCAGAGTGGTCGGCCCTCCCGTCCAGCACCAGCGGAGGGCTGCGTTCAGGAGCCGCCCAGGAGGACTGTTGGGCGGTGTCTGGTTACGGCCCGGCAGTCCCACTCCAGGCCCCACAGGCGGCCGGCAGCACTGTTCCTGTAGGCAGGAACAAACCCGTGTGTCGGTCAGCAGGGGAGGGGGTGGAAGGAGTGGCGATGTGCACACGCAGCCGAACCCTGAGCAGCAGTGAGGACAGCAAACCACCGACACACAACATGCAGGAATTGCACAAACATGCCTTTGAACAAAAGCTAGGCACAGAAGGAGTACTTCCTGCATGAGTCCATTTAGATCAAGTTCAAAATCGGACACAGCTAGATGTGATGGTAGAAGTCAGGAGAGGCAGGTTCCTTGCTGGGGCGAGTGAGGTAGGAGGGGGTTTCTGGGGTGTGGGTAGCATTCTGTTTCTTGATCTGGGTGCTAGTTCCTCAGCGATAGTGACTGGAGAATAATAGGAAACCTCTGCCTTCGTTGGGCCTACGGACAGGAGTGTAGCTTTGTGGGAGAGCTGCCTTGGATGGACTGTGTCCAGCCCTGGGATAGCGTACGTGGGACGTGGCAAGCTGCATTTCTGGTTAGGCCCCCTGTCCCCTGAAGAATGACTGGGTTAGAACTTACCTTTTAATTTGCTTTCCTTCCCACTCTTAGAGGATGCCTCGTTTTGCAAGGGCTTGTTGAATTTGCTCTTCAGCCTCCATGTTTTGTACAAGAGTCCTGCCATCCTGCTGCGTGACTTGTCCCAGGATATCCATGGGCATCTCGGAGACATAGACCAGGTACTGCAGCAAGCATTCGCTGCGACACCCTGAGTGGGGGGAGAGGTCGGGGGCCAGCCTTCCTCCAATTGCATCCCCTCTTTCTGCCTCCTCAGGATGTAGAGGTGGAGAAAACAGACCACTTTGCGATAGTGAATTTGAGAACAGCTGCCCCTACTGTTTGTGTAAGTGTGGACCCCCGAGCCGTGGGAAATGGCCTCGTCACTCCTTCCATTTTATTCCCTGTGAAGAGCACACTGTGGTGGCTCGTGTGCTGGGGCCCGTAGCCCACCCGCGGGTGCCCACGGTGCTTCTGTGAGGCCAGCAGCTATGCACAGGGAGCCATGCCAGGCATTCTTCTCTTTCACAGTTACTTGTTCTCAGTCAGGCTGAGAAAGTCCTAGAAGAAGTGGACTGGCTGATCACCAAGCTTAAGGGACAAGTGAGCCAAGAAATTGTATCAGGTAAGATGCATTCAGGGTGGAATGGAGAGAGTCCACCAAAATCCAGATTCGACGGTTGCGTAAACGTGCAGCTCGATTTGAGTCGGTTTGAGCCGGATTTCCAGTGTGATGGACAAAGTAGATGGTAGCGTGGCTTATGATGCAATGGCTGTTGATTGACTCTGCATGATGAATTACATGCTCGTTGTCCCTACAGATTTCCCGTTTAATCGCAGCTAGTGGATTTCTAAATCTCCTTCACTTTAACTAGAAAATAAGGTCAGTTGGTTTGAATGTGCAATTTCATTTCCCTTCAGACGAGGCCTCTTCTCAGGCAACCCTACCAAATCATCCCATCGAGAAAGCCATCATCGTACAGCTGGGAACTCTGCTTACCTTTTTCCATGAGCTGGTGCAGACGGCCCTGCCATCGGGCAGCTGTGTGGACATCTTGTTAAAGGACCTTTGCAAAATGTACACCATTCTCACAGCACTTGTCAGATATGTGAGTATCTGAGAGATGACCCGAGTCACTTCTGCCACGCTGCCCCAGCCAGCTGGAGACTCGGCCCGGGCAGCAGCTCACCGCAGTGGAACGCCCCCGTGCAGAGCTCTTGCCTGCCCCTGTGCGTGCAGGTGGTGGTTTGATTCTGTTGCCTCGGAGGCTCAGGAGCTTTGAGGAGGGGACGGAGGAAGCCTGGTGTCTAGGGTTCTCTGTGAATGTGCTGGCGTGTTTCCTTTTCCCCCTCCCGTAGCAGTGAGTCCCACCCCCTAGCTTGCTGACTCACCTGTAGGTGTCGGGACGTTGATAGAGGATGTGGGCTAAATCTGGGAATCTTTGGTTAGTATCTCCAGGTGTGTCAGAGCTCCGGAGGAATTCCCAAAAATATGGAGAAGTTGGTGAGTTGAAAATTCCTTTCCTAGGAATGGGGGAAGCCTTCTATTCCTCAAGTTACATTGGTTTCCTTCTCTTTTGCTGCAGGTGAAACTGTCCGGTTCTCATCTGACCCCCCTATGCTATTCTTTCATTTCTTACATACAGGTAAGTGATTCAGAGTCAATACCAAAATAGATCTTCCAGGAAGAAAGGACTCCTTGTGTCCCCAGGGGACTGCTTGATCCCGTGAGCCCAGTGTCCATGCAGTTTCTTCCCTCCTTACCATAAGCCAAAGGTGCATTTGGATGCAATGCTTGCATTTGGAGCAGGGAAGGAACACACATGCTGGGGCTGCGACTTGGTTCATTTCTGGGTGATTCTAAATCCGTGCCATGGGCCACCCTTTGGCGTGTGAGGAAAGTAGCAGTGAGCACATAAAGGGCTGAGGTCAGATGGTGCTGTGTATGTGGGAGCACCAGCCCTTTCAAGGAGCAGAGGGCAGCTGGGCTGTTCTTGTCAGGTGCCCAGACCCCTTTTCTTCTCTTCCTAAGTTAATTAAGTAATGGGCTCTTTCAGGATTAGGAGAAATTTTAAATGTCATTGAGTCACAAACACCACCAGGTTCTTGTCATACCTGACGACTGTTACTGTTGACTTAAACCAGGGATTTTAGGCCTCTGCATTATTGACATCTCTTGAGCCAGATAATTCCTTGATGTGGGGTCTCTTCCGTGCATTCTGGGTTATTTAGCAGCATCCCTGGCCTCTACTTACCCGATGCCAGGAGCAGCCCTCCAGTTGTGACAACGGAAAATGTCTCTAGAAATTGCCAAATGTCTCAAAAGGGCAAAATCATCCCCAGTTGAGAATCTCTGGCTTAAACACATGAAGACCCATGGTCTCCCAAGGCCACTTAGTCTAGTCACAAGTCAGATGAGAAGAGTATTGCAGGGCGGTTACTAATCTTCAGAGAACCAAGCAGATGTGCACTAATGGGTCAACCCCAGCCAAAACCCCAACTCCAGAACCAGTTGTTACAGCAGTGGATTGGAACCACTTTTGTAGCGATGCCCCATTTGCTTTCTGCCTCTGTGTTGTGCACGGGCACATCTTCCTGTCAGTAACCCCTTCATTCTGTGCATGAAGGGTGCTTCCTCCCCTCCCCTGGTGAATCCATGACCGAGTGGCCGGTCATCTGGGTTTGGCCAGAGGAGTTCTGAGTCGTGTGCTGATAGTTGAGGTTGTGTCACCTTGCCTTTTTTGTACCAGGTTTGTGATCTGGGTCAGGCCTCCTGTCTGGCCACAGGGTATGGCCTACTGTCACCAAGCTGTTGCTTCTGGTTCTCTCCTTTAACCCCACCTGCGTGCTTGCTCAGTGTTCACAAAGGTGACATCCTGTCAAGACACATCTCTTGTCTGAATAGAGGATGTATCCCTCCATTCCTCAGGTCAGGTTTGGAGTTCCCCATCTCCAGTGGGGCCCCATTTCACAGAGTACCCTGTATAGACCGAGACGGTCCTCATAAAAAAGGATTCTCTGAGAAGTGCTTGTACATATTTCTCATCTTAGAGATTTATGGTACCCGTGAGCATAGTAAAGTTGCCAAGAGGTCCAACAATAATTAAATATGTTCGTAGTAGTTTTCAAATCTGTTCAAGAACTTTTCTTTTTTAATAACAAGTGCTGTTTGGCAGAATAGCGGTCCAAAGAGTACAGCTTGGGAACCATCTTCATCTCACCAGAGCAGCGAACATGCAGAGAACCCTCACCTGGCTCTCTACGACCCTGGCCTGGTGTCATGTCAGGCTCTTCTCACTCAGCCCCTCATTCCTCCTCACCACCCCTCGTGATCGGTAGTTGCCCCACGGAAGCGATGGGAAAGGAGGAAGCGAATGCAAAGAACAGAGCGCTAGCTCAGAGGCAAAGACTTAAACCTGGGTAGTTTGACCCAACAACAGGGGTCAGCAAACTTTTCCTCTAGAAGGCCAGAGAGTAAACGTTGCAGGCCGTGGGCAGTCGCACTGTCCACCTCTCCCAGCGCACAGAGCCCGTGTGCAACTGCGTGTGACCACTCTAACAAGACTGCTTGGGAGGAGCAGCAGTGGCTGTGGTTTGCCAGCCCCCGCTCTAGAATCACAGCTGCTATTAGGCTATTGGAGGGGTTTGAGTTTGTGTTTCTGACCCCATTCTCAAGCATTATCTTCTGTGAGTCACCAGGCATCTCCCAGACTCTTCGCCCCCCCCACCCCCCGCCCACATTCACAAAAACCAATTTGTGTATTCTCAGGCCGCTCTCCCCCTTCCGCATCTACATTTGACTTAAAACTGTACTGACAAATCAGCTGATCCACAGGCAGACATTTTTCTCTGACCGTGAGATGTGCTTCGTGAGCAACCCTGGGCAAAAACCTATGGTTCCGTTAATTCCAATTCTCATCTAGAAACCAGGATTGCATTTCCCACATCTTTCAGGGAGCTGTTGATTCTCTTACAGCCCCTTCATTTTTTCCCCCACAGCCTTGGCTCTCAGTGGGAAGCAAGCAATGAAAACCAATACTCCCAAAACCCTTAGCATCGTGCTCAGAGCTGTGCACCTTTAAAAGATGCCTCTTGGGATGCTTGGGTGGCTCAGTCAGTTAAGCATCTGCCTTCGGCTCAGGTCATGATCCCAGAGTCCTGGGATCGAGCCCTTCATCGGGCTCCCTGCTCCGCGGGAAGCCTGCTTCTCCTTCTCTCTCTGCCTTTTCCCTCTGCTTGTGCTCTCTTTCCCTCTCTCTCAAATAAATAAAATCTTTTAAAAAAAATAGAAGATACCTCTTCTGGCTAGGATTTTAGTCATCCTGAATCAGCAGGAATGGGCAATGGACAGGGATTGATGTAAGGAGTTTCAACAGGGTCCCATCTCGGGTCTCACCTCTGGAGACACCTCGCTTCCCGCTTGGTCACATGAGTTCTGTCTACAGCTGCCTCCCTGCGCATCTCTTAAAAGGGCCTCACCCTCTACCCTGTGTTCCAGGGCTAAAGGTAGACTTCTTCACACCAGCCCCTCTGGAATCCCTGCCATTTCTCAGGTTCTAGAATGTGTGACGTGGATTAAGCCTCCTGCCTTTCATGGTTCCAGTGGTACGGTTCTCCCCATTTTCAGGTCTCTGTTTTTCATTCTTACTTGTCCCATGGGGCAGGGGTGTTCATTCTTAGCAGACACAGACGCCCCTTCAGGTAAAAGTGCCTGTTTTGTGTAGCTCACATGTGGTGCAGGTCTTGACTCTCTTCTGTTTTATCCTTGGTTCCCTTATTCTTTCTCCAGGAGCTCTTTATTCTGTGACATTTAAAACATAAGGAAGTGTTCCTATGCCCTTTAAACCCTTCTCAAGCACGTAACCACAGGGCACACAAGACATGGCTGAGGTCTGCCCCTAAGTGGCAAGACGGAAGGCCCTGGGAGCAGCCTCTCCAGCTTCCTCTCCTTCACGGAAACCCTTTGAGCCAACTGCCCAGTTGGGAAATCCCTGTTCCTCCCGCCATCCTGACAGCCCCCATTGTCATCATCCTCTGGCCTGGTATAAGAACAGTCGGTCCTGCCCTCACTTCCATGGGCTTAGTTGTAAGAGCAAAATTGTAAGCCTCCCAACAACAAAACCTCCAAAATATCTGAGGATCATGAAGTGTCACAAAATGTTCCCCATCTTCCAGCATCTGCCACTGGTTCTCTCTCCGCCCAGACTTGGTCCCCTCACCAGCCCCCCATATTCTGCTGTAATTACCTTTTTAGAAAATTCCCACCAGCGTCTTCAGAAATGAGAGAACTTGTTTCTATGTCTTTAGAACAAGAAGAGTCAGAGCCTGAAATGTGCAGGAGAGAAGAAGGGGAAAGCCGCTGCCGTTGCCACAGCCATGGTAAGCAGCCGCTGACCGGGAAACACGGCCATGCTGGGGAACCGTGACAACATGTGGTGACAGAAGCCAGTCACCAGGAGCCCACGCGAGGAGGGATTCCATGTATAGGACAGGTCCAGGACAGGCAGATCTAGACAGACAGAATGTAGATGAGTGGTTGTCCAGAGCTGGGGGTCCCTCCTGAAATGGGTACGCGATTCCTGCAGGGGATGAAAATGCCCTGAACTTGATCATGGAGGTGGTTGCACAACTCTCGATGTACTGAGCACTAGACTGTGCAGTGTAGATGGGTCAGCTCTGAGAAAAACGCGTGTGTGTGTGCGTGTGTGTGTGTGTGTGTGTGTGGTTTCTCAGCTCACAGATTGTTCAGAGGGCCACACACTTTATTTAGGAAGCACTCTTTTTTTTTTTTTTTTTTTTTTTAAAGATTTATTTATTTATTTATTTGAGAGAGAGAATGAGAGAGCAAGCACATGAGAGGGGGGAGGGTCAGAGGGAGAAGCAGACTCCCTGCCGAGCAGGGAGCCCGATGCGGGACTCGATCCAGGGACTCCAGGATCATGACCTGAGCCGAAGGCAGTCGCTTAACCAACTGAGCCACCCAGGCGCCCTATTTAGGAAGCACTCTTAAGCTCTGTCTTTAAAAAATGGCAATGGCTAAGGATTCTCATTGGGAAGGAGTTCTTTTAGGAAGAGTTAATGAGCCCAGAAGATGCTCCCTAAAGGACACACAAGGGGCGGGTGCAGGGACGAGAGCGCTCTAGGGCGCTGCTGGCGAGGGTGCCCGTCCGCAGCATCAGGGGGCAGCTGGGCCGTAATTGCTGAATTTCAGGAGTTCCGCACTTGTGCGCTTTCCAGCAGTTGTGTTTGCCTGGAGTGGAGACTAAAGGCCCACGTACAGGACAGTCCTAAGCAATGTTGTTTGTAAAAGCAAAGTATTGGAAAAACCAAGATGCCCATCAAGTGGACTGGCTGAATGGGTTTTATAGTGCATTATATCATAGGACACAGGCATGAGAAAAATACAAAGGTAAATGTTCAGATATAGAATTATCTCCAAGGTAATGTTCCCATCACATCCTCATTTGTGGCCTTTATTAAAAAAACAAAACAAAAAACATCGATTGTATATAGTTTGGGAGGACTTACGAATTAGAGTCCGACTGGGAGAAAGAATCCCAACAGTGAGGAGGTCACACAGACCAGAAAGGGGAGACAGAGCTGGTGCAGAGTGAGCTTCCAGTGTCCGAGTATCAGTCAGGTTAGGGCGGCAACCGGATTTCTACAAGTAGCCCTTCTTTCAGCCAGTCTGCGGAACAGTGAGTACCGAGGAATTATCAACGGGAGGATTCGGTGCTGTCTTTACCATCCTTTGAGATTTAACTGCCAGAAATCTTAGATTACCAGAACATAAGGAATCCTGCATTTGACTGGCAGACAGACTAGCTTTTTCCTGCCAAGCCCAGAGCAGTTCTGCTGACTGCTGTGGAGGACAACTTCCAAAACCTCCGAACCTGGAATTGAGGTCTTCTCTTCTTTGCCCTGTAGGCCAGAGTTCTTCGAGAAACCAAGCCAATCCCTAATCTCATCTTCGCCATTGAACAGTATGAAAAATTCCTCATCCACCTTTCGAAGAAGTCCAAGGTAAACACGCTGTTCTTTTCTACCATTTGTTTACCTGGGAGGGGCCATGGCACACTGATGCCGCACAGGGCCGTGGGGAAGAAACTAGAACCCTTTCCGCTCTTTGTGATCTGATGGCCTGAGTTCAGACATCACGTAGGAACTATGGAAAAACAGGTCAAGTGGGTGTGCGTGCTTTAAGGAACTGAAGGGTCTGTCAAAAGCAGTTGAGGCTGTCCCTGACGGGCCCTCTTCTAGCCAGAGAACGTGCCCACGCCTACAATTCTGTCGTAGGTGAACCTGATGCAGCACATGAAGCTCAGCACCTCACGAGACTTCAAGATCAAAGGAAACATCCTGGACATGGTTCTTCGAGAGGATGAGGAGGACGAACACGAAGAGGTCAGTGCCTGCTTCCGACCGGAGCACGGGAAGCCGGCTGCCCTTCTGACTGGTTGGGGGCAGCCTCGCCGGGAACAGCACAGAGGAGTGCCGGGAGCCCCCCCCCCCCCGCGCCCCGGAAAAGCTAAGGTCAGGCCGGGAGTCAGGCACGGCTGAGACTAAGGCCTCTAGATTTTAGACCACACGATTACCCACATGGGTGTCATGTGGGGTAGACCTTTCCAGAAAGGGGGTGAGGACACAAGTCCTTAGTTTGGGTCTTCCCCGTGCCCTTTAGAACCATGAGAAAATGACTAGTTGGTGAAAGCTCTCTCCGTGTGGCCGCCTGGCTCGCGTGTGGCTTCCTCCACTGTCCGCCCCCCTCCCCCCCACCCGCTCCCCGGCCTCCTGTGCCCTGTAGTTGGGTGGTCGCAGAGCACACCCCAGGGAGCTCCCAGACGCTTCAGCAGCTCAGCTGTGTCCAAGATGGAAGTTTACTAAGACACCCTTATTTCTGGCTTCTCAAAAGTGCGAAGCTCCCATTCTAGGCCGTCCTGTGCCCGGTCCCGTCACCGAGCTGGCAGGGGGCTCGCGGAGGGCACGGAGGCGCCTGTCCTCTCACCCCCTGCCTCTGCCCCAAGGAAGGGCCTCAGCGCTGGCTGCTCGGCCCCTTGGGAGGCCTCCCTTTTCTTCCACAGACAGAAGCACCTCCTAGGAGTGGGAAGGAGGAGAAAGCAGGACTACCACAGGCTTTGATGAGAAGATAAAGGATTTTTGTTTTTATTTCCACTGTCTCTGAGCAGGCTTATCACATTGGAGCATTACTTCTCTCCCCCGCTAGGGCACTGCATCAGAGCACGAGGGACAGAACAAAGAACCAGCCAAGAAGAAAAGGAAAAAAGAAATGAAATGCCTGAGTTAATGTGAACTTTGGGGCTTCTGCTTTCTTCTGACCCGACGAGCAATAGTGCCCCCTTGTCCTACCGCCTGCACCGCTGCTGGCAGCTTGGCTCTGAACCCGCTGAACTCCACTGCACCTTCCCTCGGAGGCCGTCGTTCTTGGCAGGTCCTGCTACGGAAGAGCGCTGGCCTCCCGCAAGCCCTTTTGCAAAAAGCACAGCTGCGAGCCTGAGTGTGGGAGCCTGCGCCGCCCCGACCGAGCTCCACGGGAGCAAATCCGGGGCCTGCAGGCAGAGCTACGGTCCAGGCTGGCTTCACGGTTCCAAGGAGCCTTTGGTGAGTTCAATTATCTGGTAAATATCCAGCGCTTCACCTGAAAGAGCATGCAGAGTGGTTAGCGGTGCCCGGGAGCCAGCAAGGAGCGGGGAGGAAGGCAGGGCAACTGCCAGGGATGGGGAGGTGCTGTTTGGGAGGGTCTGCTGTCTTTCTGTATAAAATAAGTTTCTCTCAGCTTCTTTTTCTTTTTAAGTGTATCTTTCTGTTTTACTTGTTTGGTATTCAAAGCACAGTTGTTTGTACCTAAGAATGCACTTTGATCTTATACAAGAATTCTTCTTAAAATAAATACTCCCTCTTCAACCACACCAGAAATAGGAGTTCTGGTGTCTTCCTTCCTGTGCTGTGAACATCTCGTTCACTGTGGGCCCAGGGCACACTAGCCACCGGAACCAGCCCGCAGCAGCCGTCGCAAGCCTCCTGTGGTCCGAGACTACTTTGGAGTCCACTTTACAATCTACACGTAATGAACTCACCCTGGGGAATCCCGTATCTCCTTTCCATCCCAGTTGGGTTGGAAGGCGTTTTACAATCCATGGTCACTTCCTTCCTGAGGCACTGGTCAATATCGACTGTGCTGAAAAAGGCGACTGACTGGGGCAGGTCGTTCAGACCCAGCTTGTAGGCAAACATGCACCTGCAAGAGAGACCCAATCTCCTCTCAGGCCCGGCCCCTATCCCTGACAGACCGCCATGCAGTTAGCGGTTCGAAACACACCTTTCCCCCACAAAGTTCAGCCTGCTTTATTGGTATAAAAAAAAAATGCCCTTCCTGAGCCACTCAGTATTCAAATACACAAGGCCTCTGTCAGCTGTGGAGACAGTGTTAAGTCCCGGGTACATGATCTACCCCTCAGGACAGAGCTGCTTCCCAGCTAGTTTCGAATGGCAGACGGACATGGAACTATAATTACTGAATTCAACCCTGTAAACTAGGAATCTTACTACAAGAAAATATAGCTCAACGTAGAAAATATTTTTTAAGCCACGTCTGAGTTTCAGACTACCGCCGGAAAACATTGTGAACGAGGAATTACAAACTTTTGGCACTGAAGGAAAAACATCTTAATTTTGCAGGAACTGAGAAAAGCTTTCTGTCGTTTGATTTTCAAAACAAAGGTGTGTGTCTAGAGGCGTCCACGATGGCAGCTGCTCCTGGAACACCTCCCTGACCTCCTCACTACCTCCATGATCTAGTCTGGCTTTACGGTCTTTTCAAACCCAAGAAATCTCATTTAAAAGTTGAGGCCAATCTTTTTAGGACACTTTCTGTTTCAACTAGAGATAAAAACGGAAACCTTCATCGCTAGGGAGAGGCCATGCACAGAGCGTGCTCGGCCCGGGGAGAGCCCGCAGCGGGGCGGCCCCAGGCCCCGCGTACCTGGTCAGGAGGTTGGTGACCTGCAGGGCCAGGGCTGCGCGGTAGCGGTCGTCCTCCCGCACCAGGTAGCGGACCTCGTCGTGGATGCTGATGCAGAAGCGCCCGTCGATGGCAAACTCCTCAAAAAGCCACTTCATGGCCACGAGCATGAGGTGTAAATAGTCCACGGCGGAACTCTGCACCACCCAGTTCACCCGGCTGGTCATGAACTGGGGGAACAGGGGCCACAGGTCGGAGGGGTTCTGCCACACCCCGGCTCACCGTGGGGGGGGAGGTGGCACGGGAGCCCCACCCCTCCCTGTGACCCTCTCCCTGGGCTCCAAGGACAGCGAGCTACCTCCCCCTGGACAGCCGAGGGCTCCAGGGCCCGGCTGATGCGGCAGCCCAGCACTGGGGTACGCGGGGTGTCAGACATGGCAATGCTCTCCAGCTTATTGAACATTTCGGACTCTGTGCCCCCCATCCACGCTCGTTCGGCAACCACCTCCCACTTCTTCCAGCGTGACCTGGGCACCAAGACAGAAGAAGGCGGGGCGGGGGGGCAAGCTTTGCCTTTCAGCGTCTCAGAGCCACAAACGGCTTCCCGGCTCTCCCGGGGCCAGCCCGGACCCTCCCTCCCTCCGTAATACACAGGTTCTTACTTCCTCGAAGCTTCTCTCTGGATCTTGCGCAGATCCTGCAGGGAAACCCAGCCATCTTCAGTCCTGTCCACGGGGAGGTCCAACTCCCTCACGAGCCACTTGCCCTCATCCGACAGCCGATACCTGGGGGCAGTGTCGCCACCATCATTCCCGTGGGAGTGCCTGTGTGCCTAGCGCCGGGCTCCAGTGTCCCCGGGTACCGGGGCTCATGCGTATCCGCACAGGCTCTACCTCAGAGAGGGAGACGGGCTGAGGGGGGGTAAGTGACGTGCCAGGAAGAGGTGAAGCCAGATGGGAACCCAGGCTTCTGTGGGCTGTGCTGTGATAGCCCAGTGAGGGACCGAGTCCAACACAGAAGCCAGCACTGTTAACCAGTGTCCTCATGCCACAGACACGGAACTGCCCGGTGACCCCCCGGCGCCATGTTTTACTTCAGGAGGCACAAGGGCTCCGACCCCAGAAGGGAGGGACGGGAGGCAATGGGACACTCCATGAAAGGAAAAGGGCATTTGGAGAAGACGACCTAGAGCCAGGCCAGGCCGACCACCTCAGGTCCCCCCGCCCTCCCCCTGTGCCCTCGGTCCAGACCCCCATGGGACGCCTTCAAAGGTCTCAGCTAAGGCCCGAACTCCTGTGTCATCACCGCTCTGCTCCCCCCCCCCCCCCAGCACACAGCTGCACCCCTGCACCATCACTTGCTTACCCTTCAGCCTCCCCCCGGGGGGCCCGCTAGTTACATGTGGCCTCGGTAGAGTGCACCTGTGGGAGGTGGAAATGCCCCTCTCCTCCCTCACCCTTGCTTCAGGAGCCCTCCCGGGACCCCACCAAGACCCTGAGCGCACACGAGGTGGGACCACCGCCAGAAACAAGCCGCAGCCGCCAGGGCTCCGCAGCCTGCAGCCCCCGCCTGCTTCCCGCACTCGCTCCCGGGAGGCGTGGGAGCTCACGCCCCGCACCGCTGTTCGTTCTGCACCGCAGCTGCGGACATGCTACCGCTTGGGAGCAACGCAAAAATCCAGCCTTAACTCTGACGGAAACCATTCAAGGTTATTCGATACACAAACGTCACAACCCCAGAGCCAACCATCCTGGAGCCAAGCCAGAGGCCGGGAGGGAGAGGGGCCGAGAGAGGGCTCAGGTAACGAGGAAAGGGAAACGGGATGAGGGCGGGAAAGGGGAGCAGAGCAGGCCTAAGGCCCTGGGGGTGAGTGGATGCGGGAGGGCCCCTCACCGGCGAAGGCCCTTGGTGACGGCATACATCTGCTGGGCCTTCTCGGCTGCCTCCTGCCGGCTGAGCCGGTGGTTGAACTGCATTAGCAGGCGCTCAGCGAAGGGCTGCCCCGCCCCGTAGATGCGGCCGTAGTTGAAGATCTTGGCGTGCTCCCGGCTGATGCCCACGGTCGCGGCGGTCTTACTGTGTAGGTCGGTGCCCCTGCTCTTCCTGCCCTGCAGTGTCATCCAGCCAAAGGCCGTGCAGCCTGGAGGGGGGGCGGGCGGGGTTGCGGAGGGAGGCAGGTGTGAGAAAGGCGGCTCGGAGACGTCCTGCCGGCGACACGGCCGCCTCGGCTCTGGCCCGGCCCGGCTCCCGCTCACCGTGCATGCCGGCGAAGTGGGCGTCTCCGAGCACAGCGGCAATCCACAGCTCCTGCGAGTCCACGTCGGCGCCCACGAGCACGTAGCCAGGCGGGGCCTGCACCATGGCCTTCAACTCACTGCCCACTCGGTCAGGCTGCAGAAGACGGAGGTCAGGCCCTACCCAGACGCCCCAGCGAGACTCCCCACCCCAGTCGTGCAGCCACGCTTGGCTGAGGACGCTGGGCCTTTCCTGAGGGGCTGCTTTCAGGAAATGCCAAGTGCTGCCCCAAACTCCACTCCCACGTGGGGCCGGGACGGCCGCCTAGCAGTGGGGGGTGACAGGTCAGGAACCCCTCCCTCCACACCCGGCCTGACCCCCGGGGCCCCACCTCCACTCCACCACAGCTGCACGCATCACGCCTCGTCAGCGTCTGGCTACGAGGAGGGGCTCAGGTCAAGTTTGCGGAAGGAACCGAGGAGCTGCGGAGCTAGATCCGAACCAGAGTCCTGCCCGCCCCAGACCTTACGCTCCTTTTCATGCTCCTCACTGAGCACCCTCTGCGCCCCGGTTTCTGAGAGACGCAGGAGAGGAAGAGCAGGGACCCGCGGTGCACAGGGCACGTACCCGGGCGTTGCTGGCGGTCAGCCACGTGGGCTCCACGGCCCGGCGGGTGATGGTGCCGGCGGTCACCACCTGAGGCAAGATGGCCCCGTAGCGGCCTTCGTCGTCGTAGCTGGGGTGCCTGGCAGGGTGGGGGAGAGCAGGAGGCTCGGCAGCTTGCTGTGCTCCTAGGTCCTCCGCCCCCCTCAGTTCTCCTGTCCCCACCACCACTCGGCAGGCCGTACCTGGTCACAGCACGGGGCAGAGCCGACCTGGGCAGCCACACCACCATCTGGGAGCTGTGCGGACGGAGAGGCTGAGGCTTAGGACAGCCCCGAGGAGCAGAATCCACCCCCACGCCCAGCTTTGGGGGCTACTGCGCCCCGTCCCGGCCCCGCCTCACCCTCTTCCCACTGACTTCATTCAGGGTGGGCCGTAACACGGCCAAGGCCTGGGACCCTAGCATCTACCAGCCGGGAGCATACGAACGCCATCAGAGAACCGGCCAGGCCTCCCACATAGCTTCTGCCCTAGCCCAGAGTGTCTGCGAGGAGTCCGGCCTCGGCCACGAGCGCCTCGGCCACGCTTGGGGCGGACCTCAGCAGCCAGGGCAGCGGGGCAGCCCCCCGCCATCGTCAGCCTCAGGTCCCGGGCCAGCTGCCCTCCACGCTCCTCGGCCACATCCAAGGCTCCAGCAGCTCCCCCCTCCAGGCCCTACCACGCCCCTTTCTACAGAACCCCGGAAGCTGAGGCTAGGAAGGAAAGGGACTTGCCCGCAGTCACACGGCTCGAGAACCACGAGCAGCCGAGCCCGAGACTGCAGCTGGGCTGTCCCTCCAGGACAACATGGCGGGGGGGGGGTGTTGGGGCCCCTGGGTGGGAGGTGGGAGAAGGGGGTCTCAGGGCTGCCGTAACCTGGCCAGGGCACAAACGACATGTCCGCACCCTCCCACGGTGGCCCACCTGATTCGCTTATGGGCATTCCTCCAGAAAGAAATCATCTTGTTGATTTCCAAGGCACGGGGCCCACTGGCGCCTCCCGGGCCGGCCTGCAGGGTGCCATCCTCCATCTTGGGCAAGAAGTCCTTGGCGAAGGGGCTGCCCACGTTGTAGTTGCCACCATCCTGAAAGGGCAAAGGAAGTAGGGGCTGGAAGCTGGCGGCAGACCCCTGACAAGGGAACCCATCGAGCGGTGTGCACCTCAACTCTGCCCACCACTGAGCCCAGAAGCTCGAGCAGAGCAGTCTGGGGCAGATCCCACGGGCAGCACGCACACAAGCACGGGGACGCAAACACGCCTGGCTCCCTCCGCAAGGCAGCCGTCCCTCCTGGTCTGTGGGGGTGCGTTCCAAGATCCCCAGCAGATGCCTCAAACCGCAGAGTGCTGACCCACACGTGCTCGGTTTTCCTACGCGTATGTGTTTATGATAAAACATAAATTACGCACAGCGGGTGGTGGGAAATACCTAATGAAACTGAAGTGTAACAATAAACTGCAATAAAAGTTCCACAAAAGTGGCTTCTCTCTCTCAAAACATCTCATGTACGGTCTCCGCCCTTCCTGTGCTGACGTGATGCTAAGACACCTCGGTGAGGGGATGAAGTGAGGTGAGCGACAAGCATGGTGCCAAAGCCCCAGGCGACTGGTGACCTCCCAAGGACACGTCAGCAGGAAGATCATCGGCTCCTGAACTGAGGTGGACCCGGGTAACCGACTGCCATCGGTCAGAACCCATCACGTAACACACATGGTGACAGACACCTGACAGGCCCCGTCATTTAATCGCACCACCACGCCCCTCGCCACCAAACTTTCAGGGGGCAAAGACTCGGAGATGGGGAACTGTCTGGAACCACGCCCTGCCCCACCACGGGCGTGTCGTTCCTGCGCAAGGGGGCGTCTGGGCTGAGTCACTCTGGGGACCCGGGGCCCCGGCCACCGTGAGGGCAGCGTGGGACAGGCATGAACCAGGACACACACCTTGTGAGGCAGCTTGAAGAACCAGCAGCCGGGGACATCCACGTCGTTGTAAGGTCCATTGCCATGGTGATAGGCTGGCTGGCTGGCTTTGGGGTCACCAGCGGCAGTCTGTGGGGGCCACACACCTAGATGAGGCCCTGCTCCAGCACCTGCATTCGGCGAGGGCCACGGGGTAGGGCATGGGAAAAGGGCCTGAGGCAGCCAATGGCGAGCTGAGAAACGGCACCCTCCTTGGCCTCCAGCAAACGCGGGGCCACCCAAGGGCAAGGCAGCGTCTCCCCACCCCCCGTCCCCGGGACCCTGGGGACTCTGGCGGGGGGAGAGCTACCTGGGCACAAGAGCAGAGCCCTGCCACCCAGCGCCCGCCGAGCACCCGCCCAGCCAACCCGAGAGCAGAAGCCCCGCTCACCAGAGCCGGGGGCTGACCCGGGACTGCCGCTCCGCACCGCTCCGCCCTGGCCTCCGCCTCCGCCTCGGCCTCCAGGCAGCCCAGTTCTTCCACCTGGATGGGCCCACGTGCCCAGGAAGTGAAGCAGGGGGGCCGGCCCGGGGCGAGCCACCCAGTGCCCCCTGCCGCCCCCCCCCCCCCCCCCCCCCCCCGGGGGCCCCCCCCCCCCCCCCCCCCCCCCCGGCCCGGGGAGCCGCCCCCACCCCGGAGGCCGCCCGTCCTTGGGAGGGAGCAGGACTCCAGAGCCCAGGTTCGGGGCCGCCCTCACCGTCTGCCACATGGCGCCGCCGTCCGTGAGCAGGAACTCCTCCGCCAGGCCCGCGGGCTGCTCCGGCTGCTGCTTCCCCTGTTCAAGACAGTGCCTCCTGTACAGGGACTCGATGGCTCTGGGCAGAGAACAGCACGAGCAGCCTGGTCACCGGGGGCCCGCTCCGCGCCAGGCGGCCCGCCAGGCCTTCCGCAGTCCCTTTGCTTAGGCCTCAGCACCCGCTCGGGGGCAAAGGCCACAGCGCTCCCCGGGTTTTCAGACAGGGAGTGACAAATGGCGGGCAGAGCACAACACGCCGGTGGCAGGCGAGGGTGCGAGGGCTGGTCTGACCCAAACCTGAGCTCCTCGCCAGCTCGCAGCTGCCGCCTCCCCTGCGAAAGCTCTGGGAGCGGAGGGGCCGCCCCTGCTGGACCCCGCCCCCCCTTCTGTCCCAAGGGCCCCACAGGTGACTCGGGCTGTCCTACAGAGCCGGGCCTCCCAACCTGGGCCACGTCAGGTGCCATGGCTTGTCCCCAACACCCGCCTGGCCAGAGCTCGGGGTTTAGGATCTGAGACAAGTCAAAGCACTGCCCTAGGCCTTTACTTTGCCAACTGCCCGACGTGGATAACCACTCTCTCCGCGAACGCACGAGGGAGCGCTGCGAAAGGTTGCGGATCACAGAGTAGGACCAGCGCCCGATACGCTCCACACAGAGGAACACGGCCCATCCCCCTGCTGCTTCCAACAGCCCCCGCCCCGCATGCTCCCGAGAAGGGAGCCGGGCCATTGGCCCCAGGCGCAGGGCCTCAGGCCTCCAAGCCCCCGCGGGGCTCGGACCCCACAAGGGAAGGGCAGCCGTGGAAGAAAGGACTCACACCCAGACTCTCATCCCACTGGCCGGAGCCGGGCCTGGGTTCTCCGCAGCAAGCGGAGGGGGTCCCCAGACCCCACCCTTTCCTCCCCTGAGCCTGAGCCTGACCTGTAGGGGCAGGCCACCCCAGCCGAGGCCGGGGCGGATTCCGCGGGCGCCGGGGCCAGGTTGTCCTGCCGCCCGGGCACCAGGTACCCCCAGCCGTGCCGCTCCGAGTAGTGCAGAGGGAAGCCATCCCAGGTCATCGCCATGAGTTTTGGAGTGACCCGCATCTGCAGGCTGAGGAGGCTGGGGCCCGGGGTCCATGCAGGGTCATCTAGCCGGGGGCAGAGCTTCCGGTACCACCTACGCCCCGCCAGAGGACAGCAGTGTTACCGTGGTGGGGGGAGGACAGCATGTGGCAGCAAGCAGGCTCCCTCTCCTGTGACCTCACCCACCCACCCCCCCCTTCAAAGCCCCGAGGCTTTCTGGTGACCTCAGCCTATAGTCACATTCTCCTCCCTCTGGGGGTACACCCATGACCCCCATGAAGTCCCCTAGAATATTCAAGTATCTGAAAAGGAAGATCCTAGGTCAGGCCCACCGGACCAGTCAGAAGCCAGGGCCCACAGGCACGGCGCAGCACTGGGCTCCTGCCCAAGCCCCGTTCCGCACAGGGAAACTGGCCAGAGGAGACAGCCGATCTGCCCCCCGCTGCTCCAGGGACACACCAGGGCCTTCACAGCCCCGTCTCTCACATGCTGGTCACCACGGCCAACCCGAAAGTGAGGCAAGTAAAGCACCCAACTTAAGGAGACCACCCTCTCAGGGTCCTGGAAGTGCCAAGTCCGCACCCTGCTATTCACCCTGGCTACTCCTATTTTCTCATCTCTGCCAGTCCGTGAGGCTCGAATTAAAAATCCCCTCCTCAAGGAAGCCCTCCCTCATTTCTCCAGGCAGACTTAGGTATTGCCTCAACCCTGCTCACTCTTCCTTCTCATCATGAATATAAAGACCAGCTGCATGGGGTGGTTTTCATGCCTAGCTCCTCCTAGGAAAGAAACTGTTCCTATCTGTACCCCAAGCGGCCGCGGTGGGCCCAGCATACAGCGGGCGCTCAGTGCACTTGTACTGAATGAGACCAGTGAGCCGGGGGTCAAGGGAGCAAATGACTGGAAGACAGAACGAACGGCAGCAGGTCAGTAAGGGCCCCCCCCACACCACCTGGTGCTGGGGCCCAGGACAAGGGAGGACAAGGGTCGACTCTGGATATATGAGGGGCTGGGGCTCACCCAGGGTGTCCAGGAAGGTGCTGGGGCCGTTTGGGCAGGACCTCTGCGGTCCCCTTCAGGTGCTCCAAGCAGGCGCGAGCCATGCCATCTCGCTGAACCTCCTCCTCCTCACTGGGGGGGCCAGGGTCTGCACAGGGTGGGGCAGGACCATCAGGACCAGAAGGGTCTCTCCGGAAGACCTGCCCACAGCCTACTCATCTCTGGAAGGCCGGAGCGACCCCTTCCAACGGCCCCCTGGGTCCCAGGACCTTCCCAGGGACCATCCCTGCCCCACCTCCCGCCCATGCTCCCCACCTTCCTGATCCTCGGGATCCCCAGGGGCCCCAGCCCCCTCGATGGGCAACTTGCTGGCTGCAGGTGGCTCCTTCCTCTTCACCTTCTTTGCCTTCTTCTGCTTAAACTCTTGCAGGTCCCACTCCAGGTCCCAGAGCCAGGGGTCTTCCTTGTACCTACAGAGCCGGGCCACCGGGGCGGGTAAGGCCGCGCCTGCCCGTACTCACCGGGACCCTACCCCCCAAGGCCTGCCTGCCTCTGTCCGGAGCACAGCAGACAGGCGTCGTTGGCCAGCTCCATCAGCGACTTCTTCATCTCCCGCTGGAGCTCCGCGTACGTGCTCTGCGCCTCCGCCACGTACCGCTCCCAGTTGTGGTTGACGGGCAGGTAGGAGACCCCCATCTCCAGCATGCCAGCCAGAGTCACCGGGTGGGGGCACCTGGGGGGAGAGGGGGGCAAACACCGGGGCGGTCAAAAATGGCCACGAAGGCAAGGCCTGGGCCCAAACCCTGAGCCGGTCTGGCGAGCCTCAACCCAACCACACAGGTGGCGGAGCTCGGACATCAGACCAGGGGCTCGGGCCCTTCGGAGCCATGAGACGCTGGGGAAGGCGCTTCGCCTCTCCAAGCCTCAGTTCCTTTATCTACCAAGTGGATACGGTATCATCCCGTCCTCAGGGGGAACGTGGCAGTTATAGGTAAAAGCGAAAACAGGTGTCATCTCCTGAGTCACGACTAAGTGCCAGGCACTGTGCTAGATCGCAGACCAACCTCACGACTGGGGTGCTCAAGTATTCTTTGTGTGTGCTTCAGACAAAAACACTGAGGCTCAGAGAAACCAAGTGACCTGCCCAACAGCAAATGAGTGAGGTAGGACAGTCACCGCGAACCAGGTCTAGGTGACGCTTGTGACTGGCCACACCGTAAGAGTAACTCCCTAGCAAACAGGACCAAGATGGACGTGAAGCCCTGGGCTCAGGATGTGGGTACAGAGAGTGCTGAATCACCCAGGACCACGCGCATGAGACTCCAGCACAGCCCTCCCTCCCCTCCAGGGCCTCCGTAGAAACCCAGAGTCCAGGACCCAGGTGGCCACCACTCCACTCAATGGCTCCATTCTTTCAACCCAGAAAGGCTAAGGTCCACAGGCTGAGAAAGAGCCGGCACCACCTTTTGACAGAGGACCCAGGTACCAGGACCCTGCTGATCCCCTGGGGTTCCCATCGGGGCTCCCCCTCACCTCTCCAAGAAGAGCGGTAGCTGCTGCTGGAAGACCTCATAGGTGGCCCACACGTCCTGGGCACAGTACTGCATCAGGTCCTGGCACAGGTGACAGGAAGGCGCTGGGTGGGCAGCCATCCCACTGCCATCGCCGGGCCTCGGGGTCAGGTCGGGCAGCTATGCTCCCTGGGGTCAGCTAGGGGCTGCCACGGCCCAGCCCCCCAGAGCCCCTCTCCAGCACTGTACCTGGAAGTTCTCACGGATGTCCTTCATGCTACCCTTGACAAACAGTTCTCGAGGCTCCTTCTCTAAGGGAGGCCCCCCCACATAGAGGCCGTGCACGTCTGCCAGATTATTGACACTGCTGATGTCCACCCAGTCCCAGGATGAGATCTGGGGGCCACAGCAAGGGATCCAGATCAGCTCGGCCTCGGGACAGGCAGGCTGGTTAAGGCAGTCCCAAGCGCCCCACTCCTCCAGCCTCCCGCAGTGAGCTCTCACCACTGGGCCACTGGCTTTGTGTGGGGACTTCTGGCCTCGCTGCGTGGGGTGCCGGGCCTTGCGCTTGCCCTGTTTGGCTGCCATCCACAGACTGCGCTGGAAGCCGCTGAGCCCTGAGATGGCCATGTGCATGCTCATGGTGTCCAGGAAGCGCATGCGGGAGCCCTGAGGAGGAGAGAGGCTGGAGCTGAGGCCACTCGGCACTGCTTTAGTGGTGTCACCCCACCAGCCCCACCTCAGCCTCCTCTCATCACACGGCCTTCCAACACTAAAGACTCAGGCTTGCTCACACTTAGCCCTCTGGCCGTGACAGGCTCACCCTCCCACATCCTCGCTACCCTTGAAGGGACAGGCCCGGCTCAATCCCAACACACAAGTCCTTCCCAGCATCCAGCAACAGCTCCGAGGGCTGCCTTGGGAACACAGGGGCCAAATCAAGGCCTTCGGAGCTCCCGGGCTCGGCCTCCACCCCAGCCCTGCCGCTCAAGCTCTGTAGCCCTGTTCAGGTCAACAAGGCTGCCCTCCACTGGCCTGCCTTTCTGCTGCGGTGGTTATGAGGATGCACTGTTCAAACCTCCCCAGCAATCCTGCCAGGTGGCTTCCGCTAGCTCCCCCTTTTTGCAGATAAGGACCTGAGGCTCAGGGACGTTAAGGTGCTCACGCTGCTTGTCTCTGGCTGAGGCAGGATGTGAGCCCAGGCTGGTGGCTCAAAGCCTCCACAGACCCACGCTAAGCTCTAAAACTGCACACGGAGAGAAGGGGTAGGAGTACTCCTTGACAACTCAGGTCCTGTACCAGGCAAGTCCTGGGGAATGAACAGCTGGGCACAGGGACCAGGGGCGGGGCAGGACTGGTCAACAGGGGGCCCCCACAGCTGCCACAAAGACGAAGGCGACGCTGACCGGGAAAGGCAATGCCTTCCCTAGCCCCCGGGATCAGAGCTCTTAGGCCACCCCCTGCCAGAAGCCACGCTGGCCCCAGGAACCTTACCTGGATCAGGTACTGCTCCCTGATATGGGCTCGATCAAAGCAAACGTTGTGCCCCACCACCAACTGCTCCCGCCAACCGCGCCGGGGGAGGCCGCCGGCAGCGGCAGGGACCTCCAGAGGAATGAGGTCAGCCGGCGACAGCTGGCTGGTCCAAGAGTAACGCTCTTCCACCAGCCGCCGGCTGCACCAAGAATACCTGAGGGAGGCGAGAGGCAGCCGGGCTCGGCACGGAGGCGGCACACTTCCGCTCCGCACACCCACTGCACACCTACCGCCGCGAGCCGGCTCCCGCGCTAGCAGCTGGGACCGAGCAAGACCTGGGGGTGCTCCCGACCCTCACGGAGCCGGAGAGCGGGCGGGCCCCGTGTGAGGGAGGTCACAGAAGCGCCTTTTCCCTTCCACAGATAAAAGTGGGAGCTAAATGCCACGGCGCTGGGTGTCCTACCCGGGCACCCGGCCGGGACCCTGCCAAGGTGTCTGCTGGGTCCAGCGTTCAGTCTGGGCTGTTTACGGGCACTGTCTACCCCTCGGGTCTATAAGCACCAAACAGCAGGTGTTCAAAACGCTAGTAAGGGACACAGACAATTACAACCGAATCCAAAGTGGAAAGTTTCTTTTTCTGGTTGAAAGTGGCAAAAAAAAGAAAAGAAAAAGACAAATGCTGCACATGTACAGGATGAATCATCGAACGGCTGGAAAGATTCTGAAGGACAAAGAGCACATCACGCACCTTGGAGCAGGTGCTGGGCCTCTCTGAGCCGCCCCGGGAGAGCCGAGGGCAAGCGCGGGACTGGAGGGGCCGGCCACCCACGGGCTGGGGCAGGCCGGGAGGGCAGAGGAAGAGCGCTGCCTGCGGGCGCCTAACCCCGACTCCGGAAAAAGGCTGAAGGGTGCTCAAGATCCATGAGGATGAGTGTGGGGAAACGGCCACTGAGGAAAAGCCCACAGTGAACCGCAGATGACGCCAAAGGGTAAGAGCCACTCAGCATCAGGGGGAGTGACGAGGCCGCATGTGGCCGCCGCAGCTGGGCAGGAGCTTCCGGGCAACCCTGCGGGGGGGGGGGGGGGGTTTGCCCCCAGAGTTTCAACAAACACAACGGTGGTTTCCACAGGGGAGGGGGCTCCCGGCAGAAAACAGTTCCTCGTTTGAAACCTGCTAAGGTCTAACTCACACTCCAAATGACGGCGACACACTCAGGGGCTCAGGCTGCAACCGCCTCCCCCTTCAGAGCCCTTACAAACAACACCGAAGAAGAGGCTGGCAAATGTCAAATGTCTGAGGCTATGGTGACGGCAGGAACTGCAGGTGCAATAAGGCCAGACTGGTGTCAGGATCCAGGTCTGCGGCTGCACAGAACCGTCTTACTACACGTGTGTGATAAACGAGCCAACGTGCAAACACGTCTGGTACGTTCAAGAAGATTCAGGCCAATGCCATTAACTCTCTACACTTGTCCTGTGAATCTCAGACAAATGGTGGCACCTGTGCGATGTCCCCCCCTAGTGTGACAACCACAGTCCTCAGCCACAGCCTTCGGGAAGCTGCTCTGTGGGATGTCTAAGCTGCACCCCCCGCCCCCCCACCTCTGCTCTGAAATTTCAGGCTGGCCTGGAACGTGAGGTTACACAGCCACGGGACTGCTCGGAGGGCCCCATGCGGTACCCCCGCACCCACCCCCACCCCGGTCAGGCTCCCGGGAGGAAGGCCCTCAGGGGAGCCCAGGCCTCGGCAGGGACTCCTGAGCAGTACCGCCAGTACCACTGGCAGGAATGGAATGAGGATGAGAGGATGGGGAGGACAGGGAGAGGGAGGAGGAGGAGGGAGAAAAGGGGACTTGAGGTAAAATGGCCAAAAATGACTGAGAGATCAAAAAGCAAGTCTTTCTTGTCACTGGTTTCCTAATTTCCCTTCGGCCACCACAGCCTGCTGTATCTTCTCAACAGGGGGCGGGACTCCCTCTGTTTGGACCATCAAGTCACAGAGTAAGCACTGAGGTTCTCAACTGGAACTAAATCAATGCGGAATCTGGTTGTGCTCTTGTCAGCCATTAATGCCTACCTTATCTATTTAGCCATGTTTTCACCATTTTCAACTGCATATTTAACATTTCGCAGCTTTCTTTACAAAGATGTAGCTTCCAATAGGAATAAAGAAACTGCTAACTTTTGTGCTGGCCATGCCTGAAAGCATTAGGGTTGTAAATAGTATTTTAATCCTGGAATGAAGAATAAAAAAGGGGAGAAACAGGACTGCCATCATTGTTTGAAAAAGAAACGTGGGTAGCACTTAGAAAGTTACTTAAAAAGAAGAGAGAGAGATTTGGATATACCTTTTGGGGACCAAAATGCCTGTTTGGGAGGCTGGGGGCAGGAAGCAATGTCTCTCAACCTGCTACCTCGGGCTGGGAGTGTGTGTGGCGACATGGCAGGGATATTGGGTCTGGCATTTAAGGGAGCGGCTGGGGACGCTAAATGTCTCGTACCGTCTGGGACAGTCCCGCAAAAGGGAGATTTCTCCTGCCCACGATAACCAACAGTGTCCCCAAATAGAAACACTGTTCAAATGTCTTGGACTAACTTCTCAGGAAGCTATTAGGGGAGGGGGAAAGGCACCGAATCAAGGTGGCCTCAAGTGGTCTCCCCTAGGATCCCAAGTACAAGCTACTGTTGTTCT
The DNA here is from genome assembly GCF_004348235.1 of Phoca vitulina. NCBI lineage: Eukaryota > Metazoa > Chordata > Mammalia > Carnivora > Phocidae > Phoca > Phoca vitulina. Next base: position 6,277,819 of record NW_022589768.1, on the reverse strand, counting down.
CCACATAGCCCCTATCACCACCTGCCATTTGCTTGGGTGTTTGTTTACTGCCTGGATCTTCCCACCAGAAAGTAAGCTCCGTGAAAGCTGGGGTCAAGCCTACTTTAGTTCACCACGGAATCCGCAGTCCCTAGAAAAGCACCCGCAAGGCACGTAGTGGGAGCTCAGTAAATGTTCACGGACTCGAACTATTAAGCTGGGCTCCCCACCCGTGCTAAAGTCCCCCGAGCCCAGCCCCTACTTACCAGGCCGAGGGGGATATGGCCACCGCCAATGTGGGGCAAGTTCCCTCTGCCAAGCAGACCTCCACGTCGAACACCAGGGCCCGCTCCTCGGGGATGGCCACGGGTACGGCCTCCCCCGCGGGGCCGTACCGGGTCCAGCCCTCCGCCCAGGCCCAGCTCGGGGGCCGCGGGGGCAGCTGGGCCTGCAATAACGAGTTGGCCGCCTCCAGGTAGGGCAGGCTCTGCTTCTGGGCCAGGAGGCGGAAGTGCTGGTCCAGGCTGCCCCCGTAGAGGGGCGGCAGGCGCAGCTCCACGTCCGGCAAGGGCGCGGTCGGCTGCCCCCAGAGCCCGTGCTTCTGCAGGTGCTCGACGCTGCGGCGCACCGCGGCCTCGCCGGGCGTCTCCGCGCCGCGCCCGAAGATTTGCTCGTGAAGCCCTCTCGAGAGCATCTGGATGTGCAACGGGTTGTACCGCTGCTGCCCGCCCTCCGAGGATGGCACTTGCGGCGGCGGCGGCGGCGGCTGCCCGTCGCTGGGGACGGGGGCGGGGCCGGAGCTGGAGACCCAGCGCCCCGGAGCTGGAGCTGGAACTGGCCCTGGCCCGACGGTGGTGGCGCCGGCCACCCTCTTCCAGAGCAGGCGGCTCATGGTTGGTGCAGGGAGCCCCCCGCTGGGAGTCAGGACACCTGGCTTTGGGCTCCAGCTTGGCTGCTTTTACTGGCCGAAAGACGTGGAGGGAGACACGTCCTGTCTCTGCTTTCCCGTCAGTGAAATGGGTCTGACCATGCCTGCCTTCCACCCACAAATCCTGAAGGAGACAGACGATACCAAGCGTTATTTCTTAGATGTGCGTTACGTGGTCCGTGACGAGCCGTCACTCCTCGAGCACTTACTGCGTCCCAGGCAGCGTGCCAGGAGCTTTTAGGGACATTTTCTCAGTGAAGCCCCAAACCACCACCGGAATTGCCAATACCCCTCCTGAGGACACTGACGTTCAAGCAGGTGCATCAGTGAACTTGGGGGAAGAGGAGGCAGTGGTTAAGAGCGACGGTCCCGGAGGAGGACGCGGCGGGTTTGAATCCCGGCTCTGGCTGTTAGGAGATGCGTGACCTTGGGCGAGCTCCCTAAGGCCCCAATCTCCTGCTCCGTAAAATGGGGTTACGGATTCTGTCACACGGGACCGCTGTTTGCGTGACTCAGGGCGAACAAGTCGCGAGACCCGACCCTCGGCAAACGCTCGCCAAATGGTGGCTGCCAGCACCGCGACCGGCGCGGCCCGAGGGCCTAGCGCCGCCAGGTGCCAGCCCCCGGACTCGAACCCGCAGGGAGGGCCGCCGGCGCCCGGGGCCCCCACCCACGCGCGGGCCGTGGCCCCGCCGGCCCAGGGCGCCCTGCAGGAGGCGGCGGCCCCCGCGCGCCCGGCCGCCCGCCGGTGCCCGTGCCCGGCGGCGGCGCCGCGGTGCGCCCTGGGACGAGCCTCCGCCCAGCTCCGGGCCTCGCTCCCTGACTGGAGAGGGAGGGGCCGCGCCGCCGCTCGGCGACCCGGCCTCCCCCCCACTCCCCGCCCCCGGGCCGAACCCGCCGGAAACCTCGGTCCGTCCGGTGCTTCCCGGGCCGCGGCTCCCGACCCCAGGCCGACGGAGCGGCGTTTCCCTCCGCGCGGCCTACGCAGCCTCGGGGTGGCGTGTGGCCTCCACCCGACCAGTCCGCCTCGCTGGCAGCCGCAACTTCCCGTCTGCGCCCCGCTCCGTCCCGCGGCTACCCGAGAGGCAGGCGGGAGACTCCCGGCGCTACCAATAGGAGGGCCGCGAGTGGACCGGTCCGCCCGCAGGGGGGAGAGGGAGACTTCCGGGTGGGCTCTCCCTGCGAAACTCTGGGAGCCAAAGTCCAACCTCCCCTGCCCAAGAAACAAGTGGATTGGTCCCAGGCAAGCCGGTGGGCGGTAATGATACTTTTCAGATTGTCCAAAGAGCACTAGACGTCGGGCGGCCGCGTGGCCTAATGGATAAGGCGTCTGACTTCGGATCAGAAGATTGCAGGTTCGAGTCCTGCCGCGGTCGCAGAGGGTGTGTTTATAATTTTTGGTCTACTCCTCCCTAAAAAGGTAGCGTCGGGACCTTAGGAAATGTTGTCTCGGGTTTCCACCCCACACTGAGATCTGGGAACTCCCGCCCAGCACCTCCCTGTGAAGTTACTCGTAAGCCTACCTGTCCCAGGCGCGGGGGCGCATTTCTAAATTGCACCAGCCGCGCGTACCCCACACGCAGGTGGAGGGGAGTGGAGAGCGAGGGGCATCCTTTACGGAAATCCCAGTTCACAATCGATTGGTATGTGGGAATGACAGGGGTTCGCAGCTAGAAGGGAGCCGCGTCCTCCCCCAGCCCCGGGCTCCCCGTCTTCATCCTGGGCAATCCTGGTGGGTAAACATGCTGCCTTTCGTGGAACCCGAATCTGCACACCGGTCGCCGGCCCCCGCCCGAGCGCCTGCGGCTCCCGCCGGCCTGGGGAACCTTCCGGTCTTTGCGGTCTCCCGCCTCTGTATCCACCTCCTCTTGCTCCAGGGGCCGCAGCCGCTCTGCTTTCCGTGCTCCTTGGTCCGTGGTTGATAAACTGTAAAGTACCCGGCGGAATAAGGCCCACGTGAATAACAAGAGCCTGAGGGTTGGAGCTCAGGGAGCCAGCTGCGCGGGTTTGAGGTCAAGATAGATCGCAGGTCGACCTGAGCTCGCAGAGCTGATTAGGGACCAAATTCAGGCCTCGCTAAAAGTCAGTCACCACCTTCCAGCCTGTGCATGTGTCGGGACACCCTGAACTTACTTGACAAACTGACTTTGGTATTTTTCAAGGGTGGGGTGGGGAGATACCCAGGCAAACACACTCCTGGTGCGGCGGCTGATGCGGCCCCGCAGGCCCCCCACCCCCCTGTTGCCCCCAGAGGAGCAGCGAGAAGCCCCAGGCCAAGGCTTGGGAAGGCAACACTGAGCCTCGATTTTCCATACATTTCCCCTTTATTTTTCATATACTGTTCTAGGTGTATTTAATATACACATAAATGGTTTATTTTGTTTTTCTTTTGGCAAAAAAAAAAAAATATATATATATATATATATGATCAACTGAAAATCCACTGTATCATAATCTATTTGTTGTTGGGTTTGTTTGTTGTTGTTTTTTTTTTCACTTAATCTTATACTGTTCACATTTTTGCAGAATGCCAGAGGATCTCAGCTTAAATCAGGGAGTCCCTGAGTGTGGAAAATGCTTGCCTTATTTCTCCTAATCTCCTAGTGAAATGTAGCTTCTCCTTCAATTGTGAGGTTAGGTGACCAGCCACAGTCCTAGGAGCAGTACCTGAGACTTTGTTCCCAATAGCAATCACAGATCTTTTCATAACACATTCCAGTTGCTGCAGATTTTTCAAAATATTGCTTGCACTCAACTGTCCTTCAAAATAACAGTGTCACTGCTAGATCTTGTCATTTAATTAATTAGAAATACATAGTACCTATTCCTTCTAATATTTCATTATCTTTCATTTCCTTTGTAATCCTGTGTTCTGTGCATTTAAAAACATTATTCTCAGAAGGTGTCTATGGCACAAAAAAAGAAAGAAAGAAAGAAAGAAAAAGAAAAAAAAAAAGTTAAGAACGGACCCCTGGCCCAACCAAATGTCATTTCCAGGGGATACTGTTTGTTGGGTCTGCCTGGTATCCACTGGGAGAACAACCCTCCCCTTAGGTTCAGTGCCAGAAATATCCATCAAGATGCCTGCCCCTCTCACATGGCTAGTTCAGGCCAGTCTGGTGCCCTCACCCCAGAATTAAAATCTTCAGCAAGGACAAAATTGGTCTTCATGGATTTCTGACCAGGGAGGGTACCCAGAGGCGTGAGCCCTTCCTGCTGAGCTGCACCGTTTCTAGGATTCTGAGCCCAGTTCCTCCACCTTCCCTCTCTCCTTTTTTGGGAGCTCTCTCACATCCTTCTAGAAAAGTCTATCCTGCTGGTAATACCTGAGAAACCAGATACATTTTCCCACAATTTCCTGGACTTCTCTTCCCACACAGCAAATGACAAAGTTCATTAGAAGTCCCTTCCTAATGAAAACACTCTGTACTTTCTTGCAAAGCATGTACCTCAGTTGTAACAAACGCTGATTTTTGAAAAATCTCCCCTTCCACTACTGCTGTAAATTCCCGTGAAGACCAACTTGTGTCTCCTTGTATGTCCTATTCCAGGGCCAGGCTGGAGCTTAGTAATAACAACCAGCACTTAGTAGATGCCAGGCCCTGTTCTAAAGGCTGACACAGTCAACTAAATTAATCCTCACACTGACCCTAGGGCAGAGGTACTGTTATTATCCCCTTTTAGTGGTGGGGAAACTGAGGCACAGAGAGGTGAAGTAGTGTGCCTAAAGCCCTACAGCTGGGATTTGAACCCAGGGAGACCTGCTTTATCGCAAGGAGCTCGATAACTGAATAATACAGTGAATACCCGCTGACCTTGAAAGCTGGGAACCCCTGCTCCAAGGTTGGGTGCCAGGCACCGAGCTGATGCTGGGGATGTGGGTCGGTGCAGACTCCACATCACTACTGCTGACAGAGGGACTCCCTCTGAGGGAGGGACTCCTCCAGGTCCCTCTAGTGAGCTTACTTCCCGGTGACCCTTTTCTGTACTGTTTGCTAAGCCCAGCTTCGGCAGTTTCTGTCTCCGAGAAGAAAACCTCTCTTCTCTTCCTTTTTATGAAGAGCAGAACCACTTCCAAATGAGCCAGGCTAAACACCTAGGGTACCGTCTCGTTTAATCCCCCTGATAACCTTATTGGTACTACTGGTACATACGTACTATCATTAATTCCATTTTGCAGAGAAGAGGAAGGCTCTCATAACAAGTGTGAAGTTGGGGCGCCTGGGTGGCTCAGTCGTTAAGCGTCTGCCTTCGGCTCCGGTCATGATCCAGGGTCCTGGGATCGAGCCCCGCATCGAGCCCCGCATCGGGCTCCCTGCTTGGTGGGAAGCCTGCTTCTCCCTCTCCCACTCCCCCTGCTTGTGTTCCCTCTCCCTCTGTGTCTCTCTCTGTCAAATAAATAAATAAAATCTTAAAAAAAAAAAAACAAGTGTGAAGTTGACTCACTCACCCAAAAACCACACAGTGAGTAGGGGGCCTGGATCAGAACCCAAGCACTTCTACGATTCCAAAGCCACCAGGCACTTCATCAAGCCCCCTAAACAAGAAAAGCAAGTTTGGGGAGACAGAAAGCCACCCCTGATCATTGGTTTGCCACCACCCCACACCAGAGTGATTGGGGTAAGACCCCAGGTCACAGGAATAGCGGCCCCTCTGATATTTGTCAGAAAGCAGCATGCTTTTCATGAGACTTCCTCCTTTGTGCTCGACCAATGGGAACCCCCCTAAGGGAGTTGAGCAAGGGGACCAGGATGAGGAAAAGGGAGGGGGGGTTGTCTTTTAACTAAACAGTATTCACTCTGCAGTTCATTAGGTTCCTCGTCTGTAAAACGGGGCAATTAGAGCACCAACCCCACGGAGTCGCTGTGAGGGTCAAATGAGTTCTATGTGGAAAGTATTGAGAGTAATTACTCACGGATCGTAAGGTAGGATCATTCTGTGTCAGCACCTTCATGAAAGCTGTGCTGGGGCTGAGCACTTCTGGGGCATTTGTAGATGGTTATTTGAAATAACCAGACCTGTCTGACCAGGCTTCAGAAGGTAGAAGGCACCAATCTCTTCGGAGCTGTTTCTAGCAGAAACATATGGGAAAGGGAGGGCTTCTTCGGGGTCAGCTCATGACATGCTGGGTCTCCATCTACCACCTATGGGACCAAACTGGCATGTCTATGAAATTCAGGATGAGAGTTAATATATGTTTTCAACAATATGCTTCTTAGTTCAGGGGGATACTTGGTTCTGTCAGACCTGGGTAGTTTAGGTCTGGAAAAAAGGAAATGGATGGAAGTGTAAACCATTGTTTCTGTGGATGAGAAGCTCCCTGACAGGAAGAGACTGTGCCCCATCCGTTTTTGCATCCCTAGCATGGAACTGATCATGGAGAGACAGACGCTTGTTGTCCCCACCGCCAATGTCCCTCCCTGGCTCCCGGCCAAGGGCTGAGGAGCTCTCGTTCCCCCCCAAGCCAGACACGGGGCTTATTAACTGAGCTGAGCCAATCAGGCATTCCACCAAAAAATGAACAATATTTCCTTCATATCATCAAATAGCCGTGGATGTTGAAATTTCCAATGGCAAGAGCCCCTTTTTGCTTTAGCTAGTTTGGGTTGGATTTTCTGTCACTTGTGATGGAAAGAGCTCTCACTGATTAAGTGCTCGTTAAATATTTGCTGAACAAATGATTGAGCTTTTTTTTTTTTCATGTCTTTAGCTAAATTTCACTGAAGTAAATTTCCTTGAGAGGAGACTAGGCTATAGAGAAGATTCTTAATTTGCAAAGCGCTCTGCGGTTTGCAGTTTGCAGTTTGCAAACCCTCGTGATTCTGCCTTATCTCCACCACTATTTATTATACCAGAGGTGTCTCTGACACAGGTAAGTATTTTAAAAGAAAGCTTGAGGGACACCTGGACGGCTCAGTTGGTTAGGCGTCTGCCTTTAGCTTGGGTTGTGATCCCAGGGGCCTAGGATTGAGCCTTGTGTTGGGCTCCCTGCTCAGCGGGGAGCCTGCTTCTCCCTCTCCCTCTGCCCCTCCCCGCCCACCCCCACCCCCACTCATGCTCTCTGTCTCTCTCTCAAATAAATAAATAAAATCTTTAAAAAAATAAAAAGAAAAAACAACTTGATATATTTCTACCATACATTGAAAACTATCGCATCGTACGTATAATTTTAATACATACAACTAACTACATATTATTGTATCATACATAATTGACATATCAAATACACATTGAATATATCACACATTTTAACTTCACATATAAAATTTCAAAGTCACAAATACCAGTAAGAAATTCAAGCGGTTTACAGAAATCCATGCCTGAAAACCTGAAAATAATTTCCTCCATCAGAAGAATGAAACTGTATGAACAGGACATAGAATGGAGATACTCAGTTAATGACTCTTAGTTTCAGATAAAGTTCTGGGTCAATAAGACAATTTCGTTTTTAAAAGTTTGATGGTAATCAGCCTCAAGAATCTCAATCCACATGTGTATGTCACCAGAAAGGCAAAAGATACTGAACAGCCTTCTCTGACCCACTTTCGCATATTTACACGTATGTCACATACTCAACAAGTGTCAATTTCTGAAATGGACATTTCTACAAACTACTGAAAAAAAGTCCCCATAAGGGTGGACATGTGCCCAAGAGGACCCATCCTGGGGGCCACGTCATCAGTGTAGGCTGTCCTTCCAGACAGAAGGGCAGAACCCTCAGTTCTTGAGGGATGAAACATCCACGGGCTCTGAGCCCTGGCCAGGGCCCTGTGGCCTGTTTTGCCAGGGGCAAAATTGCAAATCCCATGTCCTTACCTATTAGATCCCAGCCAGGGCCAGCCTGGCGAGCAATGCCCTTTGTGGGATGAGCAAGGGGGCCCCATTGGAGATGGTGATTAGGTTTCTTTCTTTCTTCTTCTTTTTTTTTCAGTAAATAGGTTTCTTGAGAATTGTTTATCACAAAAGATTTTAAGCTCAAAACATAGGCTGTAGGATAAAAAGAAATGCATATCTCTCTCTGCAGAGACATTTCCTTTAAGGAGTACATTGGGCTTATCTCTAAGCACCAAGAACTTTCATAGACATGGTCTTGCTCTCCTGTTAAAAGGGGACAGACTACACCCCATCCCAGGAACAAAAAAAGATTTAAGGAATTAAGTCATTAACTCACGTGGGGAAAAATGAAAGCCAGACTCCGACAATAGGTGTTTCCATGTAGGGAGGGGAACATCTCCAGCATCCTGTATCTGGAAGGAAGTAGCTACCTTGCTTTGGCATTTAATTGCAAGGGTTTCGAGAGAAGATTCTGCCTTTTATCCTTCAGGGGAAATGACAGACAGGTTTGGTAATTGGAAAGTACCATTCAATTTGGATTGGTCTGGTTATTTATTTATTCCTGCTTTGTTCCAGAAAGACTTTCAGGTGGCAGAGCTTAGTGGTGACCACATAATCAATTACCATCTGAGCATAAAGCAGGGCTGCAGCTCAGATTGGCATCTGGTGGGGTCAGCAGCCATGGGGGCCTGCCAAGAGACTCACCAGGGCCTGCCACACTGTGCTCCCCAGGAACCTGGCTGTGCTCCCCTAGCCACAACTGGCTGGACCCGGGAAAGGAACCTGAGCCAAGGGAGCCCCGGACCAACCAGGTTTAAGAGAGACTGGATGTCAAGGAAGTGGGCTCAGCCGGTAGGGGTGATCCAAACCTGCTGGCGACATTGCATCCTGTTTCAGGAAGCGTGAGAAGGCGCCGTGGCCATTCTGGCTGTGAAGACAAGAAGCCCGGCCCCCAGAGCCCCCGCTGCATCCACACCAGCTCTCTCCACATCGCTCGGAGCGCTGCACGGATGCGGAGTCCGCAGTTCCAGGCGTGGCCGTGACCGTAGCAGGGGTGGTCGCTTTGCTACAGGGCTAGTTCTGGAAGTTGTTCTGGAAGCCCAGCCGAGAGCCCACCCTCCAGCCCTTCCAAAGATTTTTAGGTACCTAATTTCCTGTTCTGAGTCTCTTTCATATTACAGTGTCTGGAAGGTCTCTGTTTTCTGAAACCAAACATTGCTGGACGCCGGGACCCTCCCCTGGGCTCCCATCGCCCTGTGGTATGGATCCCATGTCTCCTCCCCGCCAGCCGAGGGTGCCCTTACACCCCAGCACCTAGCACAGCGCCCGCACAAAGGAGGTGCCCAATCCACATGTACTGCGTGAACCGGTGACCCTGCCCAATGGCAATAAAATTTTTCACCTCCGCATCTGTCGTATCTTTCAGATTTCAGACCAGGAACGAGGAAACAGTCTGGTTATTTCGAAAAGCAAAAAGAGATGCGATGCAGGGCTTTACCCACGTGGGTGAGGACGGTTGGGAGGGCTGGAGGGGCGGCCACCAGCAGGTGACTGACTTCAAGGTCACACCACCACCACAGCTGTGATCTGGAGCCTGAGTCTGGAGGAAAGGAGGCTGCCGTTGCCACGGCTACCAATGTGGCTGCCACCACAATGCAAAGCCGGGGACTGGAGGATGACATCCCGGTTGGGCTGTGACAAGAGTCTTGTCAGCCAGAGCTTGCTGGTCTGTGCCAAGACCACAGAAAGGTGGTCCCTGCCTCTCTTTGGCCTTTCAGATCTCTCCTGTGTATCCAGAGGCAGAATATCAATCCCAACCAGAACCCTAGCTGCAAGGGCATCTGGGAAATGTAGTTCTTAGCCTTCTACCCCCTGTAATTCTTAGGGGAACAGAAAAGAGGATGGGGATGGAGGCCAAGTTCCAGCAGACACGATCTAGCAGACACACCCGGACCGTTGTATTTGCACCTCTCCTATCACATGTGTTGTCTTCTGCCTGGCCCAGGACCTGGGAGTATGCACATGGCTCCCAGAATCGAGGGAAGGGGCTGGTTCTTCATCACCTTGGACCTCCTGAGACAGGCACAGCATCTGTGCATCCATCGATGTTTCGGGACAAGTTCTCCACCCATTTCTGTGGGTTCCCAGGGATTAGGATCCAGGAGAGGGGCTGCCCAGCTCCCCTTAAAAACTGCCAGCAAGCCACCACCACCCCCTTACCCCTACTCCCAGGAATCAAGAGGCCAAGGGGAGGAGCTGCTGAGCACCAAGGCCTGGGACTGGAACCCCCTCAGCTCAGGGCCAGCAGCATCTTGGAAAGCAGAGGGCACGGGCTGCAGGAGATCAGGCCTGGACTGGGCAGAGGGAGGAAGCTGGGCACCCTGCTGGTGAAGCCTGGTGGCTCCAGACAAGCAGTGTGCCCAGTGTGGGGGGGCCTGGGAACAGCATATTACTGCAGGAGTCCACAGGAAGAGAAGACAGGGGTCAGCTCTCCCTCTTTGGGTTTGCAGAGAGGCTCCATGGCCCCCAGATGGAAGCAAAGGCCATTGAAGTGTGACTAGCAGGGACCTGAGGAGGCCTATGTCCCTATGTCAGAGAGAACATCATGGCTTCCCTGACCTGCCAACCTGGGGCTCCTCACCCCTCAGCTATAAGTTAGTGGAATTTGGCTGTTTTGGCTCATCCTCACTCAGTGCCTCAGGAGTGAGTCAGCGTGTGTTGGGTCCCCTCAGTAACCCATACCTGGCAGAGGGCAGACCCGGCCCACCCAGTCAAGGTTCTCTAGCCTTCTACCAGTCCTGGGTCTGATAGGCTATGAAGAGACAGGGGAGGCAGGAGAACACAGAGAATCTAAGATCCAGCGGGTGGGGGCAGAAAGGGGAGGGAGGGCCTTGTGGTAGCTGCTGACGCACTCCAGCTCTGGTCAGGAATGGCAGAGAGTCCCCAGGGCCTCCCCCAGGGCATAACTGGGAGCACAGGGTTGGGGAGGGGAGGCTGGGTCCAGCAGGGAGCAAGCGCCCCCAAGGCCAGATGGGTGCAGCTGACACAGGCTCTCAGCCAACTCCTGGCCTCACCTCCACCCCGGAAGTCCTAAGGGGAGCGCCAAGGCTCCATCCCTTCCAGAAATGCAAGAAATGGACACCATGATGCCTCCAGGGGGCGAAGACACAGATTCCTCAGTTCAATTCTGTTAGCTTTTGAATTGTGATTTGTGAACTTCTTACCTGTTCAAAAATAACGTATTAAGCTAAAACTTCATTAAAAAAAAAAAAAAAAGTGATTTTTCCCTCTCCAAATATAGTTGACACACTTTCAGGGGGCGGGGGGCACTCAGGTCACTATGATTCCTCTGGCAGGCCTGCTGCTCCCCGCCCACCCCAATATGCACCCCCGCCTCCCACGGGTGGCCCCGAAAAGAACCACAGATGCCACTCCGGTTGCACGGACTGATCTAAGGGGTGGCAGGTGATCCAAACGGGGGGCCCATCAGTCTGTTTGCTTGGGATTTTTTTTTTAGATTATTTATTTACTTATTTATTTTTAAGAGAGAGAGCACGTGCACAGACACAGGAGCAGGGTGGGGGGACAGGGGGGGCAGAGGGAGAAGCAGACTCAACACTGAGCAGGGAGCCCGATGTGCGGCACTCGATCCCAGGACCCTGGGATCATGACCTGAGCCGAAGGCAGACGCTTAACCGACTGAGCCACCCAGGGGCCCCAGGTAGCTAGAAGAGGGGGTCAGGTCTCAAGTAATTAAAGCTGCCGCAGCCGAGCACCTATGGTGTGGAGAAAGCTGGTCTGATCCGCAGAAAGGAAGGAGAAGGGCCAGACAAGACCCCAATGACATCAGGTTCCCGATGTCCCTTCTCTTGCTGCAGTTTGACAATATGAGCCAATAAATTCCCCGTTTGTCTGCCAAAACTGTTTTGAATCAGGTTTCTGGTGCTTGTAGCCAAAAGGATTCTAAGGGATTAGCCTTCCCTTCTGTAAAAGAAAGGGGCTGATGGGTTGGGTCTGTGGGGGTGCCAAAGCCCTTGCACCGCCCCCACCCCGTGCCCTGGAGTGAGCCTGGCTCTGGCCTTGCTATGACTGCCCCAACCCAGGGGCAGAGGGACCTCAATACAGACCATTCCTCTCAATGTCAGGCCAACTAGCTCAGTCTTGGAACACTGCAGTCAGGAGGTTGGGCCAAAGGAAGGTAAGGCACTTGGTCACCTTCTCTGGCCCAGACTTTACCGGCCCCGTGGCTGGGCCAGCCAGCTCAGGGGAAGTGGGCACACAACCAAAGCCTCCTCTGAGTAGGGAATCAGGACACATCACAGGGGCTAAACCTCACAAACTCCCTAGGAGGCCATTACTTTCCCATTCTAGAGATGAGGACACTGAGGCCCAGGGAGATCCAGTATGATTTGCTTGAGGTCACATAGCTTGGACAGGTGGAGCCAGGATTCAAACTCATTTCCTTCCGAGACCTCCACTTGCCTGCGCTGTGGGCTCTGCCACTCTTTGGGGACACTTACACCCTCAAGGTTTCTAGCCAGACCCCCCTGGAAGGGAGAAGAAAATCCACTCTCTTCCCGTGGCTTGGCCACCAGGCAACAAGGTGACGCTCTGCCTTCTTGTTTCAGCTCTCACACCGCAAACAAGTGTCCTTTTGGCGGTTTACTCGGGACCATGTTTTTCATATCTTGATGCTTTTTGTGGGTGATTTTGCTGCTTAAAATGACCCCCAAGCATGGTGCTGAAGTGCTATGTGGTGTGGCTAAGCCCAAGTCTGTGAAGTGCCTTACAGAGCAAATATAGAATAGATAAGCTTCATCCAGGCATGAGTCATCATGCTGCTGACCCAGAGTTCAACGTTAATGAACCAGCAATATCCATTAAATAAGATGTCATTAGGTAGAAACACATATAAAAGGAGCTTATGTAGTTATGTATTGATCCAATGATAAAGCTGTTGTGACCAGAGGCTCACAGGAACCTAACCCTGTATTGCCCTAGGAGCAAGGGTTCAGCATTTGCTAATTCGGTGCTCTCCATGACTTTTTCCAGCATGACTATCGTGAATAAGGAGAATGGACTGTCCATTCATCTGGAGGGATGACTGTGATACTCAGTTCAATGAAAACTGAAGGTTGCAGAGCACTGGGTATAGGATGATCCCACCTTTGTTAAAAACAAAACCAAAAACCAACCAGCCAAAAAAATTGAGCAAAGTTATCTATATATTTAATTTTGAGCGTTTATCTTTTTTTAATTTAAATTCAATCAATTAACATATAGTGCATTATTCGTTTCAGAGGTAGAGTTCGGTGATTAATCAGTCTTATATAATACCCATTGCTCATTCCATCGTGAGTCCTCCTTAATGTCCATCACCTAGTTAACCCATCCCCCACCCCCCTCCCTTCCCTCAAGCCTGTTTGTTTCCTATGATTAAGAGTCTCTTGGGGGGCGCCTGGGTGGCTCAGTTGGTTGGGCATCTGCTTTCGGCTCAGGTCATGATCTCAGGTCCTGGGATCTCAGGTCCAGAGGCGTTGGGCTCCTTGCTCAGCGGGGAATCTGTTTCTCCCTCTCCCTCTGCTCCTCCCCTCCCCACCCCGACTCATGCTCTCTCTCTCTCTCAAATAAATAAATAAAATCTTGAAGAAAAAAAAAAAGAGTCTCTTGGGACACCTGGGTGGTTCAGTATGTTAACTGTCTGCCTCTGGCTCGGTTCATGATCCCGGGGTCCTGGGATCAAGTCCTGCAAGGAGCCTGCTTCTCCCTCTGCCTGCCCCTCCCCTTGCTTGTGCTCTCTCTCTCTGACAAATAAATAAAATCTTAAAAAAAAGTCTCTTATGGTTTGTCTCCCTCTCCAACTTCATCTTGTTGTATTTTTCCCTCCCTTCCCCTATGATCCTGTTTTGCTTCTTAAATTCCACATATGAGTGAGATCATATAATTGTCTTTCTCTGATTGATTTATTTCACTTAGCATCATACCCTCTAGTTCCATCCACGTCATTGCAAATACATATATATTTTTTAAAGCCCTCCATGTGTGTGTTCTGGGTTTGTTGGATCATGGAGAACACAGTGGAGGGAGCAACCCGGCTTCCCTGGGTGGAGCCCGGGTGAGCAAGGAGAGGGAGGATGACAAGGTCTTTTCTCTCTCCATGGCCATCTATTGCTATGAGAGGCGGGTATCGCTTTTGTCGTTTTTAGAAGTTTCATCCAACAGAAAAAAACAGCAGGAGCTGCTGCCTGCTGGAGGCTTTCTTTCTGGGTGGCACCACCCATGGGTACAAATGGAGTGACTGTGACAGTAGGGATCCTCACTCGAGCCCCTGGCCCCAGCCCTCACCCTCAGGATTCCCCTGGGGACATCCCACCTGGGTTAAAGGATGAGTGGCACAGCGTGAGCCCCCGTGGGCCCCCAGCAGGCACCTGAGAGTCCGGCTTCTCTCCTGGACAGATCGAGGGGAACTTTGAAGGGTGGACACGGTGAGGGGTTCAAAGCTGGGTTCTTGGGGCGCCTGACTGGCTCAGTCGGTGGAGCATGTGACTCTTGATCTCCTGGCGGTGAGTTCAAGCCCCACGTTGGGCATAGAGATTACTTCATAAAGAAAGATTTTTTTAAAAAATTAATTAATTAATTAATCAAAGCTGGGTTCTTAGCACTGTGTGACCTTTGATGAGTCACTTAAGCTCTCCTGGACTCAGTTTCCTCATCTGTAAGGTGGGGAATACCAATGGTACCTATGCATCAGAATCAAAGCAAACTGCCTGGCAAATACCTGGCCCCTCGTTAAGGACCGTATAACGGTTAGCTATTATTATTGTTATATCAGAATTTATAAACTTTCAGAAGGTTCCTGTGATATTGAGATTTATAAGAAATACTGTATATATTTGGTCCAGGGTTCATTCAGCTCACAACCGTCCAAAACCCTTGGAATTTCCTGAATGACAAGGGCAATGGGAGCATCTTTTGTTACAGTATTTGGTCTCTGGGCCTCAGTTCCTGAGATCACTTCAGAACCATAAAGGTGAACCAAGTGTCTTGTCATTCATAACAAGCCCCTTTCAAGCACAGCTGAGCTTAAGCTAATGAGATGACTTTTGGAAATCCCCTAAGATGGGCGAGGCGCTGGTTGCCAGGGGAACCGACCACAAAGAGAGGGGTGGAACTTTCTGTCCCACCCCCTGATTTCCCGAGAGGGGAGAGGATTGGAGGTTGAATCAGTCACCAGTGGTAAACGATTTAATCAATCTTGCCTATGTACTGAATCTGATGTAAGAAAATCAAATTGTCGGGGCGCCTGGGTGGCTCAGTCGTTGGGTGTCTGCCTTCGGCTTAGGTCATGATCCCAGGATCCTGGGATCGAGCCCCGCATCGGGCTCCCTGTTCCGCAGGAGGCCTGCTTCTTCTCCGCACCCCCTACTTGTGTTCCCTCTCTCTCTGTGTCTCTCTCTGTCAAATAAATAAATAAAATCTTTAAAAAAAAAATCAAATCATAGGGTGCCTGGGTGGCTCAGTTGGTTAAGCGTCTGCCTTCGGCTCAGGTCATGATCCCAGGGTCCTGGGATCCAGCCCCACATCGGGCTCCCTGCTTGGCGGGAGGCCTGCTTCTCCCTCTCCCACTCCCCCTGCTTGTGTTCCTGCTCTCACTAACTCTCTCTCTGTCAAATAAATAAATAAAATCTTTAAAAAATTTTTTTTAAAAAATAAAATCATAAAAACCCAAAAGGCAGGTGTTCAGAGAGCTTCCAGGATGGTGAACCAGAACTCTTCCTTGTGCCACTGTGTGGGACCCCAAACCCCCCAGGGACAGAAGGTACTTTGTTCTGGATCTCACCCTATATATATCTTCATCGACTGTTGATACATAGCTTTCTTTTTTTCTTTTTTTAAGATTTTATTTATTTGTCAGAGAGAGAGAGAGAGAGCACAAGCCGGGGAGCGGCAGAGGGAGAGGGAGAAGCAGACTCCCCGCTGAGCAGAGAGCCCGACATGGGGTTTGATCCCAGGACGCCGGGATCATGACCTGAGCTGAAGGCAGACGCTTAACTGACCGAGCCACCCAGTGTCCCTGATACATAGTTTTTAACATCCTTTGTAATAAGCCAGTCATTTAGTGAATACACTGTGAGCTGCTCTTACAGATTAATCGAACCTAAGGAGGGGGTCATGGGAACCTCTGATTTACAGCCAAATGGTCAGAAGCACAGGTAACAATCTGGACTTGCGAATGGCATCCAAGGCGGGGGCAGTCTTGTGGGACGGAGCCCTTAACCTGCGGGACTGGTTGCTGTCTCCAGGTAGACAGTGTCAGAATTGAGTTGAACTGTAGGAGACCCAGCTGGTGTTGGAGAATTGATGGTGGCGTGGGGAAAAACCCCTACACACGTCAGAATGGGTGATGCGAATCCAAGTTGGTAGGATAGTGGTATGGAACTGTAGTTCCTGAAGGTAGCGTGAAAGTAGCCTTCTGGCTGCAAATCCTAGGAGTTTCCCAGGCCAGCCCAGATGGACTGTCTGAATCCCATTTATTTATTTATTTTTAAAGATTTTATTTATTTATTGGAGAGAGAGTGTGAGCATGAGCAGGGGGAGGAGCAGAGGGAGAGGGAGAAGCAGACTCCCTGCTGAGCAAGGAGCCCGACTCGGGGCTCCATCCCAGGACCCTGGGATCATGACCTGAGCTGACGTCAGATGCCTAACTGACTGAGTCACCCAGGCGCCCTCAAATCCCATTTAGACCCAAGCTGGACTTCACCACTACCCCTCACACTGATAAAAAGAATTCAAACCTTCCATGAACTCATCACCCAGAGATAGTCACTAACATTTCGGTGGGTGTTCATCATGATGTGGCTATATTCATAATTCTCCGTATGTGTTGTGCACCCACACACCTGATCCCGCAGAGGGATTATTTTTCTGAGGTCACACATGACCCTTGCCGCAGTGTTTGCGACTCCCCGGACACTTCGGCCATTTTCCACTGATTTCTTGCTTCACGGGGTCTTCCCCACTCCAGACGGTTTATGTGGATCCGCGGGCTTTGCTGAGGTGATGACAAACTGGTCAGTTAGCAGGGCTGGGAGCCGCCCCTGTGGCACAGAAGGGTGGCGTCACTATGTTCCGATTTAGCTGAGACACGAACAGATGCCACTTGCACAGGCTGCTGGGAACATGACCCTGATTTATGCCATAAAATCCCTCAAGATCTAGAACCAGCCTGTCTCTAGAACAAAGAGGCTTCGGACAGGTGAAAACAGACCCTTAGGGAGACGGGCATTATGACCCACTCTAGCTTGGCATGAGATGGTGTCCACTGTTGTTCTCAGAGCAGGGAGGGTACAGGAGAAATGCAGAAGAACAGAGCTTCCCTCCACAACCAGGCTGTGATCAGGGCCAGGGTCGGCCTAGAGCGGTCCCAGTGTCCAGGGTGAACATAGGACTCGATGGTTTACAAGAAGCCAGTGACAGATTCTGGAGCGTGTGTGGGGGTGGGGACAGGCATGTAGGGATCAGGACAGGACAGTAGGTCCACCATGGAGCAAGGGGCCACATCAGACTTCAGGGAAGGGTGGTGGTGGAAACTGGGGGAGGGGAGAGGGGGGATCAAGAAAAGCCTGGTGACCCAGTGGCCAGGTAAGACCATACACCTTGGGACATGGAGGGGATGATCTTTGCATTATGATAATCCCTGAGCCCCAGATCCACACCAGCCCTGACAGGCTGGAGTCCGCCAGTCAAGATGGGAAATGGGGTTGGGATGTAGCCCATCTGCTGGGGCTGAACTGTGTCCACCCAAAATTCATATGTTGAAGTCCTAACCCCCGGTACCTCAGATTGTGGTTGTATTTGGAGAAAGGATCTTTAAAGAAATGATTAAGTCAAAATGGAGACATTAGGGTGAGCCCTCATCCGATCTGACTAGTGTCCTTATAAGAGGAGGATATTAGGGGGGACGCCTGGCTGGCTCAGTTGGTGGGGCAGCTGACTCCTGATCTCCAGGTTGTAAATTCAAGTTTTTTTTTTCTTAAAAAGAAGAAGGAGGAGAAGAAAGAAGAGGAGGTGATTAGGACACAGACACAAACAGAGGGAAGACCATGTGGAGACACGGGAAGGAGATGAAACAGGACAGCGGCTGCCTCCATTTTGACCTTGAACTTGCTAGTTGGGCTCTTCTTTCCAGCTGGTCGATTCACTGAGGCAGAAGACCCTAAGGGCAAAGCACCTTGATGGGAACACAAACTACCCCCTCAGGCAACAAGAACTGCCCTGAGCCAGCGAGACCCCGCCCGAGATTGCCTCTGAGATTTGACCTTCACCTCCCACCTTCGTCCCGCATTCTCCTTATATAAACCTGGACGTAGTATCTGCGCTTTGGAGACTGTCTTTGAAATGTTTTTTATTTTTTTATTTTTTTTATTTATTTTCATTTTTTAAAGATTTATTTATTTATTTGAGAGAGTGAGAATGAGAGAGAGAGAGAGAGAGAGAGAGTACATGAGAGGGGGGAGGGTTAGAGGGAGAAGCAGGCTCCTCGCCGAGCAGGGAGCCCAATGCGGGACTCGATCCAGGGACTCCAGGATCATGACCTGAGCCGAAGGCAGTCGCTTAACCAACTGAGCCACCCAGGCGCCCCTGGAGACTGTCTTTGAGACGCTGGTCTGCCGTATTCCCGGTATTGATCTCCCTGAAATAAACTCCTTTCCTGGTTCACCGCAACTCATCTCTCTGCTTTGGGATTCTGTCCGTGGTGAGTGGGTGCACCTGGTCTGTCTGGGAGCCCCAGAGCCAGGTGCTCGTGCGCCCCTGCGCCCCGGCCACAGAGATGGCCATCGACAAGCCAAGGAGGGTGGTCTCAGAAGGAACCAACCGGTCACACCATGAGAACTGAGAGAAAATAAGTTTCTGTTGTTGATGCCACTGAGTCTGGGACTTTGTTAGGGCAGCCGAGGCAAACCATCTCTTCCAGAACGTGGAGTGCTGACCCTGGCAGAAGGGAATGGCCACTACATGCCCAGAACTGTGCCAAGCATGGAGGATACAACGTGAATACACCGATGTGGTCCCTGCCAGGGGACACACTGTTCTTAGAGTGTCCGTTCAGATGACTACGGTAACAGAAGTACTCGACCATTTAGTCTTCCTTCATTCTTTGCTTACGATCCCAATCACTGCTAATCTTTGGGTGACTAGAGAAAACTGCTGGAGGTTACGGGGGGCCTAACTGGCACTGAATGGCTGGGCCCCCTGCCTTTTTACCCCGTTCATTCCTCACCCAGTCCGGTGCCCTCCCCCGTGCATTCGCCCCCTGCTGGGCCCTCAGAGGTAGCTCACCCACTCTTTGGGACCACCAGGTTTCTCAATTTTTTTCTTTGATCACTTTTTTTTTTTTTTAAGATTTTATTTATTTGACAGAGAGAGAGACAGCGAGAGAGGGAACACAAGTAGGGGGAGTGGGAGAGGGAGAAGCAGGCTTCCCGCGGAGCAGGGAGCCCGATGCGGGGCTCGATCCCAGGACCCTGGGATCATGACCTGAGCTGAAGGCAGACGCTTAATGACTGAGCCACCCAGGCGCCCCTTAAAGATTTTATTTTAAAGTAATCTCTACACCCAATGTGGGTCTCAAACTTAACAACCCTGACATGTGCCTCTTGATGATGAGTGAGGGGGGTAGGGACAGAGGGGGAGAGAGAGGAAGAGGAAAAGAATCCCAAGCAGATTTCCTTGCTGAGCAGGAGCCTGACTCCGGGCTTCATCTCATGACCCATGAGATCATGACGGAGCCTTACCTCATGACCCATGAGATCATGACCTGAGCTGAAACCAAGAGTCGCACCTCAACCAACTGAGCCACCCAAGGGCTCCTGATCACTTGAATAGACACAAACATATCCTGCTTTCTCAGGACAGCCATGCACGTGGTTGAGAATCAAGATCTTCTCCATAGTCCCCATTAGAAGAAAAGATTTCATCCACCTCTACTTTCTATAGTTAGATTGCATGAACAATGCAAGGTTCATTTTTCCAAAATGCCAATTATATACCAATATACATATTTTTAGTTTTTCTTTAAATTCCAGTTATTTTGGGGCACCTGGGTGGCTCAGTCGGTTAAGTGTCTGCCTTCAGCTCAGGTCATGATCCCAGGGCCCTGGGATCGAGCCCCGTGTTGGGCTCTCTGCTCAGCTGGGAGCCTGCTTCTCCCTCTCCCTCTCCCGCTCTCCCTGCTTGTGTTCTTTCTCTCTGTCAAATAAATAAATAAATAAAATCTTCCAAAAAAAAATTCCAGTTAGTTCATGTACAGTGTAATATTAATTTATACCAATATTAAATGTTTTTTATTTTTATTTTATTTTTTTAGTAGGCTCCACACCCAGGGCAGAGCCCAGCGTGGGGCTTGAACTCATGACTATGAGATCGCGGCCTGAGCCGAGATCAAGAGTTGGACACTCAACCGACTGAGGCGTCCATTTTTTTTAATGGCATTCTTCCTCCCCTACGTGTTCTGATGTGCACCTCCCCCCACTTCCCTTCCCTCTGCAATATGCACCCCTGGGAGGAAGGACCAGGGCCCATAGGAATGGCACCCCTGAAGTTATATAGTACCCCAGCCTACAGCTGTCCATGGCGGCCGTGGCTGTCTCAGCTAAACAGGGCCACTCCACATGTGTCAAAGCTGGACCATCAGTGCACGCTGCAGTCACCAAGACCGGCAGTCCGCAGAGAGGGAGACAGAGCGCCTGCCAAGCTCCTTCTGAAGCCAGAGCAGGGACCTGAAGACTCCTTGTTTCAGGCCTCAGGGAGGTAGCCTCCGGTGGCCTTAGCTGGAAGGGTGACTTCAACCACCGGAAGGTATGGGGAGGCAGCCAAGCCATAAGGGCTTGGCAGAGACAGAAAATTCAGTCCCAAAGGCAAGGAGATGGAGACCAACAACCCATTAAAGGCTAGAATCGGGAGGGGAAGGCGTGCAGCCAGGCGCACAGCACACGGGGTTTTGACATGGTTCCTGGAGCCCCAGATGAACAGTGGCCTGAAAGCATCCTTGTCTGGTTCACCCATTCTCTTGACTCTGCTTGCACACCTCCAGTAACGGGAGGCTCACCACCTCAGCAGGCAGCCCATTTCCTGTTTGGGCAGATCAAGTTATTGAAAACCTGTTACTTACACAACGGGGCCTCTCAGACCACATCACAGAGGAGAGGGGGCCACTGCTGTGGTAAAGGCCAGTGGCTGAGGTGGACTGGTCACTGGCATTTGGGCCTTATTCTCAACACTTTCTAGCAATGATCCCATTTGATCCTTTCAATAACCCCCATGAGGAGGGGGCTCCATGACCAGCCCCATTTTACAGATCTGAAGATTCAAGTACATAAAAGATCTCAGAGCAAAAGTCGCACAGCAAATAAATGGTGGGTGGAGATGTGAGTCAGGATCGTGAGAATATTGGTCTCAGGCTCAAGGTCCTCAGTGGTACGGTTGGGGAGCCCCAGCCTCCTTGCTGGCAGGTGCCCGACAGATCAGGGCACACCTCCCTGATGACAGCAGGAAAGGCGCTGGAGTTGGCCCTACTGTCCACTGCCCTGTGGCCTCTGCTGAGCTGCCCAGCTGGGATATGGGGTGGCAGGCCTGTCCTTAGTGGATCTTTGGGATTGGTTCCTGCCATTGACCTGCATGTCCTTGGGGTTCTGGTTCTGCCCCCACCCCCACCACCACCCAGGACCTGCACTGCCCTGGTTTGTCTGGCGCCCTGTCCCGGACCCTGCCATGCTGCCATATAGTACCGTTGACCCTTGAACAACATGGGTTTGGACTGCATGGGTTCACTTACATGTGGCTTTTTTTTTTTTCCTGATAAACACAGTCCAGTAGTATAAATGTATTTTTTCCTCCTTATGATTGTCTTGATAATGTTTTCTTTTTTTTTCTCTTTATGTTATTGGTAAGGCTTCAAGTCAACAGCAGGCTATTAGTAGTTAAGATTTTGAAGAGTCAAAAGTTTTTTTGGTTTTTTTTTTTTAAGATTTTATTTATTTATTTATTTATTTGACAGAGTGAGTGAGTGAGAGAGCACAAGCGGGGGAGCGGCAGGCAGAGGGAGACGGAGAAGCAGGCTCTGTGAGGAGCAGGGAGCCTGATGCGGGGCTCGATCCACCCAGGCGCCCCAGAGAGTTAAAAGTTATATGTGTTTTTTTGGGGGGCACCTGGGTGGCTCAGTTGTTAAGCATCTGCCTTCAGCTCAGGTCGTGATCCTGGGGTCCTGGGATTGAGTCCCGCATTGGACTCCCTGCTCGGCAGGAAGCCTGCTTCTCCCTCTCCCACTCCCCCTGCTTGTGTTCCCTCTCTCGCTGTCTCTCTCTGTCAAATAAATAAAATCTTTTATAAAAAAAAAAAAGTTTTATGTCTTTTTTTGACAGCACGGAGGTCAGTGTCCCTAACCCCCATGTTACGTGTGTGTGTGCACATGCATGTGTTGGGGGGGGTTGGTGTACAGAGAGAGAGAGAGAGAGCCAAAGCCAAAGCCAGAGAGAGAGAGAGAATGTTAGCTCTAGAGATCTAGAGATAGAGACATGGGGGCTGACAGGTCTAAATTCTGCAGGGCGGATTGTCAGGCTGGAGACCCAGGGCAGAGTCCATGCTGCAGCCTTGAGCCCAGAGGCAATCCAGAGGTAGAATTCTTCCTCTTCAGGGAACATCAGTCTCTTTCTCTTAAGAGGCCTTAGGCCTTCAACTGGTTGGACAAGGTCGACCCAAATCATGGAGGATCATCTGCTTTCCCCCAAGTCCACCAATTTAAATGTTAATCGCATCTTTAAAAATACCTTCACAGCAACAACTAGACTGATGTTTGAACTTTTTTTTTTTTTAACTTATTTATTTGACAGAGAGAAACACAGCGAGAGAGGGAACACAAGCAGGGGGAGTGGGGGAGGGAGAAGCAGGCTTCCTGCAGAGCAGGGAGCCCAATATGGGGCTCGATCCCAGGACCCTGGGATCATGACCTGAGCCGAAGGCAGATGCTTAACGACTGAGCCACCCAGGTGTCCCTAGACTGATGTTTGACTAAGTCATTGGTCGCGATGGCCTAGCCAAGTAGACACATAAAATTAACCACCACGGGGCGGTTCTGGCTTCTGGAGGCACCTCCTGCTCTTCCACCTGCCCTTTCAGAAGCCTGCCCTTCAGATGTTCCAGAACAATGGACGAGCAAGTCCTTGGTTGTCTCTTTCCAGGCCTCGTGTATTCACACAGCCTGATGACTGAAGTCCCCACTGGCCAGTTTATTCTGTCAGTCAATGCCCCTCTAAATGATGGTGCTGTCTTTGGTCAGCTTCTGCCAAAGCAGACCCCAGGGCAAGGCTCTCCATGCTAATGAAGTGCTCCAGGAGAACTGGGAAGGGGGTAGGGGGAAGTAGGTCAGGGAAGAGGCAGAAGCCAAGCAAAAATGGGATTTCCAGCAAGATCTCAGTCTCAGCCTATTCCCATAGAGGACCCTAGAGTGTAAGTCATACCTCAGAGGTTGTCCTTGAGGAAAGTGGGCTTTCACACTCCTGCTCAGCTCATCATTGGCGATGGGCTGCTCAGGTAGCTGACAAAGCTCCAAACCTCCTAAGGAGATCGCAGGTGCTGGGAGTTGGAAGGATGGATCGAGTAGGAAGGATGGGAGGGAATCCGGGTGGAGAACCCACGGTGTCGGCCCCAGGACTCACCTGAACGCAATGCCTCAGTATGGTACACAGTTTGGGAGACTAGCAGGAGGCTGAGGCTCTGGGAGGGCGGGAGCTCTTTCCCTACCATTTCACTGGCATGAGCACCCAGTGCGCTGCCCGCTCTGAGCCATATTTTCAAGAAATACTTGTGAAATTAACAAAGGAAGGAGCAAAAAGTATACCAGTCAGGCTCCTGCATAGGAAATAGATACTATTCTGATAGTTTAAACAGAAAGGAATTTAACAAAATTTAATTCAGGGAATCCGGCAATTACAAAACTGTGGGAAGGACTGGAGAAGCAGGTGTGGATCGGAGCTGCCTGAATGACTCTCAGGATGCTACAAAACTAGCTGACTAAGGGTACCTGGGGGGGCTCCGTTGATTAAGCATCCTTCTGTGCTCTCTCTCTAATAAATAAATAAAATCTTTATTTTTTTTTAAACATTAACCTTTTGCACTCCAGGGTTCTTTTAAAAAAAAAATAATTTATTTATTTGTCAGAGAGAGAAAGAGAGAGAGAACGAGAACACAAGCAGGGCGAGTGGTAGGCAGAGGAAGAAGCAGGCTCCCCGCTGAGCAAGGAGCCCCATGCGGGATTCGATCCCAGAACCCCAGGATCATGACCTGAGCCAAAGCCAGATGCTTAACTGACTGAGCCACCCAGGCATACCATAAATAAAATCTTAAAAAAAAGAAAAAGAGAGAGGTGGTCCATGGAACTGTTGACTACAAGAACACACTGCTGTGGTTGTGATCCAGGAATCAGAAAGTCACCACCATCAACTGTGAACATGCCTATAGATGCTCAGGCAGCTGAAGACTGAGCACTGGAACATCTTGGGGGAAAAAGCCCCACATCTTCACAACATTGCTCAAAGGCAAGTAGAAGATGGTCCCTGCTTCACTTCCCCCCTCCAAGTTGCTTCTAATTAGTGCATTCTAATTCTTATCCAGAATACTAGCTCCAAGGGAGTCTGGATGAGGGAGTTTTAGCTTTCCAGTTTGTGCAGTACCGTGTGGTATTTTATGAGCTTGGTTCACATCCTTGCCATCAAATTGTTGGCTTGTGATAAGCTTGTGGTCTGCAAGGAATCCCATTTTTTTTTCTTCAAAACCTGCCCCAGGGTACACTGTGTGGGATGTTTATGTGCAATAATTCAAAGATTTTGTTGTAGTCTCCGGAAGAGAGGTGCCAGAATTTGCCATGGGAGTAATGAAAATAAACAGAAACTTGGACGGTATGTCCGCAGCTTCTTATCTCTAGAAGGTGCATCAAATGTGACTGTGTCTTCTGTGTTAGGAGCTGAGAACATGGAGATGAGTAATGTGGATTCCTTCCCTCTCTCGGCTTGCAGTCACATGAGGGAAGGAGACAAGTTGAGAGAGACTAACTATGAGTCTGGTAAGTACCGGCTGGTTGGTTTTATGGACATTTGGATTATTTGAACGGGAAATGGGACAACAGAAAACTATCACTAAGAGGCAGTGGGGGCACCCGGTGGAACATTCAGACTCGGGGTTGTGAGTTCGAGCCCCATGTTGGGTGTAGAGATGACTTAAAAATAAAATCTTTGGGGCACCTGGGTGGCTCAGTCATTAGGCATCTGCCTTCAGCTCAGGTCATGATCCCAGGGTCCTGGGATCGAGCCCCGCATCGGGCTTCCGCGGGAAGCCTGCTTCTCCCTCTCCCTCTCCCCCTGCTTGTGTTCTCTCTCTCGCTGTGTCTCTCTCTGTCAAATAAATAAATAAAATCTTTTAAAAAAAATAAAATCTTTAAGAAAAAATAAGAGGCAGTGTAACATAGTGGTAAAGAACTTGGGCTCTGGGTTCTCACCCTGGTTTAGCCACTGACTAGCCGTGACTTGGGGCAAATTACTTAATCTCTCTGTACCTCAGTTTCCCCATCTGTTGAATGAGGATAAGAGCATCTGTGGCATAAGGCAGTTGTGAAGATTAATAACAAAGTGCTTAGAGGGTGCCTGGGTGGCTCAGTCGTTAATGGTCTGCCTTCAGCTCAGGTCATGATCCCAGGGTCCTGGGATCGAGCCCCGCATCGGGCTCCCTGCTCAGCGGGAAGCCTGCTTCTCCCTCTCCCTCTGCCTGCTGCTTCCCCTGCTTGTGCTCTCTCTCTCTCTGTCAAATAAATAAATAAAATCTTAAAAAAACAAAAACAAAGTGCTTAGAATGAATGGTGTTTAGTACAATATACCCACCTAGTGAGCGTTAACTGCTAGCAAATTTTCACTCTGTGAGTAAATGTGAAAAACATAAATCCTAAGACATTTTAACGTGCATCAATAAACATATTTCGAGCTGGCGGCCGAGTGACAGTAAACTGCGCTTGTTATAATTGCCACACGGTGGCGCCCCTGCTGCCGGCTCAACAGAAACGCCTGTATTATTAGGCCAGTTCCCCAGGAGGGTCGCTTCCATGAGAGGGGCCCCCGCCCCCTGCCGAGATGGGAGGCCGCACAGGGGAGGAGAGCCACGCTTGGGAGGAGGGGGTTTGGGTCAAGGAGCTGGCGGTGGCACGGAACAGAATCCTACTCAAAGCAGGACAATGGAAAGGGGCTTATTGCAAGACTTTCCTGCCAGTGAAGGGGCAGGAGGCATCTGGAAAGTCTCAGGGACTCTTGGGAGCCCTATGGCCTTTTTTCTGCCGGCCTCTCTACCCATCTGCTCCATTCTCGGAAGAGCTTCTCTGCTCCTTTGTCACCTAGGCTGACCACAGTACCACCTCCATCAGCCCTACTGAAGACCCTCTCCACCCAGGTCTCACTTGGATGCTCAGGACAGACTCTGGTGGGCTCGAACTGGGCCAGAAATTAGCCTGGGTGGGCCAGTGGTCAGTAGTGGTCAGGGGGAGGGGAGGATACGGAAGGTACAAACATGACCACCTGGGCCCACCTGGTCTTTAGCTGAAGGAGGGAATAATAGCAGACAGGTCTAGGTCAGAGGTTTCATGGATGACTTTCGCCCAGAATCATAAATACACTCAAGAGAGTGGAGTATTACAGGTAGAGGGTCTGTCAGTGCTCACAAAGGCGGGGAGGGAGTGGTACCAGAATCTGGGCCTTGGGGAAATGGAAGACACCCGGGATGGCAGGAGTATTGGGTTCACAGATGGGTCGGGTCCCGGGGTGGTGGTGGTGGTGGGGGCTTGTTTGCCCCTGGGGAACTTGGGCCTTTATCCTGAAAGCAGTGGGACCCCACTGAAGGATTTCAGACACAGAGGAGACATCATCAGACTGACATTTTAAGGATTTTATTTATTTATTTATTTTACAGAGAGAGAGCGAGAGTGGGCACGTGTGAGCAGGGGGAGGGAGAGAGAGGGGCAGAGAATCTTGGGCAGGCTCCACACCCAGTGCAGAGCCCGACTGGGGGCTCAATCTCCCGACCCTGAGATCATGACCTGAGCCGAAACCGAGATTCGGTGGCTTAAACGACTGAGCCCCCTGGGTGCCCCCAGACTGACGTGTTAGAAGGTTCTATGCCCAGTGGTATGGATGACATATTGAGTTCTGGGGTGGAACCCTAGTTAGGATACCTCTGAAATCATTCAGGTGAAAGAGGAGAAATGGGGGTAGGGTGGCGCACACCAGAGGCTGAAACCTGGCTCTAGCAGCGTCTAGGTGTGTGACTTTGAGCAAGTTACTTACACTGAGTTTTGCCTTCAGAAGGAAGGAGCTCAGCATGTGTTTGTTGAATGAATGAATGTCAAGAACCCATCAAAACTTATGACCAGATTGAGAGCAGATCACCATACCTAGGCTGGCAGGGATGCTCCTGCCGCTGGAGGCAAGAGCCTGGGGGAAATCTCAAGGCTCCCAAATCCCTGACCCTGCCTGCACGTCCTGTCATTTCCTCTTGCTCATCTCCCACTCACCCTTGGAACCAGAGATCCTCAGGGTGTGATGAGAAGGGGCTTTTATTTCTTAATTTTCTGAGGTCCTGAAAAAATGAGAGGGACCCCGGCTGAAAGGAAAGCCACAGCTGGGGATGGTAAGGTTGGAAGTAGACTGTCACTGCCCTGGGGGACAGGGTGCACAGCTTGTCCGGCTGCAAGAACCCCGGGGGAAGGTCCAGAGCCTGCCCCATCCACCTCAGTCTCCATGGGACCTTCCCGAAGGGGGTGAGGATAGCAGAGTCCCAGTCTCAAGTAGAAGAGGAGATGACTCTAGGCCTGGCGTTCGGCTGCCTCACTCACTGCTCTCCCTACTTCCACGAGTGCCTGGTTCCTCCTAATGGGTGTGAGGGCCCTGCGCGCAGTAGCAGGTGCTCTGCGTGGAGTTTGAGAGGCAAAGAGGAGCCGGGGCGTAAAGAGCTGCCCAGACGTCTTTAGGCTACTGCATCCCTGTCCCCTCTATCCAGACCCCAAACCTTCAGGTACGCGCCAGGACAGAGCTCCCCGGGGCGGGGCGGGAGTCCATTCCTCCCGGTCTCGGCAGCCTGAGCCGAGCGCGCCTGCATCTCCCGGGAACTACCGCCAGAGGGCGCTGTTGGACAGCGCGCACAGCTGCGCTCTGGGGCCGGAGAGCGGCGAGGTCAGGACTGCGGAGGAGAGGACCTGAGACGGGTGGGGAGGACGGAAGGAGGACATGGGGTGGAAGCCTGGCAGACCCTCAGGGGTTCCTGTGTCCTGCCTTAGCGTAGTCCGACCAGGCCGTGGGCGTGCGCGGGCCTCAGCCTCCCCAGGTTCAGTTCTGGGAACCCGGTGGGAAGGGGTTGGCTGGGAGGCATTGAACGAGCTACAGGAGAGACGTCAGGGGACGCTAGCCTGGCTTTCTCCGCTACCCATCTAGGCCGCGGCCGGGTCCACGAAGTCTCCCCACCGCTAGTTCTCTGCGGTCCTGGCCTGGGGGTCCGAGTCATGGGGGCTCGGGAGCGGGAACGAGGCAGCAGTGGCCACCCTCCCTCCCTGGCCAGCGTTCTTCCCCTGCGCCCCGTGCCCCCATCAGCGGCCTTTCTCCGGCGAGGGGCGCCCCCCCGCCCCTGCGCTCCTCCGCAGCTCGCCCCTGGAGCTTAGCTCCGGGAAAGGCATGGCGGATTCTCGAACTGGACAGGGCGGGCCTGACCTCAGGCCTGAGTGCCCTCTAGGGCTGGGCATCGATGTTCGCCCCGGACTCAGTGACCTCATAATTCCGGAGTAGGAGGGAGAGGATGAGGGCGGCGCGAAGGAACCTTCAGGTGCCAAGAAAAGATGCATTAGCTGCAACCGACCCTTTCCTGCGCACTCCTTCTGTGCAGGCTGGCCCCTCTGAACCTCGATCTTAAGTAGGTTCAAGCTGAATGCCCAGTCTCTTCTAGGCCTTTCAGGGGCTCAGAGGGCATACACCTCCTGGGGGACACTCGCAGAGGCGCACCACGGGGCACAGTGTTGGAGCTCCATCCCCAGGTGCGCAGCAATGGGGCTATGTTCCTTGGGGCGCTCACACTGTCGCTGTCTCCCTGAGGCAGGACCGGGTGAGGGAGAGGGAGGTGTTATAGACAGACAGCCTTGGCACCAGCCTGGCACCCTGGGATGCTTTTGTCCTTTTTACAGTGAGCTGGGGAAGAGTCACCATGCTGGGGAAACTGGCCCTTGAGGACAACTCGCGGCTGGCACTCCCTGCTGTGCTTTACCCCTAAAACTGGACTGCCTCCTTTCACTCCCCGAACTCAGGGAAGGCTCGCACCAACTGGAAGCTGGGGTCTGGGCCCTGAGGAAAGAGGAAGGGGAAATCCAGGCTGTAGGAGCGCAGCTGGGAGGCTGGAGAAGTCGAAAGGAGGTGTGACTGTCCCCTCAACCTCCATCCTTGAGGTCAGGGCTACTGCCTCCTCAAAAGTGGCTCAGCAGGTCCAAGTGCCAAGGGGCAAACAACAGGATTTGGACAGGACCCTAATGAGGGTGTGCAGGCTGGGACAGAGTCAGCCAAAATCATACTAGGCCTGCACTTGTGGCCCAGTCCCTCCAGCCAGGGTGAGACCCAGATAACCGTCTCTCGGACCAGCAACATTCTGTGTCTCTGCTGCGGCATCCAAAAAAGGCAGCTGAGGGCGGGAGTGGGGAGGATGGGAGGGGGCTGCCGGCGCTCGGTTTGGCAGGCGCCTCAATGGGCCGCAGGGGCCAGAGCAGCGGCCTAATGGATTCAGGCCCTGCCGGGCAGAGGCGCGCCCGCCCGCCCGCTCCCGCTCTCAATAGCGGACAATGGAGTCCCGGGGTGACCTGAACAAAGAATTTGGAAGTAGTTAAACTGCAGAACACGTTCTGGGCCTGGGTGCCTCCTTTCAAAGAGAGCGAAGGGAAAAGAAAAGAAAGCACTGGGGGGTGTGGGGGGGTGAGAAAATGCCCAGGGGAAAAGTTGGTAGGTCGCCCTAGTTGCCGCCAGCTACCAGACGCCAGGAATTCAATAGGATATGGGGGGAGGGGGGAGAGTGACCCAAGTCTGCCTGACCACAGGGAGAGGCTGAGAAAGTTCTCCCAGAGATGACTGGGGTTCCCCAGCCTCCCCATTCCCCCCCACACA
Organism: Phoca vitulina; assembly: GCF_004348235.1. Lineage (NCBI taxonomy): Eukaryota > Metazoa > Chordata > Mammalia > Carnivora > Phocidae > Phoca > Phoca vitulina. The sequence goes on along the minus strand of NW_022589768.1, from coordinate 6,247,855 downwards.
CACTTCCATTCTGGGCCAGGCTCAGGAGCTGGACTGTCCAGGAAACCTGGGAGAAGCTTCTCTGGGCTTTGGAGGCTAGAATAGGGGTCAATAGGTGGAGAAGGGGAAGGGAGTGTGGGCCCTGCCCTGGTTCCCCAGCAGAGACTGTAAATGCAGTCTCTCTGGGTCTAACACTGGGTTTCTATGAGGCCCCTCTGTCATTATCTATCTCTCTGGACAGTTTTCCCTTTCTGATCCCTTTCTCAGAATTTGTTTTTGTTTCTCCTTCCCCATCCAGTTTAGAAAAGCTGGGTACCCCCTGCCCCTCTGCCCGCCCACCCCATACAAGCAGCAATCTAGATTTTTCTAACGAGAATATTCTTTTTTTTTTTTTCTTTTCAAGTCAGGCCTCTAGGTGTAGAAATTAAGGCCAAATATTATCTCTTATATTTTTCTCAACTTTCCAATTTTTCCGCAATGAGCACAGTCACAAAATGGGAGAAGGGGAAGACATTTAGAAAAGCAGTGAGTTACACTGACATCAAACTAATTTAGAAGAGGAGAATCTGGAGAGATTATGGAGACCAAAAGAGTATAAGTAAAATGACAGGAAAAATGGTCAGGCAATGCATTGAGGTGGGGTGTGTGTATTGAGGGGGAGACAAATCCTCTTTCCCTCTTCTAGCCCTTTCCTCAAGTTGCTCAGAAAAGAAGGAAGTAGGGAAGAAGAAAAAAGCCGTAGGGGCCACCGCTTTTGGGAAGCGATGCCTCTGGAATCGGGGAGAGCGCGCCCCAGCGAGGCGGCTCCCTCCGGTGGGAGGCGCTCGGTGTGCAAGGGGTTAACAGCGTTGCTCGTGAACTTGGCCTGTCTGGCTGGCTCGTGATGGATGGTGAGACCCGCTGACAAGTTCAGCCGGAGGGACCTCCCCTGCTGTGGCGGCGGGAGAAACACGTAGGCGGAGGGGACCCGGGGCGAGCGGCCGGGACGCGCGGGGAAGACAGTGGTTTGGCGTGGCAGGGCGACAGACAAGGCGCGCTGCTCTGCCTGCCCTCTCGGCTCCCGCATCCCCTTGACCGCTCGCCTCCTCCCCTGGAGCTTTCCTATACCATCCTGGAGCACCAAAGTTTCCCGGAGCTTCGCGCTGTAAGTCCCGCAAGCCCCTGCCCTCCCCTGCGGGTAACACGGAGCGGTGGGGAGCCGGGCGTCGGGAGCCAGCCTCTCAGGAGGCCGAGTTCAGCATTTGGACAGCGGCTCCGGGGCGCTGTCGGCCCAGCGCTTAGAGTTTGCAGGTGCACAGCCTAGGGCGGGTGGGGGAGGGGGAAGGCAGCACTGGGTCTCGGAGAAGCAGGACCAAGCCTGGAGGGTACCCTCGGCTCCGAAAGGGACACCTTTCCCCTAGCTAAAATATTCCTTCCGAGCCTACATGGGGTCCCCGGGACCGGTCAATCCGGCGTGGATATCCTCAGCCTAACTAACACTTGCTTAGAGCAAAAAATAGGCCCCCTTTCAGCCCAGAGAGTAGGCGCCCCCATCTCCTCAGCTCTCCATTCTCCCCAAAGCAGCCTGGATTCCTGAGCTCAGAGCTGCCTGCGAGGCTTCCAACACGCTGTGCGCCACCACCTCCCAGGTTGTTGGTGGCTCTGGACGAGCCTGGCAGCGCGCGTGGGTGGTGGTGGGGGGAACGGAAGGCTTGAATGGCGCCGCGACTCCCCGGGCAAAGCTGGGAGGCACGCGGGGCGCGGGGGGGGAGGAAGGAAGCGCCGGGGCGCGAGGCTGGGCGCCCCTCGCAGCTTGCCTCCGCCCCCTCCATTCCGCACTGGTCGGGGTGAGGGGAGGGGGGCGGGGGGAGCCGCGCTGACGTCACTGCGGGCCGTGCCCGCCCGAGAAGGCGGCGCTGGGAGCCGCTCAGAGCCCGGAGAAGCCGCGCGCCGCCAGGAGCCCCCGCACCACCGCTGCCGTGCCCGCCTCCCGCGGCTCTCGGCCGTGCGCCCGCCGAGGCAGGGGCTCCTGGAGAGCGGCCGGAGCCGGGCCTGAGCCCGCGACCGCGCCTCATCAGGGGCCGCGGAGCCGCTGTCCCCGCAGCCGCCCCACCCCCGCCGCTGCCTCGCGGGCCCCCGGCCCCCTTCCCGGTCCGTAAGTGCCGCTGCCTGCTGTGTCTCAGTGAGGCTGGGGAGCGGGGGCTAGGGCGCGAGGGCGGTAGCCTCGCTAGGGCAGCGTCAGGGAGCTGGTCTGGACTGGGAGAGGGGGCTGGGGCATCCCTGCTCGGCCCCCTTGGGCGGCTCGGGCGGCTCGGGGCTTCCCGTCGCTGCCGGGCGAGGTGAGGGGTGCGCTCTTACTGCGGGTGGGAGGCGGGGCTCAGTCTCTGAGGCCTGACCTAACAACCCCAGTAAATCGTCAAGGCCAAGGTCAAGGGTCGTGGGGCAGTGGGAAGCGTCCAGAGGTGAGGACTTTGGGTGTGTAGAAAGGGGAGGGGCGCGGGGCCCGATGGAAGTTGTGGGACTGCAGACAGGTTTACCAGAAAGGAAAGAATGTTTCCGAAGTGAGGTTCCCGGGAGTCTCCGGACCGCCCCCTTCCTCACCTCCGCCCCTGACGCCCTTCTTTCTTCTTATCCCTTCCCTAACAAAAAATAATAACTCAGAAAGTGGCTTCCAAAAAAAAATATATTTTAAGAAATAATGCAACACACAGCACCCACTCTAGACAAGATTTATGGTACGTTTTTTCCCCCTCTGTAATGGGAAGTTGTTGGGAAAGCCTTTCTGCTCTGCTCCTCCCCACCCCCAGCCCCTACTCCCTCCATCGCCTCCCCTCCCCGCCCCCGGCACCCCGTGCCTGAGAACAGGCCTCTCGGATCTGTTTGAGGGTGTCTCTGCAGCCTCCTCCAGCCCAGGCTCCAGTGAGCTTGGGAAGAATGAGGACAGCAGTGAAGGTTGAGGCTGTGGTGAGGGGCTACCTGGGAGGAGGCGGTGGGGGAGAATCCAGGCTGGCCCCCAGCAAAAGCAGGGAAGTAGCCGAAGCTGGGAGAGACTGTGGGGTCAGATCATGGGAGTAGTGCATGCATTCAGAAATACATGGTCTGAGTCCTTGTGACTGGGGACAAATTCAAGTGCTGGGGCTGAAAGGGAACCCCTTTTTGACCCCACTATGTCCTGGAGGAGGCAGATTCTTTAGCTGTAGAGAGGGAGAGAATAGAGTTTGAGGGTCTGGCTTTTAATTAAGGGACAGAGGCCAGAGGGTTAGGCTAGGTGGGCACTGGGGGGGGGGTGACCTGCAAGGTTCAGCTGCAAGAGCTGCCATTAGCAATACCATCCGCTGCAGACCCCAGGGGAGGGGTGCTGTTGTGCCCAGGGCTTTTCAGGAGGGGTGTTTCTGGGTTTCTGCCCAGCCTGGGCCTCCCCAGAGCCCACACCCTGCATGTCTGAGCCTCAGCTTCTGAGAAAAGGGAGACCAGATGTGGGAGCCAGAGAGGACACTACAGCCCAGCGGACCATATGAATATGAAAGTGGGTGTGGAGTCCCCGGGGACCCTGGGTGCAGGAAGCTGGATTCATCTGAGCTGGTTCAGTGCTGGACTTCGGGATCTACACAATAGGGAGACCAGCTTAGTCAAAGCTTGGGCCTGAGGGAGGAACAAGGGAGGGAGAGAACAGTGGGGATAGGACACCTTGGACCTAGCCTAGGTTGTGACTGGTGATACTGTCTTCTAATTAAGGCCCCTAGGGGTTCAGGAAAGGAGGGCTAGTTCCAGACAAATGTGACAAATGTCAGGTCTCTACTGGAGCTTGGGGAGCTCCATCGGTCTCAGGCTCCCAGCCTCTGGATCAGGGCAAATCTAGTCACAGGATACTGGGTGCCTGCACGAGGCTGGTGGCTAGAGTCAGAACTGCCCACTCTCCTTCCATTTAACCCCTTAATTCACTGTGTCCTGAAAGGGGGGGAGCACACCTCCGTGGGTCATCACGGACCCTGCACTGAGTTGTGTAACCACTAACAGGAAATAGGAACTTGGTCCAAAGCCAGCTTGGACCCCAAGCAGCTGAGGTCACCAGTGGGTACAAGAGTGCTTATATACACGCGTGTGTGCACGGGCAAGCTATCTGCCCCTGCCTTAGGTTGGCTGCTAGATGGGTATCTGGGCCAAGTGTGTGTGGGGGGGTGCATTTGTATGAATCTGAGGGGTACAGGGCACACATGTGGCTGCAGCAGGAATGGGCATTTCTATAGATACAGGTATGGAGGTGGGGGGCCAGGATCCTTTCTGCCCTTTGATGGAGGTTTGAATATGAAAAATGGAGTCTCTGGCCCTTGATAGACATGCCTAGGAGGGAAGCCTCCTCTTGAGGAGACACCTGCCACTGGGGATCTCTCCCCCTGGTTGCTGTTACTTTTTCCTGGTAGCTGCTGGTGTCCCTGGAGCTCAGGTTTGGGGAGATGATGAGGAAGTTTGGGGCAAATGGCGCTGTGGAGAGAGAGGTCTGGTAGGCGGCTCTCAGCACCGTGGCCAGGGCCCGGCCACCCTCCGTTGGCGCGTTGCAGTCAGCACCCAGCACTCAGGCAGACCCAGTGTCTGCTTTCCCTTGATCTTAGGGCCTGTGCTGCAGACTGTAGGCCAAGGCCAGGGGCTTGGTGTGGGACAAAGTGCATAGAACGTGCAGATGAGAGGGTGATGGGGCCAGTTCTGATGGGGTTCTCTCCACTCTGGTTTGGAATGGGCCTGCCCAGCATCCTGCCATCTTCATCTAGTGGCGCCAGATGAGGTGTGCCTCCACCCGGCATCAACCTGGACCATTTTCTGGCCCCTGCCTAAGTTATGCTAAGCTGTGGAGGCAAGACAGCAGGCCACAGAGACTGCAGCCAGTCCTGACCCACCAGAGCAGCATCCTCCCTGCAGCCTACATCCTCAAGGCCGGATCTCACCGTGGCCTTCTTCATGGGAGTGGTGCTGTGATGGCCAGGTGCCGGAGGTGGAGGTGGAGGGATTCCACGACAGTCCCACTCAAGCAGAGCACAGAAGTCCCCGGCCAGCCTCACCTGCTCCCCACCAAGGGACTCAGTTTCCCAAAAAGGGTAGCAGACCTGTGGCCCTGATGACGGTGGCCTCCCGCATTTGAATTGAATCCAAATCGGGCTTTTAATTCTTTCTCCCAGAGCCCCCACCCGCCCTCAGCTTGCCAGTCGGGCCTCCGGCGCCGCTGTGTTACCGTGAGCCTCGCTGAGGAGCCATTTTGTGCAGCATCCTGCTTAAATCACACTCCGAGGGGCTCCTTCCTCGCTCTCTCTACCCCCTTGCTCCCTCTCTCCCTTCCCTCTCCCGCAGGTGAACCTTGCTTCTCCACCCCTTCCCGCCTCCGCAGCCCCACCCTTCCCACCCCGGGTGGCCCAGAAGGACTAGGGCTCTGGAGGCCGCCCCCACACACACCAAGAAGGGGAGACAGAGCGGGTTCCTGGAGCTGCAGGAGGAGGGGAAGCAAGGGGCGCCTCCCAATTATGGTAATCCTTTGGAATTAACTGTCTCGGGCCCAAATTCGGGTGGTTCCTTTCCCAGGGCTGCCGCCAGCCTCTCTGTTTCTCCACTGTTGCGGTTCTGTCTGGCTCTTGTTTGCCTTCCGGAAAAAGGGATGTGTATGCAAAATGGGATTTGGAGGGAGATATGTAAATGCCAGGTCTGGTCTGGCACAAGCTCGCTGGGATGGGAGTGGGATGCAGGCTGCCTTGGATTTAGGGTCAAGATGAAAATAGAACAAACCTGAGATACGTGGTAGGGCAGCGGGAACTTGACAAAATCAGGAAATTGACAAAATGGAGATGTGTCATTTTTAGGGAAAAATAGGAGAGAAAAGGATGTTTAGAAAAAATCATGAAATCCTTTCCAGACCATCCTCTTTTGCTCTCTTCATTGGAACCCATTCTGCAGGGATTTGCCTGGCTCAGAGTGGTTCAGTGCCCCAGGCCCTCCTAAAATGTACCCTCATAGTACCTCTGCCCAACCTCATGGTGGTCCTCACGGATGTCAGCACTAGGAGTCCCTGGGCGGAAAAAACCCGTGTGTATTGGACCACCCAAAGCTGGAAATTCACCTGCCTGTTTTGCTTCCGAATCTCTCCATTACGTCTTGGACTGAATATTTTTCTGGGGGCATCTGAGAGCAAAGAATCACATTTTTTTTCATATTTAATCTTGTGCATCCTGAGGATGACTGGCAGGGGAAGGTGAGTCCCAGCACCCAAGGCTGAAGGGTAGCCACAGCAGTAAGGAGGAAGCGGGTGATGGCCGGGGTGAGCAAGAAGCAGCTGCACACATGGGCCACTCACCTCTGGAAGGCTGCAATGGGGCCTCCAGGTCTGCTGTCAGGCTCAGTTGGGGGTGATTCGGGGAGATCCAGCGTGGCAGCCCCTTTTCCCTGTTGACCCACTTGCTGTGAGTAGGTCAGATGTGTGCTGAGAGCCCTAGGAGGAGGGCTGAGGCACGGCTTTGTGTTTTCATTTTTTGGTGGAACATGAATTTAATCAGCAGCCTAGTTCGGGCCTAGGACCTCTCCAAGCGGCCGGACACAATCGGTTGTACATTCCTAGACGCTTCAAGAGAGGAGGGACCCAGCAGCCTGGTACTGGGCACCAGGGCCAGGCCCGAGTGTAACAGCTCTGGAACACTATGGGTGGGACGCTGACCCTCGCGCTTAGTTCCTCCCTCCACTCTCAGTTTCCGTGCTGGAAGGTGCTGGGCGTGGGGAGAAGAAGAGGAAAGTTAAGGGTGAACCGGCACCTACTCACGGCTCTAGGCCTCCTAAGTGCGCACTTGGCCGCCCTGGAGAGACCTTTACCACGCCCCACCACGTGTGTCCCCAGACCTCATCACCGGAGCTCCCTAACTCTGACGGTTCGCGGTGGCTGCCAGGCTCCCTGGGACTCGGGGAAGGCAGAGGAGTTTGGGGGAAAGGCCAGACGGTGCGCACCCAGGAGCGCAGCCCTAACGCTTTTGACGGCAGTGTAGGCGCTCTCTCGGCCTCGGGGAAGGAAGGCCGTGAACGCCGAGGCCATTGTAAGGCTGGGTGGTGCGGAGCGCGGGAAGGGGGCTGGGATTTGAATGAGAGCCTGTGATTGGCCGATCCCCGGACTGACGTCACTTCCCCGCGGGGCGATTAGCGTGCGAGAGGAGGGCTGGCGGTCCAGTGCGCTGGGGGCGGCCGCGGCGCCCAGGGCTGCCGAAGCGCAGCGCGCGGGTGTCCTCAGTGCGCCCCGGGACGCCGTCGGAGCGGGCTGCCGGCGCCGGTGCCCGGACGCGCAGAACGGGGAGCCGGGGAGGGACGCGCTAGGAGGGCGAAGGAGGGAGAGAGGGAGGGCACTGGGCGGGGGCTGCCTGCTTCAGCTGTGGGAGTCAGTGTGTCTGTGTGTCTGTCGGTCCCCTCTGGCTCTCCGCGTGCGCCTGGGGCTCCGGGAGCGGTGCCCGCTCGGGTTCCCGCGCCCAGAGGGCAGCGGCACGTGGGGCCCACGGCGCGGCAGCGGCGGTGGCGAAGGGAGGCCCGTTTCTCTCTTTGGTTATCTAGCTGTATGAGTGCCACAGAGCCGTCATAAAGCTAGATAACCGAAAGTAGAAATGACTCTCACAACTTCTGTGTGCGAGCGCCCGCCCCGCTGGCCGCCCCGGCCCGCACGAGCCAGAGGAACCCAGAGGAGCCCAGTGCCGGCCCAGCGGACTCCAGCCCGGCGGAGCGGCCGCGCCCGGACCAGGTACCTGACCTCGGCTCTCTCTCCAGGGACACTTTCCGTACCCTGGAGGAACTTGCCAGCTTTCCCCCTACTCCTCCTCTTTCCCCGCCCCCACTCCATCCCCCAGCGCCGAAGCTGGAACCCCAAAGTGGAGAAGACCGGGGGAAGGGAGGGGGTTGGGGTTGCAGAGGGGTCGCTGGCGGGGAAGGCACCAGCCTTCGCCTTCACCCCATAAATCAGGCTGGAACAATCCTCTCCCGGAGCTGCGGACGGGGATTTTGGGATGCAAATGTGGTGGGAGAGAGACAGCGGCCGGTAGGGGGGTGGGGGTGGGGGGGATTGAAGGAGTGGGCAGAGGGCTGCCCCGCCGCTAACAAAGCGGCCTTTATCGAATTATTCGACGAGTCAGCTCCTGAGCATCATTAGCATACGGCTTGGGGGTTGCCGGAGCTTCGCCCCTCGGTGAGGTCAAGTTCTTGATAATTTGATCACTTTTCACGGGCTCTGGCAGCTGCCTTTGTGTGCAGTTGGGGGGTCTGTGTGCAGCGTGAAGCGGAGCAGAACTGGCGAGGAGTACGCTCAATGGCTAGGGGCCGGGGCGGGGGCCTCCCTCCCGGACGGGCCGACCCTGCCCTGCATACAAACCAAGCGCCGGCGGCTGGGCGGGAGGGACAGTGCCCAACCCCGCGCCACCTCTGCACCAGCCCTGGCCAGGCCACTCCCGCCTGCGCCTCCCCAACTTCCCTGAGTGGTTAAGGTGCAGGCAGGCTCCCCGCGTCACTCCCTCCCAACCCGCGCCCCCCCCCCCCCCCATAAGATGTATTACGATGTCTAGCAAATAAAAAAGCAATTGGGGGAAATCTGCATTCCGTTCCCATGGCAACCCAAGGCAGCACACCCGGGCACTCAGGCTCCCAGTCCCTCTTAGCTGGGTGTGGGGAGTGGGGCTGCCCCTGATCACTGCATGGGGATCTAGGTTCCACATAGCAAAATAGTGCTGGGGTCCCTCTTGAGGTTCTTACCTACCTCCAGATTACTGTCTTCGCTGACACCTCAGCTTGTCCCGAAGCTCAGGGCTCCTGGAAGCTTGGGGAACCACCTCGGCTCCTGGGGATGAGTGGCTGCGGAGCCAGCCCTGGATCCTACCTTGCTTCAGGGAAGAAAGGATCCAACGTAGGTTCAGCCTCCCTCATGGTCTGGAGGACTCTCTAGGTATGTGGGTGTGTGAATGCTGTGATAGGCAGGTTGGAGGGGACTTGAGCCACCACCCAGACATGACCTCCATCCCCTTGTCCGTATATATACCAGGAAATGTGTGGAAGCCTGCAATGACTCCTCCAGAGTCACAGAGCTCAGAAGTGCAGAGCTGGGCCCAGGTCACTTTACTCCCCATCTTGGCCCACTTCATTCCCCAGAGCCTCTTCCTCATTTATCAGGCCCATGTTCCCAGCTCCTACCCAGAACCTACCCAAGTCCCCTCGTAATAATAAAAATCTTTTTCCACTCTTATTCCTTCAAGCCTCACCCCCTGCCTTTTTATGGCCTTTGCATAACACAATTGTTTTGAAAATAGGTTAAATGTGTAAAAGGGGAAAATTCAAATAACGTGAAAGGGAAATCCATTGGTCCCGGGAGGAGGAGCTTCAAGGCTGAGGTGGATGGTGGAGGGGGACTGTCCACTGTACCACCTTTTGAATTTCAACCATGTGGATGTGTTAGCGATTAAAAATAAGAATGAAATAAGAAAACAAAAGAACAGACAGGAAAGTCAGTTGCTCTCCTTGGTCCCCAGTTCCCGTCCCCAGAGAAAATCACCAGGTAGAAGGTTTTCATGGACCCTGTGTGTCCCACCCCACCCCCCACTTTTAAAAGCCAGTCTCCCTTTTTCCTGTCAAGAGGCTGGGAAGGGTGGTGAGCGTGATTCAGGATCCACCAGGCCACTGGCTGCACACCCAGGGCCGCCCCTCCTTTCCAAGCGCACCTGGGAGCCTACGCTCCGATCCTGACCTCATTTCGGAAGAAACCAGAGCAGCTCTTCCCACCCCTTCGCCCTGTGCTCCCTGCCTGCCTTGCTGGCCAGCTGGCCCTGAGCCCCAGGGCTTCCATCTTCCTTTCCCACCGTCCCCATCCCTTTGCTATTTTGCAAGAAGAGTCCTGCTAGTAGCCCAGTGGCTTTGCAGCCTCCCAGCTGTGTCTATGCAGTTCAAATGAGTTTTCTGTTTTTATTTTTAAACAGCAGGGTCCCAAACCGTCTGGGCAGTCCTGAAATCTGGGTCCGGGGGAGGAGGCGTCTGCGCAGGGGAGAATGCGGTTTTCTTTCCGTTTTCTACGAAAATCCGTTGATGCAAACCTCCCAGATCAGGGGAAGGATCGCGGCGATGGGGCTTCAGCGGGCAGAGTGCGCTGGAATCTTAAGTCTCCCGGACCCGCCCTACACCCACCAGAACCGGCCTTCAGAAAGAGGCCAACCCTTCCGATTTCGGCCTCCGGGTATGAGTGCCTTCCCCTAAAGAGCCACGTTCAAATCCCCTCTGGACACTTGAAGTCCCAGGAACAGGGTCAAAATCGGTGCCTTGCCCCATCAAACCTCTTCTAACTTGCCGGGCCTAAAGGAGCCGGCTGTGTCTTGGGCCATCTCAGCCCTTGTCCCCCTGTCCCAGGGAAGCCTTCCCCCCCCGCCCCCCGCCTTCTCTGGCCACTCGGCTCCCCATGTTTGGGCTTCGCTCTTGCAGCAAATCTGCACTACTTCCTCCCCACCCTGCCTCAATCCAAAAAGGCTTTGGGGAACCTGAAAATTGAAGCTTCAGCTTGAAAGCCAGAATTGGTTGGGATCTCAAAGATGCTCGTCACCCAACCCCTTTCATTTGACAGCTAGAAATACCGAGCTCAATAAGGCCGCGTGGCTCGCCCAAGGTCGCACAGCAAGCCACTGGTGGGGTGGAGATCAGGACAGCCACCGTGGTGAGTGAGGCATCAGGGGCTTCCTTCTCACTGGTCCACGAATTCCCAACCCCGAACGCCTGACTGTAGAGGCCCGGCGAATGGACAGCTGGCATCACCGGGCGCCGCCGAAAGTCAGGCTGCGGCGCGACCCAGAGGCCTGATGAAGGCTGGCCAGGGAGCTCTCCGCGGCCGCGGTCTGCCCTCCCGGGAAATGGGACCAGAGCGCGGAGGGAGCGAGGCCAGGAGGCCTCCCAGGGCCCAGCCGCTACGCTGAAAAGCATGAAGGGTCGGAATTAGGCGCTCATTTAGCGAGCGTTACTAATCCGAAGTTACAGCGCTAATTCCCTGATCCGGCCGCTCCCACACGCAGCGCGGGGATTAGACGCGCGGCCGCCGCCCCGCCCCGCCCTCACACCCCGGATCGCGCCCGCCCCGCGCCCTCGGGTCCGCGGGCTCGGGGCTAATCCGCCGCGCCGCGCTCGCCCGGCCCGAACGTGCCGCGGGGCGGGCCCAGCCAGCTGGGGTGTGCCGGCCTGCGCGCCCGGGGCCGGGAGAGGCGGGGAGGGGGCAGCCCCGGCGGGATCGGTGCGCCCTCCGGGACCCTGGCGACGCGGCGCGGTCGGGAGAGCCGCCCGGATTGCTCCAACCCGGGTCTGCGCTCCCACGGCAGCGACCCCTTGGAGGCCGCGGCGCCATTTTAATAGCCTTCGTTTCCCCCTTGGCATCCCTCGCGCGCGCGTGTGTGTCGGGGGTGTCTCTGTCCCCCATCCCGCCTTGACTTTAGCCCCCTCGCCCACTCCCCATCCCCGTCAGCCTGGACGGAGTGACCAATCAGCTCTGGCCTAGGGTGGGATGCGCGTCACCATGGCGACGGCCGGGGCGCCCTGGCAGTGCGGCCCATCGCAGAGGGCGAGTCTTCACTACGCCTGGACGGGTGGGAAGGAGAGGAGGAGACGGGTGGAGGAAAGCCGTGGCATCTCCCCACGCCCAACCCATTCTGCCTAGGGTCAGTTCAGTTCGGGTCGGGCAGGGAGAGAATGGAGGATGCGGGCAGGGCCTTCGGAGAGCCCCGGGCTTGTCCCGGAGTGCCGCTTCCAGGAGTTTTCCCATTACCCCGAGGCCGTCCTCCCCTCCATCTTTCTCCTCTTGGCCCAAAGGCCCATCCTGGTCTATCTCTCAACCTCTTCTATGTCTCCCTTCTTAAGACAGTGGTGTTCAGGAGCTCTCAGAGCTTTCCCCCAAATTGCCTTGCCCTTGAGTGCTATGATTTGGGGCAAGTCACTTCTCTCTGAGTCTTAGTGTTCTCCTCCATGAGATGGGCTGGTGTGCAGGCTCATCGTGGAAAGCATCGAATGCCCAGTGGGTGCTCTATCAAGGTTAGGGCTCCTTCTCCCTAAGCAGCGAGGGCAAGACTATTAAGGGCAGAACTCAGAACTTGGGGATGTCCTTTCTGTCTGGGGTCAGCCAAGTTTGGGTGTCTCATGGCTTCCTGGAGCCAGCTTTTCATCTCTCCTCCAGACAGCTGGGAATCGAGAAAAGGGGAGGGTGTTTAAAAATAGAGCCAGGGTGGGGGCTGTGGCTGGAACAAAACCTTGGTCAGTGGCTCTGAGAACGGGCCGCTGCAGCTCCTACAGCGCAGGCTCCTTCCTTCCAGGCGGGTCCGGCTTAAGCACCACTTTAAGTGGTCCGGGCATTCACTGGCCGGCCCCTCACCGCAGTTGAGCCGCAGGGGTTTGAAAAGAGGGCCAGGGCCTCAATGACAGGACCTTGGGCCAGGCTAATTGGTTTTGGTTCAAGGGGATACTGGATTTGTGAAAAGCTCCAAACTGCCTTTCCCACGCCAGAGCCAGGCCACGGCTTTAAGGAGAAGGGCTTGAGGAGCTTGGGGCCAGGCGAGAAAGCTGGGAGCCAGGTGCCTCCAGCTGATGATCGCTTCCTAAGGGCCAAGACATTCCTCTGCTTGGAGGGTGGGGAGTTGTTACAAGGCACTTCATGGGTGCAGGCAGGTTCTACTTACTCTCTCTCTCTCTCTCACTCTCTCTCTCTCTCTCTCTCTCACACACACAGGTGTGGTGTCCTCTTCACTGAGCCTTTGGCACACCCTAGTTGTGGAGTGGCCTCGCTTTTCCCCCACTGGAATCATCCAGTAATCGTCTAGCTAATAATTCTTGTCCCGGGAGCTGGACCAAACGTGGGCTTTTAGACTCTGGAAGAATCCTGGACTCTATCCTGAGGTGGACAGTGCAGTTGGTCTCAAGGTAGCCCACTTCTATCTCTCGAAATGTTCCTAAACCACCCTGGGTATTGGCAACAAGGTAGAGATGAGAAACAGGGGACCTCGAGGTACTTTTTATTTATTTATTTTAAAAGCAAGGGTCAACTCTTCCTTTACATTTAGAAATTTAGCACTACTTGTATTATGACAAGTCCTATCATTACTGTAGATAATATTCATGTAAATACTTTGGAGCATATATCTTTTTTTTTTTTTTTTTTTGAGAGAGAGAGAATGAGAGAGAGAGCACATGAGAGGGCGGAGGGTCAGAGGGAGAAGCAGACTCCCCGCCGAGCAGGGAGCCCGATGCGGGACTCGATCCAGGGACTCCAGGATCATGACCTGAGCCGAAGGCAGTCGCTTAACCAACTGAGCCACCCAGGCGCCCTGGAGCATATATCTTGAGGCATGCCAAATATCTGTGTGTTTGGACCAAATGACTGCATGTTGCTGTATATAATCTACCTATTCTTGTATATATAAGGTCTCCATAGCAAATCACACACTTATATGACCATCAGTTATATTAAGGATGGTGGTAGGGTTGAGGGGGAGCTATAAAAAAAGAAATCAGTCCCATTTAAAATGACGTTGCATTGACTGAGACCCGTTTTTCATGGTTCATTGTGTGTTGAAGGGAGCATTTCTAAGTGCTCACCCGCTAAAGAAACCCCCTACCTTTTCATTATCCTCCACATTTTTCACCATGTTTGCCCACTTGAGGCATATGATAAGTGGGAAAAAGGTACTTTGAAGAGATATAGAACTCTGTGTATCACGTTTTCCATTTTTATTTCAATTTTTAATTGCCCAGAGCCTAATTTCTTTGGGCCTCTGCTGATTTGCACATTTGAGATTCATGTGTAAATATGCACGTGGCATATGTGCACGCCTGGGCTTCCTTATCACAAAGTGTGCTCTCTCGGTGTTTAAATACACACAATCCACATCGACACATGATTATGGGCTTGCGTATTTGCCTCTTCTCTAGAATCAGGTTAATTTTCCCTTTGCTAATCCGCAAACCCATTAAGTTCCCCACCCCCCGCCCCCACAAAAAAATTGCAAACCCTACCACAGACCAGCGGCCTCACCCCACTTCTCCAGCAGGAAGCTCTCCAGGCGGGGTGCTGGAGTGAAGGTTCCTATTAGGCAGACTTCATTAATGTTACCAAATATACCCCAGCACATTTACTCGTCTACTATGAAGTATTATCATAAATAATTAAAATTAAACTGCACTTGTCAAAATAAATGAACAAAGTAAGAGTTAGTGATGTCTCTGCCTTGATTTGCTTGCCTTGGTGTGCTTATTCGCTAATTTGGAGAAAAGAAGAGAGAAAGAGGGAGAGAGAGGAGGGAAGAAAGAACAGACTGCCATGGGAAGGGGAGAGGGAGAAACGGAGGAAAAGCGCTGTAAGTCGTCTGCCCTTAGGTTTCCAGTCATTAGGGCACTCTGGGAGGCTGGAGTGCGGCCTCTAACGTCAGCTCATACTGAATATTGAGGTGTGGATGTGGAAGGAGGGATTTCTTTGTTTACTGAGGAATGGCCATGGGAAGGGGGGAGAGGATTGCCTTTGGGGATTAAGGAGTGGGCTTTGTTTTTATGAAGGGCCTTACTTCTTTTCTGAAGTTTTCTGCAGCTAATTGATTCAATTCAGACATTCCTCCTCCCTACCCGGCCAGCTAAGGCCGTGTGTTTGTGAGATGTGCACAGCCCCATTTCCCCATCTGCTCTGGCCCCTTTCTCCGCTGTGACCCTTGAAAAGGGTGTGAACCTTCACATCGGGGAGATCACAGGCTATGGATAAATCAGTGAAGGGCCGAGACCTTTGTATGTATATGTGTGTGATATAAGCCGCATACACAATATACACCTGCATCTATATTATTAGAAGTATAATTTATACATGGAAACAGACCATAGGTGTACAGTTGTATGGGTTCTGACAAGTGCATTTACACCCATGTAGCCAACCCTCAAGCCGGACAGCATTTCCCAAAAGCTTCCCTCCTGCCTCTTCTCAGGCAATCCCTGCTCACCTCCCTTCTGAGGTCTCTTAGTGTGGATTAGTTTGACCTATCTAGAGTTTCCCACACATGGAAATGTATGCTAGGACTCTTTTTTTTTCCCCAAGGCTTTATTTCAAGTCTGGAGGGAGCACTGTCCTCAGAGGCCTGGCTGAGCGAGTGTCCAGGAGATTTTGTGTTTAGGGTCACATTGGACTTGGGCGCAACACTTTCCCCTCGGATGGGCCCAGAAGTCAGACATGTAATTAAATTTTTTTGGGGGGGGGTGGTGGAGCTGATTTGGGCTGGTCTTCTGCCAGGACAGCGCTGTTCTCACCCAAGGTCTGTTAATGAGCTGGGGACAGGTGAGCCTCACACATTCCAACTTGCCTCTCTTCAGTGGCATCCAGGAGTCTACGGAGAGCTATTAATGGAAGGTGCTGGCTTTGTGCTAATTAGAACTTCCTTTCAGCTTCCATCTGTACGGGCACTCCAACCCCTCAGTGGTCAGCCTCACCCGCCCCCCCATCAGCTTGCAACCTAGTTTTCACCCCCCCCCATGAATTAGGGGGTGCTGTGAGTGGAGCTGCTCTCCTCTGTCTCTGGCCAAATCCTGGGGCTTTGTGTGTCGCAGGAACGTGCAGGGTGGCATTTCCTGAGTCTTCGCTGTCTTGTTAGGGTGGAGATGCTCGGCAAGTTGGGCAGGGACTTGGGCACCACAGCCATCCTTCTGGCTAGGCTGGTCTCACACCATCAATTTGGGTTTATTTTGAAAGGGACCTCTCCTCCTCTGCCCTTTGGAGAGTGTGGCTGCAGACCCTTGTGCCCTCTGTTACCTCTGTTCCTGGCATCTCCCAAGTCTTGGTTGTACCGCCCTGGGCTCAACCTTCAGCTGCGATCTGTGTCACCTCAGGCCGCCTGGGGGTGGGCCTGTTTCCTTGGCTCTCTTCTGAAAAAGCCCAAACTTGTGTTTTCTTAAAATTCATTTCACATCAGGCCCAATGGGCAATTTTTTTTTTTTTTTTAATGGAGGATGTCTCTTACGGAGGTTTCATTGAAAAAAAAAGAAAGAAACATTAACGTCACATTAACGTCATTTAAAGAAAAAGCGCCTCTCAGCTTTGGAGGTTGGGGGAGTTACACGGCTTTCTGCCTGATTATCAGTCGGGATGAAATCCTTTGCAGGAAACGAGAGAGAGGGGCATTTCCTTGCAATGATCCTCTTTTTAGCTCCTGAATCTCCTCAGGTCTCCATTGGGGTTGTGTGTAAAAATATCATGCCCAACTTGCCCCTTCATCTCATTTTCTCCTGCGTGAATTATCCTTGTAATAATGCAGGTCACCCACTTCTTTGACTGTGTAAACTGGGATTTTAGAAATCAGGAGTGGATTATTGGCCAGCATGAGGCTTTGCCAGATTCCCCCCAAGGTTCTGGACCCAGGCTAAAGAGGGATGAAATGCCGCTGGGGTGCCCAGAGAGGCTGCAGGAATTCCTCTTTCACTGGTCATGGGGAAAGCAGGGGGACTGGCCTGTGGCCTTTTTGTGTCCCTAGGGGGGACAATTCCTGAGCTGAAGCACTAGAGTGGAAGACCCGGGACAATCCTAGACGGGGTTAATAAACCAGCAATCCAAATTCCAGAAGGGCAGCAGCTGGGGGGTGGGGGAGGATGCCCACACTTGTGAGGCAGGGTTTTTTTGGGGCATGCGTTTGCCATTGCAACTCGGTGTATCCTTGACAAGTCACATCACCTCTCTAGACTTGTGTTCCCCACCCCCCATCTGTGAAATGGAGGTAACATAAGTAACTACACCTCCAGGGATCGTGTGAGAATTGAGTAAAATATACAAATGAAGTGCCTGGCATACAGTGGGTGCTGAGCAAATGGTAGCTCTTTCTCCACGCTGGGGCAAGGGGTGCATATGGATGTCTGGATACGAGGTTAAAATCACCTGCTGGAGAGAGTGAAAGCACCAATAAATGGCCAGAGTTTCATGGAAGAATTGACCAGCTGCCTTCTTTCCCCAGTGCCTGCCATACCCACCAGGCCTGGAACTGGGAGACAAATTAGGACACCAAAGAGCACCCCGTTGGGAGGGAGGGTCGGGCGGATGTAAAGTTCCCGGCTTCGCTGGCTGGGGAGGTGCACCTGCAAGTGTCCTTAGAGATTTGAGATGAGCGGGATCCAGATTAACTTGCGAGGCCAAGAGGGCACCGCCAGGAGGTCCACCGTAACTCGGGTTCCGGATTTCTAACAGTTGGGCTTCCGGAAACCGGCCCGGGGTCCTGGTTCGGGCAGGTTCCCAGTGTCAGGACTCAGGAGCAACGCTGTCGGGGAAGCCAGGGTTGTCCTGGGGCGGCGGCTGGCGGGCTCTCCGCGATGTGCTTGGCCTTAGGTGCACGGAGGTGTCCCACCTCTCGGGTGGCGGGCTGCCTGGCCGGCTGGAGGGTAAGGAGCTCAGGGCCGGGACGGACCCCCGCTTAGCCAGTATGGGGTTTCCCTCCCGCGCCCCGGGCGAGCGAGTCTGAGGCACGGAGTGCGCCCAGCAGCCGCCCCGGGCTGTGGTCGTGACCTGGAGGACGCGTGTGCCCTACTCCCACCTTCGAGGGGACCGCAGCGCGCTTCTAGGCGGGCGTGGGGGGCGCCTGATGTCTCCTTTCTGTTTTACAGCTACTCCCCTGCAGGCGCCTCCCTCCTCGGCGCCCTCTTCTCAGGCACGAACTCGGAGGGCGCGCGGGTGCAAAGGTGAGTGGCCAGAGCCCCGGCGTGGGAGAG
Source organism: Phoca vitulina (assembly GCF_004348235.1). NCBI lineage: Eukaryota > Metazoa > Chordata > Mammalia > Carnivora > Phocidae > Phoca > Phoca vitulina. The sequence continues at coordinate 6,230,164 of NW_022589768.1, read as the reverse complement.
GAGCTGTCTGCCTGCACCCTCACTCCCCCCGGGGTGCAGAGCGGGCTCGAGGGCCGGCGGTCCGGAGGTTGGGAGATTCCACGATCAGGTCGGTGGAGCGTCTGTGTTTTTACCTGGGTCACCAAAAAGGCAACCCCTCCTTCCTAGGCCCGGATCCGGTGTCATCCCCCTCCGCGTCCCTTCCCCGGGGGAGGTGGACACTGGCGTTAACCGCACAGCCACGGGCACGCTGTGCTCTGGGATACAGTCCAGCGGGGCACGGCGTGGGGCTCCCCGTGGGCGCCCGGCACCGGCGGCCCTGAGTGCGGGCTCCGACGCGGCCTCCTGGACACCCGGGCTCTCCCCGTCGGCGTTCCGCGGGAGTCCGAGGCGCTCGGGCCGGGAGCCTGAGCCCTCCACCTAGGGTGGCGCGGGGGCCTCCCTCCGGGCCCTCAGCGGCCGGGCCGCACCCGCACCCTCCCGGCCGTAGAGAGTGGGCTGACCGGCGCCGACAGGGGGCCGCGCTCGCCCTCGCGTACGCCGGGACGCCGCCTGGGCCCCGCGGCCTTCGGGCCCCGCGGTGCCGCCGGCCACGGAGCGCGGGCGCGGGGGGGCGGGGGCGCGCGCACACCGGACCCCGGGGCCCGGCGGGGAGGCGGGCAGGGCGCCGCGGGGCCGGGAGGCCATTTTGAGAGCGCGAGGAGCCGCTGCAAGATGGCTGCGTGGGCACGAGGTAGGTCGCGGCGCGGCCCACAGCAGCGGAACGCGCGTCGAGCGCGCCCTCCCGCCCATCGCCGCCGCCGCGCTCCGGGCGCTAATGACGGCGGCCGGCCGGGCCCGCGAACGGCCGCCGGGCCCTCCGTCGCGGCGGCTGCGCCCCGGGGCCGCTGCGTGCGCTCCCGCCCGAGCCGCGGAGGAAGACGCGTGCGGCCCGTGGCCTCCTCGCCCGGCCGCGCGCTCCGGGCTGGGGCGGAACGGTGGCGCGGGTCGGAGCCTGGGACCGCGGGGGCTCCGCGCTCTTTCATTCTTTCCGAGGAATGTCAAGCGCATGGCCGACGCCCGCTTCCCCCCCCCGCCCCGCCCCGACACCGCGAGGTCCGAGCGGCGAGCAGGCCCAGGCCGCCCTGCCCGGGACCTGGTGTGGCCCGGGGCTCGCGGCGGAGGACGGCCCGGAGGCTCCGTTCGCATCCCCCCCCCCCCCCGACCCCGACCCCGACCCCGGCGCTGCTGCGGGCGCGCGGGCGCAGCACCTCGGAGCTGGGAGCTCGTGCCCCGACCGGGCCGCGGCCCTAGGTCAGAGCAGTGGCTCCCCAGCGGCCCCCTTTCAACCGGGTGAATAATTTAAGCGCATTTGCCGTTGTGGTTTGTTTTGTTTTGTTTTGTTTTTTGTTTTTTTGTAACTGCCCCAGTTGATCGCCCGCCGCCCTAAGGCAGGTCCCACGCATATGCATTTGTGCAGAGTGACTAAGAAACTCCAGTTTGTTCGTTTGTGTTTACTGAGTCTCGCTTTGTACCTAGCCCGGTACAAAGCACTTCTCATGCATTTGGGCCTCAGCTTGACAGGTAGGGTGGTGGTGATTCCCTCTTTGTGACTTTAGCTGTAGCTAGGATGTGGCAGAGTCAGGATGTGGAGTCAGGGTTTGTGCCCCAAAGCCTTGAGTTCTTAACCACGGGCTCTGCACGGGCATGCATACACACAAACACACAGAGTCATCACCATTGTGACCGTATCCAAGCCTGTCCTGAATCCAAGCCGCCATGTCCACACAGCCCCACCTCACATATGAGAGCTCTCCTGTCATACTCCACTTACCCCCAATCTCCTGGCCTAAAGCCCTGGCCTAAAATAAATGTTGTTTTTAATATTGTGGTTGTTCTGAGCCCCCTGGCAGCCAAGACAAAGAAGAAAATGGGACAATTTATAACCTTGTTCAAGAAAGAAAGAGAGAGAGAGAAAGAAAGAAAGAAGAAAGCTCATCAGGGTTTTTAGAGATATGAACATTTCTTCCTCTGTAAGATTTATAGAAAATTTAAAGCTTGGTCATTATGTAGGTCAACTGCTCATGTCACAGATGAGGAACCAGGCCCAGAGAAGTTAAGTGATTTTCCCCAAGGTCATAAAGTGGCTAGAAGAACAAGAACTGGGATCCAGTCCGATTGATTCCTAGTCAATTTCCCATCCTCTCATGAGCAGGTTTTAGTGGGTTTCTCAACAGTGAAATAGTTTAGTTCTGTTTGGTGACCCCTCCGTCCTCTACTATAAGCTCTTCAGACCTGAGTGGCTGTCTTGTTCCTTTTTTAGCCCTCAGTTCCCAGTGCTGGGCTGAGCTCATCATATCCACATATCTGCAAATATCCCATAAATGAATGTGTGGTTCTCAAAGGCTAAGCCTCTGGTTCTTGGATATGGCGTGGTGGTGGAGGGAGAGGTTCTAACTTGAGTTTTTTTTAAAGGACTTGGTTTTTTTGAATGTTGCATTTCTGAGCCCATAAATTCCTTAGACCTCTTTCTTTTAGCAAATGGTGTGAGCTGGGCACTTCCCCTTTGGGCAGTGGTCTGGCTCCTAACTGCCCTATCACACTGTTGGGTCTTGTGGGAAGGAATCCTTTCTCTCTTGAAGGACTATGCTATCAACGAGGCCTGCAAGTCCCTTTAGGTGAACCAGGAGGGTTTCCTGATGATACTGGCACAGTCACCATGAGACCTGGTGGACCCATTCTTTTGTCTTGGGGTGGAGAGCCAACCTTTCTGGGCCACGTGCAAATAGCAGAATGGTTCCTGTGGCTTACGTACAAAGAGCAGAATGTAGCTCATCAGATCCCCAGAATTTATACAGATTAGTCAATTTCCATGACTCCCAAAAGGTAGCCTTTGAACCCTGGTATGATAACTGTAGGCGCTAAATAAATTTAGTGAGCCTCCCACAGACAGATTCTGGAAATTTGTACCAGAAAGTTGTCATCCTTGGGCGTGGGGGGGAAGGGGTCTCCTTCTTGGTGAGGAGCCCCTATTGGCCGAAACGCCACAACAAATCCTGGCCAAATCCTGACCATCATCTTTGGGCTGGCTCTTGATAGGCAAAGTGGGGTGGAGAGCTGAGGCCAGTTTATAGCAAAAGCCCCAGCTGTGGAAGAAAACCAGGGTTCAGCTCCCCAGATTAGTTACTGTCTACAAGGATTAAAGGCCCCAAATAATGGCTGGCCTCTCCCCTCCTCTGTGCCAAGGGAAGACATGTAAATACAGCCACACGCAAGCTTAGGCAGTAGATGTGTATAAATCGAATTTAGCAAATCAGATCATGGTTTAAATGCACTATTTAAAGCAGTCCTGCAGTGAAGCCTTTTACAAAGGGAATAATCATTTTGTGATGCTAATCATCAGCCTCCAATTTATCTCCTTTGTAAGTTCAGATGTTGGTGCACTGGGTGTTCTGAAATTGGGGCGCTCTTGTGTAGGGCTCGGGTGGTGGCTGTCTGCCTTCTTTTTTTGACCTCTCATTTTAAATGGGTGCATGTCCTCGTTCCCACTGGGGGCCTCAGGATGCTTGTCACTTAGCCTGATAGTTCTCATCCATCCCGTTCATCTTTTTATAATCTGATAGAGCCTACCCTTCAGCTGCTCCCGGCCCCCTTTCTGAGATTTGCGCCCTTCCTGGGGGGAGACAGAGGCCCTGCTGTTCTCAGGGCATTAGAACCAACTCCTTCTCTGATCTGAACCTTCTTTTGTTTCTCTGAGCTTCTGGTACCTCTGGTGCTGCTCATAAAGACGATCTTAGAGTCCATTAGATACACAGCAGCCCCTGAATTTAGTAGGTGAATGAAATGCAGGCGCCCACTTGCTGAATAGGCACTGTCCGAAATACTCTCCCCATTCACAGCAAAATAACTGAGGCCTGGATGTTAAAGTGACTTTTCCCACAAGTTAAAATCGGGACTCAAAGGAGAACCTGTCTCCTAATTGCTATAAAAGTGTTTTATACACTAAGCCGTAGTGCCTTTCTTTGGAGAGAAAATATAATAAGAGACCATCTGGGTGGGAGGAAAGAATGAAGGGAAAGAGATGGATCAGAGTGGAATAAAGGCAGTGGGCAGGAAGCTGGGGGGCCGCGAGGAGCCTGACCTTGCTTAGCTCACAGGCCCTGATATAGTGTCTTTGTTAATGCTGCCACGATCCGCGCGTTCCTCGGTAATTATGACTGTGTGTTGGCATGGCGACTCAGAGTAAGAAGACTAGAAGCACGGGGTAAATGCACGACTTGTTCTTGCCTTCTAAAGCAGAGAGGAGCTTTTGTGGGTAGTTCCTCCAGGGAGACGTGGTAGAAAATTCACCAGCCCCAGGGCTGGAGCATGGGTATTTGCAACCCGAAGAAGCCGGGTGGCCCTGATCGGGGGTGGCACACCCAGAGGGCCTCATCCAGACCTGCCTCCAGTGCAGAGGTCATGCAGAACCTCCCTCCTGTGCCTTTCTGTTGGTCTTTGTTCCCGAGCCTGTGATGTCAAGTACACCCATGTCTTCTCCCCTCCAGGTTGTCTGTTTCACACAGGTTTATGTCGCCGTGCCCCTGCACTGGATTTATGGTAAACTCATCTATCTCGTAGGCGAGTGTGAATCGGGAGGCCGAAAGGACGGGCTGATGGGCCCAGCTGTAGGGATGGAGTTTGAGGCTTCCCTTCCTACCGGGCCGCCCACTCCTTAGAGATCCTTGGGCCCCCTCCTCATCCTAAAGCCGGGGAAGTTGCTGGAGTCAAGAGCTGCGCTGTCCAGGATGCTAACCATTATTGATCTCATGAGATGCGGTGAGCGCAACATGCTGAAATGATGATACTGGGTTAAACAGAATATAGTATTAAAATTAGTTTTACCTGTTTCTTCTTACTTTTTAATGTGGCTTCTAGGAAATTTGAAATGATAGGTGCCACTCCTATTTTATTGGCCTGGACTAGAGAATTAAGATCCCTTCCAGCCCTAATGTTCAGTAACTAATCCTGGTCTATCCCTGGAAGGTCCCTGGCCACAGAGAGCTCTGTGTATAGAAGGCCATGGAAATGCCAGGCTGGAGGCCACTAGAGAGGCTAGGTGTTATGGAGCTTTTAGGGGTGTCTAGTACAGCTCCTTAAGTTACCCCACAGTCCTTGGAGGCAAAAGGTCTGAATCTAGAGGCAGCATTGTTTTTCAGAGTCTAGGGTCGGGGGAAGAGAGCCAATGGGTAACCCCAGGAATCTTTGGATGGAGGTTTAGCAGTGCCCCATGGAGTTTGTATGGGCATAGGTATGGGTGACAGGAGGGTTGTCCTGGGGGTGGACCACCTCCCCAGGCCCCTATCCCTGTCCTCGCAGTGATTTCATAGTCTCCCAGGTGTGTGGAAACCACAGGGCATGGGAGGGCAACTGTTCATCCCAAGTTCATGCCAAACCCGCTTTAAGCAGGTTTCCTTTGGCCCCAGCGCTCTTCGTTGCCCCTCTCCTTGCTGCCCCTCCTCCCCTCAGCCTGTGCTGCTCTCTGGGAGCTGAAGCTTCTGGGATGCGCCTTGGCTCAGAGCCAGCGTCTTCTTCGAGAGGCCTCCTGCCCTGGCGTCCTGCCAAGCCTTGGGTCTTCAGAGAGATTTTCTGGGGAGGTGCTGGGCTCACCCTGCTGTCAGAGAGCAGAGGGGCCCTCTCACCTCAGAGGACTCCTGGCTGTGGGTCCAGCCTTGCTTCCAGTCCCCTTCCCTTCTCAGGAACTCCAGTTTCCTGCCCCGGAAACCCAGGACTCCGTTAATGGTCTCCCAGCCCTCAGTAAGCCTTGGGTTTATGAAAAGACAGCTCCTCACATGAGCCCGGGAGGTGAGGAATGGGCAGCCAGGAAATCATAATGAGTCATGATAATGGTGACAGGAACCATTTATTGAGCACTTATGCTGTGCCAAGTTCTGTGCTAACGCTTTGCGTACTTCGTCTTCTTTAAGGCCTGTCCCTTGGGGAGCAGAAAGAGAGGTGAAGGTAATCTAGGGTCTGCCCTTCTTCTCTAAGCCAGATGTCATGGGCTGATTGCATGAGGTATGTCTCAGAAGCTACAACCCTTGAGTCGGTGGTAGTCTGAGTCCCCCATGGGTCCTCATCTCCCAAGGAGTCTGCCTGGGCTTTGGGGAGCAGCCTGAGCTTATTTCGGTGGCTAGAGGGTGGCTCTGTAGTGTGTCCTGCTTTGGGCTGACAATGCACCTGGAGAGACAGGAAGCAGGTAGCGGGTAGGAAGGCTCAGTGCTGGGCCCCCGGGAGCCTTGGTAAGGCGCTACGAGGGGGGAGAAGGGTCCCACCCAATCCTGGCTTTTGTCAGTGTGAACTGTAGCCTGGCTGTGCCTCAATCTGGAAAATCAGGTGTTGGCCAAAGTCTACCAGTCTGCACATGTTGCCAAGGATTGTACCCATCCCAGGCAAGGTTGAGCCTCTGCTTTCGAGAATGTTACATCCCCCTAAGGTAGCACTGAGTCTTCTGGAGGAGGGAAAGGGATCCACATCCTCTGTCCAGTCTTATCTGATCCTTAAACAGAGAATGCTAGACCTTCTTCCTATCCCCCGAGTTTGGTGGCACGGGCTGGGAGAGGTGGGAGATGCCTCCAAGGGCATGTCATTTCCCTGGGGAGCGCTAGGGAGAGGTGCAGTAAGGAGAAGAAGGGCTCGGGTTTACAGCCACCCCTTCCCGTTGGGCCTGCAGCCTCCTTTACCTGTTTTTAGCTGTTTCTAGCCCATTGTTCTCTCTTCTGTTATCAGATTGCAGGCTTCAAGATCACGGTGGTGGGAAGCAGAGCGTGCAGCCCAGTGGGCATCAGGGGTCTGTCTGATCTAGTTCAGACCCTTTTGGGCACATGGTTTCCCTTCTCTCTGAGCCAGTTTTCTCATCTATAAAATCGGGGATAGTAATACTGAGCTTGTGGCACTCGAGAAATGTCAGTTTGCGTCCCCCATCTGCCGCTGTTATAGGATGGGTGTGAATGTACTGGGGGGCGGGGGTGGGCTGAGCATGCATGAGCCAGCAAGGCTGTGACGTATGTGACCATCTAACTGGTGGGCTGCACATCAGTGACGAGTGGAGGCGCAGGGAAAGCAGCCAGTGAGGGATCGGGCTCAGCTCTCGGTCAGTCACTAGAATAAGTCAGGGCGATTACCGACCATGCATAAGCTCCAAGCTCCGGTACCGAGAGATCCCCAGGAGAACCCCTGACCTGCTCCCTGACCCCTCCGAGCAAAAGCCAGCCTAATAAGGCACACATTCAAGGGGTGATAGCTTGACTCAGACTTTGGGAGTTAAGAGAGGAGGAATTCATTTGGAGTGGAGTCATCAGAGAAGGCTCACTGGACCCAAACAGGTCTCCTAGGCTGAGTGGGGGAAGGAGACTCCCCCACAAAAGTTTGGAGGTGGGGATGGAGCAGCAGGGTAGACTCCTGCAGGACTGGACCAGAAATCAGGTCAGATGTGGAGGGCAGACTAAGGGAGCTGGTCTCATCACCACGTGCAAGGTCAGTGTGGGAGGGCTGCCAGGCTAGCCCGAGCTGAGTAGGTACACCTGCCCTGGCCTTTCTCACCTCTGATGGCTCTTGGCCTGGACTTTAGCACCTCCAGGACTATGCCCTGAAGCCATAAGTCAGTTTGCAAGGGAGCCATGGAGCTCAGGAATTGGAAGTCTTCCCGGGCCGGACTGTATTTTTTCCATTGCCTTCATTTATCCATTCAACATTTATTGACCAAGCACTATGTGTCAGGCTCTGGGCAATGCCTTGGGGATACAGAGAAGCAAACCACAGCCCCTTGCTCGGCACTTCAAACTCGTGTAATACAGAACTTCATCCATCCGTCCAGGATGGGAAGGCCAGGCTGGGGGAAGGGGTGCTGGATAAATGGGCCCTGGAGGTATGACCGTTCTCACCAGTTGGCAGCTTCCTGCCCTCTCTGCCCTTCTCCGTGGCCCCAAGAGCCTGGGAGAGCAGGGTCAGAGGCCATTTCATGCATTGCCTATGGTGACCTTAAGTTGCCATTTAGCCTGGGCTAGAGCTTTAATTTTCCAGATTCCATTGGTTCTATATAGAAACTGTGAGATCTCAATTGCCTTTTCTTCACTGAAGAAACAACTTTGATCTTAGGAATCAGTATAGCAGTAACCTATTGAGATTTCCATGTGAGACTGGTAAGGAACATCTTAAATGCAATCAAATAATAAATTACATCTGGGTGAATTCACATACAAAAGGTTTCTCCTCCTTGGAAGAAATCAGATCCTGTTTGGGGCATCCAAGCCAGGATCCTCTCCTGGTTCTGCTCAGACTGGATCCTGAGTAGAGTGGTTGGCAGGTAAGCCTGCATGTGGCAACACTGGGCACCCAGCTGCCTCCTCTCAACACATCTGGAGTTTGGAAGAGTCATTCATGTAGCCCCTAGGCTGGGGCCCGCCCTGCAAATGAATCCACCCAGTCCTAAAGCCCAGACAGCAGCCTCTGCCGTTCCGTCTCTTGCCCCCAGGAGCAGGAAGGCTAAACAGATTTTATTTTATTTTTTATTTTTATTTTTTTTATTTTTTTAAAAGATTTTATTTATTTGAGAGAGAGAATAAGATACAGTATGAGAGGGGGGAGGGTCAGAGGGAGAAGCAGACTCCCCGCTGAGCGGGGAGCCTGATGCGGGACTCGATCCCGGGACTCCAGGATCATGACCTGAGCCGAAGGCAGTCGATTAACCGACTGAGCCACCCAGGCGCCCTAAACAGATTTTATTTTATTATTACTATCACTTTAGTGGTTTTCTTGTTGAAGTCAGTGTGTGTGTGTGTGTGTGTGTGTGTGTGTTTAAAAAGATAAAACTCTAGAACTTACGTGGTATTTTTGGTTAAAGTACTTGTCAAAGATGTAGGAGGGACCGTCTTTATGGAAGGTCATTCCAGGTCTTCGAATGGAGCCCCAGGTCCTTGGCCACTAGAAGACTGTCCGAGGAAGTATCTTCCCTCAGCTTCTGTATGGACCAGCCGACTGCTGCTGGTGGGCAGGATGAACATACGTGAAGCAGGCTTTCCTCGGTGGGCAAGTAAGAAGCAGGTAGTGAGATACAGAGCAGTTCTTTTTTCTTTTTTTTTTTTAAGATTTTATTTATTTGACAGAGAGAGACACAGTGAGAGAGGGAACACAAGCGGGGGAGTGGGAGAGGGAGAAGCAGGCCTCCCGCGGAGCAGGGAGCCCGATCCAGGCCTCAATCCCAGGACCCTGGGACCATGACCTGAGCCGAAGGCAGACACCTAATGACTGAGCCACCCAGGCACCCCTACAGAGCAGTTCTTGACTCTGCTTTCAAAACCTTCCACCTTTCCTCCCCTGGGAACCCAGAGAAGTCCGAGAGAGTAATTTCCCAGGAAGATGTACTGAACGACAAGACATGGTTATCCAGATGCTGGCAAGGAGTGGGCCTTCCCTACGCCTGGCGGCCTCCGTGCCCTCCTGGCTTCCCTTATGTGGCTCTTTGCGAGGTAGTCTGAACGAATGTCATATGCACAGAGACTGGCCTTGGGTTTCTTTTTGGTAGCCAGCTGACAGCAAGTGTTTAGTGATGAAGCTTCCAGGTTGACCTTTCCTCCAGGACAGAGTGCGTGCGTGGACGCCCATGCTAGCCCCTGACACTGCTCTAGAGGAGAAGCCAAGGAACACAATGGTCCCGTTTCCTTTCATGTTCCTTCTGTCCCCTCCAGGACACATTCCAGAACCTGAAGGCAGGGAAAGGAGAAGCAGGAGCCCTGGAGGAAGAGTTGGAAGGTGCGTCCTGGCCTGACGCAGGCCGCAGGCTGTGCGCATGCGCGCGGGTCCCCAGTTCGTTCCCGTGGCTGCTCCAGAGTCTATACACGACATAGTTATGCGGCTGTAGGCGGTTGGTCCGAGGTTGATTTGGGTCTTGGGTTACTATTGTTTTCTTCTTCTTCAGGAATAAAATAACCCAGTTTGGGGAGGAAATAAAAAGGGAAAACACCCCCGATGGTTCTTGGAACCAGCTGCCTATGAGGTTGACCTATATGAAATTTCTTTTTTATAGATCTAAACCCATCAAATATTGGTAGTTTCATATGGTTCGACCTAATCCATTTCCACGCCTCTGGGCCAGTGGAGAGGGAGTCCCTGCTTCTCCTTTATCTTTAGAAGCACGTTTTGAAGGGTCTCTGAGATGTAAACCATTTGTGTTCCTCTTTACCCTATATCCCCTGCTCACTACTTTAACTGAAGGAAGAAATCACCCCAACCTGTGGATTCTGCTGCAAGGGAAAAGGACGCCAGCCAGGCTCCCCTCTTCCCCTGGCTTTAAAACACACCATCTTGAGATGCAGGGTAATTAATAATGACTTTAAATAGTATTAAAGAAAATAATTCTTCAGGGCAGTTCAGACAACCCTGACTAAGGGCTGAGACCAATTCCAAACTTTTCTGTCTCAAGAGGCATCTGCCTCCACCTGGATGCTTGGAATGGCGTTTTACTCCACCTCCCGTGTAGCCAGCGGTCCTGGGGGACGGAACGAGGGAGGAGGTGGGCAGAAGCTAGCTTGCAGCCCCTCCACAACCTTTCAGCCACCCTGGTGCTGGGCGAGCAGCACTGTGGGCTTGTGACTGAATGCGCTCCGGTCCTGCATTCATTACGCTATTGTCAGTGTGTGTGTCTGGGGCTGCCTCTGGGTGTGTGTGTTTCTTTTTGTGTCTGCGTGTCAGTGTCAGGCTGTGTGTGTCTGTTTACATCGGCCTGTCTGGGCCGCTCAGTGCGACAAGGAGCTGGGGGGTGTTGGTAGGAGGGAGGGCATTTCAAAGCCCCAGATCTACCCCCTCAGGGATCTCGGGAGATTTATATAGATGTGTGTATGTATGTACACACGCGCGCGCGCGCATGGATATGTCGCGTGTGTGTTTGTGTGTGTGTGTGGGGGGGGTTTCTTAATGGTGCTCATTGTGTGAGGCTGCCTGTGAGTGTCCGACCAGGTGTGGTGTGAGCAGCCGCTGGGCTGGGTGAGCCCCATCTGCGTGAGCTCACAGACTTGCCCGCCCGCCCGCCGTCCGTGGGGAGCCTGTCCCTTCGCAGCTCACGGTCTCCTCTCTAATTTATTAGCTGGGAAGGAGGAGAAAATGAAACGTTGCCTGAAGACAATGGCCGAGACAGCAGGTCCCAGCCTGCAGAGCCGCCAGCACCTCTCCCCCCAGCCCTGCCTCGGCCTCTGCAGTGAGGATCTGTGTGTTCCACTGCTCGGTCTGCAGTCAGAAAGGAAAAGAACCCCCAAGCCAGTCTATAAAAAAGCGTGTCTGGCCATGGACATGCAGGGGTAGCTGCAGACTGCCGAAGGTGGAGGTTCGAGCCCGGCTTGGCTGACTGCTGGCCCCTTATCCACTCTGGGGCCCCCACCTCGGAGCCCCGGGACTTCTCCCCAGCTGCCATCCAGGTGGGGGGAGGGGAGAGGGGCCCAAGCAGCTGCAGGGGCTGTGTTAGTAAACACTTTCCTGAGTTCCCATTTTCTTCACCCCCCTACCCTTCTCCTCTCCCAATGCCCCTTTACACCCCCCCACCCCCCCACCCCAGCATCCCCTTTTCTGTGGCCTGCACAATGAGCTCATTGTCCTGGGTGTGATTTGAATAAGGGATCGGCGGGCCCGTTCCCAGCATTGTCCGAGGGGCTGGGAAAAACCCCAGCGCAGGCAGGAGGACCAGGCCAGACAGAGACAGATGCCTAAATTAGCAACAAAGCTTTGTGCACGTCCCCCGGACAAGGGCTCGCCTTGTTTGCGTGGACTCGAGGGTGTGGAGCTGGCCGGCTGCTCGCATGTCTCCCCATGTTAATTAGTTTTGCATGCATGTCTGAGAAGGTGCCAGGGGAGATGTGTTTGCCTTTCCCCGGGAGGGGGACCTGTTTGTGGCTGTGGAGCTGAGGGAGGCTGGGCCTACCTGGGGAGCCAGGCTCGGAGCCTGGGTGGGAGTCCCGGCTTCCTCATCCTGCTCTTCTGTCTCTCTGCCCTTGAGGGGGGGCTGGCTTTGCTCCCTGTGCCCCCTCCCTTCTTCCCCCACCACGTCTGAAAGTTGGTTAGCTCTGGCTACAGGGAACTCACTGGCTTCCACCCAGACCCAGGCCAGTGCCTGTCCATCTGGCAGTCTGTCTCTCGTGACACAGGGCCCCCCGGGATGGGCAGCAGAAGCGGCCAGTCTGGGCTCTCCTCCGTCCCTGAGCCAGATGGCCAGTCTGCTTATCGCATTATGGCCTCCCTTGGCCCCAGACCCCCGCCACCCACATTTGGGCCAGGATCTTATTTGGGATATGGTGGAGAAGCCCTCTTTCAGGCGCTGAACAGGAGAGGGGTCTGGTAGACAGGCACGAGGCATGTCCTTGCCCCGGCTTCCTGTGTGACCTCGGGCGGGCCCGTTCTCCCCCACACCCCGAATCTCAGTGCTCTCACTGGCAAAATGAGCGAGTTGAACTCAGGAATCTTCTAGCTCAGAAAGTCTGTGACCGTGGTCGCTGCAAAGCTGTGTTGATGTCGCACTCCCTGGTTTAGCACGAGGCCAGGAACGGGACCAGTGGATTCTGGTCAGGGGTGAAGAAGGGTATATTGGCAAGGATTTCATCTCCCTTGACAGTGGAGTGTGGGCCTCTGTTTGTGGAGCGGGTGGGGGATCAGGAGCTGGCAGAACGTCTCTGCCCAGGCCCTCACAGACCCCCCTGTTAGGAGCCCAAGCCCTTCTCCTCCCGCCCCCACCCAGCAGAAGGGAGCTTGGCAGTGGCAGCAAAGGAGAAGCTGGAGTGAGAACAGCTGCTGGTCAGGGCCCTGGGCACGTCCTGCTCGCCCCCTGCAGGCCCTGGCATGGGGGACAGGGCTGAGAAGGGGCTGGATGCCTGCTGAACTGAGCCTTCAGACGACTTTCTGGATCCTGCCTTCAGAATGTCCAGGGCTCCACGGCTCCTCCCAGTAGCGTCAAGAGGTGGAGGGGAACATGGGGCATGGGCTCTCCTCTTGTCCAGGTGCATGGGTCTCAGGACCCAGTGACCAGGGGGTCTGGCTCTCAGGCCCTCCCTGGCCTTTCCTCCACTCAGCCCCACTGGCCCGACCCTCTCACCACTGCTTCCCGGTAATGGAAAGGGCGAGCCTGGGTGCTCACAGTCTAGAAAGCCCTGTGCCAAAACCTCCAGTTCCTTCCTGTGGGGTCCTTACCGCGGCTGGACCCATCCCACCTCATTTCTTACAGACCTGGTGACAGCATGCATACAGAAGGGAACTTCTTTTCCTGTGTTTGTGATTCAAATGACTTGGGATGACTTTGTTTCAGGAAATGCTGGGGTCTTAGGGAAAAGCTTTGAATGTCCAAATTCCTCCTCTTGTCCTTTGCCAGCCTCCCCCGTCTCTGGCACTCCCTCCTGCTCTCTCCTCCGGTGTGTGGGGGGCCTGGAGGTGCCTTGCTCTGGAGTCCGGCAGCTGGCCAGAGGGTCCCACAGGGAGCCTCTGGGATTACCCTTGGTGGGGCCCGTCCAGGCAGGGAGGCCCTGGGCCTGCCTCCCAGCGCTCCCCATCCTTCCCTCCTGTGAGGCCCCAGCCAGCCCCCACCACCCTGTACCCTCACCGTCACTGCTGTTCCCCTCCACCTCTCTTGTCCCTCCCCTCTGCCAGTCTCCTGGGCTGCTCCAAGCTCCAGCTGGGTATCTCTGGGTGGGGGGGGCGGGTACGCAGGAGCTCAGTGAGGAAGGGTACAGAGATTAGAGCTCATGACAGGAACAGAGAATAGGGCCCACAGTAGGAGTGGGGGGGAGAGGGCAGGCAGGGCCTTGGGAGGCTGCCCACTGCCCTCCCTGCCCCTCCCCTCCCCTCCCCTCCGGGTTTTAGCTGCCTCAGCTGTAGCCCTGAGCCCCTTAATCTGGTGATCAGTGTGTGGGGGGGTGGGCTGGCAGAGGCTTTAGGAGGTGACAGGGGATCTTGGGCGTCGCACTCCGCTAACTGAGCGGCACGCAAAGCCAGGGAATCACATTCCAAGCGCGGCTCCCCCTCCTGAGGCTGGACCCAGCATGAGCGGTGCCCAGTGGAGGGCCGGGCACAGGCCCCGCATGCAGCCAGTGTCACCTTCTTTGTTCCTCAGGAAGAAAACTCCCAAGACTGAGGCTCTCTGGCCATGTCTGCTTGGCTAGGGTTTTATTGTTCGGTAGCTGTCCCCACCCTTACCCCAGCCTCCCAAGTCCTCCGGCTCCCTTTTCCAGGTAAAAATGGACATCTGTGACTGGTGGGGATTCCTTCTTCTGACAACCTGTCGGGGCTGGTCAGAAGAGAGGGATTTGTTCTGGAACTAATGAAGTAGGCTGGGCAGCGTGCCTCCCCTGCTCACCAGCTTCGACCAAACTGCCCTGAGAGAACCCTGGGGAGATGGGAAATTGAGGCAGGGATGCTGAGCACAAACCCACGTGGTTGGGAGGCTTCTGGCGCACCAGGCCAGGGTGTACCCAGCCTGGGCCTTGAGCTGGAGAGGAGAGACAGGGGAGGAGATGCTGTGGGCCGAGGCCCAGATCGGAGCTCTGCTCCTGGTCTCCCCGTGCAGCAGCTCCCCCCTACTCTCCGTGTCTCTCAACCCTCATCTGTAAAATGGGAAGACTAATCCCTAGCTCCGAGCTGCTCTGGGGAGTGTTAAGTACACGGGGAACATCAAATAGGGTTCATTTTCCTTCTTCCATTTCCCCGTTAGGTATGGGGCAGGTATGAAGGTGTTGAGCTTCTCAAGGTCAGTTTATACAGCTGGGATTTGAGAGAGGAGGACAGCGACGAGATACAGAATATTTAACCACGGGCACTGGCCAGTCACAATGGCATCTGGCCCAAATCATCAGCCCAGGGAGGAGGGCACAGCTGGGCGGGAATAAGTTAATTTGTCTTTGTGTTTTTCTGTCCCGACACGGGTCTGTTCATCAGCAAGCACGCAGACTTCCCTCGAGGGCAGTTCCTGACAAGGTTGGAGGATGTGGGGTCCCTGGATCTCTTTTACATTCTGAGCAGCTCAGGTCGGCCTGGCATGGGGCCCCGTGCCCCACCTGGCAGAGGACCCAGCAACACAGGGCAGTGAGCTGAGGTCCTTCCCAGCTTCGGGCCCTTGCCTCATTGGGTGAAATCCTTGCCTTTGAGGGCCCAAGGTGGCCTGGTAGAGTGACAAGGGCCTAGGAAGACACAGCCCTACTCACCTAAAAGTCAGAGACTTGAACCCCAGCCCATCTTCCTGCTGAATATGAATAGCCTTGGGTGAACCAGCTCCCGTGCTGGACCTGGAAAAGGAGCATTGGATAGAATGGCACTGAATGTGCCTCTTGGCTGTAACATTTTATAATCTGGAAGTTGTTCCTGCTTTCTCTCCTCTGTTAACCTGCCAACGGTCGGTTGGTACTCCCAGCCCCCTGGCTCTCAGGAAACCCAGCCCCATGGCTCCCTTCACGTTGCCCTGGGATGCAGGGAGGCACCTTCACCCAGAGGCTACAAACATGAAAACCCATCTCAGTGCTGGCAAGTGATATGAAGCTGGGCGGTGACCTGCCCTGGAGCAAGACGTAGGCAGGAGAGCGCATCTTAGCCGAGTTTGCTCCCAGCCTCTGATCTGGAGCCTTCTCTGCTGTTTCTCTTTTCTCTGATGAGTGTTTACCCTGGTGGCTCTGTTTGCCACCGGCTGGCCCTCAGGCCGGCCTTGCAGTGTTCCCCTGGGGCTCGCCCCACCCTACTTCCTTGGGCCAGGGCCTTTAGACCCGGAAGCTCTAAGCCCCTAGAAGCAAAGCTTGGGGGAAAGGCTACTTCTCAGAGCCCAGCCCCTCTCCCCAGCATCCCCGGCCAGGTGGCTCTGCCGTGGTGTGGGCATAAATGTGGGCCATGGAGTCAGGTGGATGTGGGCTCAAGGCCTTTGATGGCCAGTGTGACCTGGGGCCAGCCCTTTACCTCTCTGAGCCTGTTTTCTTATTTCTACAATGAGAATAACCACACCTTTTTCATCACGTTGCAGTGAGGCCTAGAAATAATACAGGTAAAACACCTTGAAATTATATGGTTACTCTCTGTCAGCTCCCAGTGCCATCTGAACCCGGGGGTTCCAGAGGCCACAGACATAAACAGTTCTTTCCTGACCTCTTGCCTTTGAGTTTCAGGCCTGCTGTGCTGGGGAGGTTCTGGAACAATCTCGGGGGAGCTCCTCCCCCTAGCCCCAGGGAGCAGAAATACCTACTTTCAGCCCTAATAATACCTGAATGAGATTTATAGGACACCTTCCTCCCCAGAGCGCAAAGCTCCTTCTCACATGTTATTCTCTTATCTTTAGATTGTCCTGGGAAGTGTGATAGGACAGCCTCTTTTCAGCTTCTCTGAAGATGGAGACAGAGAGGAACGGTGGGTCTTGCCGAGGTCACAGGATTGGAATCCAGAGCCACGCCACTCCAGGACACGGGAGGTCATCAGCCGGGGAAAAGCCGAGCAGAAAGGGAAGATGCAGGAGTCACCGTCCTGAGGCTGCAGCGGTCAGGGGCCTGGATGGAGGAGGCGGCCGTGGGCAGAGGCTCAAGCTCCGCTCCCATCCCTGCCCATCTGGGACTTGGCAAAGGACCTGGGGAGACCTACCCCGACCATCCCGCAGGGAGGGGCCTTGGCCTTTGGCCTGTGGGCTCCCATTTCTGCCCTTGGCACACCGTGTGCCTGTCCCAGGTCTGAGGGCCTCTGGCCGGGCCTCCGGCAAACGGCCGCTCTTTGCCATCCATATTTCCACCCCGGAGGAGCGAGGGCAGCATGCTGGGAGGTTGCCAAAGCAAGGGGCTCCAGCCTTCTAGGAGTTAACGACTCCCTCTCCCCAGCTGTCCTCCCCTTGGTGCTCCTCTTCCTCCCCCCTCCTGCTCACAGCAGGCAGGGCCTGGACCTGGGAGCCATGCCGCTGTGCTGTTGCCACGGGAGCCGGGAGGCAGATCTGAGCTATGCAGGGAAAAGGCCCGGCCTGTCAAAGTGTCTGAGATGAACCGCCGCCGTCCCCGTGCAGCTGGGCTCAGACGTGTCTCGGCTCTTGTTCTGTGCCTGAGAATGGCGAAGCCCAGTGAGGTTCAAGGGCAAGCTCACTATTCATTAGTCAGGGGTTCTTGACGTCCTGTCTCTCCCAGGGATGGGATCCCCCCCTTCCTCTTTCCCTCCTGGGTGCCTTTGGTGAGGACTACACCCTCCTCGGCCTCCTGCCCAACCCCCTCTCCAGAAGCCCCTAAATAAACTCCCCCCAAGGAGACCAGGCAGGGCAGAGACAATGGCCACAGGAAACCATTCAGGCGGGACTCTAGCCATGCTGGCCCGCCCTCTGCTCCCAGCACCCTTGTGGGCCCCACTCCCCTCTGACTCAGGGTTACCCCTGGGCCACCAGCACGCACAAGCCCAGACAGGACCAAGCCACTGCCCACTGCCCTCGGGACAACAGGCCCATTCTCAGAGGGCTCCTTAGTTGCCTCCAGAGCCTGGATCTCACACAACTGGCTATTTTGGTGCCTTTCTCTACCATCATGTGTCTATTTTAAGACACTCTCAAACACTGTTGGCTGGAGAATGTAAAACATACAGTATATTGTGTAATGCGGCTGTATCAGAATGTAAAAGACATACATACTTAGTGACAAACAAACTGCACTGCTAGGAATTTACTCGATGGTTATATATGTAAAAATTTCCAAAGAAGTATGTACAAGGATGTTCGTCAGAGCATTTTCTTTTTAAGAATGTAAGAACATGGAAATGAAGCTATGGTCCATTCATACGGTGAAATATTATGCAGCTGCAAAAATCACTGTGGTAGATCTCTCTGTAAGCTGATATGGAAGGCTGGCCAGTGTATACTGTTGCATAAAGAGAATAAATTGCAGAACAGGCAATAGAGTATGATCTTATTTATGTGTATTTAAAAGTCAGTCCTAAGTATGCTTATATCTGAAGAGTTTCTGGAAATATGTATTGGAAGACTGTCTCTGGGGAGTGGGGATGGACGGATTCCTTCTTCTGTACTGTTATATGTTCTTTCCATGCTCGTGGAATACTGTCATTGAAAAATTTAAAGATGCTATTTAATATAATGGGCTTAACTTCTATTAACCAACTTAGGGTAAGAGCTCCAAGAGGATGGTGGTGATGTTGCAGGAAAAAAACATCCCAGAAACTCTGCCATTGGCCATTTTCAGGCCTAAGAAGCGCATAATCATCATCATCATGGCTACTATGGTTAATTAAAAGCCTACTAAGTGCCAGGCTTAGTATCTCTGGGTCTTGCCTCGGTGGATATCATTCCAATTTCACCATATGGAAGAGTAGTTGATGGGTTTGTCTGAGCTCCTCAGCAGGGTGGGGGTTGGGGGGGGTTCCCTGTTTCACTGGGAATAGACCTTACCCCTCTGCCTTCCAGAGCTGCCTTTTTGGGAGAGGACCTTGGAAGCTCCAACCTAGCCACCTCCCCCCCTCACCCCAACCAGTCCAGTCGTGGGGCTGGGCTGGGGCCCAGGGTTGGAGAAGGTGCCCCCACCCGCTGCCCCTGCTACCCAGCAGAGGTATCATCGTGCTGGGGGGCTGGTTGGGCTTGGGCCAGCAGGGAGAATGGACGGGGCTGTGAAAGGCCCAATTTGCATAAGCAGCATGTTTCATGAGAGAGACATCATCGTCCGCGGGTGCCCAGTGCCAATCGCCTCCTCTATCTGCTTCGCCCCTGCCCCTCCCCCCAAAAAAGTAAGTGGACCAGCAAGTGTCTCTGAGGAGGCAGCTCGGGGTGGGCTATACCCACTGCAGGCTGGGGCCGGCCTCTCCGGGGCACCAGCCCCACCCCCACCTGCTGTGGCCGAGAGGGGCAGGGAGAACAGGCACTGCTGACCCAGACTGAGCAGGTGCGGGAAACCCCACAGGGGTCCCTGGGGCCTGGGTGGTAGCAATGGTCACCCCAAATCAGCTGTGGGGCTAGCAGAGAGAGGAGGAAAGAAGCATTAAGAATGACCACACGAAAAGTGGTGACTCCTCGTAACTCTGTGGGCTGCAAGTATTATTGGCACATTCATTTTAGGGATGAGGACAATGAGGCACAGAAAAGTTAAGTTATAGGTCCCAAGCCACACACACAATGAGGGCCAGAACTGAGGTTCAAAACCAAGTCTCTTTGACTCTAAAGTCTGTATTCCTAACCCCAAAGCAATCCTGTTTGGACTGGGCACATAAGGGAGGTCCCCAAAGCTGCAAGGCCTCCTTGCCAATCCCCACACATACATTCACCCCGCTTCTGCAAGGTCACCACAAATGGTCCTTTGCCTGAGGTCCTCCCCCAGTTTCACCTAATGCCATCTATCTCCTGCAGGGTGCCCAGCCCCAGCCTGGGCAACGGAGTGGGGAATGGGGAGGGCGGACTATAGAGCCTTTCACAACTGGAGCTTTTGTCTTGTCTGGTAGTATAGCCTCTCCTCCAGAGTTGTCTGGGGGCAGTAGGATTGTCCAGATGGGCTCCCTGGAGGTGGTGGCCTGGAGGCAAAGATGCTGCCCAGCTGGTCAAGACAAGCCTAAGTGAGCACTGGAGAGCTGGAGCAGAGTCCTCGGGAAGGTCCAGGGTCTCCACCTGGTAGAAGTGGGAGTGCGGGAGGTCTGAGGGTCAATTAGATGCGACAGCCTCCCAGTCCCCTGGCTGCCGGTCATCTGCACTCCTGAAGATGCTGCTTCTTCCTTGACCGGAAGGGGCCTAGCAAGAACACAAGGACACTCCCAGGCTTGCCCCCGTGCTTCCCAGAGGCTGGCCTGATGGGAGGCTAAGGGAAAGCTGAAGGTGCAGACGCAGAAATGGGAGAGGAGAGGCCTCACCCAGGCAGCTTAAACCACTGGGTCCCCCTGAATGGTCCTGAGGGAAGACTAGGACAAATTCTGGGAGAGGTCTCCTGCTATCCTATGAACCCCCTGACTCTGTCTTCCCAGCCCACAATGAATGATATTTCTCTGCAATATTCCTGTCTCTGGTCAGTTTTTCTGGGAGGACATGAATGAGGAAGGTATGACTTAGCCACTAGCAAGGAAAATGTATGGTGTGGGGGGGTGTGGAGGGGACCTGGCGTAGATGGGAAGAGTGGAGCAAGGTCTTGGAAAGTCTGTCTCCCTGACCTGGGCTAGGGTCCTTTGGGGAAGAGGATGAAGGCTGCTGGCTGGCCCAGGGCCTGCCTCTAGCCTTGAGGGTGGCAACAAGGTGTACTGCCAGGTTCCAAGCTCCTAAGCTCCTCCTAAATCGCCCGCCAAGAGTGTTTCTCATTTAATCCTCACAACGACTCCACGAGACTTAGTCCCATTTTACAAACTAGGAAACAGAGGCTAAGGGGCAAAGCCACACAGCTGAGGGCTGAGCCACACACAGTGAGAGAAGCAGTGGAGTTGGGCTCCTGATCTCTTACCTGTGACCAGAATGGGATGCAGGGGGTCCTAAATCTCCTGAAAGCCCCTGACAAGTGATTCCATGCAAAATCACGGCATTCATTTTCACGAGGTCCTTGGAGCCCAGATAATAATCAACACTTTCTGGAGCCAGGCACTAGTCTAAGTGCTGGTTCATGTCCTAAATCATGGTTTAAGCCTCAGACCTGCATACGCGTAACTGGGCACTGTCTTACTTCCCATTTCACCAACAGAGAGAGTGAGGCCGAGTAAGGTGACCAAGGCGGCCCATGGGTGCAGGTGTGGGTGTAGCCAGGATGCCGGCACGAACGCCTGTCCAGATGCCAGGCACTTAACCACTGGCCACACTGCCTCCCTGAGGGTCGCGCGCACCGCCGGCCTCGCCCTGCCCCACGACGCCAGGGAAACGTCTCTCACAGCCGCCCCACGGCAGCGGGCAGCCGGGGCGCCTTGGGCCACGGGCGGCGCGGCGGGGTGTGCACCACTGGCCGGCAGGCGGCGCTCCCCGGGGCGCCCGGCTCCCCCCTCGGGCCTCAGGGCCCCGGGAGGAGCCAGGACCCCGGGCGGGAGGGAGAGGACGGAGGGGCGCGCGCGGCACAAAGAGCTTTTTATTTAAATTTGTTTAGAGTTTCGCGAATTTGCATGAAAAATGTGTGAGAAAAGCCAGCTCCGGTGACCTCATCCGCACCTGCCATTAACGTTCAATTAGCGGCTGAATAGCGGCCGCCGACGCGACGTGCAGAGAATCCGGCCAGCCCCGCACAGCCACGGCTGCGGCCCGGGCCCACAGTGGGGTGGGAGTGGGGGGGGGGGCGGTGCGCAGGGCCCCGGCCCACTGCTCCCAGCCGGAGACCCAGAGGCCTCGTCCGCACCCCGACTCTCCCAGGGGACGCGGGGACGCCAGGGCCCTCGTGTCCAAGGCACTTTGGGGCGCACCGGGCCCGGGGGCACCTGGGGATGCCAAGCTCCCACCCCGCGCCGAGGGGGACGGGCTCGCCCCCTCCCCGGGACGTGAGGTGAACGGCTGAGCACCCGTCCTAGCTCAGATGGGTTCCCTCGCCACCTTCCGGACGAAGTGTCAAGTACAAGTTCAAGTTCAGGGCCAGGCCCGGGGGGCTCCGAGCCTTCCCCGGCTGCCTTTGTTCTTCAAGATAATCGCTCCCAAGTCCCCTCCGGGCGGGGCCCGGCAGACGCCCCCGCCCCGCCCCACCGCGCCCCACAGCAGCCGCCTCCTCCCGCCCGCGCGGCGCCTGTCCCCTGGTCCCGGCGCCCTCGCTCGGGGCCAACGTAGGGTCTGGGGGCTCGGGGCGGGGGTGGGGGGGGAGGCGCGAGCCGCGTCCGTGGGAGCCTCCCCAGCCCCGCAGTCCCAGCAGCAAACCGAGCTTGGTCGGACGGATGCTCGCGCTGAGGTAAGAACCCTTGGCGGGGTGCACCCGCACCCCTCGTGCCCCGCCCCCCGCCCCGGACTGTGCGACCGGGAGGAACGGCGCGGAGGGCGGTGAGCTGCAAAACGGCGGGGAGACTGGGCAGCCCCACTGGGCCTCCGGGGGGCGCGCTCCACTCCAGGGCTCTGGGGGGTACTAGGCCTGGGGCGGGGGGCAGGGCACAGAGCAAGGGCGCCCTGTGACGGCCTGGTGAGGTGGCCGGCCTTTCCCAAGGGCGTCTAACTCATCCATCGTCCGTTAGCCTCTTGGTCTCCACTTTCTGCCCTGCTAACTCTGGCTCTGGCCCTCCCTCGACTCCTCTCAGATTCTGGCCCGACGAGCCCCCGGTTAGAATCTAGCTCCCCAGGCCCTGAGGCTCCTCCTGGAGAGTTGGAGGGGAGAGGGGGAGGGAGAGAGAGAGTGTGTTGCTCAGCTCTCTAAGGAGAATCAGCTGTGGGCACTCCTCCTCGCCCCCATCTCTAGCACCAAAATTAAGGCCCTGGGCCAAAGGGTGGTAGCAGGGGTGAAGGGGGGTGGGCTGTGATTTAGTGGCCGTGCAAGGGGCCATAACAGGCACTTGTCTCTGTGCATAGGACCTCTTTCTGTTCGAGTGTGCCTAGCTCCTGGATTCTGCGTGGGGACAGGTGTTAGCTTGTACCTCCCCCAAGACACTGCCCAGCTGAGCCGGCACACAGAGCTGCTTCTGAGTGGTCCAAACCCTGTCCTCCATTCCTGCCTTCCACTCTCAGATGCTCACTCGGAGGTCGTTTATGTCCTCGTGCTTTATTTTACAAACAGTTCTAACATCCCTGATATTTGGTTTCTAAATTCATGGCAAATTAGAAGTAGCAAATTAAAAAGGGGGAGATGGCCTTCTCCTTGAAGCCACATTGCTCCCCTCTGGGTTCCTTCCCATCTTCTTTGTGTAGTCTCCAAATTTCTCACCTGTGGGATTTTACTCATGCTGAAGTTTCTGCCTCCAAGAGTGCAAGGGCCTCCTTCTCCAGGAGGTCGGCCCAGATTTCCCCCACATCGCTTCTCCTCCTAACACCTTCAGCTGCACTGCCAAGTGCTTAGTAGGCACTCAAGAAATGAAATAGCTTCTGGATTAATTAATAAAAAATCAAACACGCATAAATTTGAAAAGCATTGATGACTGAGATTTTTTTAAACATTGGCTCAAACTGAGATACCATCTCCCAGGGAACTCTTCCCCTCTGCTCCATGACAGAAGAGGTCTCATTCACAAGCAAGAGCCTGCAGGGAGAGGTCCTGGTATTAAAAGAAAAAAAAAAAAATTCTATGCAAGTTGCTTTAAAATTTAAAAAAGAAGAAATGTCAGAAGGGAACCCCTCCACTTCTGTAAGGCTCCGCTCTCCATTTGGCTGGGTCCCGAGGGCCTGGAAGGGATAGAGTTTTGGGCACTGCATCAAACCTTGGGCCCTCCTGCAAGGCCTCAGCGGGGCCACCAGGAAGTTGACTAAAATTGGAGACTGTGACCTACCTAGTGTATGTTTTCATGCTGCCGATGATTCATCACTGACAGGCTGTCAGATGAGCCTGGCAAGATGTTTACATCCTTTTTAAAAAGGGAAACAAACGTTTTCCTGCAAAACCATCCGCAAACTCTCCTCTTCCTCGCGGGAACTTCTGGCCTGAGCTCTAATCTGATTCTCCCTGGGTTATTGTGTCATCTTGGACAAACTGCTGTTTTTCCTCCTAATAGCTGAGGTTCCCAACTCGTGGATGGGTAGAATAAGAAAATTTAAGGCAGCGGTTTGCAAAGGGCAGTGAGTTAAATTCTACTAAGTACTACTCTGTGGTAGACTGAGGGGAGGGAATAATGCTTTATTATTTATATACAGTGGCTCATTTAGTCCTCCCAGCTAAAGGAGATCATCGGTCTTGTTATTAGCCCCCTTTTACAGAAGCGGAAATTAAGGTGTGAAGGCATTAAACTACCTTCAGTGTCAAAGCTAGAAAGAGGTCCCCGTGCCTTTGGTTTAGACTCCGTGTGCTTGACTAAACTACCAACATTCTAGCTTTGTTCCTAAGCTAGTTGCTGAAAATTCCTCCCAAATCACAGTCCACAGAGATTCTCTTGCCTTCCTGGTCACCCAGAGGCAGAAAGGAATTAGAGGGTGGGGGGTGAAGGTGAAGGTGAAGCCCTTGGAGTGTTGTGTTCAAAGCCTGACTCCCTCCCTTACTAACCGGTTGACTTTTGCCAAATCTCCATTTCCTCATCTGTAAAATGGGCTTGAAAATCAATCTCATGAGCTCTTTGTGAGGAAAAAAGAAGGTGTTGTGCTTGGTCGGGTGCCTGAGACGCTGTCAATGTATCCACGAGTGAGAGCTATTATTATTTTAACAACAAATGCCTTTAATGACAATGTTACTGTCACTTTGCATTTTCAAAAAACAAGGTCCCTCCTCCCTCAGAAAAGAAAAAACCGACACCAGTTGGTCTCCTCATGCTTTAACCAAACAGCCAAGGAGGGGCCCGGACTGTGGAAAGACACCAGCTCCTTTCCGTAGACAGGTCACCGAACCCCCAGGAGGTCACATGGGTTCCCCAATGTCTTTGAAGGTGATAAATACAGACCCTTGCAATCTTGTCTCTCCTGTAGCCTAAGCACTTAGAAGTGTGTGTGTGTGTGTGTGTGTGTGTGTGTGTGTGTGGAGAGAGAGAGAAAACATCAACAGTTCTGTGCAGTATACTTACCTGCCTCTGAGCAGGATCCCTCCTGGTGGGGATGGATCGGCTCCCTCCCTCTCTTCCTCCTTAAAGCCGCGGGCACAGGTTTTCACGCAGATGTCTCTTCACGCAGCTATCTTGTCTCTGGGGGGAATTGAGGAGAGAGAAAGGGAGAGACACTGACTCCACTTGTTCCCATATCAGAAGATCAGGAAAGGACTGGCACAAAGAGATTCCTCAAAGTGCTCATCGAGCAAGCAATACACAGGCGTCCTGCCCTCCTCCACCCCATGCCTGGGGTGCTGCCACTCGCGCAGGGACAGTCACTGGAGGAAAGCCGAGAAGACTGGCAAGGGGTGAGGTTGCATCCGGGGGCCTGGGCACCTCATAGCAACAGCTACCCCGGGCCTGGCACGCTTCTAAGTGCTCTCCGAGCATGAGCCCAGTTAATCCCGCCAGCGCCCTGTGAGATAGGTGTCGCTTTTAATCTCTGTTTCAGTGGTGTGGAAATTGAGGCACAGAGAGACTGAGTAAGGTAGCCTGAGGCCACATGGGGAGTAAATGGCAGATCTGGGTCAGATTTGAGCCCAGGGAGCCTGGTTCCAGGGTCGGCGTGCCTAACTCTACTACCAACCTGCTTATCAAAGGACCACATTTCAGAAAGAGATGTGCACCTTTCTCAGGGTGAAACCAAGTGTCCCCAGTGTCCTTCGAAGTCTTCAAGAGTCTCCGTGTGCTACCTTCCCTCACGCTTCTTGGAGCCCTGGGTTAGAGATGTTAAGAGCCTTCTCTACAATCCTCCTCCCTTGGGCAGATGAGGAAACTGAAGATGGGGAGGGACTTCCCCAAAAGTCGTTGGTGAAGTGGGCATCAAAACCCTGGTTTCTTGGCAGAGCGGGGCTGCATGTCCAGGACTTGGGGCAAAGAACTCCTTCCCTTACTGGAGACTCTTCAAAGGTCCTGGGTCAGAGGAACCTCAGTCCTTCAATCACAAACCCAGAGACAGCGTCAGAGTTGATCAGGGAGGGGTGGGCTTTCTCTGAGTTTCCCCCACGCAGGCTCCATCTTGAGGGCTGCCTTTGTCCTACTCCAGGGAGGGGGCTCTGTGCAGTGAGGAGGAAGCTGGGGTGGGGGTGGGCCAACAACACACACCAAGCTGACAGGTCAAGGAGTCTTGTTTTCTACCCTGAAGCCTTCTGGTCAGAACCAGCAGAACCCACTTTACATCAGTTACCGGCCTGGGGAGGAGGAGGAGGCCAGGTTAATGAGATATTCCTGGTTCTTCCAGGAGGTAGAGTCTATCACCAACCAACTGAAATAAATATAAGGCATTTGTGACATAATAACTGGAGTAACAAAAATCCTTTAACCAGATGAGGCGTGGCATGGGTGAAAGAGCTGTGTGTGCCGGGTGGTCCGAGGCCGAGGCCGAGGCCGGAATTAGGGCACCCTAAAGAGCGGCTCCACCTAGGGCTCCTGCTTGGCAGGCCTCGTGATGGCCTAACTCACTAGACCACTTGACGGAGGCCCTTGGTCGGTGGGGCTTCGCAAGAGTTGACATGCACGAATCAGAAGCTGGGGACTCCCAGGCCGGGGTGGGGGTGGGGGCCCAAATGCATTTGCCCAAATGGTTTTCCTGGAAAAAAACAAAACACTTTCAGGTGGTGGAAGTCGACCTGAGGAGTCCAGGGCCAAAGATTGCATCTGGGCTTATCTGCTTTCCCCAGGAATATTATTCATTATATTCTTATGATGTATTCCAAATCTGTAATGTGAAGAAAATCAGTCTTGGGGTTAGTACTGATGGCCCTCCTTCTGACCCCACCTGCATCTTTCGGGCGTGCCTTAAAGGTTTTGGGAATGGAAAATATAAAAAGTCCTTTGCGATGCGTTGTCTCCAGGCCCCCGACCGCACCCTCCCCCCTTTCCCGTTCATCTTGCACTTTCTGCCGAAATTTGGAGCCGCACGCGGCGGCCGGCAGCCATCTTGCGGTGGAGACAGGTCGGTCCCAGGCCTACCACGCGTTCGCCTCCAGGGCCCGGCGGTCCCGGCTCGGCGCCTTTCGGGCGTAGGGGCTGGCACGGCCCTGTCCCGCGCCCCTCAACGGCCCCGCAACATTCACCCGCGGCCGTCGTGCGGAGACGCTGTTCGCAAGGCGTGGGCAGCGCTGCGGCGCGCGGGAGGGGGGCCGCCTCTGGGGTCTCGGGCCCTCTGCGGCTAGCCGTTTGTCCCGCCGTCCCCTGGTGTCTCCTTGGAGCAGGGGACGCAGGCTATCGCCCGAGAGAATGCTTCACCCTCCCACCCTAGCTCAGCTCCTGGCCGGAGACGAGAGGGGAAGCCTTGCCTCCCTTGCGAGCCCTTTTCCCTAAGCGCGGCCGCCCGGGCGTCTGGCCTGGGTCGGCCCGGCTGGCGCTGTCTGGTGGCGGCGCGGGCCCTGGGCTGACCTCGCCCGCTTCCCCGCCGCGCTGCTGGGTTACCGCTTTCGGTTTGCGCTCACACGCCGGGGGTCGGATTTCCCCGGGCCTCGGGATTATTATATCTGCAATTTATTCGAACCTTAAGGTTCCAAGAAAATCTATAATGCACGTTCGTTATCTACAATTTACTGGTCAGTCTGATCGAGTGCGCAAGTCCTTGGGTTCTTCGTGGTGGAAAATGAAAAAACTGCCTCGTGGTGGGTCACATCAGGTCCCTGCCCCTTGCTTACGGTCATTCTGAAAGAATTTTCTTCCCCGGGGAAGCCCACTCTGTTTGCAACACAGATTTCTCCTAATTCTGTGGACTGGAGAGAAATGATCTTGGTCGGTTTTTCCAAACGATTAAAAAAAAAGAGGGGGGGGGGTCAGGCGGAGAGTGCTCACCCCACGAGCGCCCAACGTTAGGAACACGAAGCACCCTCGAAGCTGATGGGGAGCAGGGAGGGGATGTCGGATCCAGGTTGTCCCTCTGAACCGGGAGGGAAACTCTGCCACGTTCTTAGCGCAGAGGACCCTGTACTTGGCCCCCCAAGGCCCGGGCGCCGCGCCCAGCCGAGGCCGCCGGTCATGGGCAAAAACTGGGGGTTCTTAGGGATTCTGGAGCCACTCTAAGAGCGAGATCGAGTTTGTCCCACGACCTTGGCGCCAGGAAGCTGTGGAAAGAGACAGACCCCAATTTTCTCCCCTTGGAGTTGAAACAAAACCTGAAAGCCCGAGGTTACCCGCACGGCCAGAGGTGGCGCCTCGGCGGCGGGGGCGGCCAGAGCTGCGTGCCCGCGTGGTTCCCAGGCCCGGGTTCTGTTTCTTTCCTGGATGTTGAGTAAGTTACTTAGCGGGTTAGCTAATAGCCTGCTCATAAGCAGCATTTACGCGAACGCCGAACCTGGCCTCACGCTGCGCCCCCGCGTCCGCCAGACCGAAAGTTGCCCGGCTGGGCTTCGGGAGGAGGGACGAAGGGAAATTCTTGGTAATTAGAGGGGAGGCTTTCCCGGGACGCCCCTCGGTGAAGTGGCCTTGGCTTCGGATGACGAACAAAAGGCTAAGGTGCCTGCGCGCCGCGCGCCCTTGGGGCCCGGCACCGCCCGCATTCACGCCCCTCCCCGCGCCGCGGCGGCCGCGGGCTTTGTGCGCTCGGGCCGCGCGCAGCGCTGCACCTGCCCGGCTTTAAGTACCTTGGCGAGGCGGCGCGGGCGGCTGTTCTAATCGCCATCTCCAAAGTACCTGCTCATGAATAAACACCAGCCCCATTTATCAGGTACTTAGCGCTCATTGTGAAGGGGAAATTGGCCCTTTTCTGAAAGTGTCTATCCTCAGCCCATCTGCACGGTCGTGGCTGCAGAATTTCCCCCCACCCTTTAGTCACACACACACGCAACACGAGGCTCCTCCAGGCTAAGATAAACTCGCTTTTCTTTCGGTAAATGCGTGATTGAGCCGCCACAATAGACGGAGAGGAAGAGGCCGCTGGGTCAATTGCCCACGTCTCTCCCATTGATAGGAAAAGTCAGCACGGGGAATGCACGGTCTTCGCAAAGCCTTGTCCTGTGTTCCGGCTACAGCGCCTGAGGACACATGTGCACAGAACCCCGCGGGTCCCCAGACATTGGGCAAAATATTGGAAACGGTGACCCAACGTATCTACAGTGTCCATCAACTTTGGCTGGATGGGGCCCAGCAGACTCTCTTTCCCAGCCCTTCCCTATTCTCGGCTTCCCTCTTTCCAGTAGGGCTCCACACCTGGGTCTGAACGTTAAGGAGTGGGAATGCAGGACTCCAGGACCGCAGATGTAAGAATCCGGGCAACTCCATTTGCAAAACCCCTGGCCAATACGAGGAAAAATGGCTCTCCCGGCCGGTCCGAAAGGTAGCTTCCGGCCCACGCAGCTAAGGATTCTCTGCGCGGAGGAGGAGAAGCTGTGGCCGCCCCACAGAGGGTATAAAAGCTGGGTAAACAGGCATAAATTCGTAGAGACCGTCAAAGTCGTGCAAGTGAAGTTTATAAACATGTTTGCGTCCAGAGGGTTCGCTTGTTAGAGGGCTAACTCATCCATTCCTTCCAACACATGTGCACGGGCTCGCGTTCCCAGGGCTCTGTTCCCTGGGTGGAATTCGCCTGGAAACACAATCGATTTTCTGGACCTGCCTATGGCCACAGGCAGCTCTGAAAATGAAAGTGTTTGCTAAGTGTGGAGATTTCGCCAATCGAACGTTTTAAGATGGCTTTGTCTTCATTCCGCTCTCCTGGTTTCATTCTGTGTTTTACAAATAGAAGCCCGGCTCCACCGCCCAGCCCTCGCATGGCTCCCGGCGGTGGTCATGGGGGCTCAGGAATCCGGAATGTTTAGAAAACCTCTGCATATGGGGGTTTCCTAGCTTGTTCCCTTCACGCTAAAGGCAGGCAGCCTCTGAAAATCCAGCCTCCAGTCTCTTGCCAACGACTATGTAGGACCCCTGGGGTCCTGCCGTCCTGCCGGCTAGTGTGCCTGGCTCGGTCCGCAGGAGCCTGCAAAGGGAGACTGGGTTCTCCTCGAGCGGCGGGCAGGCGTGCGGGGTCTGAGCACGAGACCCGGAGACTGTTGGGGGGCGGCCGCAGGAACTCCAGGTTGCGGTTCCCCTGGAGAAACGCAGGTGGCCCCGAGGCCCCAGCTCTTCCCGGTCTCCACCACCGTGCCGGCGGCAGGCCCGCTGAGACCCTTCCCGAGCACTGGCAGCACCGTCATGCCGAAGGAAACAAGCTCGACCCCGCTGGAATTCGCCCAAATACAGCCGCTCATTTTTGGGATATTCTAGAAAAAAAACAAGATCCCGTTTCTCTTTATGAATAAAGGGAGGTAATTGATGGAGTGGGCCATTTGCATGAGGGTAGACAGGGGAACTGTGAGGGTGACTTAGGGACATATACATCATACTAAAAACGACTCGAAATTCTGAATCTCCGGCCTTTCTGGCTACACATCGGACTCGGGCGGCTCCTGTGTTGGGAGAACTCGGGCATTTCTGCGTCTCAGCTCGTGGGCCGCCTCCAGCACAAGGCAGGCTCGTTTTGCGGCCACGGAATCCGCCGGGCGCCTTCCTCGCCCAGAGAATGGGGGCGCCAGGCCGCGGGCCGTGGGGCTTCTCCGGGATGGCCGGCTGGAAGGGTTCCCTTCAGCCCCATAGGGTATCC
This sequence comes from Phoca vitulina, assembly GCF_004348235.1. Lineage (NCBI taxonomy): Eukaryota > Metazoa > Chordata > Mammalia > Carnivora > Phocidae > Phoca > Phoca vitulina. Next base: position 6,200,013 of record NW_022589768.1, on the reverse strand, counting down.
AGCAAACCTCTTCTCCGGTGCTTCCTCCCCACCTCAGGGTCTAGAGGCTGAGCGTCGCCTCCCGCGGCTTTATTTTATTTGGAGAAAATTCTGGAATTCGAATTCGTTGTTCTTGTCTGCTTGCGTTGAATGCCTCTATGGTGTGGGTGTGTGCGCTTCCTCAGGAATCTATGGATTTCAGGGCGGGCTGGCTGCGTGGAGGGGCTTTGGGGACCGGGAAGAGAGGGTGCCTGGGTGTCCTCCCCAAACACTGGGACTGGCCCCTGAGGCGCGGCTGGAGCCTGGTGGGAGCAATTAGGGCTTCAGTCTTCTTCAGTGGGAGCTTCGGTCTCGACCACACCCTTGGTTCAGTCCCTGTAGTCCCTCGGGGCTCCAACCTGACCTCCCCCAAAACGAGGGAGGAGTGGAAAGGAGCCGGAGCGGGTCCTGGCAGCTCGGGCAGGCTTTGGAAAACGCTGGGGACCAGGGCAAGGCCTTCCAGGCTAGACTTGGGCTTCGGTGCTGGGCGTGAGCCGGGCCCTCTCCACCCAACGTGGCTTGTCCTCAAACAGCCCATCCTCTCCAAATCTCCCCCACCCCCATTTCATCTTGGTTCTTCCGACCTGCGGGAGTTTTGCGGTCCCTGGTCCCTGTGACGAATACGCAAGGCCGCCTTGCCTGAAGCTGGGAAGCCCGAGGCGGCTTGTGGGGTTCCGCCTAGCTAAACCCCCAAAACGGAGCTCTGACCAAGCCGAGCAAGTCCCGGACTGGGGAAGCAGCTGTGCTTAGGGCCTAGAAAGGAGAGCGGAGGGCGCATGAAGTTCGCTATTTGACCTCACAATTAGGCTCCAGCCGACTCAAGTTCTCCCACCCCACCTCGGGAGTACCTGCGGCCCGGATATTTACATTCGCAGATACCTTGGTACCCTTGGAGTGGGTGGGGCCGGATCTGCTGTCTCTGTACCTTCTCGCCTTCTGAAACCCCTCTGTTGGTTGAAACAACCCAGCCTATGGGACGGGCCTCCATTAAAGCCCCCTGCTTTGCCTCCCCGGTACCCATGCCGGGTCAGCACTTAGCAGCATCTGGGTGCCCAAGCCTGGAAGATCTGGATGGTACTCCTTTTCTCCAGCTGCAGCAGGGAGTCATCCCCCTAGTGTCAGCAACTAGCCTCCCTCCAGGAAGGAGGGGACAGCAGCAGCCTTCGCTGACTTTGAGGACCCCCAAGGGAGGTCTTCTGGGGGCTCAGGCTTCCCGCCTTCTCTGCGTGGGGTGGGTGAGGAGGTTCCTGCCCTTTCTGGGGCTTCTCCTTGGCTCTTCTTGGCTGCCCAGGGCCCTGCCTCACCCACAGCATAAATGGAAAGGCCGAGGCCCATTGGCTCAGGTTGGCCAGCTGCCCATGGGGGACCCAGGGTGTGCCTGCCCTCACCCCGGCCCCCTCCACACACCCCCGCCTGCTGCTTCTCTGCAGGGTGATGGAAAGAGGGGGTATTCCTAGAGAACAGGGAGGGGAAGGGGGCAGTGAGGTTGGACCTTGTGGTTCCGATGCTCTCTTCTGAGTTCACTCTCGCAGTCTCTATTCCAGTCCAGCCCGTGGTTCCCTGACTCCTCTTACAGTGGAGCAGAGTACAGGGGTAGGGGATGTATGGCGTGGACGGGTCAGGTCTGAGGGTCACGTACGTTCCTCCGGGCACTCCTGTTCCAGATCCACCGGCAGAGGGAGCCCCAGGCTGGGGAGGAGCGCACATTTGGATGGTTCTCCTGGGTTCCAGGCGCCACACTGTGGGGCTCTGTGGTTCAGATCCGTACCTGAGTCCCCTGTGTCCCAAACTGGCTAAAATCACACGGACAGAGCCACAGATGGGCGAGGCTCAGGGTGGGCGGGGTGGCAGGGCCACCTGCTGGGGTACCTGGACAGAGGCAGGCCACCGGACCCCTAGGCCTGCCCTCTAGTTTGCAATAACACTGAACAAAATCGTTGTTATGTGGGACACGGAGTATGTGTGCGCACACACCTAAGTGTGTAGGGGCAGGGAGGGGCGGGAGGAGTAGCCAGACACTTGGCCCCTCCTAGTTTCTGAGCTGGAAGGGGTTTTCTACACCATTTAGTCCAAGCACCTCATTTTTTGTTGTTGTTGTTGTTTGTTTTTTAAGTAGGCTCAGGATGTGATCTCAGGACCCTGAGATCAAGACCTGAGCTGAGCTCAAGAGTCAGGCACTTAACCAACTGAGCTACCCAGGTGCCCCCAAGCACCTCGTTTTTGTTTTTGTTTTTAAGATTTTATCCATTTATCCGAGAGAGAGAGAGAGAGAGAGAGAGAGAGAGAGAAGGAGCAGGGGGAGGGGCAAAGGGAGAGGGAGCAGACACCCCGCTGAGCAGGGAGCCCGGCGTGGGGCTCGATCTCAGGACCCTGGGATCACAACCCGAGCCACCCAGGCGCCCCCAGAGCACCTCGTTTTAATAGCAGGAAACTGAGGCCCAGCTAAGGGAGAGGCTTATGTAGGTAGGGTCTTGGGTGGAGACAGGGATGACCCAGGTGGTGCTGGGAAGGGCCTGTCCCCTGGCTACTTTCTGAGCCTCGGTTTCCTTTGTTGTACAACATTGAAATTATTCTAGGTCCCTGGTTCTGGGAGCACATCTGAAGGGATATGTGCATGTGTGTGTGTTTTCATGCCGAGGAAGCAGCATGTGGCCACCTAAGAAGGGATGTGTCTCTGTGCATGGGCACCTGTGAAAGTGTGGGGAGGCCTGTGCGTGTTCCCCCAAAGAGGGGTACTTGGGCCTACACCTTGTGTGGAGATGTATTTGTGCGAGTGGAGGAGGGAAGGCATATTTGCGGCTGTGAATGGCGTGTGTCCGTGTGAATATCTGCACCATCAGAAGGGCTGAGTGTGAGTGTATATACACACCCATGCATGTGCACATGCCCACCGCCACTCCCCTCTCCCGCCAACCCCCCTGCCCTAGAACCTGTTGCTAGGCCCTGAGCCTGCCCCGCCGGAAAGAGGAGGGAAGGGGTGAGAAGGCCCAGGGACACAGGCTCCAGGGTGTGGCCCGGCCCCAAAGCCCAACAGGCTCTAAGGGGCTGCAATTAGGCAGCACTTCTCCTGGGCTGGGGACAGGAGCAGGAGGAGAAGGATTATGGCAAATTCATTTCTATTTTCCAGCCCACTAAGCCTGCAGCGCCTTTCCTGGCGTTAGCATGAGAATGGGCCAGGGCTCTGTGAACCCCTCCCGACCTGCTGACCCCTCCCCCCCCCCACGTGAATAGTGGGACTCACAGCTTCCTCGGCCTCTCCAACCAGCTCTGCAAAGCCACGACTCCTAATCAGGGTAATTTAATATATTTTAAGCCCCCGGCGGCTTTATTTTCCCTCCTTTTCGAGTTTGTTTTAGGCATTCACAGCTCTCACCCCGTCATTAGACAGCCTTATTTGACGGATGGAAGGAGCTGCTATGAGACCACAGCCCTTTGTGTCCCCTACATAAGCTGGGCTTCCCTGTAATTAGAATGGTATTCCCAGCCATTGAGGCCTTTCATGAGGCAGAACAAAAACTCCCCGAGATGAATATCCCCCAACTCTCAGCCCCCTGGCCGGGAAGGGGCTGTGAGTTAAAGGGACTCCTTGGGGAAGGCGGTCTGGGAGCAAGAACAGCCAAGATCCTGCCAGGGTGAGGAATTTAGGGGCCATAGGGAATGGGCACCAGACAAAGGCTCTGGCGAGGTTGCCCGCAAACACCAGTTACCTATACGCGCTCCCCCAGTCAGCCTCAGGACCTGCCTGGGCTCTGCCTCTGTGGTCAGAGCCCCCAAGTCTGTCCATGGGGTCAGGGGATACGGAACCAGGCGGAGGCGGGGCGTGCAAGTAAAACACTCGCACACCCAGAGTCGTGCAGACCCTGATTCGGGTATCGCTTCACATCGAGTCACACAAACACAGTCACTCACATATAGGTTTGGGATTCCATTGTAGACACGTATATACACACACCAACTGGCCTGCATGTGTGTTCAGCCACAAGATCACAAGAACCCGGGGCGGGAAATGTTTGTAAATAGACAGCATACCACACACACTGTCACCTAGACATAGAAACAGACTGGTTTGTCTTTGTGTAAACACACATATACACACACGCGCGTGTGTGCGCAGGGCCCTCAAACTGGGGTTTGCTTATGAATACACATACACTCCCGCACACCCGTATATATACATACCTCCCTAGGATCATCCGGATCCCATTTCTTCGGTGCCCATAGGACATGTACCAGCTCGTGCACACTATGGTGGTGCCATCCCCCCCCCTTCCCCCACCAGGTTATAAGCTTGCTTCTGGTCACATTCTAGGATCCATGCTTAGCCTGTGTTCAAACACAGAAATTGACAAACACACACATGCATGGACACACGTACATCTAACCCACACTGACACATGAAAACTCAGGAAAATACTATGGAACCGAAATACCATTACGGCATTTGGGCATTTCTAGGCCAGCCTCTCCTAGACCAGATATACAGGAGGATGGGAAGGGTAAGCCCCAAGCAACTGCACACTGTGCTGGGAATCCCAGATAGTCTGGAGTCCCCTGTGCAGCACAAGTGGGTCTCCCCATGCCCTTGGGGAGGAGACATTTCCTTTTTTCCAGATTTCCCCTTTGGACTGGGCTCCAAAGACAGAAGGCGGATATCTGGCTCTCTGGGACAATCTCTAGTTTTCCCCAGGTCTCAGGAAAGGCTCAGAGGGCAATGCTAGGTCTGGGAAGCTGCAGAAGGAAGAACCCAACCTACCAATTGACCCACAGGAGAAGCAGTCCTATGGAGAAATAATGAGTGCTTCCTTTCCGGGAGGATTCAAATAGGGGCAGGATGATCACCAGTCAGGGACGTTATGGGGAAATTTATTTCATTCAGTCCCTCCTCTGTGTCAGATTATGTGCTCAGAGCGTGGAGTACAGGGATGAGTAACCTATAAGCCTGTCTTCAAAGGAACTTAGAGTCTTAAAAGGGGTGACCAGACACATATAATTCACAGGCCTGGGCAGGGGATGGGGAGGGGGCTGGGGCAGAGTGGAGACTAGTGGGCCTCTAGTTTCCACATTGGAATATTGGTATCAAGGACTTAAGTGGCCCATTTAACTTGTGGCACCCTGTGTTGGATAAATGATGGATTAGCTGGTCTCCAAGCTCTGTCTCCACTCTATGATTCTTAGCCTCCTGGGCTGAGTCAGTGGCTTTCTCACTGTGGCCTTCTTTCCAAGGTGGGTGGTTGCACCTTCACTCACTCTGCACAGCACTATGGCATGCACTAAAGCCGTGCCTAAGCCCATGGCAAGGGTGGGGTTGGGGTCTTCTTCACGTCCCCAGGAACAAAGGAGAGACTCATAAAGGGTGGGATGAATCCACTTTGAGGTGGGGAGGGCTATCAAAGAGCAGCGGTAGGTCAAATTCCTTCATGATGCCTGGCTTCTTAGGAGTGTAGAACAGGCCACCGAATCTTACTAAGATTCACTCTCAACTCTTCTGGAAGGAAGTACAGTTTTGAAGGGATGGGGTGGGGATCTCAAGCTGCTGGTGATTTGCATGCATTAAATTTTTTTTTTTTTAAACCTCACCGCTCCTTTGAAATGTGGGGAAACCATCTTACCCTTGTAATTGCTGGTGCCACAAGCAAACAGATACCCAGGAAATGACCAGCAAAACTCCAACGTCTCTCTCTAGATAAAACATTCATCTGTTTCTCTTTCTAGGAGAAATTCCCCAGGGAAATTAGAGAACAAGGAATGCTTTGAAGCCACTTCCAATGTCTTTAAATTTCTTTTCTTTCTTTTTTTTTTTTTTTACCACAGTGGTGTAAAATAGTGGTTGGGGCTCTGGGCTCTGGAGACAGATTCATAACCACTTACCCGCAATGCCTGATCGTGGGCACATCTCTTGGGGCCTGAGTGTCTTTAACTGTAAAGTGGGGGTAATAACAGTACCAGCCTGATGGCGTCGTTGTGAGGGTTAAATGAGCTAATACCTGTAGAAGAGCCCAACAAAGCCTTGCATGCGGGAAGTGCTCAGTGTTAGCCATGGTGATTAATATTAAGGTGTTCAGTGAATATTTGTTGGGTAAATGAGTCACTTTATCATTTTACTTGCGTTTATGATAAAATTACCAGAAAATAAGATCTTCCTGGAAGCCCCTCGCGTGTACCTTTGGCGGAAGTTGGGGATGGGGTCGGGCGGGCGGAGGATGGTAGGAGTGTTCCCTATAGTTAAAAAAAAAAAAACCAGCTTTCCAGCTTTCCCCGCTAGTGCTGGCTCAGGTCATTACCGCGTGAGCCAGCAGGGGGAGCCCGAGTCGCCGCAGCGTGCAGGGCTCTAGCAAAGGGAAGCGGGCGGGAGTTACTCTTGACAGAGCACCTACTGTGTACAATGTACCTGCCAAGGGCTGGGCGGCGTCGCATGGGCAGGACGGCCGGGAAGTTGGGGGCATGGATGGCGCAGTGAGGTGCCCTGGAGTGCAGACGTGGAGGCCCGCCTTTTGAGCGCGAAGGTCTCTTCGCTACGGCGTGGCCCAGGTTTGGGTCCTGGTGGGGACGGTGTTAGGGAAGCCCAGTTGGTGGAGGGCCGTGGATTCTGCTTCTCCGCTGAGGCCCCAGCGCTCAGCTCGGAGTAGGCACCCTGTACTTCTCGCCTAGAGTCGTGGAGAGACTTTGCATGTAGCTTAAAGGCGTGGGCATAATGGGTCCCCTTCAAAGCAGTTTGGGAGTGAGAACGGTACCCCTCCTCCAGTCCTTCCAGCCACCTCTGCGCAGACCCGGGAAGAGGTAAAGCCCGGATCCCCCTTAGCATGAGGTGCGGGCGCCACGTCGGAACTGGCCTTGACCATGATATTCCTGATTCTGCTTCTGGCCGCACCACGTTTTCTCCAGCACCGCCAGGTGGTATCGGGTCCACAGCCGAGAGAAGAGCTAATTCGAGAGCCCTGGTATGTATATATGTATGCGCGTAGTAGTTGTTTTCATAGATAATTTAAAATATCAGAGCTGCCAACAGTCCATCAGTGCAACTAATTAAAAACCAGTTTGAGTCTCAGCTTGAAAATGCAGGAATCAGAAAGACATTGAGGAGTGAACCACCGTAGCTGTTCTCCTTGCCCCAGGACAGGAGAGATCCCCCACCACAGTGAGGGTGTGACTGGGTGGCGGGATCTGCACAGGGAGGGACCCACGTGGGACATGTCCTCTCTGCTTCCTGCACTCCTGAGAGCCCAAGGATCATGGGAGCCAGCAACTCCAGCTCAGGTGTGAGCAGCCTCGCCCGCAGAGCGGGCTCCCCACCAGTGGCTTTTGGGCTGAAGCCAGGCTCCTGCCCTTCCAAACGCTCCAAGAGAGGCTGGCTTGGAGTCGTGGAGTGCCACATTTCCAATGGCATGACACTGGCCGGGTCATTTAAACCTCTGAACCATTTGGAGCCAAAACGGTTGGCTCTGGGCGATGTGAGCTGCTTCAGGGAGACTGTAAGTCCCACAGGGGACATCTATAGAATCAGGTGCTGGATGCATTGCTGGATTTTTTTTTTTTTAATCCCATTTAATCCTCACACTCACCTGCAGAGTTTCATCCTCCTCATTTTACAGGTGAAAGAGTTGAGTTCTTGATATATGGGGAGAAGAACACTCCTGTTCCTGGAGCACGTGTTGCTCCCTAGGCTCCTTTAGAGATTCCTGAACTGGTGTGCTGGGACCAGGGGAGGGAAGAGAGGCATGTAAGGTAACTCTGGCTGAGGGCTAAGGTCCCCTTCACCTGAAGTCCTGGTCTGAGGAACTGAAGGGGGACGCTGGGCAAGGCAGGTCACCTCCAGGGTCTCACTTTTCCCATCTGTAAAATGTATGTGAACATGTCTGCCCAATCCTCAGTGGAGGCCCCAGGGGTCTAGAGAGATACCAGAACATGAACTGGTTGGGAATGGGGAAAGTTTCCCTTAATCCTGGGAAGTCTCCTCAGGCACCCCCCATTCCAGGAAGGCACCAACATCTTAATATCAGAACAACACTTAGTGGGACTATGATAAGAGGCTTACTTTTGTCTCAGTGACTCTTGATAGTCCCCTGGGAGGAACTACTTTCCCCCATTTCATAGGTGGAGAAACTGAGGCTGAGAGCAATAAAGTGAAAAGTAACTTGCCCAAGGTCACTTGGTGAATGAGGAAAAAGAGAAGGAGCTGGGGTGTCAGAGGTCAGGGTCTGGCTCCTGTTCACACTAAGAAACCTAGTCCAAACCACTCCCCCACTTCTGTATCTGCCTATTATCCTTGCATGTGGGGTTTTTCTGAGGTTGGGGCACATAAGCCCCAGTCCTGTTGGAGCCTGGCCACCTGCCCCATTTCAGAGAGAAGTCAGGCGAAAGGATAGAGCCCCCTCCCAGTGTGGGAAAGCTCTCAGAGGACTCCTAGGCCTCCACCCTGGAGGGAAGGGTACAAGAGAGGGCCAGGCAGGTGGCAAGATGACCTGGTGGACCTGGTAGGGACCTGGCAGAGACCTGGGTCACTTCAGGGTTTAGCAGTGTGCCGGCCACTGCGGATGTCCTGATGGGCTCCTGTTTGGTTAGCTGGTATCCCTAAGGCCAGAGTCCGACTGGGAAGCTGAGAGAAATCTCGTTTTTTGGGGACCTGAAATCCAGAGGTCATTTCAGAGAGAGAAATCCTTCGGGGCACCTGGGTGGCTCAGTCGTTAAGCGTCTGCCTTCAGCTCAGGTCATGGTCCCAGGGTCCTGGAATCGAGCCCTGCATCGGGCTCCCTGCTCAGCGGGAAGCCTACTTCTTCCTCTCCCATTCCCCCAGCTTGTGTTCCCTCTCGCTGTCTCTCTCTGTCAAATAAATAAATAAAATCTTTAAAAAAAAAAAAAAGAAAAAGAAATCCCGAGGCCCCACTGGTCTTCCCTGACCCAGCAAAACTGAGCCTTCAGAAGCCTGATTTGGCACAGCAAGATCCCTTCGGTCTGCTGATCCCAAGTGCTGCTCTTCAACTCCAGGAGAAGGAATCCTGCTGAGCTCCAAATAAGAAAATCAAACCAGTTTGAACACATCAAGCAAAACTAGATTTGGGTAGGGTGGCAGGGGCGCGGGCAGAGGCAGAAACAGCAGGGTGCAGGACCACTCCATCCCGGAGAAACTCTGCTGTCACAGAAAATCTGCACCGGGTCTGGAACGATTCAGACTGATTGTCCAACTCTCGGAGAAGCAACTTAGTTCTCCAGAGCTCTGTTTGCAGAGACACGACGCACAGGGTGCTGGCCACCAGGGGCTGCACGGGAAACGCTGGGACAATAGGTTTCCAACAGTCCCTTACTCCAGCCCGCTGCAAACTCGGCTTCATTTTTGATCACCCGAGTCGGGGAAATAAACTCCGGAGTCCATGACAGAAACTATCTTAAGAGGTCCTTAAGGGGCCTTTCTCTCGGGCAACCTCTTCCTTTGGTGTTCCCAAAGTCCGTGGGTGGCTAGCTCGTCTGCGCTCACGGCGGCCTTGTGTGGCGGCGCAGCTGCATTACAGTTATCTGCATTTTAGAAGGTTGCAAACGGAGGTTTCCAAAGGAAGGGGACCAGGGCCCCTCCCCCTAGCCGCCGGCTTCTGCGGGGGGCGCGCAGGGCACCGGGCTGAACGCCAAGGCTCCACCATTGAGGTAGGGCTGGAGCTGTCCACGCAGTGGTGCTGAAACTCGGGCCCCCTCTGTTGGGGTCACGGACAAAGTGTACTCGCTCAGCCACACCCAGGGCCAGCCTTCCCGCCTCTGAAACAGGCTCCTGGGGGCATCAAGGTGGACGATTCTTCATAGAAGAAAAGTAGTCTACACCATGCTCATTCCTCCTCCCAACCTCAATATCCACCTAACTGGTCTCACCATTTCCAGTCTCACCCCCTTAATCCATTCCCCACTCAGCACCAGAGTGGTTTTTTCAAGAGGCAAATCTCATCATATTTAAAGTCTTCCTGTGGTTTCCCATATAATTCAGAGTAGAACTTGAAGTATTTGACACAGCCAGGAGAGCTCTCCCACTCAATGACATAGCCCCTACCTACTTCTCCCACCTTAAACACCTATCAGGATGGCAGTGATTGGTGAGTGAACTGGCTTATTTCTTATGCATTTTGAAATCAGAACTGCTATGATTTGCTGAGGGACTGGAGGTGGGATGTGAGAGGAAAAATGGAGTCAAGGATGACCTTGGGGTTTTGATTTGAGCTCCTGGAAGGACAGAGTTTGTTTTTCAGGAACTGGGAAGGTAAAAGGAAAAATAGAGTTTTGGAGGTGGGGATATCAGCTTGGCCCTGGACATGTTAAATTTGAGAGGCCTATTAGATAGTTGGGGGAGGGGTTGGGGGAAAGTCCCATAGGCAACTGGATATATAAGCCTGACATTCAGGGGAGAGGTCCAGGCTGGAGGTTTTAACCTGGGAGTTGTCACCTTATAGATCTTATTTAAAACCATGAGGCAAGATGACATCACTATGGATTCAGTGTAGAAGGAAGAAAAATGTCCTAAGGCCTGAATACTGGGATACCCTGATTTTGAGGGGAGGAAGATGAGAAGAATCAGTAAGAGAAGATCAAGAGGGAGAGTCTTTAAGTAGGAGGAGAACAAAGAAAGTAGTGAACTTGAGGCCAGAGGGAAAAAGTCTTAAGAAGGAAGGAGAGATCAAAAATGTCCAACATGCCTACAGGTCAGCTAAAATGAGGATTGAGAATTGAATGCTTGGATATAGCCTCGAAGAGGTCCTTTTTAAGAAATGGAGGTGCAGGGGGTGATTAAAGGAAAGACCAAGAGACAGTAAGAGGAAATAGTAGCTGGTGTTGACAAACTCAGGCAGGCTAAGAAGGGAGATGGACTGGGAGCTGTCAGGGAGGTCAAAGAGAAGGAACCCCTAGAGGTAGCGAGGCTCTGGGCTAAACATTTTCAGCCAGGTAAGTGCCCTGTTGGCAGACTACACCCTCAGTCTTCCACATGCTTCTAAAGTCCAGTTCTAAGGTTCAGTCTTTGCCTTAATAAGATGTTCAGGGTACACATGTTTAAGGGAGCTTTTAAGAAGGTCCTCTTTGTTTTTTTTGTTTTTTTTTTTTAAGATTTTATTTATTTGACAGAGAGAGACACAGCGAGAGAGGGAACACAAGCGGGGCAGTGGGAGAGGGAGAAGCAGACTTCCCGCTGAGCAGGGAGCCCGATGCGGGGCTTGATCCCAGGCCCATGGGATCATGACCTGAGCCGAAGGCAGACGCTTAACGACTGAGCCACCCAGGCGCCCAAGGAGGTCCTCTTCTTCATTTGAACTCAAGATCCCTGCTGGGGAAATGGTTTGACATTCATTCTTCTGGGATCAGAGCTTCACAGCCCCTTGCCCTTGAGGGGACCAGATTGGGACTGGTGCTAGGAGTGTCAAGGCACTCTTGCCTCCTGCCAACCAGCGAGTCTGAGTCCAAGGCTTTGGACCCCATACCCTTTGGGAAGCCATACTCCTGAACTCAAGGCCCTCCAGGGTCACCTTCCTTGCCCAACCTGCCCTTGGGAAAGCACTGGACACCTGTTTTTACTTTATTTTTCAAATTGGGAGAGACATAACACCCCCAAATGTAGCCTGGCTCTGCTTGGCTGGTCATTTATGCAGATGGTCGTGGCTTTCCTCTCAGGGACCTGGGCTGTGAGAGTGACCACGTCCCTGACAGCCAGTGGGGACTCTAAGAACAGGGTGATCCTCAAGCAGCCCTGATGAGCAAGCAGCTTCGAGAAGCAGAGGCAGGCTGTCTAGCTCTGTGTCATTGTGCCTTTAGAACAATGGCCAAGAATTCACTGTCTAGTGGGGGAGGATGATGCCCCCAGTCTAAAGCACCAAGGGCAGAGACAGAGGCGAACCTTGTGCTCCCAGGTGCCTGGGGCCACAGTAGGGGAGTGGATTGAGGACAGAAGATTGATTCATGTGGTCTTAGATGCTTCCTTGCCTCCTCGGTCTCTATTGAGGTGCTCTGCGCCCCCTCCCGACGTCATGGGAGAACTGCAGAGCCAGGCCAAGCGCAGCTCCCAGGCCCCATGGGTGTGTGTGTTATCCTGGGGCCACCAAGGGAGCTGCTGAGACTGAGGCCTCTGAGCACATCCTTGCCCATCCCGTGTCTGGTGAACCACACCTCCTAGCATGATGTCCCCAGGACTGTTCCCTGCTCCATAAAACATCTATATATACAGGCTACCGCCTTCTAATGCAAGTGTAGTATGAACACTAATGGAGGACCAGGGGTCCCTACTTTGCCACTGTGTGACCTTGGGTAAGTTACTGCCTGCCTCCAGGTCTCAGTTTCTTCATTTGTCAAATGGGGGTAGAAGAACAATTGGAATCCATCATCCTTTCCCATGGCAAAGACTGAAAGGTAGCTCAAGCTTGCCTCCTGCTGGCACATGTAAGGCTGACACATCCCCAGCTCAGGCCTTTCTTTAGCCCTGGACCGCAGAATACTCCGTCTGCTCCCAGCCCAAGTCTGAATGCGCACCCTTTCCTGTCTACCCTGATCACCCCTTCCTCTCTGTCTCTAAGAAGACCCTAGAGAAGAGGTGATGTTCTAATTAGATGGAGAAGAGAAAATATGGCATTCCAAGCATGGGCAAAGGCATGGAGCCATGGAAGCATAACTCATTTAGAGAATGGCCCGTGGCCTGATGTGGCTAGAATGAAGGATTAGTGGGAAAGCAATGGAGCCAGATCCTGCAGGGCCTTTTGACCCATGCTCATAAATTTGGAGCTCATGCTGCAGGCAGTGGGGAGCCATTGAAGGATTTAGACTTGGCCAGAAGTTGCAGTTTGGAAATATTACTCTGGGGTGGTATAAAGAAGGACTTGAAGGTTTGTGGCAAAGCCCGCAGATCATGTTCCTTTCCCTATGGCTGCCTCCAATGAACACTGCATTTCCAACCTCTCTTGGAGCTAGGTATGGACATGTGATGAAGTTCTGGCCAACTGAACGTAAGCAGAAGTATCTTGTGCACCTTTGAGGGAGTGTCCCTGGGATGTGTGTGTTGTGGAGGTGGGGGAGTGCCTGTTAATCTTTCTTACCTCCTCTGGCTTAGTGTGCCTTGGTGGCTGGCACCTGGATCTCCTTTTTTTTTTTTAAGATTTTATTTATTTATTTGACCGGGGTGGGGGGTCACAAGCAGGGGGAGTAGCAGGCAAAGGGAGAGAGAGAAGTAGGCTCCCCAAGGAGCAGGGAGCCCGATGCGGGGCTCAATCCCTGGACCCTGGGATCATGACCTGAGCTGAAGGCAGTCGCTTAATCAGCTGAGCCACCCAGGTGCCCCTGGATCTCCTGATCTGATCTGGTTAGGCTGATGTAAGCGTGTTCAGTGGGCAAGGCCAGGGCAAGATGGAGGCTACCATATTGGGTCAACAGCTATACTCTGCCGCTCCAGTGTATTCTCCCACACGTGCCTGAGCCTTTTGCCCACCTATTCTAAAACTGGTGGCAATTGGTCCTCCTCCACTGCTTCTTTCTCCCCATGTTCCTGGCTGTTAGCTGTATCCTGGAGGAGGTCTTTCTCAGGGCCATCCACTTTGTGAAAATAATAGCAGCTCATATTCACTGAACACTTACTATGGGCAGGCACTGTGCTCAGGGCTTTGCATGGATGATCACGTTGATTATCTCTTAACCTTCATGCCATCTCACCTCTGAAACCACACCAGGGTCAAGACAACAGGAAGGTTGTGGCGGAGTCGGGAGCCTTTAGTGAACAGAACTGATGAGGCTCTCAGGCCCCTGCCCCACCCCTGACCCAGTTTGATCACCTTCCCTGTTCTAGATGAGGAACCAGACTCAGAGAGGTGAAGTAAGTGGCTCAAGGTCACACAGCTGGGAAGTAGCAGATAGGAAACTCCAGGTCTTTACTGGGCTCAAGAGAAACAGGTGACCCTGTGAACTTCATTCATTTCCAGTGGAGGGGTTATGAGGGTGGCTCTGGATTACCACAGTGCCTGTGTTTGTTTGTTTATTTTATTTTAAAGATTTTATTTATTTATTTGAGAGAGAGAGAGAGCACAAGCAGGGGTGGGGGGGGGACGGCAGAGGGAGAGGAAGAAGCCGACTCCCTGCTGAGCGCAGAGCCCTACGCGGGGCTCTATCCCAGGACCCTGAGATCAAGACCTGAGCAAAAGTCAGACACTTAACGGACTGAGCCATCGAGGTGCCCCCACAGCGCCTGTGTTTAAATCCCAGCTCTCCCACTTACTGGCTTAGTTGTTTGTGCCTCAGTTTCCTCCTCTGAAAAAAGTGGGTAGTAATGGTCATAAGATTCCTGTGAAGATTAAAAGAGTTAATGCACATAAATTGCTTGATTGTATGCATGATCAATGCATATGTTGATATGCTAGGACTATTATTACTACTGCTGCTGCTGTTATTGTTGGTGTTACCCTGGGTCCGGGCCCCTCCCCTGGCCCTGCGTGGGAGAATCAGGAGGTAAAGAAGAAAGGCCCGCCAGAGGCCAAAGGACAGAGGAGGGGCGGCGTGACTGCTTGGGCTGGCGGGCAATTTACGAGAGGAGCTCATTTGGTGACTCCGACGCCGAGTTAATTAAAGATGGCTGCTAGGGGTCATTGCCATGGCGACAATTAGGCTGGGAAGGAGCCTCATTAAGGTGCGGTTTTAACAAGGCCTGTTGTTTTTAACCTGGCCTCTCGTGAAAGAGGAATTCTTCAGCTCGCTTCCTTTCCTGCCTCTCTGTTTTTCGGGTCGGTTTCTAGAGACTCTCTGAGGAAGGATGAGACACAGGAGAGTTCCTGTGTTCAGCCCCTCCGAAGAATCAACAGGGTAATAGGCTTCTCCCTGGTGCCACCTTCGAATCTGACAGGAGGCCCTGGTGGCCTAGGTGCAGAGAGGGAGGGAAGGGTGGTGGCGATGAAGTCAGAGCAGGAGGTGAGGAAGGAGGATTTTATTAAAAATGGAACTAGAGGCCTTTCCTGGAACTTAGAAATGTGGCTTCCGCCCCCCAGGCTGTTGACCGGTGGCCCAGAAACACGAAGCCTGTTTGTGTAGGTAGGTACGAAGGAAGGAAGGAAGGAAGGAAGGAGGGAAGGAGGGAATGAGGGAGGGAGGGAGGAAGGAAGGAAGGAGGCTTGGGCCTCTCAATTCTGAGCACTTAAAAAGTGTATTTACTTTTCTTATTTCCATACTAATATAGGCTTGTTGAGAAAAATTAGAAATTTCAGAAAAGCACAAAAAGAAAATACCCGTTGTGGTCCCACCCCCAGACTCACAGACTGTTCACAAATTTTGGAGAGAGAAGAACTGAGCAGAGGCTCCAGGCAGCTGAATTGAGAGAAGGGAAATATGTTTTCATTTATACCCTTTTTTACTGTTTGAGGTGTTTTTTGTTTTCTTTTTTCTGTTTGAGTTTTTAACAGAAGAATGTCAAATGAAACCAAGTTAAAGTAGTACATAATGCAACTTCTTCCTTCCTTTCTTCCTCCCTTCCTTCTTTGTAATCTCAACACCCAAGGTGGGGCTTGAACTCACAACCCCAAGATCAAGAGTTGCACACTCTACTGACTGAGCCAGCCAGGCGCCCCGACGTTTTTCTATGCATTGAGATGCAGTGTACATTTTTTGCTACCAAAATAGGGCTCATGTTGTACCTACAATTTTAAATCTGAATTTATTACTTCAAGATAACAAGGTATCTGAATGATTTCCCGGGATGTTACATTTCTTCCCGACTTTTTTTTTTTTTTTTAAGCATGTTGTAAAAAATATTCCATCTGTGCAAAGGGTAGACAAAATGGTAAATCTCCTACCTGGGGCCCCCACCTTGGTTCCCCACCTCAGAGGCGACCACTAATACCAGTTTCTTTTGTATCTATTTAGAGATATTCTACCTGTGTACAAGCATATACATTTTCCCCCAGGATCCATTTTGTGCAACAAAGTGCACTATGCACCCTGTTTTGTACCTCACTTTACAGTATATCTTGGAGATTGTTCCATATCAGCATGTACAGAGCTGTCTCGTTCTCCCTCTCTCTTTTTTTTTAAGATTTTATTTTTGGGGCGCCTGGGTGGCTCAGTTGGTTGGGCGACTGCCTTCGGCTTGGGTCGTGATCCTGGAGCCCCAGGATCGAGTCCCGCATTGGGCTCCCTGCTCGGCGGGGAGTCTGCTTCTCCCTCTGACCCTCCCCCCTCTCATGCTCTCTGTCTCTCATTCTCTCTCTTGCAAATAAATAAAACCTTTAAAAAAAAAAAAAGATTTTATTTTTAAGTAATCTCTCTACCCAATGTGGGGCTCAAACCCACAACCCAAAGATAAAGAGTCACATGTTGTACCAACTGAGCCAGCCAGGTGCCATCTGTTATTTTATTTTTTTTTAATAGCTGCATTCTATACAATTCTGGACTCTAATGCATTTGACCAGTACCCCTTTGGTGGGCACTCCGCTTATTGCCATGGATAAGCTATATCGTGGTTGGAATTCTAAAGGAGGCTTGTTAATTCAAAGAGTGTTACCCCATCATTTTTAGTATTTTTTTAGTATTCCAGAATATGAATGCCTGTGACATAATTAACAATTCTTTATGGTTGAACATTTAAATTGTTACCATTTTCCACAGAGTATTACCCCCCATAATCTTTGAGGAGCCCACAGTCGGCTTGGGGGGACAGACAAGCGAACAAGCCCCCTAATAACGGGGCTTCCGCCTGTGGAAGTCAGGGAGGATCCGGGCTGGAAGTGGGAGGAGGGAGGGTGGCAGGACTTTAGGCAAAGGCCTTGAGGTATGAAACCCTTGGAGGGTGGGCTCCTGGACCTGGGAGTCCTTGGGTATAAACAGAGGTGGTTCTGGCCCGTAAGGGGCTCATAGGAGTGGTCTTGCCTATGCTTTCTTCCCCAGAATTTGGCATAGTGGTCAGCATTCGGTGGATGTTTATGGATACATGAATAAGTGGGGGATAAGGGGAGAGGAGCCCAAGAAGGGGGCATGAGCATGGCTTTGATGGTCACGCCTGACAGTTTGAACTTTGTCTGGTCAGGGATGGTGTCCCCTGGAAGGCCCTCAAATGGAAGCAGGCACAGTTAGATCTGCTCCCATGGAAGGGTTCCTCTGGGAGCCCAGGAAGAATCAGGATGGCCCCATAGGCTGCAAACCAGGTGTGGGACACTGTCATACTGGTCCCCCATATTCAGTGTCCCCATCCTCTTCACTGATTCTCCCTGCAGGAGGATTATATATCCCAACCCTTTGTTGCATGCCTGGTGAACACAGGCATGGCCATGAGACTTGTTTTGGCCAGTGAAATGTGAACGGCAGAGATAGGCGACATTTTTTAAGGGACAGTTAGTTTAAGTTTGGCCATGTTCTTGGTGGTTGTAGAAGTCAATATGGAGCTCCCTTCGGCCTGCATACCTGAGTCATTATGATGAGCAGAGGCCTCTCACCAGCCTGCAGTGGGCATGTAAACATGAATGAGAAATAAATGATGTTGCTTTAAGCCACTAAGATTTGGGGGCTGTTTGTTATTGTAGCGTAGTAATGCTATGCAGACTGATGCACAGGAGGACTGGACCAGATGATTCCCAAGTTCCTTCCAGATGTGTGTAACAGGCCATGATTCCGCCAAGCTGGCTTTCATGTGGCTTGTATTGAGTCCACCCTTGGTTTACCCAGGGATACTCAATCTCAAGTTCTTATGGAGACCTAGACTCGTGGCTTTTCTGCTAGACCCACTTTGAGCCCCAAGAACATTTCTCAGACGTGGAGAAAAGCCTATGGCCTAAGTCTTTGGCAGCTGCTGTCCCTTCTAAGACATGGCTCTTGGTGGCCTTTAGAAGGTCAGAAACATCAACAGCCATGTTGGTAACAATAGTAAGATGAGAGTATATCCTTGCTCACTGGGATTCCCTCTTTCTGAAGGGGAAACCAAACCTGCAGTGCCATTTTAACCCAAACCCTTTATGCCACCCACAGAGAGCTGGAGGTCCAGAGGAAGGATGTCCTTGAACATCATGGCATCAAGGCTCAGGGAGGGCACCAAGGACCCAGGTCTTCCATCTTCATCTTCCACATTGGCTTTATCCTTGGGAACATTCCCCTTTCATGATCACAGGGTGATCGATGTACACAGTGGTTATTGCACTGTGGTATATACTCAATATATATATTAAAGCTGTACAAAAAACTTTTCTGTTAATATGTAAAGCGGGATTAGATTCTAGGCTCAAATTTGCACCTACGTCTCTATTCAGTGGAACATTTGAAAGTCTTGTGGGATTCAGGCCAAAGCTTTGTTATTGCAAATATCAGGAATTCTAGCCCCCACTCCAGCTCACCAAATATCTGCAGTGCCCCCATCATCATGACAACCAGGAAGTCCCACAGAGATACAAGTGCTTGTAGGGATACTGCTGACCCTTTGGAAAACCTCTGGTCTGGTCCAATCAGGAGTCCTTTATTTGGTGTGGGCTGGGGTGGCTGCCTGAACAAAACTGGGATTCTTTTAGCAAGAAGGAGGAGGGCCAAAGATAGTAGAGGTGACCCAGTGTTCACGCTAGGCCTCCAGCTCAGCTCTTTCTCATAGGATTCATGGTCTACTGCTGGGGTCCCTTCCTGGGATTGAAAAATCTTAGAAGATACACAGAGGGGCTCCCAGGAGAAAGTTCCATTAGGGGTGTGTGTGCGCATGTGTGTGGTTTCTGACTGGCACAGAAAATACTCATGTTTCTCAGCCGGAAAGAGAGGAGGCCAGGACAGGGTGGGCTGGTCTTGTGCCCACTGAGAGAGAATAAGCCCCCTTTCCCTGACTTCTTCCAAAACACTGACACTCAGATTTGTCCAGCTTCTCCTGTCGTACAAAACCCCTTTCCTGCTACTATCTCACTGCACGCTTGCCTTCTATTGGGTTACTCATCTTTTAAAAAGTTAATTTGTTGAAACTCTTTATATAGTATAAAGGTAACTCTTTATCTATAGATACTATTCCTCCTTTTATTTATGTTGTTGATGTTTTCTGCCAATTGTCACTTTTCATTTAACTTCAAATAAGGCTTTTTTTTTTTTGGCCTCATGGAAGTTTTTAATTGTTATGTGATCAAATCTGAAAATCCATTACTTTGTGTACATTAGGATTGTAAAGTTGGATGAGCTGGTGGTTTTTATGTGCTGATGTGAAGGAGGCCTGCTAGGACATGGGAGCTATGCGATGGGAAGGCCAGCTCACAGGCCTGCAACACAGGTGGTTCCTTGAGCCTTCCTGGGTCGGGCAAATATCTAGAGGCCTGTACCAAGACCTCCCCTCCACTCCTCTCCCCAGAAGGTACACCCATGTGCAGGGCCTGGGATTTGGAGTTTCCTATGAATCCTACCAACAATCCTTATAGAGCATGAATGGCTGACAGTTCTGCCTGAGGAGGCTGAGGGACCCCATGGAGGTCATACATATAGGGCATTGGTATGGCCCAATGAAAGCCACCAAGGGCTGGGAGAAAGAGGAGGTAGGGTGAGTCTCAGTTCTGCAGCTAACTGGCTGTGTGGCTTTGGGGCAGTCTCTGCCCCTCTCTGGGCTCAGCTTCCTCCTCTGCCCAAGGAGGGGCTTGACCATCATGGTCTCAAGGTTCTCTTTCATGACAGATATCCCACCATATTTCTCCATATATCCCTTCTGCAAAAGAGCTCCCACTGCTGGGAGCTGCCTCATCCTGCCCCTGCTCAAATTCCTCACCTGGGGCAGGAGGGGACCTCAGTGTGAGGATGTCTGGAGTATGTGTAGCTCCAGAAACTTGGTCCAGATCTGGGTGTGATTTCTGAGTCTCCCTCCCGGAAGTGTAGAATGGAGGCCAGTCCCATGGGGCTCCCGGGGGCGTCCCTTTTCCAATATCAAACCTATTGATGTGCACTCACATTGAACATAATTTACTCTGTGAGTTGTGCGGCGACTGGCTGGTTAGCATGAGTTCTATTCCATAGACAACCCACCCCCAGCCTCCCTGCCTCTAGTCTGTCTCTCCAACTCATCCTACACAACACAGCCAAAGTGACCTTAGTTTCTCTCTCTCTCTTTTTTTTTTTTTTTTTTTAAAGATTTTATTTATTTGACAGAGAGAACACAAGCAGAGGGAGACAGGGAGAAGCAGGCTCCCCGCTCAGCAAGGAGCCCGATGTGGGACTCGATCCCAGGACCCCGGGATCATGACCCGGGCAGAAGGCAGCCGCTTAACCGACTGAGCCACCCAGGCGTCCCTCTCTCTCTTTTTTTTAATTATAAAGACTTTACAATTTAATAATTTTTTGTTTATTTTTCAGAACCGTGATTCATTCCATGGCTCAAAATTCAATATGAACAAAATGCACACAGTGTAAGTCTCCCTCCTCCCTGTGCCCTCACCCCTAATGTCCATCATTGTGGTATATCTTGCAGATATAGTCTATGAATAATCATGAGTATATATATACATATTCTTTATTGGGGGGGTCTCCTCCATTTTTTTCAACACAATGACAGCAGAGTACTTTTCTTTCTTTTTTTTTTATTAAATTTTTAAGATTTTATTTATTTATTTGACAGAGAGAGACACAGCGAGAGGGAACACAAGCAGGGGGAGCGGGAGAGGGAGAAGCAGGCTCCCCGCTGAGCAGGGAGCCCAATGTGGGGCTCGATCCCAGGACCCCGGGATCATGATCTGAGCCAAAGGCAGATGCTTAACGACTGAGCCACCCAGGCGCCCCAGCAGAGTACTTTTCTAAGTGTATTTCTAACCAGACCTTTGGGGGACTCCCTTTTGTCCCAAATGGGAAAGACCAAGCTCTTTAGGCTGGGACTAAAGACCCTCCGTGGCCAGTCCCCCTTCTGACCACTCCCCAACATCCTGGCTCACTTCCAGGCCTGTGCATACCTCTGTCTCTGGTCAAAGCATCCCCTGATCCTGCGATTCCTCCAGGGCTCAGCTTCCCTGGCTCTTCATGCTGTGCTGGCCCTGTCCTGCTCATGGAAGCATACAGTGCAACCACTGGCCAGTCACTGTCTGCTTCCCTGTGAATCTCCCCCGCCAGGCCGTGCCGTATTTGGGGACAAGAGGTCGTATCTTACTCATCTGGAATCCCCAGGGCCGGGCACAGTGCCCGGCATAGAGAGGGCGCTCCGCAATCTTTGCCCCTTGGACTTGGAAGGGGCCCGTGGGCTCTTTGCCACAGCGGCACCTCGTGGTAGACCTCGGAAGTGCAGCGAGGAGAGACCTTGGGGCAAGGAGTGGGGTTTCTGCAGGCTCCAGAGATCCCCTGGGGTCTGAGTAGGAGGCTCTCCCCTGTCCATCTGCTCCAGATCCCATTTTGACAACGGCACCCAACCTGGGCAGAGCCCGGTGGGTGGTGACCCACGTTTCCATCACCAGAACTGCTGTCCCCTGAGACCTACCCACACCATGATCAGAGGCTTGGGGCATTTAGCTGTGTGTGTGTGTGTGTGTGTGTGTGTGTGTGTGTGTGTGTCCGTATGCACGCGCGCACGTGTGTGATGTACTTGTGTGTTTCGGGGTATGGCTAGCATATCCCTTTACAGATACTTAATACCATCCCTTTTCTATAAGACAAAATTATTGGCAGTCATTTCAATAATCATGAAATGAATAGCAGTAAATAAATGGCAGGCAGCCAAAATTTTCTTTTATGAATTTTATCTATAAGCTCACACCATTTCAAAAAGAAATGAAATTACAGATACAATAATCATTATAGTACAAAAAGGGAAAACATGGACACACACTTTTACATTATTTTTTAAAAAGGGTAGGAACATATACCCATATATTGGCGTGCCCCAGTACGGAATAAAATTACATTAGAATTAAATAGGAACAATTTGAAAAGAAGACACTTCCATTTTAAATGTTCAAATTCAGGAAAATATTTCCTGTTTAATCTAAAATTTGTACTTTCCTAACAAAACTGTTATGTCCTCAGAACTTGCTCTCTGGTTCACTGTTTAAAACTTTTTTATTTTATTTTATTCTTTTTTATTTTATTTATTTATTTATTTATTTATTTTTAATGTTTTATTTATTTATTCATGAGAGTCAGAGAGAGAGAGAGAGAGGCAGAGGCAGAGGGAGAAGCAGGCTCCCCGCCTAGCAGGGAGCCTGATGCGGGACTCGATCCCAGGACCCCAGGATCATGACCTGAGCCAAAGGCAGACGCTTAACCATCTGAGCCACCCAGGCACCCCTTATTTATCTATTTTAAAGATTTTATTTTTCGGGCACCTGGGTGGCCCAGTCGGTTAAGCGTCTGCCTTTGGCTCAGGTCATGATCCCGGGATCTAGCCCCTTGTCAGACTCCCTGCTCAGCAGGGTGTCTGCTTCTCCCTCTGCCTCTCCCTCCCCCCCGCTCATGCTCTCTCTCTCAAATAAAGAAATAAAATCTTAAAAAAAAAAGATTTTATTTTTAAGTAATCCCTACCCCCCAATATGGGGCTTGAACTTACAACCCTGCGATCAAGAGTTGCATGCTCTACCGACTAAGCCAGCCAGGCACCCCTGTTTAAAATTTCAAATGCAAATAAAACCAAGTGTTTCGAGTCCTGTTTCTCTAAGTTCACAATCACAGAGCTAGGGCTTGGAGACACAAACGTCACCTGAGGCCACTTGGACGGTTCCAAACATCGGAACCTGCACAGGGGGCCAGTGTGGAGCTAGGAGTTGTTGGAATTCATGCCCATGTAGAGCATGGGGTTAAGGAAAGGAAATGTAATAGAAATGTGCTGACTCGAAGTCTACATATTTATTATTAAGGCCAAAAGTTGAAGACACAAAAAGACCCATATTGTAAGATTCCACTTATATGAGGAAGCTAGAATAGGCAAATTCATAGAAACAAAGTGTAGAAAGAGGTTACCAGGGGCTGGGCAAGGGGGAATGGATGTTATTAAGAGGCACAGAGTTTATGTTTGGGATGATGAAAAAGTTCTAGAAATAGATGGTGGTGATGGTTACACAACACTGTGGATGTGCTTAATGCCGCTGAACTGTATACTTAAAAATGGGGAAATATTCACAGTAAAAAAAAAGAAAAAAATGGTTAATATGGTAAAATTTATGCTATCTCTATTTTACCACAATGAAAACAATATGAAAAAAACCCCAATGGGTTAGAATTAACAAAATAATTTGGGGAGGGGGAAAGAGTATCTTATGGACATGGCTAAAGAATTCCTGGTGCAAAGTGATAATTTAAAACAACAGACTGAAGGTGGGTTTTATTAAATTATTTATCATTACTTATTATGTTTATTATTATTATTTATTAAATTGTCTATGGACAAGGTACTCACTTGCCCCTAGGTTGGATCCCTCGGGACACCGTTGGTGTGTTTATCTTTGTGGGTCTGTGGTATGTTTGTCCTTCTTTTGTGTGTATATTTGTGTGTCTGTCTACAGTGTGCTCTGTAAGGATTAATGAGGTGATCAGGCCCCCATCACAAGCACCCACAGTGAGGATCCAACAGCTATTTCCTCCTGGGTGCTTGTTTGTGGGTGTTCGTCTTTGTGTCTCCGTGGATCTCATGGGGGGGGTGTCTTAGTGTTTGTTTGTTTCTTTCTTTCTTTCTTTTTTAAGATATTCTTTTTTTTTTTTTGAAGATTTTATTTATTTATTTGACAGAGAGAGAGATCACAAGTAGGCAGGCAGCCAGAGGGAGAGGGAGAAGCAGGGTTCCCGCTGAGCAGGGAGCCCGACGCGGGGCTCGATCCCAGGACCCCGAGATCATGACCTGAGCCGAAGGCAGATGCTTAACTGACTGAGCCACCCAGGCGCCCCGGGGTCTTAGTGTTTCTATGTGTGTCTGTAGTGTGTGTGGTAGGCACACGGCGACCTACTCTGTCCCCTGCTCCCTCTCTCTCTTTTCGTCTGAGACGGTCTTCCCAGTGACTCCCCATCTGTCCAAAAGTCCCAGCGAGCTCTGCACTTGTTCATCCCTGGACCCCAGACTGGTCTGACAGTCTGGGCAGCAAACCACCCCAGCAGTGACACAGCCCTCTGGAGGTCACCTCCGTGCAGTGCTTATGTGGGGCTAGGGGCATGAGTCTGTGGATCCAATGGCCTGGAGCCCCGTGGGACTCCCATCCTGACCTGGGCGTCCGGGCCTCACCCCAGGCCTCATCAGTCAGTTCCACCACCTTCAAAGCAGGCACAGCAAGACCAGCCGGAATCTCTCCCTCTGCCCAAACGCAGCCCTGCACAGGCTGCCGTGGAAGCCCCTTTCAGGGCCAACAGGCTGAGCTCTGTGAGAGGTCTGCAGAGCAGTTGGTGAATAGGTAGGGAGGTGCGGAGGCAACGCGCCAAGCGGGGCTGGGAATCCTGTAACTTCAGAGTCAGGAGGGATCAGGCCTGACCCACAGAGGGGGTGACACACTTCCCTGTCCAGCTCCGAGGTTCCCAAGCGGAGGTTGGATGAGGGTGGTGGGAAGCCTGTTTCCTGAACAAAGCTCAGCCCCCCTTGCCGCTGATGCTCTTTTGGGAGCCTTGGCTTTGGCCAACAGGAAAGAAAGGTTCCTTCTCTCTGGGTGGTGGTGGGCCTGGCACAGGGCTGCCTGGGAAACAGAGCCCAGTGTCTGGCTCCAATGGGCATTCAGAAGCTCAGGGCCTGGAAGGTTCTGCCAGCTGCCGGAAAAAGGGGCCATTGTCCCGTCCTCAGCCGAGCCAACAGGGCCTTCCCTCCACGGCTCTTGGGGGCCTGGCCAACTCCGGGCTCCCAGGGTGGGCTGTGATTCAGAGGTGCCCACCGTCATGCGCCACAACTAGGCTCTGCGGGAGGAATCACAGGTGTGCGCTTGAGGAATGGGCTGGGACTTCGGATTCCCATTCAAGTCTGGATGCAGAACCACCCTCTGAGCTACAGGAAGGCCTGCCTTAGGGCTGAGGGGGTGTGTGTGCACCACGCAGCAGGGACACGGGGCCTCCCTGATGCTTTGGGGAAGGGGTCCCAGTTCCCATGTGCGTGGTCTAGCACAGCTCCAAAATTCTCCCAGTGGACTTCCAAGCTAGCAAGAAGCTGCCCCAGTCCTTCCTTCATCCAGAGCTCTGCTCGTCCGTGCACTAATGAGCTTAGCAAAGCCACCTCCTGGCGGGGGAGACTCGGGCGCACCAGCAAGGTGGCTCATGTGGATCCTCTGCCCGCAGCGGGGACAGCTTTGTTGAGAGCGCTCCCTCTGGAGAGTCCGTGAAGCTGACGAAGAATGACACTTCTGTCCTTTCAACCATTAAGAAACAGGTGGCTAAGGGCAACGTGGTAGCCTGCACTGGACCCTGGAAGAAAGGAAGTTAGTGGAAACACTGGCGAAATCCAAATAAATCTAGCATTTATTTTTATTTTTATTTTTTTTATTTATTCATTCGAGATACAGAGATACAGAGAGAGAGAGAATATGAGCAGGGGGAGAAGTAGAGGGAAGGGGAGAAGCAGGCCCCCCCGCTGAGCAGGGAGCCTGATGCGGGGCTCAATCCCAGGACCCTGGGATCATGACCTGAGCTGAAGGCAGACGCTTAACCGTCTGAGCCACCCAGGCGCCCCTAAATCTACCATTTAATTCATAGTACAGTAGTTGCCCCTTATCTGTGGTTTGGCTTCCCACGTCTCAGTGACTGGAGGTCAACGATGGTCCTGAACAGATGATACTCTTTCTGACACATCGTCAGCAGGTCAAGAGTAGCTTAATGTCACGTCACCGTGCCCACGTCACCCACTTCATGTCATGTCCTCATGTGGGCACATTACTATCTCATGTTATCAAAGAAGAAAGCTGAGTACAGCACAATATTTTGAGAGAGAGACAGACCAACATTCACATAACTTTTTAAATTTTTTTATTATTTTTATTTTTTTATAAAGATTTCATTTGTTTATTTGACAGAGAGAGAGAGCACACTCAGGGGGAGCGGCAGGCAGAGGGAGAAGCAGGCTGCCCGCTGAGCAGGGAGCCCGATGCGGGGCTCGATCCCAGGACTCTGGGATCCTGACCTGAGCCGAAGGCAGACTCTTAACCGACTGAGCCACCCCGGCGCCCCCACATAACTTTTATTATAGTGTGTTGCTATAAATGCTCTATTTTTTTCTTAGTTATTGTTGTTAATCTCCTACTCTGCCTAATTTATAAATTAAACTTTATCATAGGAATGTAGTATAGGAAAAAACATAGTATATGTAGGTTCATACTATGCATGGTTTCAAGCATCCACTGGGGGTCCTGGAATGTACCCCCTGCAGATAAGGGGGATGACTGTGTGGTAGGAAGGTTACCTTGTTGGTTTTGGCAAAGGCACCTTGGTTATCTAAGATGTTAAAGTTTGAGGAATCTGAGGAAAGGGTCTGTGGGGACTCTCTACAATCTTCAGCTGTTCTGTAAGTCTAAAGTTGTTCCAAAATTAAAAAAAAAAAATTCCTTTAAAAAGCTGGACACTGGAGAAGGAGCCCTTGTCTGTCCTCGTCACCCCAGCCCACCTCTTTTACTGAGACTTCTGGAAGCCTTTGAGCACCACTTCTGCACACAGCTAATTTAGAACGTTCCAATAGGGCCTACGGAATACGTGAAATGCCATTTATGGAGCATGTCCCGTGTGTCAGGGCCGATGCCCATCGCCTCACGCAATGCACACGCCGCGCAGCAAGCACTCTTTCTATTCAGGCACTATTTAGAGACGAAGAAACCGTGACTCAGTGGGCCCTGAAGCGGAGATCCCACAGCCGGAGCTGCAGAGCCCAGGTCTGCTGACCCCCGAGTCCGGGGACTTGCGGGGTGCTTGCCCTAGCGCTGGGCCCCCGGGGGAGGTTGCTGTCTGAGAACTCAGTTGGCGAAGGATGTGGGTCTCATAGGTATGACTGACCTGTGCGGGGGGAAGGGGGGGGAGCCTCAGAAGAGGAGCTCTTTCCAAGCCTCCTGGGGCTGTACCCTGTTTGCAGACCAGCAGCCCGTCAAGAGGCCCATCGCTCACCGGAGGCCTGAAGGCAACTTTCTCATCGGTCGCCAGTTCCTGTTGCTGTCCTGGCAAGCGAGAAAGCAGCAGTTTAGCTGCCCACCCCCACCCCCACCCCTGACTGGCTCTCTTCCGGGACTTTCCAGGCCCCCTGGGGAGTGGGGGGGCCAGGTTCCCTCAGCTTTCATCAATCCCTAGCCCAGCTGCCAGGCTGTGGGTGGCTGGGGCCCAGTTGGCCCCCCATGGTGGGGCGGTGGGGGCGTGTTGAGAGGATGCTTGGGTGGGCGGCTAGTGAGAACTGGCTTCCTGGGGCCTCCCCGGGTGCTGAGCAGCGTGGCCACTTCCGAAGGCCCCTTTGTTTGCCCCTTTATCCAGAAGAGTGGCTGCAATTGTGTAGGGTACAAAACCACTGCGGGCCCTGACTTCCCACCCCTCTGTGGCCCGGGAGGGAGAGGGTTTCCCAGGCTCCTCGTGAAGGCAGCCTCCTACCCCTCCTAGACAGCCAGAGAGACCCAGGCCTTCTACTTCTGGGCCCAAGAGCTGCTCATCTAGCTCGCATCAGCTCCTCTGCCCCCCAGGGACACGGCCATTCACACAGGCCACTGGCTTACTGCTCATCCACTGCTCATCCCTGGACACGCACGAGTGCTAGACGCTGGGGGAGACGCCACTCACCTGTCACAAAGCATCTGGGGGTTGGTTTGCTGACACGCGGGCAGCCTAGGGAGGACTGAGCCCGGGCCACCTGAAGAGGTAGCTGGAAAGTGGGGTAAGATGGGGAAGTGGGCCACAGGGTTCTTGCTCCTACCATGAAGGAAGAAGGGAAGAGGAGGAAGGAAGGAGATCTTTACCCCAGCCTCCCCCTCCGCCTTAGCCCTTTACGCACTGGTCTGCTAAGCTCTGTCCCCACATCACAGTGTTCAATGCTCCCACTATTTTCCCTCCGGTAGGCGACTAAGCCTGAGAGACGTAAGTGACTTTCTCAAGGTCTCCCAGCTCATAAGTGAAATTCAAGGCCATGGATGTCTGATTCCTTAGACCGAGCTTTTAACCATTCTTCAGGGGAGAGGGCAGGAATGCCACCCAGGGTCGGCTGCTTTGGCCTCCTGTCTGCCCAGACTACCCAGCCCTGGCGGTCCCCTGGGAGTGGCCACCTTTGCTCGGTGGGGGAGGTTCTGGTCCTTCCAGGAAGGGGACAGAAAAGCTCTTTGCCCTGCTTCTCTCTCTCTGTCTCTAATGAATAAATAAATAAAATCTTTAAAAAAAAAAAAAAAAAAGGGCGCCTGGGTGGCTCAGATGGTTAAGAAAAGCTCTTTGCCTTTGTCTCTCTACCTGTCCCTCACCTCCAAAGAGGGACAGAGGGGACCGCCTCCGGTCTCATGCACTACACTCTGGGAGTACTCGGAGGAAAGAATGGCTCACCCATTGGCCGGTGGCTCTCACCCAACCTGTTTTCCGCTGGGT
This sequence comes from Phoca vitulina, assembly GCF_004348235.1. Lineage (NCBI taxonomy): Eukaryota > Metazoa > Chordata > Mammalia > Carnivora > Phocidae > Phoca > Phoca vitulina. The sequence goes on along the minus strand of NW_022589768.1, from coordinate 6,171,600 downwards.
CAGGGGAAGCAGGTCTTGTGGTCCACTCCTGGAACCCAGAAAGTCACCCCCAGCCCCAGGGGCCAGGCTCTGGGTAGCAGCCCTCTAGGGAGAGGCACCCCTGCCCCACCCGCAACAAGCCTCAAGTCCTTCGGGAGCCCCTGGAGCCAATTCACTGCTTTCTCCTCCGCAGAGACTGAAGCAGCCCAGCTGGATCTTCCCTCTCATTCTTCCTCCTCCCTGCTCCTCCCTCCTCTCCCCTCCCCTTCCTCTGCCTTCCCTTCTACTCCCCCATCTTTCTTTCCCTCTTTCTGCTTCTCATCCCTCACTTCCTCTCCTCCCATGTCCAAATCTCTCCAGGGGTCCAGGACTGGAAGTTCGTATGAATGATGCAGTGAGCACGGCCTTCCCCTCATCAACCCACAGGGCCCACAAATCATAAAGCTCATACCAGAAGGAGGCCTTGGACTTCCTCTACGAAGCCCTTCATTTTAGAGATGGCCCAGAGAGGGGAGGCAATGTGCCCATGGCCTAATGTACAAGGTGGCCACTTGTCCACGGGAATAAAAAGAATCGCAGCACCGTTTATTGAGCAGTTACTAGATGTTAGGTGCTGTGCTAGGTACTTTATATGGATTCCATGATAGTAATCCTTTAGAATAGGAGTCACTATTTCCTTTTATTTTGCACCATGGAACTGAAACACTGAGAAGCCCATTGACTTGTTCAAGGTCACACAGCTAGGAAGTGGAAGACTATAGATTCAACCCAACTCAGACCATTCATGAGATCTGTTAGGATCATTTGCTCCAACTCCCTCCTGCTCAGGACTCATTGATCACTGATTCCCCCAGAGGTTGCGTCATGCCCCACAGGGGTCTCCCCGAATTACACCAGCCTGTCTTCTGCCAGCCAGTCCGGGGGCCCCACTGCACACCTCACTCTGCTCAGGATGCCACCATCCGTTCATCTCAGGGACTCTGTCCTGCTCACTCCGGCCCTGCAAATGAGGGCAGAGGAGCATTCTGGGAGAACGGGGGTAAGGGGCCTGCAGCGTCTCCCCCTCCCATCTGCCCGCCCACCCAGGAGCCTTCCCTCTGAGATGTCACATGAATTCATCATAATAAAAGCTCAGGGCAGAGGTGGGAGTGCAACCACAGCTGTAGGAATGGAGCAGGGAAGGAGGCAGGCAGCCAGCCAGAGATGTCCCCAAGCCCTGGCTGCCGCCTGGACCAGAAGGAGGCCTGTCAGATGTGGGAGGACAAGGGGCTACCCCCTGCTGAGGAAAGACACTAAGCCTGGGTCTCTTGCCAGCCCTAAAGAGGGCCTGACCCTGGCTCAGCCAGTTTCGGGCAGAGCAGCAGGTTTGGGGGTGGTGCTTGGTCAGCAACCAGGTCCTTGCCTGTCCCCTGCATTTGCGGGTCACAGCCCACCCGGGGTGTGGGCCATTAAGGGATCAAGGCAGCAGGGAGCCTCTGTTGCTGGCCTGCTAAGCACCCAGACTGAATGGATGTAAACACCAGGGACTGAGAGGAGGAAGGAAACAGATCCATTTCACAGCGGAGGAAGCTGAGGCCCAGGTGGGAGAAGGGATTTTGTGAGTTCATGCAGCAGAATATAGGCTGTCAGGGCTTTTGGCTCTTGGAGGAAAGGATTCGGGGGGGGCCACCAGGAGACACCCTTCTTGTCCCCCCCCGGGTCACCAGCCCAAGAGGGAGGCTGGGGGACACTCCTTCTTGGGACAGGGGCTCAGGTCCAGAGGGAGTGCTCGTGGGGGTTCCCTGCAGCACCAGAGCTAGCCCACATGGCACCTCACCTCCGTTTGCATTAAAAAAGAGGACCCCTGCCCTTAACCCCTTACCACCCCCGGCTGGGCACTCCTGCTAACCTGGCCCCCCTCCCGCCCTGTCTCCTCCCTTGTGACTGTCCTCTCTCCTCAGCACTTGTCTCTCCTACCCTCCCTCCTACCCTCCTGTTCTCGGAGCTCCACTGTCCCCATGCCCCTGCTGCCCCCAGAAGGCCAGGCTCCCAGTGGGGCTCTCACGGGCTTCTTAGGAGCTGCGGCCGCCTCCTCCCTCCTGCCGTACCTGAGCGCACCTGCCTTGCACCTGCTCTTTCTTCTGATGGAGCCCAGTCCCCCCCTTCTCTGCCGGGACCGCTCCTGAGCACGCACCGGGTGTTCGAGGACACTTCTTTAGGAGGCCTCCGTGACCCTGTTGGCTGAGTCAGCTGCCCTCCACGGGCTTCCCCTTGTATGGGCCTCACCTCCCTGCACGGTCACACAGTGTGGCTGTCTCTCCCTCAGTGGACACAAAGCTTCTGGAGGGGAGGAGCCTATGTGTCTCCTCGCAGCTGCATCCCTGCGTCCAGGCCCATAACACAAATTGCTACAATGTAATGAATGAATGAGTCTTTCCTGTGAATGAGGTTCTGTTCAAAAACACTTTACAGGGGCGCCTGGGTGGCGCAGGCGATAAGCGTCTGCCTTCATCTGCCTTAGGCTCAGGTCATGATCCCAAGATCCTGGGATCGAGCCCCACAAGGGCTCCCTGCTCAGCGGGGAGTCTGCTTCTCCCTCTCCCACTCCCCCTGCTCGTGTTCCCTCTCTCGCTGTGTCTCTGTCAAATAAATAAATAAAATCTTTAAAAAAAACAAAACAAAACATACAACTCCTCGATGCATCTTCACGATGACCCTTTGGATTTGATTACTAATAATTAATAATAACTACTACTAATAATGCTATTATTATTAATTAATAATAATTAATAATAAACGCCCATTCCACAGGCAAAGAAACTGAGCCCCAGGGTGGTTAGGTACTTTCCTGCTAAGCGATGTGGCTGAGTCTTCCATTACATGCGCTGCCTGGGGGACAATGTGAGTTGCATGAAGTGGTGAATAAACCGCCAGGATCTGCACGGGTAGGCAGGGGAATCTGTAGCTCTCACCAGAGCATGGTATCAGGTCACTGCTCCCATCAGGGACTGTGTCCCAGCTCCAGGAGACCCAGGACCCTCTGAAATTAATGCTGGGCCCTAGCCTCAGCTTCGTCTGGTAGGAGCTGGGTGGGCCCCGTTCTCTGAGCTTCGGGACGGCATCTGTAACGTGGTCACTGCCATCTGGCCCTAGCTCCCCCGCATACTGGATTCAGGGGCTCGGACAAGATCCTGGAGGTGAACACGCTTCGACAATGATAAAGCTTCACACAAACAGAAAACAGTGTTTAGTCTCAGTAGAAGCCACCTGCCTTTCTGCGGCCGCCTCGTGAAGGGTCTGGAGCTCTCCAGACTGCTGGAGATCGGGGTGCCTGGGCTGTCGGGGGTCACCTGCTCCCTTTCCTAGCTGGGTCCTGATGCCCCCCTGAGTCTCTGTGCGGGGGTGGGTTGGCAGCCTAGCAGGGTGTCTCCCTAGGAGATGTAAGACAATGGGTTTTAGGCCCCTGGGAGCTCTTTGTCCTAGAATGGGGGCCTCGGTTTCCCCACGTGTAAGATAACAACCCGTCCGTTTCAGGGCTTTGTTGTGAAGACGCAGAGGCCAGGGGGATGAAAATCTGGCCTGCACCCAATCCCCAGGCTGGGTGCCTTGCAAGGACCGCACTTGTCCCGAGGATGCACCCTTCCCTAATTTTCGCACAGGCTTTTCTGGACCCACACCCGAAATGGGGTGCAGGCCTCTGAGGGAGAGAGCAGGGCCTAGCACCGGAAGCCCTCCAGGATTCCCTGAGGTCAGAGCACTTTTCCAGGCATGGACCTTGAGCAGGTCTCTGGGGCAGGCAGGACAGGGTCTGTGGCCCCCGTGGCCCCTGAGGCCCCTGAGAAGGTGACTTGTGTATGGAGGTGCCCCCGGTAGGCCCTGGGCTAGGATCCACGATCCGGCGGGTGGTCTGAGCATCACCTGCAGAGGTGACTTCCGGATGCTCTGCCCTCCAACTTCCTCTCTTGGGAAGAAAGAAACAAAAAATAAAGTTCTTTCCATCACATGTGTCATTTCCGGGTCTAAGTAAAGAGTGTCAAGAGAGTGACAAGCTGAAAGCTGCTGATGACTGTGGCTTCGAGGCAGGACCACGGAAAAGAGGCCACATCAGAAATAATGTGGTCCAGCCTGTTTTGGGTGCTTAACCCTGCAATTAATCAGCATTGAAATGGGGGGGGCAAGGAGAAGATGGGGGAGGGTCTGTGCACTCACCCCAGGAAGTGGGGAGCCTGCTGATTAAAGGGGGACACACTGTCTCCTCTCTGGGGGGGAGGGGGCGTGGAGGGGTCTAAGGATGGAGGAGACAGCATCCAGGGCAGAGTCATCATGAATCAGTTTGCTTATTTTGAATTCAAACCCATGTTGTGAAGCTGTGGCGTGGGTCTCCTCCCACCCTCCCTCAGAAATCCCTGGGATTATCATTCAATCCGATTTAGCAGCCTGCCCTCTGGGGGCCGAAATGTTAGAACAGATGAGGCTGATGGACAAACACACACAGACACACACACACACACAGGCATTTAATCAGTCTGGCCGGAGGGACTGTTTATAGAAATGATTTCATTTATTTTACTCCCAATATCAAGCAGGCTTGGCAGGGAATAAACCTTTCCTCTGGGTAGGCTGGTAAACTTTGCAACTTGCTTGCAAGCTTGTTTTAAACACATGGCCTCGTAGGAATAAGGAGAGTTTGGGGCCTGGTTCCAGCTCACGCTTCCCATTTTTGACTCACCGGAGTTAACGTTGAAGGCGCGGGAGCACCACGCACACGACCATCCGCATTTGGCTTCTGGCATTCCTGTAACTGCCCCAGCGTGCTGGTGGAGCGCCTCTGTGGCTGGGGCTGCCTTCTGGGATTGAGGAGCTGTCAGCCAGGGCTCCGGAGGAGACCTGGAGCCCAGATCCGACTCCCGGGGACAGGGCAGCTGTGCCTCCCTCAGAGATGGGCATGTGTCCAGGCTTCTAGGTGGCCAGGATGAGGAAGCCGGCTGGTGACTGTCCTCTGAGGCCATGGGGCAGGGGTGGGGACTTGATCTCTCCGTCTTTCAGCCCCTGAGGATCAGTAATTAATCCACTGAAGAGGCTTGGTTGTTTTGATCTGACTCCTAGCGCTGCCCCCCACCCCCACCCAGTCCCCCTTTGTACGCCCTGGGGGCTCAGAGACCAGACAAGACTAAAACCCACAGAGGGGTCAGAGGGGAGGGCCTGGCAATTAACCCCACATCCTGAGCAGGATGGGGTCAGGGGGGTCACTGGGATGGGGGAGGGGCTGGTTCCCAGCTGCCTCGCCCAGGGGGAGGCCTCCAGGGGCACCCACAGGTGGCATTCCAGCCCCCCCCCCCCCCCTCCAATTTTTCCTGCCCTGCGCCACCTCCCAGCTCCATGGCCCAGGCTTCTGAGAAGCATCTTTCTCCCTTTGCTCCCCCAGCGGGCAGGCCCGTGGGGTTCCCAGGGGCCAGGCCTCTTCCTGGGTGGGACCCTGCCCCCCTCCACCCCCAGCTCAGAGCAGCAGCTGATCCCCCCGCTCCCCGCCCCACCCCTGCTCGACGTTAGGGGGAGAATAACCTGTGATAATTTCTTCTTCTTCTTTCTGGCAACTAATGGACTCCTTAAATAGCAAAAATTGCGGCCTGTAATTAAGATCTTGCTTTTTAAATGATTAATCATTGTAACCCCTTTGAGCAGTTTCCTACTTTCCTCCCTTCTCACATTGAAATGCAGATCGCTGGCAGGGGAGGGAGGTGCTCCCGAGCCACCGAAGAGCAATTCAACCTTCCCAGCTGTCTCTCGTCCTGTCCAGACAGCCTTGCGGGAGAGCGCAGGCCCCGCTCCACCACACTCGCCTGGGGCCTGGCTGGGGGGCACCCGGCCGGTCTGCCTCCGAGCCTGACCCTGGCTGGGGCAGCCTAGCCGCTGGCTCTTGGAACCTCCTAGGAAAGCAGATCACGTTTGGGGAGCACCTCCTACGTGTCCAGTCCATCAGTACTAAGATCTCATTCAATGTTCACAATAGAGGAAATGTGAAGGAGCCCCGTTTCCACAAAGGGACAAAAGGAGGTGCAAATTCACCAAATCGGTGAGTGGGCCTACCAGAATTTCAAACAAGGACAGGCTGATGCCAAAGCTAGGCTTGATTTACTCTTCCCTGGGGTGGACAGGCAGGTACAGGACACCTCACTAAACACACAGGTGCACATACACACACACACACACACAATTCCTCACCAGCATGCGAAGCGCTCTCCGGGTTGATGGCCCATAAGCCATCCTTGCAAACATTTATTTATGGGCCCACAGAAGGGTTTCCCAAGCCTTTCCTGCCTCTGGTACATACGTAGACTGACAACATCATCTGGGGATGATACAATGTGAGAACTGGCAGGGGACTTGGAATCTCCTGTGTGTGTACCGCTCACTTAAGAGGACCCTGGGGCTCAGAGGTTAGGGAACTTGGCCGAGATCACAAACCATATACACAGACAGCACTGAGCAGGATGCCAGGCTGCTAGCAGGTGCTCATGGATTTGTTGAATGAGTCAACGTGGGCAGACTTCTTCCTTAACAGCTTTGCTGCTGCATTTCTCATAACGATTCATGCATGCGTGGTTCGTGGCAGCTGGGGGCAGGGGGAGCTCCTACCTTAGTCACTATCCCAGAGGAAGAGGCAGGAGAGAAAGAGTGAACAGACTCAAGCATGAACGGGTGTGCCATGTGTGGGTGGACAAGATCCCTGCACGGGGGCCTTGGGCTGGGAAGGTTGAAGGGTCCACGTCCTACTGGCCAAGCCGAGACGTGTGCACGGGAATCATCAGTGACCCCTCCTTGTAGCCATGTCCGGTGGGTAGGTGGTGATACCTGACCCACGGAAGACGATTTGGCAAGATATGGTGAAATGACAAGTTGCATAGAAGCTTTCGTCCCACAATCCCCCTTCTGTGAACTTATCTCACGGATACGCTTGCTCTTGTGAGAATGGACTCACGCGCAAGGTTATTCGTTGTAGCGACATTTGTAAAAGCAAAAGGTTGAAACAGAGCAAATGGCGCCTCAAGAGAGGACCGCTTGATGTAATCCTATGAAGCTGAGTAAAATGGGGAGAAGAAAAGAATACAGATTTGTATCGGCTTGTTTATGTGTCAAGAAACTGGAGGGAGACACAATAAATGAAGAATAGTTCTTACCTTTTTAGGGAGTAGCGAGACCGGGGCAGATGTGGGACAAGGACATGAAGGACACTTCTCACTGTAAAACTTTTTATTTTTGTCCTAGGTGAAAGTATTAGCTATTCAAAAAAGATTAAATATGAATGACCTTAAATGCCCTCACCGGCAGGGCACGAGCTTGCTCACAGGCTGACACGCATCAGCCACCCCGTCTGTTGGTCACAGGTCTCTCAGGGACGCACGCCTGCCCCCAGGGGTTCACATGCTCCGAGGATGGGTCCCGCTTCAAGCCTGCCTGCAGGGGTGTCCAGGGGTGAATGCAGTGCAGATCTGCAGCTGCCGGTCCTTCCTGAGGGATACTCCAGCTTCCTTGGCCTCTTATTTCACCGGTTCCACATTGGGACTCACCCCCACAATCTAGCCATCACCGTGGGCCCACCTTTGTCTTGCCTTTTCAGAGTATCGGCGTGGTTCGAGGCCCCTGCTCCAGGCCACATGCATCCGTAGCTAATACGCACACGCAAACGCACACACACAGGCCTGGCCTGGGCCGGTCCGCAAGTCATGGATGTTTCGGCCACTGTCGGGAATGAGAGACTGAGGAGTGCTGAGTGGGGACGTAGGAGGGAGGGAGCTGGAAGATACAAGGGAACTGGGCTCATCCATCCTGGGCAGTCACCTCCCAAGGGCCTGCACCTAAGCGGGGAAGGGGGCCCGTGAGAAGTAGCAAGCACGTGTCAGAAGTCAGACCACACTGGATTCAAATCCCAGCCCTGGGACACACTAGGATGTGTCATTAACACTGGCAGGTCTGTGAGGTCAGGCACTGGGGAGTCAGCTGGGCTTGCTAAAGTCCGACAGCTGGTAAGTGGCAGAGCGAGGATCACAAGGAGCAGGCTGGCCCAGCGACCGTGCTCTGCCCCGCACCTCTCAGGGGGGCCACCTCTCAGCTGTGAGCGGCTTTTTCAGGTGTAGTCTGGGGGCAAGTGCACAACAGGGGTGCTCAGCAAGCAGAAGGGTCATTATCAGGGCTGTTTCTGCTCTTGACCCCTGTAAGAGGTGGCTCACTGGCTTTTGTTCAGGGCAGGACACATGTGGCTAAAGGGTCAGTTGCCTGGTCCTGCTGGGGTCCCAGGGAGCCTGGGGGTCCTCCTCAGGAAATACCTTTGCTGCCTGAAACCCCCTGGGGATGAGGTCTCCTGGGGCAAGGGCAGCTCAGGGGCCACCACCCTCTGGGAAGGGGCAGCCCGGCTCACTGTGCCCCACATCAATGCTCTGTCCCAGGTCCTCACACCCCACCACAGCTGTGCGGCCTCCCCTCAAGGTGGCTCTGAGTAGCACAAGCCCTTTGTCACTCTGAAAGTGCACAACCAGGAATATGAGCCCCAGGCTGTCCTGCCGAGTCGGGTCGGATTGTTTTTGTCTGCAAGGAACTAACAGCCTGATGGGCAAGACAGAGCTTCAACAAATGCAGGCTTATTCAGGTGAGAGGGCTGAACGTGGTGATTCCCGGGTTGGCCCAGGAGCTCAGCGATGTCAGGGAATGGGCTCAGCGTCTCTGGTGGCCCTGGGACTTGAACCCCAGGCTCTCTTCATGCTGTCCCCTCAACAACACGGCATCGTAACCCATCAGGAGGAAGGACCAGTGAACCCTAACCCTAATCACTAGAGGCCAGGGGCACTGGACCACCTTGGTATCCACAAAGGCCTGGGAAGGGGGCCTGACTGATACAGGGGGATTGTGTGGCTCTGGGCCTGCCCCCACCCCCGGGACCTAGGCCTGGCCTGGAGGAGCAGGGAAGGGAAGTGAGCTGCTCCATTCTGTCCCCACCCCAAGGCCACATTCCAGGACACCTCTCAGAGCTGGGTCAGGCCAGCCCAGCCTGTTCCCATCCTCCCTGGGCGTGATGAATGCCAGGGCCGCTTACAGAGTCACAATCACCAAATTAGGTTGCCAAAGGCATCCCGGGCCCAGCCTGGAAACACCTCCCCAGCTGAAAGGAGGCGCGTCTGGACTGAGCAAATGTCTTTATTCAGCTCTAACTGACGTTTCGCAGCCGTCTGTAACTCCGTCTGGAGGGGCACAAAGCAACCCCATCCTCAGCCCAGGCAGCCCCTTTATGTCGCCCCCTTTCATCTGGCAGTCAAAAGTGTACGAGCTGCCTGGGCCGTCCTACCCCGTCCTGAGGCCAGGACAAAGGCGGGTGCTGCACACAGAGGCCGCCTGGTGGGCCTTTACCTCCCGGAGTGCGTTATGCTAATCCAGCGCCAGCCGGGACCCCTCCGGCATATCGATGGGCAGGTGCCAGCCTGGCTGGGGACGGGGAGCGTCCCGGCTCACCCAGAGAAGGGGTAGCCTGGCCAGTCAGGTCTGAGAGTGTGGGTCGGCCTGGACTCAGCTGGCTAAGGCCGAGGGGGAGAGGACCCTGGTGCTCAGCAGAGGTTCTCAGCCTGGGATCCTTGGCCCCCAGGGGGAGGGGCACGTGACCGTCTCCAATCACAGGCAAATCTATGCACAGGTCCTTTTCTCTAGGGAGGGGGCCCATATCTTTCGCCAGATGCTCCTAAAGGCAAGTCTTACTGCTGGGCTCCTCCAACCTCCCATTTCACAGATGGAAAAGCTGAGGCCCAGAGAGCAGGCACCCCTTGGCCAACGTCACAAGTTAAGTTAGTGGTAGCACTTGGGCCTCTACGCCTGCCCAGAGCATCTCTCTGCTGTCAGAGGCCACATACTTGTGAGCTTACAGAGATGGGGCAGGTGACGGTAAGGAGGCATCCCAGGTTCAAGGAGGAGGGGCCAGCAGGACAGGGGAGCGTGGAACAGGCCGCCAGGGCCACTGCTGCTCAGCCGTAGTCCAGCGTTGCCAGGTCCTCGAGAGAGGACTCAAATAATTTTTAAATATGAAATTTGCCACTTTAAAAATACAGATTCATATTTTAAAGCCCCTGGGAGGGTGGGGAGGGGTGGCCAGTGGGCTGCTGGGTTTGAGCCTTTGCTTTTGGCCTCACTGAGATCCCTAACCTCCATTCCCAGGGCTGCAGGCAAGGGAGGCTTGATTGTGGCCACCAGCCCAGATTCTCCCTGTGCGGAGGTTCCCCCTTGCCCAGAAGTCAAGAGCGGGTGGCGACGCCGGACTGGCGTCCGGAAACCCACCGCAGCTGCCCTTGGTGCCCTGGAGCATGTCTGCAGCCCTCTGACTGGGTGGCTTCTACTCTCAGCTGTCAGCCTCAGGCTGAGATGCCCAGCTCCAGTGACGGCCGTCCCCTCGCTGCCCCCGGGCCCCACTGTTTTCCTGGCTGGAGGCAGAAATGACAGGTTAATGGCAGTCTGTACTGGTCCCCACAGGGTGCCCTGACCTTCCCTCTGGGCTTGGCATGATCCCACAGAGCATCCTCCAGAGGGGGTGAGTGGGGAGGGAGACGGAGTATGAGAGAGCCAGAGAGAGAGGAAAGGAAAATAGAGAAGATGGGAAGGCAAGAGGGGGCATCAGGCAGATAGAGAAGGAGGGAAGAAGAGGGGAAATCAAAGGGAGAGGTGGAGGAGAGGCTGTGGATGGGGGTGGAGACAGAAGAAGGGAGATGGAGAGGGAAAGGAGAGCAAGACCCACACAGGTAGAGAGAGCCAGACAGAGACGGAAAGAGGAGGGGCGCTGAACCAACTGAGCCACGCAGGTGCCCCAGGAGAGGAGGCAAGAAAGGGAGGGAAGGAGGGAGGTGACGGGCGCTCACTCCAGGCTCCCTCAGGCTCCGCAGACCCAGTCCCCCGCCTCCCTTAGCAGGGCCATCTGGGCAGTTCTCGGAGGCTCTGCGCGGAGAGCATCATGCCCTCTGTCGGAGCTGATTTGCTCTTCGCTCTGAAGCTCACGGGGAGCCAGTGCTACCTCTGTGCTGGGTCCGAGGCAGACTTCCAGAACTGGCCCGCTGGGGGCCCTGAAAGGCAGGAAGATGATTCTCCCTGAGACCCCACGGAGGCCTTCCAGGTGGGGAGCTTCATTCACCCTTCAAAAGAGTTTATGTTTATTTTGGGAAGGATGAGACCCAAGTTTCCAAATTCTTTTTTTTTTTTTTTTAAGATTTTATTTATTTATTTGACAGACAGAGCACACAAGCAGGGAGAGCGGCAGGGAGAGGGAGAGGGAGAAGCAGGCTCCCCCAACCCAGGACCCCGGGATCATGACCTGAGCCCAAGGCAGACGCTTAACCAACTGAGCCCCCCAGGTGCTCCCCAAATTTCCAAATTCTTAAAAATTTTCTTTTTGAAAGAGTTATTAGCTTTTAAGATGATAAAGGAAAAATGTTTGCTATGATGACACAGGAGGGATCGAGGGAAAAGTTAAGTTTTTCCCAGCAGCCTCCCCGAGGACACTCTGGGGGACAGGTCTGAGTCGTCCAAGCAAAATTCACAAGGGGTTCCGTCCTCTTCCTCTCCCCTTGGCCGAAGGGACTGGCATTCGTGCCAGGTCTGCCTGCTGGACCTCGCAGCAGCATCTCTCAGGAACACACGGGAGGGCCAGGTCCTTGGTGAAGCAGCTTTTTACAGGCACCCAGTGTGTAGGTGCGTGAGCGTGCGCATCATCCACCTTCCAGGGGTGGTTCCTGGTGTGTCCAAGGGTCAGCTAGGTGACCTGTCATTCAATCGGTGGTAGCAGCTGACCAGAGAGGCTAGAAGAGGCCTCGGGCACTGGAGTGCCACTCGTAACTACGTAACTACAGCCTTTGAGACATCTGACCTGGGGGGCTGGGGGTTGGTGTTCAGTGACACAAGTGGGGAAATTTCAGGGACAGGAGAGACAGTGTTAGGACAACAGGGGGGTGGTTTGAGGGGAAAGACGAGCAGATGGGCCGGACTCGTCCCTGGGTTTGTTCAGTGATTGATACCTTCTTCTATCAAGCATTTACAGTGATGTTTCTCTCGCGTGCTTTTAATCATGTGCATAAACGCTCAATGTTTTTAATTAAAAAAACCATAAAAATACATTTGAATAGGTACTCTTTCTCGTATACTACGTATTAGTACATCCATTTACATATAGGTATAGGACTGTTTAGAGTTGTGTATGCCCAACGATGCATACGGGCTTGCGGGGCAATTGTGAAAGGCACACCAGGGGTGACTGCCCATACTGGATGTTTACCCTAAGAATTGACTAACCCCACAAAGATAAGACTCTACCCAACCCCCCCTCTGTGCCAAGCCCTCCATCATGCCCTGGGGAAGACAGAAACGAATGGTCTGTCCTTGTGAAACATTGTGTCCTATTGGTACCATCTAGGCACGTGATGAGTAGGCCCTGTGATGCGTGCTCTGTGGGAGGTATGCCCATGGTGAAATGGCATTCGGGAAGGTTCTATAGAGCAGGGACACTGGAATGAATTCCTAGGTGCCGAGAGCCTAGAACTGAGGCTGGCACGCAGTAGAAGCTTTGTATTTGCTGTTATTAGTCTTTCGTCCTTCCTATCCTGACCAGTTACTGTGTCAGTGGTCTTGGGCTTGCCTCCCTGTGGAGTCTGTGGTTATGGTGTTGGGGGCCTCCCAGCACCTGGCCTGATGGAGGTCAAATGGTAACTGCCCATTGAAGTATATTTGCTCTGGGAAGAATTTCTGGCCATCATCCCATACAGTGATAAACGTGGACCCTGGCCTTTTCTCTGTCTTGGGGGGCGAGAGGTGCTGAGCTGTGGCTGCAGACCCTCCCCCATGTCTCTCTCCCTGCCAATGCCACCCTGCACCCCATCCCCCTGCCGGCTTCCTACAGGGCAGATCCTAACAGCCCTGGATGGAAGAGTCGGGGTGTGTGTGGGGGTCGGGCAACAGCCCCGCGAGCCCAGATGGAGAGGGGGCTCCTTACATTCGGAGGGACACTGACAAGCCAGGTGGGTCCAGCAGGGAGCAGCCAGAGTGGACAGGGCCCCATAATCAGAGGAACTGGGGCCGGAGTGCCATACCCAGGGGAAATGGGAGAGTCTGGGGAGGTGAGGGGAGCCCAGAGGGCAGGGGAATGCAGCTGGTGCAGGCTCCGAACAGGGAATGTTCCCAACATCATGACAGCTCCTAAGCAACACATCCCCTGCCTGACCCTTCAGTGTGCCCACAGCTCCCAGGTGAGAGCGACTGGAGCACACACTACAGTGTGCCAGGGCTAAGGGTCCCATGACCATGCCCTCCCTGGGTCATCTTAGTCTTCTGCATCCTCCACGCCTCCTACAGAACCATGTGGACTGTTGGCTCCTGTTTGCTGCTTAAAGGAAGAACTGAACTCCCGTGGTGGGGGAGAGACAGAAGGGGTAGAGGGATCGGATAGAGCTGGGTTCAAATCTCTGTTCCTCACCTATTAGCTGTGTGGCTTTGGGCAAGTCACTTAGCTCCTCCGAGCCTCAGTTTCTTTGTCTGTGAAATGGGAAGCCCAGGGCCTACCTCCCTGGTTCAATGAGCCGCTGTGTGCAAAGTAGGTGCACAGTGGCTGGCGCCTTCATAGAGGCTCAGTGAACTGGTAAGAACTTTCTCTGAGTTTCCACACATCTCCGTCTGTGCATGCTGCGACTCTCTCCTTCAGGACCGCATCGCTGACACCTCTTGGATCCCATGCGGCTCTCTAACTGCTCAAGACTCAGCCTGGCCCACAAGGGACTATGCACAGGAACAGAGAACTGCCCACCTTCATCCTAATGGAACCTGGAGGCCACCTCTTCTGTCCCCTCTGGGGTCCCTGCCTCCTTCCCCATCCTTCATTTTGATAGACTCAAAAGGACATCCTAGAGCACAACTCAAGCTGGAAGCTTCTAGAATTCATGAAAAAAGCCCTACACTGGTGGCAGAGGTGTCCCCAAGGCCCGGGTGCCTCACACCCCCAGGCCAGCCTGCTCCTTGGAGAAGGGTTGGTACCTCCTATTTTCCCAGCCAGGAGGCCTGCGGGTTCCCACATTACCACATGAATGGGGCACAAGCCCCTGGTCCACTCGAGCAAACAATTTGGCTAGCAAATTGACATAATTATGAGAGACAGAGAGGGAAGAAAGCGGCCCCCACCCCGGAGGCCCCCCAGCGGGTGGCTCCCGCCGAGCTCCTCCCTGGCTTTGTGGGCCCGGCGCTCAGGGCTGATTAGAAACCGTGTGGCCTTTTCAAGAGCCCTAAGTGATTGGCCCCCTTAATCTGATTACAATTTGCAGAGCCCCTCCAGCCGCCTCTGAAGGGCCTTTCTCAAGCACCCCGCTCGATGGTGCACACACACACACACACACACACACACACACACAGCACCCCCTTGGGCCTGCTGGTGAGGGCTCTGCTTCTCTTTGTCCATGCCTCACTTCCTCAGTCAGGGACCTTCAGTGGCCCCAGTGGCTGCCCTTAGGCCCCAGTCCCCTCAAGGTACGCGCTAAACTTCAGACACACGCTGCCCCTAACACACTGGGTCACCTATCTTAAGGTCCCACACAGATACCCTGCCCAGGCGAGGGGCACATGTGGACACCCCATCGCCCATCCTTCGTCAGAGAGGCCACTCCCAGCATCCAGTTCCAGGCTGCGTGACCCCATCAAGGGCGACCCTCTCTCCACAGCAGCTATATTTCTGGGGCTCCTCAGGCTGCAGCTCCCAGGGGATTAGGCCCAGCGGGCAGCCTGGACACAACTCAGGCCCAGGCTGCTCAGACTACCCCCCCTGGGAACTCAGCCCTCCACAGCCACTTTGTAGCTCTTAATCCCCGAGGCTCAGCCACAATGGCTCCTCTTCCCATACTTGTTCTTGCAGGCCCCCGCCTGGCCTCCCACCCCAAATGGAGTCCCCCCACCCCCGGGCAGCAGCTTAAGATGAGGGTGGGGTGGGGGGTAAATCTGGGGCGAAGGCAGAAGGGACAGAAGATGGGGCTAGCTGACCACGCGTCCCCCAGGAGGAGCAAGTTGGGCCTGAGCCGGTAGGGAACTTGCCTAGGGCCCTCGTGGGTGACCCCCCCAGCCTGCTACACCCCCATACTTCACGGCCCTCAGCCTGGAGGCCCTGAGAAGTGTTTTCTCCACTTCGGAACCTCACTGTCTTCTCAGACTGTCCGGAAGCCCTTCATGTGGCTGGGCCAGAGAGCAGAGAACCTGGAGCCCAGTTTGAGACGTTGGAATCAGAGGGACCCGGGCCCCAGTCTCACCCTAGCACCATCTTTAATAACCCTGTGACCTCGGAAGGGTTACTCATCGCCTCCGGGCCTCAGTCTCCCCACCTGTGAGATGGGTCTGATACAAGCTTTCTGTCAGGGTGGCTGAGAGGTTCAAGAGCAGAGGGGCTTCAGGCACTCAGTAGGGCGCCGGACACACAACGGCCATCCATGCATCATGGGTGAGCCAAGGCCAGGAGGAAACCCGGGGTGCAAA
Source organism: Phoca vitulina (assembly GCF_004348235.1). NCBI lineage: Eukaryota > Metazoa > Chordata > Mammalia > Carnivora > Phocidae > Phoca > Phoca vitulina. The sequence goes on along the minus strand of NW_022589768.1, from coordinate 6,156,120 downwards.
CACAGGTGGGGGAACAGTCTCTGTGCACGCCTGCAGCCCTGCTGGAAACGTGAGGCTCTGCAGTGCCGGGGCGGGGGGAGGGGGGGCCCTGCTGTTCAGGACAAGGCCTCGCAGGCGCCAACAATTTTTAGATCTCATCCCTGATCACGAGACGAGCCGCAGAGCGAGTCTGGGCAACAAGGTCTAGACCTAGGTCGCTCCCTGCACAGGGCCCCGGGCACGGGCCCCCAGGGCAGCCTCGACAGTGCCCTGAGGCGCCCGACCGACCTCTGTCCTCGGTGCCCTCCCCGCACAGCCCCCAGGACCCAGGTCGGGTAATGGGGTGGGGGGGGAGGAGGGGTCCCGGTCCCGCCCCTCAGAGCCCCGTGCTGCGCGGGGTCTGGCCCCGCGCGCGGACCGCGGGCGAGCTCCTCCGGCGGGCTCTGGGAGGGTCTCCCCCGGCGCGCCCGCGCCCCCGCCCCCGCCCCCGCGCACAGGCCCCTCCCCGGCCCTCGTGGGCGTGCCGCTGGGCGGGGCCGCCGGGCCGGGGGCGGGCGGCTGGGGCTGGGCTCCGCGGAAATCAAAGCCGCCGCTCCCCTCCTCGCCACGCCGCACCCCTGCCGCGCCGCCGCGCACCTCCTCCTTTGTCACAATGTTTTTCAATCCGGTGAAGCAAACTGTCCAATTAGAGCCGGGGCCTCCAGCTTCCATCTTTGCCGACGTTTAATTAACATGCTCCTCTTGGCAGCTGCTGACAAGTTCCAGAAACAGGTTGTAAAGGGTTTTTGTCTTTACCCAGCATGGAAAATGAGGGGTGTTACATCGCGGGGAACATGAATAGGTTGCATTTCATCTCCCTCCTCCCCTCCTTCTCCTCCCCCCCCCCCCGCACGGAGAATGAAGGCCTGAGTGTGTATGTATGTGTGAATTGTGAGGGGGGCGGGGAGGGCGGATTTGGAGGCAGGAGAGACCTTCTCCTCCCTCTCCCCTCACCCCTTCTTCCCTGGAGTCTTTGCTCCACAAAGGATCTGGATTCTGCTTCTTCTTCGCCAGCTGGCACACTTTCGCCTCGCGTCTCTTTTAGCCATACCAAACCTCGCCATGTTGATTCCTATCTCTGGGTCTCTGCCTGTGCCATCCTTCTGGTAAACTCCTATTCAGCCTCCAAAACCCTGCTCCAGTGACCTGCTCTAGGAAGCCCCCTGGGCATCGGATGGCTGTCAAAGTTCAGGGTGGACCCCAGCTACACTGTGAGCCCCCTAAGGGTAGGAAGTGTTAATCTGCCCAGGGTGGTGGCTGGCCGCAGGAAGTGGGGAGAGCTAAACTGCTGAAAACTTCTCCCACTGTGGAGGGAGGGAAGGGTTGGGGTCAGGGGACTGGCCCGAAGGAGCCTTCCCCCCTATTCTCCCACCCTGCCTGAGTGCCCTCGAACGGGAGCAGGGTCACATGAAGGGCATGGTAAACATGGCAGTTTTCATCATGGGTTGTGTTTCTGGGATGGTTGATGTGAAGTCAGGAAGGGCCTTGGAGAGAGGCCCCAGCCCAGAAGCTGAGCCTGGGAGGGGGCCCCAAACTGGGGCAGCCTCCAGCACCCCAAATTCTTCCTCTTCAGCCTGGGATGATTTCCCTTGCCTTGTGGGTTGGTGTGGGAGATCAGGACTGGGGCAGGAGGCCAGGCCTCTCAAGTCCTTTTCTCGCTCAGATTGGCCCTGTTGGAGCATTCACACCCATTCTACAAAGAACACCAAGAACGTTTATTCACGGAGGCCGCCATCTGCACGGCACAGAGTGGTCTGGGGGACGCAGGGAGCAAGGGAGGTGCTGGCCGAGGGGCAGGCAGGGAGTGGAGGAGCCCAGCAGTTGGTGGCTGGCAGCTGAGTTGTCTCCTAGGAGGGCTCGGATCCACTGCCAGCTCCCAGCCCCACTCCTGCCTGCTTTTCCCAGGATGTGGCCACCAAGAGCCCTGGAGGCAGGCCTCCTCAGCCAGAGGCTGGCTTGGATGCCCACTTTGTCTATAGCTCTTCCTCCTCTATTCTCAGGCAGGCCCCCTGGGATGAAGGGGAAGGAAAGAGAGGCACCCTGGGCCAGGCCAGTAGGTGGGGTGCTGCTCGCCTTGCTCTTGTGTTCCCAGCTTGGTCGGCACCGCTCCTTTGGGAGCGCTGGGACAGTCTGAGGAGCCTGCAGGGAGAGAGCCAAGAGCAGCGGGCCACTGTGGCGTCCTGCTATAGCCCCTTGGGCACATTTACCTTTTCCGGACAGGGTGGGCATCAGAGGCAATGGGTCCCAGCCTCGCTCTTCTCTATCCTGCAACCCCAGCATCCTCTCCTGCCACATCACTCAGCCTTTTGCCCCAGACACAGCTCTTTCCAAGCTCTGGCCTCCAAGGGGATCAAACAGCCCTACTGAGTGTAAAGGTAATGACCTGCAAGGATCCCATGCCCTCCACTTGCACTGTGTAGCCTCGAAGAGTCTGAACTTCTCTGAGCCTTAATTTTCTCATCTGTTAGAAAGAGGGAAGTAGCTGCACCTGTCGTGTCGAGCTCTCTGGAGGGTGAGATGCAAAAGGCGGGGCTTGGTGCATTCCACAGAGGAGCAAGGAAAGGTGAGCTGATGGGAAGAAGAAAGGAGACAGAGAGAAGGAAGGAAGAACAAGCCTGAGCTGATCCACTGAATAGAGCCAGACCTGTCATTTCCACTTTTATAGATGAGGAAATTGAGGCTCCGTCTGTGGGTGAGGAGATCCTCAAAATCACAACCAGTAAGCAGCAAAGCCAAGTGTGTAGCCAGGTCACCTTCTATACATTCCTTCCAGTTCAGAGCGCCTTCCCTACTCCTGTGCCTGTCCCGGCTTGCAAGGAGTGTGACTCTGAGGCCGCCAACCCCCCGCGTGCCCACTCCAATCCAGGCAGGAGGGGTGGAAGCTCACATCCTCATTTCTTGATGCTTTCTTTTTGCCCCTTTGCTGGTGGCATCCAATTCCCAGAGCTGGGCCCCCACTGGGAGAACCTGCCCATGCTCACCTGCTTCTCACCTGCCCTGGGAGTTTAAGGTTCTGAGGGCTTGAGGGTAGAGTCCTCAGGGTGCAAGACCGTGCTCTTTGGCTCCTCAGGCATCTGCAGAGAGAGGAGGGCAGCTCCAAGGGCCTTGTCCCAGGCCAGGCGGATGGGTGTCCCTGGTAGAACTGCAACAGCCTGGACAAGTCTGGAGCAGCGTATGCTGTGTGGCGGGCGCCACCTTGTGATCACTGTGCAGAGCGCATGCAGAGAAGCAGGGCAGTCCACACCGGTATCATGCCCTCTACAGCAGGTTAGCCACTGTCCAGGGTGCTGGGGCACTGCAAGGACGAGACGGGGTCCTTGCCCCACTTAGAGCAACGGGAGAGCGTTCAGGTGACGGGCACAGTGACAATATGAGCTGTAAATGCACACGAGAGGCTGATAACCCGCCTGGAGGGGTGGGATTCCGGTTGTGCCGAATGAACCCACTTTTGAAAGATGAGTAGTAGTGTGCCAGGGAGAGGCCGCATGGCAAGCTCCCTGAACAGCAGGAAGGTCCCAAAGTGAGGTGGGGTGAGATGTAGGGGAGGCCGGAAATGGATGGGTAGCTGGAGTGGGGGTGTTAGGGGGGATCAGTCTTGCCTTGGCTTCAAGGCTTAGATTTGATCTTAAAGACGGCCTCAACTGAGGTCCAGGGGAGCATCTGTCTCACCCCGTCCTCTGGAAAGCCACCTCATCTCCCAGGTAAACCACCCAGAGGCCAGGGGCTGAGGGGACGGCCTGATGGTGGCTCACTTCCACTGACACAGAATTAGATTTCAAAACCGAGCATTGCTGAAGGGTATTCAGCAGATAGAAGGTGTGAACTTAGAATAAATTATAAAGATCAAAACAGAACCAAGAGTGAACTTCTTTGTATGGGAATTGATAAGTTTTTTTAGTTTATTTCATTAGCAGTAAATCCATGTGATTTCTAATTGTGGTGTCTAAAATAGTTTAAGTTCTGACTTTAAATATGGAATGAAAATAATGCTGCTAAAAAAAGGAAGTTTATTAAGAATGTAATAACAATAATTTTTACGATAGAGAGAGAGAGAGAGAGAGCAGAATCCCAAATTGGGCATATAATCTTCGCTAAGAAAAATCTGGGCAGATTAAAAAAAAAAAAAAAGACTGGAGGGACATATACCCAAAATATTAGCAGCGCTTGAATTAGGGTGATGGGATTTCTTTCTATTTTTCTCTATTTCCAGATCTCTTAATGGGCTTCTATTCGTTTTGTAATAAAAAGATAGTTTAAAGAGAATGAATTCAAAAGCGTTATTAGTTATGTATATGAAATTGGCTTATAGTGGATATCAGTGAAAATTACCCAGAAAACTTTCTGGTGTGGTTTTAAAAATAGAGCCAAATGAAAGGCGGTGATGGGCAGACCCGTGTCACAGGGACCACAGACACAGGTTAGGTCCTGCCCCCTGTCATGAGGGGAAATGCAGGTGGCTGTCATCCCCCACCATCTAATGCAGGTAAACACCTGCAACAAGGATTCGTCGGGAGGGAGGCCTGCCTGAAGTCACAGAAAGCCCAAATTGTGGCATGTTTTTAAAGAAACAGAGTTTTGTGACATCCTACTACTTTCAGCTTCTAGAACAATGTTTCTCAAGTTGGGTTTCTGTACCCATACTCTCTGGATGCTGAAAGCAATGGAATGTCGCTCAGTTTTCTGGACCAGAATCAGCTGGGAACTTGTTCCCAAGAGGAGGCCCTACTCAATTACAGTTCTGGGCTGGCACCTGGGAAGCTGCATTTTTACAAGGTCTCCACGTGGTTCTTATGGAGTCTGAAGCTGAACACCACAGCGTGGTTCTTAATCTGGGCTACATTTGGATTTACCTGGGGAAGCTTTAAAAAAAAAAAACAAAAAACAAAAAACTCATAACGTCCAGGTCCTAACCCCAGACCGATGAACTCTAAGCCTCTTAGAGCCGAGGCCTGGGCTCCGAGTGTCTTTAAGGCTCCCCAGGTGATTTCAATGCACGTGGAAGGGCCGTGGTTCTCAGAGGCGGGTGTAGTTTTCATCAGAATCACGTGGAGGGCTTGTTGAAACACAGTGCTGGGGCCCACCCCTGAATTTTGGATTCAGGAGATCTGGGTGGGACTCAAGCACTTGTATTCCTAACACGTTCCCGGGTGCTGCTGGTGCTGGGGAGCACAGGGGACCACACTTTGGGAAGGACTGCTCTAGAATAAAGCCTTCAGCCCCCAAGAGACACACAGCCTCTGGATGGAGGAGCAGGGTGATGCAGGCTCTGTCCCCAACCCTCAGCTTCCGGTCCCTCGGGGGCCCCAGCTCGGCTGATGTGGGCAGGGTCTGTGGAGAAGGGACGCAACTCCCTTTGTGCAGGGGAACAAGGCCCTGGAACTCACCTCCCAGTAGACCGAATCCTCAAAGCAGTTCTCGTCAGCGGGTTGCCCCCAGAATGGCAACTTCAAAATAATCCCTAAAGAAAGTTGGGGGTCACACAAGGTCAGGAACCACTTCTTTTCAGTCTACCCAGCCCTTCTCCTTAGCTGGGAAGCATCCCCCCCCACACCCCAGTCCCACAGCCACAAGAGCACGGGATTCCTGGGGGCTCTGGGCTGACCTCTGGTACGTGCTCTTGGGTCCCCCATCCACAGCGGCCCCAACTTCTCTGGCCCAGCCACTTCCACTCACCCACGATGATGCCGCCCACCAGGGCCATGGCCAGGGACACAAAGAGACCAGCAGCCTGAAACTTGCCCTGCATGCTTGCGTTCCAGTTAGTCTTGAAACTATCAAAGCCAAAGGCAATGGCAAACCTGGGGTGGAGATCAGGGGCAGGTCAGGGCTCCGCAGAGAGGCCAAGAAACCACTTGCTGTCGCCCCAAAATGTGAGCGGGCACCAAGGCTCTGAGCCTTCCCGTGTGCACTGGACCGATCAGATGGTCCCTAAGGCTTTTGAGGAAGGACAGAGGTTGGGGAGAGAGGCCTATGGACGGTGGTTCAGATTGGGGTAGGCTAGGAATACAGACAGTATGTTGGACCCCAGAGGAACAGCAGGAAGAAGGAATGGAGAGAAGGAAGGAGGGAGCTCAGGCTCCCCTGCCCCTCCTCCATACTTACCCGTTTACTCCATACACATCACTGGTGGCACAGGACGCCGTCACGGCCCCCACGATGGCACCGATGATGCCGGGAATGCCATGCAGGTTGTGAATGCCGCATGTGTCCTGGATCCGCAGCCGGGCCTCCAGGAACGGCTGGACAGGGGAGACGGCTGTTTCTCAGACCCTGAGCAGTGGCAGGGGTGTGGGCAGGCCAGGATTCTGGAGGCCCCAAATACACGGAAACCCAGGATCCTGCAGCCCCCAGGCCCTTCCCTAGGGACCCCCCTCCTGTCAGGAACACAGAGACCCCAGGATTCTCCAGCCCTCAGCCCCTGGCCTGGGGTCCTCACCGTCAGGTACACAAAACCCAGGGTGGAGACGATGCCGCAGATGAAGCCAACGATGAGGGAGCCGTAAGGCATGAGCATCATTTCAGCGGCCGTCCCCACGGCCACCCCTCCTGCGAGCGTGGCGTTCTGGATGTGCACCTGGGTAGGGCGGGCGGGGCGGCCGGAGCTCAGTCCTCTCCCAGGGCCCGCCAAGCTCGCCGTGTGTGGGGGCTGCCGGCGCTGGGAGGCAGGGCTGACCCCCAGGGCATCTCGCGAGCCCGCAGACCGCAGAGGGCCCCACCCGGGCCCGCTCCTGTGCTCTCTGCACATTGGGCGCCCCCACCAGCGGGCTGGCCATTGTCCATGGACACAAATCGGCGTACTTGTGTCGGGGTGGGTGAGCCCCCTTGGCACGTCTGCGCGTTCCCTCTAGCTCCGTGTGCACAGGTGCGCATGTCTCCTGGTCTCTACGCTCACGTCTGCTGACGTCAGGCACCTGCGAGCCCTACACGTGCGCAAACACCCCTGCCGGGGTCTGTGGGCCTGCAAGAGCACCAGCTGACCCTCTCTGAGGGCCGACCTGCACCCGGTACTGTGCTGCCCGCTGCAGGGAGGATTTCTGTCCGTCTCCACAGCAAGCCCAGGAGCTAAGGACAGTTATCTTTGGATGTTTGCAGAGGAGGAAATTGAGGTGCAGGGAGACCACACAGCTAGCAAGAGGCAGAAAGGTGTCTTGATCCGGGTCTGTGTGGAACCAGGGCCCCTGACCTTGACCCTATTCTGTGTCCTTGTCGGCGTGCGGGGGAGGGGGGGGGGGTCTTGGGCGCACACAGGTGTGCCCATGTCAGTGTGTCTGATTCTCTTCCCCCTGATGCGGGCGTCCCTACCTCTCTGTGTGGTGAGTGTCCAGTGACTCCAGGGGCTCCTGGCAGTGTCCCAGCACACATATGCCCATGTCAAGAAGCTAGTGTCAGACTAGGAAATAGAGAGTGGTCTTCTTTTTATAGAAAAATCGACCAACACCTATGGGGTTTGGCCCCTCCCCACTAACGACAGAACAGTTTGTCCCAGTGGTCTGAGAGGAAGGACACTGTGAAACCGCATCCCCCCACAAACCTCCCCAGGGGAGTGGACAGGCATCAAAGGGGTCCCCTTTCTGAGTGAATGGGGCGGGACAGGTGGAAGCAGCTTTAGGAAGGCTGAGGGCCAGTGTTTGGAGGATCAGAAGCCTGGCAGAGGGAAGTGCCCCTGGCAACCGTACCGGGCAGGTCTGATGGGGTGCTCAGCCCAGAACAGCCGTCAGCCCCCCAGGCTGGGAGGAGGAGAATGAGGAGCAGGAGCCGCTCATCCAGCGCAGCCAGTGTAACAGAATCTGGGAATCTGGTTCTGGGCTCTGCCGAAAACCAGCTATGGAATCCGAACAAATCATTTCTTCCCGAGACTCAGTTTTTTCATCTGCAGGATGGGTGTGATCATCCTGATGCTGCCTGCCGCCTGCCTCACAGAGTCGTTGGCAGGGCATGGTGATCAGTGCGCACTGGGCACAGGCAGTCATAGTCACACCTCGCCCCAGGGCTCCCCAGGCCCCCCCCCCCCCCCCGCCCCGCTGCTCACCATGTCCAGCTTGCCCTTCTTGTGCAAGGCGCTGGACAGCGCCACCGAGGTGAGCACGCAGGCTGCCAAGGAGCAGTAGGTGTTGATGGCAGCTCGGTGCTGGGCATCTCCGTGGTTGGACACAGCCGAGTTGAAGCTGGGCCAGTACATCCACAGGAAGAGGGTGCCTGGCCAGACCAGACAGGACCGGTGGGCCCGGGAGAAGAGGTGTTAGATGGGCCCAATGGAGCTTAGGCAGACATCCTGTCCTTTAGTTCCAGAGATGTCATATGACTCACATACCCCAGCAGTTTCCCACCACTGCAGCTTTCCTCATGCTGGGGGCTCTTCCCAGAACATCCTCCCTGTCTTACTTACTACCTAACTTTTACTTAGCCCTCCACTCTGCTCTAAGAAGTCTACCCCGACCCCATAACTGGGCTAAATGCCTCCCACCTTGCTCCCATAGCACCATGAGGGAGAATCTTTTTCTCTACTGTAGTTAGATTGTCTTGTAACATTGCCCTCTCTTCCACACACTGTGAGGAGCTCCTTGAAGGCAGGGCTGGGTTTTAGGAGGCCAGAGCGGGTGGTTGATATGTATTCTCTGGAATGAATGGACACAGGAAGTAGGAATTCACACCTTGCCCTAGCCCAGGGGATGGACTGACCAGTTCCTGGTTACCACTTTGTCTGCCTTGGGGCACCCTAGGGAAAACAGGATGAGTGACCAACTTCTTCCAGCCCCATGGAAAAAGGGACAAACATCTGGGATCCTGGAGGTGTCTACAGACAACCCTCCTCTGCCTTTTCCCCAAAGGGAACTGCCTGCCACCCACCAGACCACGTGGGGATCAGGTGTAGTTTTGGTGGCCTGAACTCCTCATGGAGACCCTCACCCATCATGGTGGTCCTCACCCATCATGGCAGCCCTCAAGCATCATGATAGCCCGTGTCCATCATGGCCACCTTCACCCATCATGGTGGCCCTCAATCATTATAGCCGCTCTCACCAATCATGGCAAAGAGGTCCGAGTGGTACACAGCGCTCTGTCTCTCCTTGCTCTGCTGTAGGCTGGGTCGGTAGAGGATCCAGGTCACTGTGAGCCCAAAGTAGGCGCCAAATGTGTGGATGGTCATAGAGCCCCCTGCGTCCTTTACCTGGGGTGTAGGGATCTGTCAGTCTCTGATACCTTCTCTCCCTCCCATCTATTAGCACTTTCCGTCCCCACCCCCGTGAAACACACACACACACACACACACACACACACACACACACACACACACATCTCCATCTGTCTCTGACTCCACAAGCTGCAGGATGGAGCCCAGGGCCCCCACAGACCAATCAGTTGGGAAGGTGAGAAAGCGGGGATCCCTGAGCCCACACTGTGAGCCTGTCAGCAGAATGCCAGAGCATCCTCACCCAGCAGATGGGACTGTGCCCAGATGGGGAAACCCGGGCTTGGAGAGGACCTTGCTCAGTCACACAGTGGGAAGAGGTGAAGCAGAGCTGGAACCCAGGGCCACCCCCTATCTAGTTTGTCACCCACTAGCTTCTACAGTATCTTAATTCCTGGGAGCCCTTCACTCCCCTCCAGGCCGCCCCTCCCCACATTTCTTCCTCCATAGCCACTCCTGGCCCAACCCCACTCCGTCTAGACTGCCGCTCCTCATCTCCCCGGCATCCTGCCACACTCCTTGCCCGACAACCTCCCAGCTGACCGCCCACCGCCCACTCCATCCCCATCCTCCTCTCCTCTGTACCCCCCCCCAGTCAGAGCATGCAGATTGGTTTCTTCCTCTTCTGTCCCTTTCTGCCCTACCCCACTCTGTGCCGCAAGTTCCTCCTTCACAAAGTCGGGGAGACCAGAGTGCCTTACTTAGCAGGGCTGTCTCGAGGGTGAAACTGGGCAACTCGTGTATAACACCTGGGAAGTGCCTGGCACGCCACAGGTGCTTGGTTGGCTTAGCCTTCCTCCCCGTGCCCCCACCTCCCCTCTCAGCCTCCTGTTCCTCCCTACTCAGAACCAATCTCAGGGGAAATTCCAATCAGAATCAGAGACTCGCTCCTTCACTGTAGATGGGGAAATCCAGCCAGAGAGGTTAAGTGTGTTGTCCAAGGTCACAGAGCTAGTTAGTTGTTCACAGAGCTGGGTTTCCCGCTTCCCAGCCTGGCGGGTGCCTCTACTAGCCATGGGACCTGGGCCCAGCCCCTTAACCTCCGGGCCTCAACTTTCTCTTCTGTAAAGTGGGGGTAATAATTGCGCCTATCTCGGAGATGAGGATTAATGAGATAAGCCATGTGAAGCATTCAGAGCCGGGACCTGCCAAGGGCAAGTGCTCCTTACATGTCAGCAGTGATTGTTGTATTTTGACTTGGCACAGAGACAGGCCCAAACGCTGTCAGGCATTCAAAGAATTTCCGTAGCAGGTTGGGAGGATTTTTGAGGGCCTTTTAACTCGCGCCCAAGATACTACATTCTCAGCCTATTTCAAATCACGCCCATTGGCCCCACTAGCTGCTTTATTCTCCACACCTCCCACCCCAGCCAGGCCCCAAGGCCAGCGTACTCACCTCTTTTATATCTGTCGAACTATCATCTTCTCCTTGTACTACCTCAGTCCCAGTCCCATTATCTCTCATCAGGGCAACCAGGACAGCCTCCTAACTGGGCTCCCTGCTCCCAGCTGCTCTCCTTACCACAGCCAAAGAGGCGTTTCCATTCCATGTGTCTGACCGTGCCACTCCCCTGTCTAAAGCCTTCCATAGCTCCCCACTGCCCTCATGACAAAAGTTGAAACCATTTAATGCCATCTTCAGGAGCTTGATGATCCATGCTCCTCCCTCCATTACCCTTTCAAACATTCCCCCCACCCCGACCCCCAGCGCACACCCTCTTCCAGCCAGATGGAGCCACCGGAGACCTCTCACCGTGGGCCTCCCTCAAGGCCTATGCACTCACTGTTCCCCCTGCCTCACTCCTTCGCCTGGTTATTTCCCACTTGATTTCTAGCTTTGACATCTTTTCCTCCAGGAAGTCTCCCTGACCTGTCCCACTGGTACAGGCACCCTCCCTTCAGGCCGTCAAGCCCCTGACCCCACTCCTCATCGTACTGCGTGGTTACTGTCTATTGACTTCCTGGCTCCCTCTCTAGATTGTGAGCTCCTTGGGTGCTGAGCGAGAGGCCTGCTCACCTCTGTATGGCAGCGCCAGGAGCATTGACTGAGGGATGAGCATTCCAGGCAAAGGGAATAGCAAGTGCAAAGGCCCTGAGGTGGGACCAAGCTTGATGTGTTGAGGAGAAGACAGCAGGGTGTGGCCAAAACACAGGAAGATGGGGAGAGAGTAGATTATAAGCTTGAAGGGAAAGGCTGAGGGCAGAACATGTGGGGCTTTATAACACATTTGGATTTTACGCAAAGAAATTTTAAAAACCACTGGAGGGTTTTAATCAGGGGAATGGTCTTGCATGCATTATTAACAGGTCTCCATGGCTGCTGGTGGAGGTTGGCCTGAGGCAGGGAGTGGGGCAAAGATGAAGATAGGGAGATGAGTTAGGAGGAAGAGGGATGGTGGCTTGGGCTAATCTGGTGGCTGAAGAAAATGACAAAATGAATGACTGAATAGTGTGACCTAAAAGAAAAAACAAAAAAACTCTACCCCTTGTGGGGGGTGGAAGTGTTCCAGGCAGAGTCCAAATGTGGAGGAGCTGGGGGCTAAGAAATGGATGAAGTCTGTGAATGACCTTCACCCCTGCAAAGTACCAAAGAGGCCTCTGAGCTAGAGTCAGAGGTCTAAGGTGCCTCTTACTTGGGTCATTGAATCGGCCAACTTCAAGGGGCATCATTCCTGCCATAGTCCATGTGAATGTCATCTCTGGAGTTGTGCAGGGCACAACCTATGCAGCTGTACATGTCCACCATAGCTATTCCCCTAGGATCCTTCCTTATAGATGTGCCCCCTCAATACACTGGGTCCTTTTCTTGGCAGAGCATTCTGGGAATGAGATGTGTGTGCATCAGAGTGTGTGCAGGAACACCGACTCTTTCCATCCGATATGCAGGAACGAGAAAGGAGGGAGAAAACCACCACATGAGGAGCTCCTGCTCTGCCCAGGTGCTGGACTGATTTGCTAGGTGGACCACCATTCCTGCCCAATAAATGTCATTACTCTCCTTTTAGAGATGAGGAGACTGAGGTTCAAAAGGTTAAGTGGTTGGCTAAGGGTGAATTGAATCCAGCTGGCACGCCTCTTCAGCCCTCCCTTTCTCTCCTTCCCTGCTGTCACCCCAAGTGTCCCCCTCCACCCCCATCCTGAGCCCTGCTCACCTCTAGCAGGCTGAGGAGGATGTACTCATTCACTGAAAAGAGGGTCACTTGGAAGAGAGTCATGATGAGTAGCTGGACGGGGCTGACTTTGCCCAGAACTGCCCCAAAGGCCACACAGACAGAGCCCACGCAGAAGTCCGCATTGATGAGGCTGCGGGGAGACAGGTCAGGGGAGGGGTGAGGCAACAGCGAGAAGTGGCACTCTGAGTCCCGGGTTTGAATCTGGACATGGTCATCTGTGTATTTGGCCTTGTGGCTTAACCTTTCTGAGCCTCAGTTTCATGGTGTGGTCATGAGCACATAACATCTTAAAGCTACTCTAGGAATGAGACGAAATAGCACATGAAAGGGCCAGCACAGCAATGGCACGTACCAGATGCCAGACCCTTCCCCCGTGGCCCCCATCCCAGCGCCCCCTCCTTGCAGGCAGCTTGTATTCAAGTCACCCAAGTTGTCCGGCTGCTGTTCTGGAACATGCCCCATATTTGGGGGCTTGCCCTGCCCTCCATCCTCTACCTGCCCTTCTAGAACCTCCTCTGACTGTCTTCTCTTTCAGGAAGCCTTCCTGGATTCCTCCACGCAGATGTGGTGTCCACCTCCAGACCCTTATCTCTCACTCTACACACACCTCTCCTGCTGGCTACCAGGGCCCTGCTTGGGTTTGAGCTCTCATGACCTGCTCGTCACCTTACCTGGGAGAGAGGATCTGTGTCCAGGGAAGAAAGAGAGGCCTTCCTGCAGGAGGTAGGTAGGGAGCTGTGGGCTCAGTGGAAGGGGGCAGGAAGGCCACCAGAGAGAATAGAGGCAGAGGAGCACCTAAGTTCTCCTAAAGTCTGGACCCTGAAAGCCCAGGCAGCCAGCAGAGGGCTGATGGAGAGGCAGACAGCCAGGTAGATGTCTTGTGGCCAAAGGAGAGCCTGGTTCCATCCACATGCCTGCCTAACCCAGGCCTTCCTGTGCTCGGCCAGCAGCAAAGCTCAAGGCAGAAGCATGAGAGTTGTTAATGGGGGGGTGGGTGGGTATAGGGGCAGTAGAGGCTACTTCCTCAAGACGTTCACATCCAGAGGAAGTGCCCTTGCCCCATGCTCAGGTGTGTATGAGAAAATCAGGAGGTGAGAAGTAAGAAGCCAGCTGATGGTTGGGCCAGGGTGTGGAATGGGAGCTGTTCTGTCAGGGTCCCTCCCAAGATGAGGATGTTCATTGGAACCTCTGCTTCACTATGACCTTTGTTCACTGCTGTGTCCCCAGGGCCTCACACAGGGCCTGGCTGAAGGAATCATGGCATTTACTAAGTGCCTGGCACTGAAATACCTGTTAGGTACTGCGTGTGCCCTCCTGTACCACGTCTAAACCCGAGGGGACGGGTACTATTACTAGCCACATCATAGAGATGGAACAGGGAGGCTTAGAGAGGCCGAGTTATTTGCTCATGTTCCCATAACTGTAGCCAGAAGACTGATCTGACAGAGGTGACCATCAGGAAGGAGTGAGGGGGAGAGCAGAAAAGCCCACACCTTGGGCCATCAGCTCCGGGGAGATGGAGGTTTGCATGTCACATCTCAGGAGGGCCCACGGAGGCTTGGGCAGAGCCCGTACAGGGCATCGCCCTACAGTGACAGGTAGGACCTGGAGGACTCTTCAGCAGGGACAGGACAGAAGCCAGGAGGAGGGTCTGGGGACAACATGATCATCCAGCCCTGAGCACCAGAATCGGCTCCATCTTGGTTGCTGCAAATCAATTCCCTGAAAGCCAGTTTGCCAAAAACTCAATTTGTCAAGTGACCAACTTGCCAAATAACTAGTTCACCAAGAACCTGCCAGTTCACAAAGCTTACGATAATTCCCTTTGAAGATTTTTAAAAAGTTGTATACTTTTGTTTTTTCATCTAGCCATAGCTCTTTCGCTGGGGTGGCCAATTAAATATATTACAGGTGTTTTCATACTTCGGGTCTACGGCTTTGGGAGTGAGACTTTCTCGTGTATTTTGAACTGCGTGTTGATATGCATGTCAACGATTTTATATACAAAACACTGACTTATTGATTCCAACACATTTTCTATCTAGTCAACTATTTTTCCAGTTTCTCTTAAGTCATGGCTTCCCTGACCTGCTTGAGTGAATTAGTATCTTGCAAGTATTTGGCATGTTTTAAATTTCAGACACCTGGCCTATGACCCCCGGTTGATGCCCTCTATGTGACGTGGTTTTATGGCAGTTTGCCTCTAAACCCTTTCTGCGGACTTGGTCTTCCAAGCAGGCTAACGAGTGTTCGTTTGCACACCAGCCCCCTCGCCCTCTGGGCCCCGCCCCCGGGCCCCGCCCCAGGCCCGCCCCTTGCCTCTGGGCCCCGCCCCGCCCCCGCCATCCTGGGCCCGCCCCGCGCTCACTTTTCCACGCCCACGTGAATGTAGCCTTCGTAGTAGGAGTGGAACCAGCCCTGCATGAGCAGCGCCCACTGGATGCCGAAGGCCGCCAGCAGGAAGTTGAAGCCCACAGAGCTGTAACCGTAGCGCTGCAGGAAAGTCATGAGGAAGCCGAAGCCCACGAAGATCATCACGTGCACGTCCTGGAAGCCTGCAGGGAGAGCGCAGCCCGGGGTCTCGGTGGCCTCGCCCGCCCTAGCCCTGGGTCTGGGCCAGCGCCGCCCGGCGCAGCGCCTGGTATCTTCCGGGCCGGGGGGCCGCCAGGTAGTCTCCCGAGCCCCCTCCTCCCATCTCTGCATCTGGATCCCAGGGCTAGGCGAAGTCGCTGCAGGGAGAACAGCCACGACCCGCATCTTGTCCTAAGAACCTCTGGAGGGGGCTGGGCTTGGGGGGGCTGAGGTGAGCCTCCCACTTTAGACCGCTTGTTCTGATGCCAAGACGTGCCTGAGCGCCCCCTCAGGAGATGACAGCTTCGTCTCTCCACCCTCACCCAGGGCGGGGGTGGGCAGCTGGGCGTTTGAAATTGGGGCCAGGCTGTGGCTCACACCTAGAATCTAGGGTCTAGAACGCAGACTTTCTGCGGCCTTGCCCCCTCAATCCATTTTTTTAGTACAGAGAAGTTAGTCTCATCTGGGTCTGAGTCTCTCCAGGGGCCAAGCACATGAGTTGATCATCCCCCCCACCCCCGCCCCACGAATGTCACATCCCACCTCCACCCCCTGCAGGTACACTTTGTTGTATCACCGAGACCCGAATTTGGGCCCCAGTTCCTCCATCTTCTGGGCAGATGACTCTGGAAAGTCAGGTAACATCCTTGGGTCTCAGCGCCTTCTGTAATGCTTACTTACAAAGCCTGCAGAGATTAAATGCGGCAGTGTAGGTAAACCACCTCGCAGTGCCCATCCCATAATAGGTGCTCAGAATGGACAAGTGTCATTATTATTGTTGCTTTATTCTTATTTATTGTTACTTAGGCATAGGCTAATTCTGCTTTTTGAACCAACTCTTCCACCAGCTCTTGGGGTGTGGCCTTGACAAGCTACTTCCCCTCTCAGAGCCAGTTTTCTCCATAAAACCAAAGGATGGATTAGAGTGATCGTAACTGTCCTCCCAGTGGTAATGTTGCCTGATTCTAGAGTCCCAGAAAATAATAGAAGGCAAGGAGCTTTGGGAAGCAAAGTTAGGTACAAAGATATAAGGCGCTAAGAGGATCTAGAGGTGTCCCAGGACACAGCCAGATTGAAGGGTTCCCATTGGCCAAATCTGGGATGGTTTGAACACCAAAATAATTATGTACTGTAGTAAATTAAAACTGCTAGGAAATAGGAACTCAGAATAGGAAATAAATGAGAACGCGGAGAGGGCTCTTGCTTGTAACTGAATGCTGAGAGCCACACAGCTAAATGTGGAATGAGCGCTGAAGTTGGAAAATCGTGATTTTCACAGTAAAGACTCCATCAGTGGATGCTAAATCCAGGAGGAAATTTTGATGAAGAGCAGAACATTTGCATTGTCTTCAAGAGTCTTCCCAAAGACTGTGAGTTGCAAGGGATTGAAAAAAACAACCCAGTAATTATGAAGTGGAGAAACAGGACGACATCTCAACTGGGTGATCAAAATTAACCTCACCCATGAGGGACAGGTGGATTATCACGGGCCTTCAGATGTGATCATCTGAAGGAGACTTATCACCTGTATGGTATTCTAGCCCAGCAGGTATTATCCCAGTCTCCTCACAAGGAAGCATCACACAAATAGAAAATGAGTAATGTGCAGTTAGAAGGGGGGGTTGGGTGAGGATTTCGTCTTGAAAAAGGTCAATGTCATAAAAGACAAAGGCTGCAGAAATGTTCCAAGTTAAAAGAGACTAAAGAGACATGCCAACTACATTCACTCCCTAACTCTGGACTGGATCCTGGATTTGGTGGGGGGAGTGCGAGGACAGCTGTAAAGGTTGTTATTGACAAAAGTAGAAAATAATTAGAAAATTAGGGTGAGGAAATTAGAAACCGTATATTAAGGTATCACACAATGTAGATTGATGAAATTGATTAGGCTCGTTATGGAAGAGAATCCCTCTATTCTCAGGACATATCCTGGAGTCATGAAGGTGACAACAGGGCCATGGCATGTGTCACCGACCCTCAGATGGTTCAGAGGAAACAAGTGTGTGTGTGTGTGTGTGTGTGTGTGTGTGTGTGTGTGTCTATGTGCGGAGAAAGAGAGAGAAGGAGCAGGTCGCTGAATTGGAGTTACAGAGCATATAGTGCTCTTTATGCTACTTCTGTTTTAGCAACTGCTTGAAAATTTGAAATTCTTCCCGTGTAAAAAGTAAAAAAAAGCGGGGGGGGACCTGCAGGGCCCATCCACCTGCCCCATTGTTCTTTCCTCATTCTTGCCCCCTGCGCCCCCTCCACGCACCAGTGGCACCAGCCTGGCGTGTTCCTCCGCCTTCCCCTGGGGTCTCTGCCTGTGGCCTCCCCCTGCCCGGGATGCTGTTCCCGCAGAACTTAGGCCAACAACCTCTCTTCCCGCAGATCCCAACAAAACGTCACCTCGTCACAGAGGCCTTCCTGCCCCTCCGGTTTAGAGGCGGTTCTCTCCCTCCCGGCCCGCTCTTCCTTCCTTTCTAGTTCTTACTACGGTCTGCAGTTAGGTGTGTTTGTCCAGCCCGCTAGACTGGAAACCCCCAGAAGGTGAGCCGTGCCTGTTTGCTTCGCTGCGCTGTTCCCCAGCACCTGTTGTGGCAGTGGCCGGGGAGACTCTCAGTCAGTGTGTGTGGCGGGATGAATGATGACTGGTGTCACCCCGCAGCACCCAGGGGTGCCCGCTGAGCAGCAACCCAGGAGCCCCAGGTGGGACTTCCTAGTCAGGGGAGGCTACAGCCCCTCTCCAGTCCGACACCTCCTGCCCCCGGGGTGGAGAGCCTGGCCGAGGTAGGGGCAGCAGTGCTGATGCTCTAGCGTCCTAACCTTGCCTGCCCCCCCGGCTGCCCCATCTGTCCCCCCCCCAGGTCTCCCTGGGGCCCAGGCCATGGCCACAGCCCCCTTGGCTAGCGGCCACCTGGAGGCGGCTTAGGGAGGAGGCGCTGGCCCAGTGCGGGGTGGGGGTGGGGGCATGCCAGCTGAAGCAAGAGAGCTGTGGGTCTCACCCCAGTGTGGTGCTCGGAGCTGCTGTCTGGAGACCTGTGCGAATTTGCACGAACAAACAGCAGCTTGGTGTAGCTTTCACGATGCGTGCAGCTGATTTCGTGTATTATCGCGTTTCCTGGTTTATCACGTTTCCAACTGTTGTGGGGGAATCTGAGCTAATGCGTGTGAGTCACCATACGCGGCATTATGGTTATTCTTGGGAAGAACGGATGGGTGGCAGACTGGAGGAGAGGTGTGAAAGAGGGAGGTGACGCTTTCAGGCTACGGTTCCAGCGGCAGGGAGGGGAGCTGGGTGTGGAGTGGGAGGGAGGGGCTGCGTCTGGTGCTGGCCTTGGAGTTGAGAGGACCACGGTGGGGTGGGGGAGTCGTGAGGGTGGGCAGGGCAGATGGGAGGAACGGAGCCTGGCTGGGCGGGGTGAAGCGGGGACCTGAGCCCGGGGTGGGGGTGGGGGGCAGGCCGGCAGATGGGGCTGTGAGTCAGAATGTGGGCACAGTGAGGGGGAGAAAGCAGCTGAGAGCTGGCTTGCCTTTGAAGCTAGCAGGCCGGACAGGGAAGGCGCGGGCAGGGGGTGGGAGGAATCCCTGGGAAGAGGCAGTCACAGAGGATGGGGGCCTTTCGGCTGTTTGGTGGCAGAGAGGAACCATGTAGGCAGGGGTGGGTACGGTGGAGGGGGCCCTCCTGGGGGATAGCTGCAATTTCAGGACTGCCTGAGGCTCTCCCCTTCTCAGTGCACCATCCCTGCCTGCCCCTCTCACCAGTTCTCTGTCCTCCGTGACTCCCCTAACTCCCTGGTTGTCCTGACCTCTCTCTTTGACCCTCTCTGTGGGGGGGGGGGTGTCTCTTTCTTCTGCCCCCACCTCAAGCACACAGATGCCAGCTTCCCTCTCCTTGGGCACCTCCCTGTTCATTCTCTTGCTCCCTTTCTGTTTATCTCCCAAACTGGTCCCAATTTAGAACCCCAATCTACCAGTTCATTAATTCATATTTTATAAAGTTTGGTGCTACCTAGAATGCTTTTACTAGTAATGGTTTGAAGGTCCCAATTGTGTGACCTTTGGGAAGGACATCATCTCTCGGATCTTCAGTTTCTTTTCCTGTAGAGTGGGGTTAGTCCGTGTGCTCGGGTAGTGCTCACCCCAGAGCTCTGTGGTGCACATTTAATGACTTCATCCAGCCCTGGGTAGAGACCTGGCTCTTTAGCAAATTGATCAATCATATTAGTTACTATTTCTCTTTTTCTCTTTCAAGGCTGTCCTTGTGTTTTGCACTGAGTTGGCGACTTGCTGTAGATCAGTGGAAGTTGGTGAGACACCGTCCTTTCCCCCCCTCTCTTTCCCCAGCCTGGGGTGACACAGCAGTCCTGCGCCACCCAGAATCTGTCCTCTCTACCCCGGGGGCACCCTCCCCCCGCACCGCCCCCCATGGGGCACAACTGGCATGCTGGCTTGCAGCCACCAGAGCTGCCACAAGGGGGCACCAGTACACAGCGGTTCTCACTCTCCCCTTCTCCACCCCCTTCCTAGCTCCCACTCTCCCCCGCCTCCAGGATGGTTCCCCAGTGAAGCTGGCCTTGGCTCTGAAATCTCTGAAATCTGAGGACAGAGTTTCCCCGGGCCGCTGGACCATAGCAGCTTCCAACCCCCCCGCTGCATCGGCACAGAAAGCGTGGAGCCCTGCCTGGTGCAGGCTGGTGCTGCTCCCTTCCCATTCTCTGCAGGCCAGCCCAGCCCAGACTTGCTTTTGAGGCCTCCTGGCCAGGCCCTCACTTCCCCAAGGCTCTGTGCCCACCTCTCCCACACCTCAGAGCCGACCACAGAACCACCCCATCACCGCACAATCTCCTGGCAATGGTGCAGAGGCCCGGGAAAGCAGGTGGGCTGTGGGGTGGGAGGCTCAGCCAGTCCCCGCCTATGTCACTGGCGCCGAGAGAGTTGGGCACATCTCTAAGGTCCACCTCGGGCACCACAAGATGGAAGGAAATGCCCTGCCTGGCAGAGGATGCAAAAAGCACTCGTAAGTGGGGAGAGCACAAAGGAATTTAAATGCTAACATCGTTGAAACTAACATTCAGGAGACACTCCTTGGCTATATCTCTAAAGAGATGCTGTCCCTCCACTCACATACCTTCTGCGCCGGAGCACTCACTCCCCTCTGAGGACGCTTGGTACCAGCATTCACTGTCCCCTCACTTCTTGCCCCCAGATGTGCCCTACCAGTCATCTGCCCTCTTCAATTTTCCTGGAGATCCAGTGCATTAAATAACACTCCCACTTCACAGATGAGCATACCGAGGCTCGCTGCATTTAGCGATGGACCCGGATCTGTTTAATTGCCTCTGAGACTAGTGGGAATGGAGCTGAGCTGAGGGGTAGGTCCCAGGAGGGCAGCCAGCCTGACAGCTGTGGCTTCATGAAACAGTCTTTCGGGCGTTGAAACTAGGGCATCCTCTGCCCTGGGTCATCTCCGAGAAATGCGTCCTGCTCCCCCTTCGGTCTTTGCAGGAAGTTTCAGGAGCCCAGACTCTGAGGGCTCCTCCTCGAGCCAACCTCCCCCGGACACTGCCAACAGCCACGGAGGCCCCAGAGCACCAGCCCGTGAGGAGGCTTTCTGTCCAGCAGCCAGCGCCTGGACAACAGGCCTCCGAGGGCACCGTCAGGGCAGGTCCCCAGCTGGCTCGGTGCCTGCCGCCTGCCGAGGGGCCCATGCCTGGGGAGCAGTCCTGAGGGCCTCCTGAGCCCCAGCCTGAGCCAGCTGGAGCTGGACTCTTCTGGAAACCAGAGATGCCCAGCAGGCTCCACTAATCCCCCTGGCAGGAATGAGGCCCACACAGGTGGTGTGCTGACAGCTAGAGCCAAGAACCCAGGAGGTACCACAAGGGCATGCCCTCAACCCAGGCCCCTGGGAATTGCCACACTGGAGCCCCACCTGCGCCGGGAGGCCCCGTGCCCTCCAACTCCTAACTGTAACCACCATGACCAGGTAGACCAGAGAAGGGTCAGGCAGGGGGGGAAAGGGGAAAGGCGAGCCTGGAGGAAGGAGAGTGAAGGAGAGGAGCCCAGGGTTCCTACGCTGGCTCTCTGGATTTCCTAGTCACTCCCCTTCTCTGGCCTTAGTCTCCTTGTCTGTAATATGGGGAGTCCCGACACTGCCTTCCTTCTGGGGTGGTGGGGGTGTCAAAGGAGAGAACGCACATCTGCTAGCTTGCCGTGTTGCCATTACTTGCCAAGGAATCCCGAGGCCAAGAGTCTCTCCCTATACTCCTCTCCTCTCTGTCACTTCCTGCATGATGACCAAGAGCTTCCCAGCACCCACAGGGGAAATGACAGGAGAAACTCAAGCCCTCCTTGATGGCTGGGGCTGTCTTGTCCCTCTTAGCAACCTCCCTCCTATCCCTTTCACAGGCCCTACCCTTGCACCACTCTGCACCACTCACGTGCTCCCCGCATGCCTGCCCTGCTTCCCTCCTCCTCACTGTCCCACTACCTTCCGGGACGCTGTCTCAGATCTCTTCTGCCCAGAGAACCTGACCCCATTGAGGACAGGGTGTTGGGGTGCTCTCAATGAGTCTGGGAGCCCCTCAGGGTTAGAGACCCAGGATATGCAACTTGTTCATCCAGAGTGGCCATAAGTCTTGGTCTCTTGGAAGAGTCGGTGGTTTACGTGTGTGTCCTGGCAAATTACTACTAGCACAACTTACCCACCTCCTCACTCTCAAAAGTGTTATTGGTCAATAAATTATATGGCCACCCTATAGGTAAGTGATTGTTGTGTGAATAAATGAAGGTGGAGTATGGAAGGTGGATGTGGATGGAGTGGGGATAGGAGCTGGGGAGATTCGAGGACCACACCCCTCACTGGGAAGGTTCTGTAGCTCCTGTTTTAGGGTTTTGAGACTTTCCACTGCCTGGACTCCTCAAGGACCTATGAACGCCATGGGAGACCTTACCTCCTGTGCTTTGCTGGGAGGCTGGCTTTTTGGCCAAGAGATGAGCAAGAGCCAGAGCAAAGGAGTGGAACAGGCAAAGGAGGATCTCAGGCTGGTCTGCCTCTCCATTGCCGGGTCAGTCCAAGGAAAGAAAAGGTGGGCAGTGAAGGGCAGATTTGGAGTCTAAATGCTAAGGCCTCAGCTGTCAAGATCTCTTAAAACACGACCCCGAGCGGAGCCCAGTAGAGGCTGTGGTCTCAACCAGCACAGGGTACACCCCCGCCTCCATCACCTCCCTTCTTCTAGGCACCATATTTCTATTAATGTGGCCTGGGGTTGCGTTAGCTTTTTGGCAGCCATTTAATATGGCTGGCTCCCACTGAGTTGGCAGCCTCCTCACCCTTGTCTTTGTTCATTCAGGCCATCATCTTGAATGTATGCAGTTATTTATTTGGATCTAAGTGAAATGTTATTTCTGGAGGTAAAGACTCCCATTACTGAGGGTATTCAAGCCACGGAGGGAACGCCGGTTGGCGTGGGTGGCTGTTGCCAGTGAGCTTTAGGGTCCCTGCCGAGATTAACAGTCCATGACCATGTGAGCACCAACAAGTTGGAATGATTGTCATTGGCTGCTGGTGGATGGTGTGGGCAGTCAGAAAGCACACGGGTATGGAAAGAGCCCTGGGCTGAGAGTCTGGAGGCTGGGCCGACCTGAGTGACCTTGGGCCAGTTTTTCCAACTCCTGAGTCCTAGGGCATCTGTGCTTAGTGTTCCTCCAGTAATTGCTCCCTTAGGAAGTGAGAGCTCCGTGGCCAGGGCCGTGAGCTCGACGAGCACTGTCTCACGCCAGCCTCACCCCTGCCCCGTAAGGCAGATGTGGAAATGGAGTCTCAGCGAGGTTGACATGAGCCTAAGGCCACCCACCTGGTCAATGGCGGAACCATGACAGAAGTAAGGTCTGGTGATTCCAAAGCCGGGCTCTTAACCACAGTACCACAGATACCAGAGAATTCAGGATGTTCCTTCTTCCTCTCCAAGCCAGAAGAGGGTGGGTGCCAGGGTCCCACACACCTCTCCTTGCAGCCACCTGCAGCCCTTGGCATGGGACCTACCCCCTTATGTGGAGAGTACGGGTCCAGCTGGACAAGGGAGCCAGGGTCACCCCCCGGTTGGTGACTGCGATGGGTCTCGGGTCTTTGGAGGACAAGTAGGGCTCTCTGGCAGGGAGGCTGGAAGGCTCTGATGGCCCCGGAGTGAGCTCCCCCGGGTGAGTTTTCCCTATTTCTTTAACGCAGGGAAAAGGAGCTGGGGCGCAGGTGGCCCTCTCTCAAGCGTGCTCTCCAGAGACTGGCGGGGGCCGGGTGGGGAGGCCGAGTGGGGAGGGCCAGGGGGCTGTGGGCAGCTTCTCCTCCTCCAGCACCTGCCCCCCACCCCGCCCCGTTCCCGAGCAGCAGCCTGCGCAGGTGCAGAGAGGCAGGGCTCTGCGGGGCGGCGGGGACGTGCGGGAACGCCTCTGGCGGGCGTGCGGGGTGGCCGGACTTACTCGGGTAGCGGTAGTAGAATTCGTTCTCCAGGTCGCTGGTGAAGTTCTCTTGCATCTTTCTGTTGGCCCAGTGAGGGTCAGCATCGGAGTCGTAGCGCACAAACACGCCGAAGAGGACCACCAGGGCCACCTGCAGGAGCAAGCAGGTGACCGGCAGCCGCCAGCGGAGATTGGTGTTCCAGACCATGCTGCTGGGGGCGCCTGGCGGGGAGGGCAGCGGGCAGTTCGGCCTGACGCTCGCAGGCGGGAGAGGCTTATAAGACCCGGGCAGGGGCGGGGCGGGGCGGCCGCGTCGGGGGGCGGAACAGCTGACCCGGGTGCCGCCCGCGCGCTCGCCCAACCGGCGAGGGGACCCGCGGGCTCGGGGCTCGCCTCCACCCGGGGGGCCCCCCCCGAAGCTCCCCCGTCGGGGGCCCAGCGGCGGGAGCAGGGGCCGAGCGGGCAGGTGGGCGGGGATCGAGGCGCCCCAACCTCTGCGGATCCCCTCGGTACCCGGGCCGCAGGTCTGTCCCCTTTTGTTCCGGACCCGAGACAGAAGAAGCCGGATTGTCTGCCTCCTACCGAGAGAGAGGAACGGAGGAATTCCTAGACGGCGCTCTTCATCAGCAGCAGCACAACAGCATCGCCATCCCTTTCTTTTTCTGATCACAAAATTCACATAGGGTACGTGAAAAACCAGGAAAGGCTAAGACCTGCTTGGAGAGGCTTGGAGAGGCGTGACCGCTCATACAATCCGTATCCTGCAACAGAGAGAGGATGTTAAGGGAAAAACTGGTGAAATCCACATGAAGTCTGAAGTTTGGTTAATAGCGTTGTGCCCATGGGGGTTTCCTGGTTGTGACAAATTTACAGGGCTTATGTGAGATGTGCAGGGGACACTGGGTGCCGGGTAAAGGGGAACTCTGTACTATCTTTGCAACTTTTCTGTAAATCTTTTTTTTTTTTTTTTTTAAAGATTTTATTTATTTTACAGAGAGAGACACAGCGAGAGAGGGAACACAAGCAGGGGGAGTGGGAGAGGGAGAAGCAGGCTTCCCGCCGAGCAGGGAGCCCGATGCGGGGCTCGATCCCAGGACCCTGGGATCATGACCTGAGCCGAAGGCAGACGCTCAATGACTGAGCCACCCAGGCGCCCCAACTTTTCTGTAAATCTAAAATTATTCCTGAAAATAGGGTATTAAGAAAAATTACATATATATATACACACACACGCATACATATATATGCTTATCAGAACAGTTGAGATTGTCACAGTTCATTGAGCTTACTCAGGAATTATCTGTTGGTCAATACGTGTGACCTTGACATGAGGAGGTCATAGCATTTAAGTTAAATCTATGCTTAAGTCTATATTTTGTCAAAATAAATTTGATTCTCTAATTTTTCTTTAAAAAGGTATATTGTAGAGATTTTGGAAAATACAGAAAGCCCTAAGAGGAAACAAGAAAACCACCTGTAATTCCTCCACCTAGAGGCAACACTGACATGAGAAAGAGGAGGGAGAGAGAGATTCATACCGTAATACTGATTTATAGCTGCTTTATCTACTTAATATTTTGTAAACATCTTCCCATATTCTTGTTCTTCTACACCATTCTTTTTTTTTTTTTTTAAAGATTTTATTTATTTATTTGACAGAGAGAGACACAGCGAGAGAGGGAACACAAGCAGGGGGAGTGGGAGAGGGAGAAGCAGGCTTCCCGCTGAACAGGGAGCCCGATGTGGGGCTCGATCCCAGGACCCTGGGATCATGACCTGAGCCGAAGGCAGACGCTTAACGACTGAGCCACCCAGGTGCCCCTCTTCTACACCATTTTTAATGGCAGGATACACCATGCCTTATCTAGCCAGTCCCCTAGTGTTAGGCAATGGGGTTGCTTTGGGTTTGTTTGGTGTAATAAATAACACTGTCATGAACATCCAGGTAGATAGGTCTTGGTGTGGGTTTCGGTGAGTTCCCAGAGGCTGAATTGCTTTAATACAGGTTGCTAAAAGTCCCCCAAACAAAGCATGTGCCTTATGAGCCGTGTGGCACCCATGCACCCTTGCCAATGCTGGATTATAGAAAACCATTGCCAGTTTGAATCCCAGATTCATAAAAGGCAGGAACGCCATGCAGAACACCTGAGGCTGAGCTCCTGATCAGGGGGCTGGGAACTTAAATGTGGCTGCACTGCGCCCGACGGGCACCATTCCCTTAGCGGGAGAAGCAGATGGTTTCAAGACCCAGCCAGACACGCAGAAGCGATACCAGGAAGAGGGGCCGTTTATTACGTGCTTGCTGTGGCCAAACCTTTTAGACATGTTCTAATTCTCAATGGAGCCCTTGCAAGGTGGGTGATGGAGCTCCATCCTACAGATGAAACTCAGTTGAGATTCAAACTCAGGGCTGTCTTATCTCACTACACCGTGCTGCTTGCCCCCTCTGGGCAGGGCAGAAGGAAGGTTCGGTTTCAGGTACGTGTCCCCACTGTTGCAGAGAGACACCTGAGTGCTGCACAGCCAAGGGAGAGTGGAGGGCAGGAGGCAGGGGCTGGGATTAAAATTTGGAGATGAAGTTGGTGGGAGCACAAAGGCCTCTGGAGTCATCTATTCCCCAGGGGACCATGAGCCCCTTTAAGAGAGGAATATGTCTTATGTCTGACTGTCTCCCCTGCCCACAGCACAGCGTGCATGCAGAGCAAGAAGGATGAAGGAAGTGGAGAGTAATATTCTTTGAGCCCCTAACTGTGTCCTAGGCGCTGTTCTAGGTGCTGGGAGGTAAATCCCTCTTCCCATGGAAATTGTTGGGGGGGGGGTGACAAAAGCAAGCACAGTAGAGAAGTATATGGTATGTGCGAGGGTGACAAGTGCCATGCAGGAAAAGGACATGGAAAGTGGACGAGAGGGGGTTGGGAGTGGGAAGGCCACATTGGGGGAGGGAGAGAGGGCTGGGGGCATGGAGAGAGGGAGGGAGGGAGAAAGGGAGGCAGGAAGATAGAGAAAGAAAGAGAAGATTTGGGGCACCTGGGTGGCTCAGTTAGTTAAGCATCTGCCTTCAGCTTAGGTCATGATCCTGGGGTCCTGGGATGGAGCCCCACATCGGGCTCCCTGCTCAGTGAGGAGTCTGCTTCTCCCTCTGCCTCTGCCCCTCCCCCTACTCATGCTCCCTCTCTCTCAAATAAAATAAATAAAATCTTAAAAAAAAAAAAAGAAAGAAAGAGAAGATTCTTCTGCTGGCTCTAGTCCCACCTCGCCCCCGACCTGGGCGCATGGCCCCCTCAGCAGCACTTTGATGAATGTCCCAGAGCAGCTGTTTCCTTCATTGGCTGCCCTTGGTCTTTGTGGTAGACTGAGCTTCCAGTCCCCCCCAGCCCCTAATGGCCAGTAGTTGTATTTCTGGTGCCTCTGGAGGAAGAAATGGCCACTGCTCCCAGAAACCTAGAAAAAATGTCTCCTCCCAGAATATTTTCTCTGCAGCTACCAAAGTAAGGCCAGGCCAGCAGGCTGTCCCACTTCTGAAGAGGCTGGCCCTCTGCAGAGTGTCTATCCTCCCATCATGATGTGGGGCTGGAGCTGGGCGGGAAGATGGGAGCTCTCTCCCCTGGACCCTTTGTCCACTTTCTCCTGTCCCCAATCTCCACTTCATGCATTCATCCATTCATCTTTCTTCCCTGCACTGGCCTCACGTGATCTGCTCATTTATCTGTCTGTGGTCTGTCTCCTTGTACCAAAATGTCAGCCCCCAGGGCAAGGGCCCCTAGAAGAGAGCCTAAATCAAGACAGTTGCTCATTAATGGCTTTTTGAATGAATGAATGAACTCTTTCAATTTATTCAGTAATCAAAGTGTGTCCAGAGCACCTACTGCATGCACAGCTCAGTGTTCACCCCAAATAGCCTCACAGAGCTGCCCCCCATAGTTTGTACTCTGCAGAAGGAGACACAAGTGACTTGCCCTGGTGGCAGAACCAAGGACTCTCCCATGTAGTTGGGGAGAGCTTGGTGAGCACTGCGGTGATCAGGGTGGGCTTCGTGGAGTAGGAGAACTCATCTAGGATTTGCAGAGCAGGTAGGAGGTAGACCTTTCCTTCTCTGCTCTCTGGCTTTTCTTATCTCACCTGCCCCCCCGCCCCGCACCAGATGATTCCAGGCCACCTCCCCATCCTGATCTGGTACTTCCTCTGTCTCCCAGCAGGCTGGAATTCTGGGCTTGTCCTCTGAGACCAGCGTTCAGAAACTGGCTGCTCAGGTCTATCGGGCCAGGCAGGGGTTTGCCAGAGGAGTGAGCCACTTCCTCCTAAAATGTGGGTGACTTGACAAGTGGGAATGACAGGTGGGGATGATGAGTTGGGATGGTTCCCTCCCCAGCTGGGGAGGTAGGGTGTGGCAGTGACAGGGGCTGGCAAGGCCAGAGGTAGGGGCAGCGGAGGCCATGTGGTTTGGGCCAGGGGTGATTCAGCTTGTCCTGCTTTTGCAGCAGCGTCTCCCTGCTCCAGGCTTGGTGGTCATGCAGGGGGAGCTGTGCAGCGACAGTCACTGCCATTACGTTTCCCCACACCCATCCCTCAGGGCAGATCACCAACAGCATCCTTGGCATCTTTGGCCTGGGTCCCACAAGCAGCTTGAGGTTGTGGCAAGGGCAGTAGGCCAGGACTCACAGGTTCCCGAGGTTGGTCTCAATGCCGCCCAGTTGCCGGTCCACACAACCTCTCTGGGCCTTATTTCCTCCATCTGTGAGTGGGTACGTGCCCTGCTCACCACTCCAGGCTGCTGTGATGCTCAAAGGAGAACAGCAGCCTGATGCTTAGCGCCTTGGCCCAGAGGTTCAAAGGGGCCGGGGTGTGAGTGCTAGCGTGGCCACTTCCTAGCTGGGTGAACTTGGGCAAGTGCTTAACCGCTTTGTGACTCCATCCTCCCATCCACACCATGGCGCAACAGTGGTACCCACCTCCCAGGATGGTTAGGAGGGCTGGATGGCAATTGCTGGAGGAAATGGTAGCTCTCATTTGCAACTGGAAATGAATGGGAAAGTCCCTTGTAAATTGGGGAGTCATAAATATAATTAGGGGTGGCCTCTATGATGCTGGATAATGGCATTCTCCTCTGGTGCTCTTTGAAAAGTCTGTAGAAGGTAAGGCCCTGGAGAGGGAGCCCCTTGCCCTCCCCAGAACCGCAGGGCTGGGAGCAGGGTTTGCAGCCCTGGGAAGCAGTTCTGGCCACACACCGTCCCCTTCATTCCCTTAGAGCACTAAGCCGCCTCCCCACACCCATGGGGAGCTCTCCAGTGTGGCCAGCCTGTGGGTCAGGGAGAGGATGTGGGCCTCTCTGCAAAGTTCCTTCCTGTGTGACAACTTGTGGGATCAAAAATAAGGTGACTGATGGTGGGAAAATGGCCATCTTGCTTACTCTGCCTGGTGGGTCGCTCTGAGACGGACTCAACATCCCATCCATGCTATTCCTGCCAAAAACACTTGCCCTGAATTCAGTCCAGAAGCAGCGGACGAACCCAAACTGAGGGACAGTCTGCAAGATAACTGACCTGGACTCTTTTTAAAAATGTAGGTATCTCAGATGCCAAAAGAAGGGGAGCTGGGTTAGGAAGACGTGAGAAGTGCATGCAATGCTTCAACTCATCTGCGATTTATCAATGTGAAGGTGTGTGAGTATGATCATTGCATGGTGGTTGTCTAGGAGAATGTTCTTGTTCTTAGAGGGTGCCTGGGGAAGCATTTAGAGGTGGAATGTCCTATCTACAACTCTCAAGTGTGTGTGTGTGTGTGTGTGTGTGTGTGAGTGTGTCTGTGTGTGCACACAGAGAAGAAGCAAAGGTGGTGAATCCAAGTGAAGGGTGTATACATGTGCATTGTACTATTCTTCTTTTTTTTTAAGATTTTATTTATTTTTGCGAGAGAAAGCGAGCAGGAGTGGGAGGAAGGGCAGAGGGAGAGGGAGAAGCAGGCTTCCCGCCAAGCAGGGAGCCGGATGTGGGGCTTGATCCCAGGACCCTGGGATCATGACCTGAGCCCAAGGCAGATGCTTAACAGTATGAGCCGCCCAGGCGCCCACATTGTACTATTCTTGTATCTTTTCTATAGGTTTGAAAATTTGTAAACAAGAAGTTTGGAGAAAAGCCCTGTGGGGCCATCATGGGAAGTCTCTGACGTCTGTAGGAAATATCTGCCTCCCCAAGGCCTCGGGCAGAAGCCACAGAGTCATAGGCTCAAGGGCAATCCGCACACCCTCTGCCTGAAGACAGTTTGAACTCTGCGTAACCCACAGGGCTCTCTGTGTTCCTTACGGCCTAGGGGCTAGCACACGCTTAGCGAGCACCCACCCCCTCCACGCCAGGCTCGGGACAAGCCACTGCGCCATGAAGATGTGGCCTCTGCTCTGTCAGGGCACACGGTTCATGGGGGCCAGCCTGCATCACTGCAGGGTATGTTGTGGGTAAGGGAGTCCAAGGACTCACAACTCGCGGGGGCCTGGGGGAAGGCAGAAGCAGAAGATACAACGGCAGGAGCTCTGTGAACGGGGAGCACCTAGGAGCGAAGCACAGAGCTAGGCCTTCCCTGGGCATCCCTGTGTCTCCTCCTCACCGTGGCTGACCGTGCTGGAGGGATTTTTTTTTTTTTTTTTTTTTTAGCAAGGTGTAAACTCTGACTCGAAGGGTTCAAACCACTTGCCTAACGTCACATAGCTAGAGGATGGCAGCTGTGGAAAGGGAGGTGACATGATCTCAGCCGTGAAGGGGTTTAACAAGCCGACTTAGCAGAACAGGGCATGCCAGGCAGGCAGTGGGACAACCGGAGGGAAGACGTGGAGGGACGAGGGCGTGGGGTGGGGTTTCTCGGCCTGAGCACTGGTGACATTGTGAGCCCAAGAAATCTGTTGCGGAGGCTGTCCTGCGCTTTGCAGGCCGTTTCGCAGCATCCAAGCATCCTGGGTGCCACAGACATTGCTAGGCAGTGGGGCTGAGCATCTACGTTCTGCCTGAAGCCGAAAGGCAGCTCTTGGCCTCGCCCTGCTCTCACTGGAGGGCTGTGTCTCTGCCCCTGAGGCGGGCAGGCGGACAAGCCCTGGTGGGAGCTCTGGGCTACCTCTGCAGGTTCCTCCCACAGCGCAGGGAAGGGGAGCTGGACCTGGCTTACCCCCCAAGCTGCTCTTGCCTCCGTCGCTCCCCTGGTGGCTCTCCTTGGGGATCCAGTGAGTGACAGCCCCACCAGGACAGGTGAGAGCGACCAGGGACAGGCCAAGCCCTGTTCATCACCCTCAGGCCCGGGAAAGTCTCCCCTGCCAGCACCCCACCATCCCAACCTGTAATGTGCTTTGAGGAGTCCCAGTGGCCTCAGGGTTCCTGGCCAGACCTGGCATTCCAGACAGTCAGAAACGAAGGGAGGGATCTTGCACACGGGCCGACCCCTACATCCCCACGCGGGGCGGCTGGAGTTCTCTCTGCAGCCCAAATGAAGGTGCTGCTCTCCAATTTTATTTTATTTATTTTATTTTTATAAGGTTATTTATTTATTTATTTGACAGAGAGAGAGCCAAGCAGGGGGAGCGGCAGGCAAAGGAAGAGAGAGAAGCAGGCTCCCCACTGAGCAGGGAGCCCAATGTGGGGCTCCGTCCCAGCACCCCAGGATCATGACCTGAGCCGAAGGCAGACGCTCAACCCACTGAGCCACCCAGGCGCCCCTCTAGACAATTTTAAAAAGTCTCCGAGCCCTCAGACAGCCAGGTCTCTGGGAATTTGCTATTAGCACTGAAGTGCAGCCGGTACGCAGTAGTATGGCCAAGCCAGGGTCCTTCTCCATCCCAGCTGACCCGGCCCCCTGCCTTCCCCCAAGCCAGTCACTGGAGGCTCAACACTCTTCTAATGGGGACCGTCCAGAACCTCCTCCCCACCCCTACCCCTATCCCGCCCCCACCATGCTGCCCTACCGTTGTTCGATATTTTGACCATATCTTTATCATCCAATAGACATTTATTGCAAGCCTACCAGGAGCCAGGTCCTATGCTAGGTCCTGCTCTCAATGTGTTCTGGAGTCCCCAGGGGAGAGAGACATCTGAATGCCTTAACATAGCACAGCAGGTGCAAAGACAGTGGCCTGTAGAGAGTCCCCTGGGGGCACCACGGAGGTAGGAAGCGTCTGTGGTGGAGTCTCAGGTATGCAGACTGGGTCTTAAGAATAAGTGGAAGGTCATAGTGAAAGACAAGGGAAGGGAATTCCAGGAAAAGGGACCAGCATGTGCAAAAACCACAGAGGTCATCCATAGGATGCGGAGAGAAAATATTAGAGCTTGTATTTATACTCATTTTTAGTCTCATACTTAAATATTTTCTATTTTATAAACACTTAATGATGCATATGACATATTAACATAGTTATATATAACATATATACATATATAACATCGATATATGTATATATAAATATATATGTATATATGTATAATATGAATATATGTATAATATGCATATGTAAATATGTTTATAAATTTATATAGACATATAGAAATATAAATACTTAATATGTCTATATAAATATATAAATGTAATTTATATGTTTATATGCATGTAATATGTGATTTATATGTATATATAAAAATATATAACATCTATATGTATGGTTTATTTTTAATATATGTATTTTGAGTGCACACCCCCACATTTTTACTGATGCATAATCCAAATTGTTGCCGAGCCTGGTTTAGGACGTGCTATATTTGAAGGGCATGTAAATGCCCAAGAGGCAATGTCTAGGCTTGGAGCTAGACATAGGTGTGGGTCGGGGAGACAGTCTTGGATGCTGGGCGGGGAGGAAGGGAGAAGGGCTTAGATGGAGTGGAACAGAGCAGGGTGGAGGAGGAAGCAAGTGAATGAAGAGGTTCTCAGCCTGGCTGCCCTTTGAATCACCTAAGGAGGTTTTAAAAAGTACTCACTCCTAGCTCCTTTGATTTAATTGGCCTGGAGTGAAGCCCGGACACCATCTTCTTTTAAACTCCCCAAGTAATTTCAATTGTAACCAGAGTTGACAACCACTGTCTTAGATCAGGTTTCTTCAGACTTTCGTGCTTGTGTGCCCCCTAAAAGGATTTTGGAAAACAACACACTCCCTTTCGTGTTTTTAAGTTGATGTCTAAATTTTTAATCATAATTTTATTTTATTTTTTTTGAAGATTTATTTATTTATTCGAGAGAGAGAGAGAGGGAGAGAGCACAAGCGGAGGGGCAGGGAGAAGGAGAGAGAATCTCAAGCAGACTGCTCAGCACGGAGCCCGACTCGGGGCTCCATCTCATGACCCTGAGATCACAACTTGAGCTGAAACCAAGAGTCCGATGCTCAACTGACTGCACTACCCAGGGGCCCCTAATCATAATTTTAATAGCTGCAAATATATAATTTCCTGTGTGTTATATATATCTTCTCCAGAACCTCAGAGTTGCAAATTTGGTTTATTTAATTTATGGAAAAGGTCTGCCATAGAAGCTAATTAGCAACACCGGAATTCATTGCCAAACCAGTCAGCCCAATTAGACTCTCTGTCAAAAGAAAGCCTGGACACATTTTTCAATTCAAATAAATATATTAATACATAGCCCTGTGACAACCATCTCACTTCCATATTCTACTTCTAAGCTAAATAGTGCGCAGTCTTGTCACCTAGAATTGGTCCCTTTGATGTAATAAGATGCCGCCTCATCAATATTTATAGCTGATGCTCAGTGTGTTTTTTTGAAGGGGGTCTCTCCCTCAGGAGTGTACACACTCTAATTGCCCCTTTGTTTGGGTCCCCAGTGGTTGGCACACATCTAGATGATGCCCCATGGTTGGAGTGGGGTTGAGTGAAAAGAAAACCTTACTTGGAAAGCTAAGTGAGATGAGAAGGGAAAACTGGCTTGATGTTTGACTGCAGAGGCAAACAGATTCATTTTGGAAAGAAGGACCTAGAGAAATTGAGGACCTGGAAATCGGTATCTTTAAAATTGTTCATGGTAGATCGATACATATATGGTAACTTGATTTACAACGAAGACACATATGCACTTCTGTGGGGGCCACAGTGTTTTTTTCTATGCATACTCATGAGGGAAAATAAATGAGCTTTCATCCCTTTCTCACACCTTACACATTAATTCAAGATGGGTCGTAGACCTAAATATGAAAACTAAACCAATAAACATTCTGGAAAAAAACATGGGAGGGAATCTTCACGAACAGGTAAAGATCTTTTGAGCAGGACATAATAAGGCACTCACTATAACTGTTTTTAATTTAAGTTTTAGTTAACATACAGTGCAATACTGGTTATAATTTTTTAAATGGTAAATTGGACTTCATTAAAGTAAAAACCTCTGTTTATCAAAAGATGCCATTAAGAGAGTGAAAGGGCAAGAGAAGACTTTCACAATACCTCTATCAGACAAAGGACTCATATCCTGAATATATAAAGATCTCTTTCAAATCAATGAGCAGAGGACAACCAACCCAACCAAAATTTGGGCAAAAGCCTTGAAAAAGAGGCTATTTAAAGGGCTAGTAAGCATATGAAAAGGCTCTCAACACTATTAGTCATCAGGGAAATGCAAAACAAAACCTCAATGAGATTCTGTGATACTCAACAGAATGACTAAAATTGAAGCCATCAGCAATAAGAAAAGTTGTCAAGGACATGGAGCGGCTGGAGCACTCCTACACTGCAAGTGGGAGAATAAATAAGTAAAAACCAGACACACCCCTGCTCTGGTCTCAGAAATTCCACTCTTCGGCATATATCCAAAGCAAAGTGGTAGCTGCAGTTCAATTAGTATGCAGGCAATAAGGGGGTACTTGTGGAGAATTTAGGATAGTACTAAAAACAACTAAAAGTCAATCTGCTTTGGGGGCTCCTGGGTGGCTCAGCTGGTAGAGTGTTTGACTCTTGATCTCCGGGGGTCGTGAGTTTGAGTCCCACGCTGGGGGCAGAGTTTACTTTAAAAAAAAAGAAGACAATCTGCTTTTTATTATCACTGTGCACCAGGATCAGCCATTCTAAACAACGATAAAGTATCCTCTACCCCAGAACATCTTTTTTGGTCTAAGTTCTAAACAATTACTGCAGTGACCATTGAGTTTTTTTTTTTTTTTTAAAGATTTTATTTATTTATTTGACAGAGAGAGAGAGACAGTGAGAGAGGGAACACAAGCAGGGGGAGTGGGAGAGGGAGAAGCAGGCTTCCTGCTGAGCAGGGAGCCCGATGCGGGGCTCGATCCCAGGACCCTGGGATCATGACCTGAGCCGAAGGCAGCCGCTTAACCGACTGAGCCACCCAGGCGCCCCGACGATTGAGTTTTAAAAACACATTTATAAGCTTCAAATGAGCATCTCTACAGTACATAACCTTTCATAAGCATTGCATTCTACATGGAAGTTAATGTGGAGGATGTCCAGGTATACACTTGGCCCCCAATGGACATGGGTCCTGTGCATTTATTTATCTATTTAGTGAGGGTTTTTTTTAAATTGTGATAAAAATATATGTAATCTACAATTTGCCATTTTACCCATGTTTGAATGTACAATTCAGCAACATTAATTACATTCACATTGTTGTGCAACCATCACCACCACCCATCTCTAGACTTTCTCATCTTCCCAAAGGGAAGCTCTACCCATTAAACACTCACTCCTCACCCCTTCTCCCCCTGTCTCTTGGTAACCTCTAATATACTTTCTGTCTCTATGAATTTGTCTACTCTAGGTACCTGGTGTAAGTGGAATCCTACAGGATTTGTCCTTTTATGTCTGACTTATTTCACTTAGTCTAAAGGTTTCAAGGTTCATCCATGTTGACACATGTACATGATTACTTCATTCCTTTTTTTTTTATTT
The DNA here is from genome assembly GCF_004348235.1 of Phoca vitulina. Taxonomy (NCBI): domain Eukaryota; kingdom Metazoa; phylum Chordata; class Mammalia; order Carnivora; family Phocidae; genus Phoca; species Phoca vitulina. The sequence continues at coordinate 6,120,862 of NW_022589768.1, read as the reverse complement.
AAAGATTTATTTGAGAGAGAGGGAACAAGCAGGGGGAGCGGCAGGCAGAGGGAGAGGGAGAAGCAGGCTCCCCTCTGAGCAGGGAGCCCGACATGGGGCTCGATCCCAGGACCCCGAGATCATGACCTGAGCCGAAGGCAGAAGCTTAACCGACTGAGCCACCCAGGCGCCCCATGATTGCTTCATTCCTTTTTATGGCTGAATCATATTCCATCGTACCTGCATTTATTTTGAGAATAATTTCCTAAAGGTTCAAAACCATGCAAATTTTTCAGATTACAGTTGCTGTCTCCAGTCCCTATGGTGTGACATGTTTCTGAACTTCACTGTGTATTTGAAATAATGGTAGCACCATGATTTTAAAGATAGAGAAACAGAACCTAAGGTACTTTAGTTCCATCATTTTATGGGATTACTGGAATTTTTGTGTTTAAACTGAGAACAGTAGGGGCACCTGGCTTGCTCAGTTGGTGAAGCATATGACATTTGATGTCAGAGTTGTGAGTTCAAGCCCCACGTTGGGAGTGGAGCCTAGTTAATTAAAAAAAAATTTTTTTTAAAGCTAACATACTTTAAAAGTATTAATCCTTTTTTGGGTATGGTAATATTTATTTTATTTTTAATTTTTTTGCTGGTGTGATTACATGTACCTGAGGTACAATAAAATAAAAATGTCCCTTTTCTTGCCATTATGATTATTATTAATTTCATTATTATTGCTGAAACTAATTTTGTCGTATAGAGGACGGGGAGCATTAAAAATGATCCATTCTAAGCATCAGATATTCCAGCTATGCCTCTGGATATACTCAAGAGAAATGAATGCACATGTCCTCCAGGAGACATAAATGTTCATATGAATTCATGTTCATATGAGAATGTTCATAAACATGTCAAACTGTAAATAACTCAAACGTCCATCACTCAGGGAACAGATAAACAAATTGTGGATTGGGGTACCTGGGTGGCTCAGTCGGTTAAGCATCTGCCTTCGGCTCAGGTCATGATCCCAGGATCCTGGGATGGAGCCCTGCATCGGGCTCCCTGCTCAGCGGGGAGTCTGTTTCTCCTTCTGCCACTCCCCCTGCTTGTGCGCGCTCTCTCTCTCTCTCTCTCTCAAATAAATAAATAAATAAATAAAATCTTAAAAAAAAACAAATTGTGGATTATTCATACAACGGAATATTACACAGAAATTAAAAAAAAAAAAAGGAAATAACTACTGATACGTGCTGCCACCTAGATGGCTCTCACAAACAGAAATGAAGGAAGCCAGGCACCAAAGAATTTGCACTGGATGACACCATTTACATCAATTTTACCTAAATTTTAAAGACAGGCAAATTTTTCTAAAGTTTTTATTTAAATTCCAGTTAGTTAACATACAGTGTAATGATAGTTTCAGGTGTACAATATAGTGATTCAACACTTCCATGCATCACCCAGCGCTCATTACGACAAGTGCCCTCCTTCATCCCCATCACCTGTTTCCCCTCCCCCCTCCCACTGCCCATCTGGTCACCACCAGTTTGTTCTCCATAGTTAAGAATCTGTTTCTTGGTTTGTCTCTCTCTCTCTTTCTTCCCTTTGCTCATTTGTTTTGTTTCTTAAATTTCACGTAGGAGTGAAATCAAGTGGTATTTGTCTTTCTCTGCCTGACATTTCACTTACCATGATACACTCTAGCTCCATCCATGTCATTGCAAATGGCAAGATTTCATTCTTTTTATGGCAGAATAATATTCCGTAATATTTTATGGAATAATATTCCGTATTCCATATGTATATCTCACATCTTCTTTGTCTATTCTATTGATGGACACTTGGGCTGCTTCCATAATTTGACTATTGTAAATAATGCTGCAATAAACATCAGGGTGCATCTATCCCTTTGAACTAGTTTTTGTATTTTGGGGGTAAATACCCAGTAGTGTGATTACTGGATCATAGGGTAGTTCTATTTTTAACGTTTTGAGGACCCTCCATACTGTCTTCCACAGTGCCTGCACCAGCTTGCATTCTCACCAACAGTGCACAAGGGTTCCCCTTTCTCCACATACTGATTCTTATGTTGTTGATTTTAGCCATTCTGACAGGTGTGGGGTGATATCTCATTGTAGTTTTGATTTGCATTTCCCTGATGAGTGATGTTGAGCATCTTTTCATGTGTCTGTTGGCCATCTGGATGTCTTCTTTGGAAAAATGGCTATTCATGTCTTCTGAACATTTTTAATTGGATTATTCATTTTTTGGGTGTTAATTTTCATAAGCTCTTTATACATTTTGGATACTAACCCTTTATCAGATATGTCATGCAAATATCTTCTCCCATTCCGTAGGTTGCCTTTTGTTTCATTTTGTTGATTGTTTGCTTTGCTGTGCAAAGACAGGCAAATTTAATCAATGGTGAAAGAAATCGGGAGAGTGGTTACCTGGGTGGGGGGCAGTTATTGATTGAGGGTGGTGGATACTCAGATGTATACATTTATAAAAATTTATCAAGCTTTACACTTAGGATTGATACATTTCACTATATATAAATTATTCCTCAATGCAAAAGAAAAAAAAATGCAAGCTCCAAAAGGGCAGAGATTTTTGTCAGTTTGGCTCAACTCTGTATCCTTAAAGGTTAGAGCAGGGCCTGCACGTTGTAGCACGCGAAAGCACTGAATGAATGAATGAGCCTAAGATCGCTCTCAGCAATGTGTGAGCATTGCTCTTATCATGTAAGTCCTGCAAGGTTACGTTTATGTCTCCCCTGTCGATTTCTGGCCTTGGGGATCAGGGACCTGTTGGAGGGGCAGTGAGCAGTGAGGCTGGTCTGTGCCCAGGATTAGGACAGTTTGAAGACCTCGGTACATTTTTGCCCCCCAACTCCCTTTACGGGAAATTACAATGGGCTGGTCTCTGGAACCACGCAGAGCATTCAGGATGCACTCCAAGGACTTTGAGATGGACCATCAGTGTGAATAGAATGAAGGAAGGAGAGAAATAAAGGCCCTGTGGCCACGCTGATCCCAAAGCCCTTCACGTTCCCCAACCTTAGACCATACGGTAGGCTCCACTCCTTCAGCCCAGGGTCCCTGTGTCGCTGCTGGCTCAGGTGGGAGGTCTGCCCCACGGCTCTTCCAGATTCTCGTCCATCCCTCTCCATGGTGGATGCTCCCTTCTGAATGCCTCCAGCAGCTTCCCTGCCAATCCCTCGCTTTCTCTCTCCTTTTTTGAATAGAATTTATTAAAATGTTATTTCTTATCCACAGGCATGCATGTTTATTTGTTCTCCTTTCTTTAAAGGAGTTCAGTGGGTCTCTCTCCTCTCCCTTGCTCCAAACCTCTCATGCTGGTCTCCAGCTCCCATGTCGGACCTTCCAGCATGACTCATCCTGAACCTGACCTCCCCAAAGCCTATGTTCACATGGAACGCCTTTTAAAACCGAGAGAAAATTTGGAGAGGGCAGTGGCTTTAACCACAAGGGCTAATAATCCCTCATTAGGTCTTTTGTCAAATTACAATCCAAACATGGCAGGTGGATCAGGATGCCGAGGAGGGGCCCTTGGCAGAAGGGACAGCAGTGAGAAAGATCCCCAAACACATTCCTGGTCCCTCACACCTTTGCTTGAAGTGGCTCCAAGAGCCGAGCCGTGCCAGAGACACACCTAATCACTCCTGCCTAGGATTGGAGAGCTGTTCTCCAACAGAGCGAGGAGACCAGTTTTTTGTTTTCAGTTTTTAAATCCTCGGGGATAAAGCAAAGGACCCTGGATTAAAAGCAGCAGGAAGGACTGGGGCTCCAAATCAGGAAGAAGGGCCAAATTGATGGTGAGAACACGGAACCTGGGTGTGACCTGTCAGGAGCAGTGGGGCAGGCCCCTTCAGGGGAGCCCTGAACACAAAACGATTCCTGATTCAGCTGAGTTTATGGGCTGAGCCGGAGCCCAGCCCTGAAGTCATCGCCTACCACCATTGCCGGGCCAGGCAGGCTAGGTCGCCGGGGAGGCAGGGGCACCAGATGACCAGGGAGTCTGTCCCAGCCAAGGAGGGCTTCTGGACGGGGCTGGTTCTGTAGAGGCCCATCAGGAACTTGAAGGAACAACAGATTTGCCCACGAGGGTTGGCTCTTGTCCATTTTCTTTCCTGATCAGCTCCTCCGTGTCTGTCAGGATTCAGCACAGGTTATTACCTCCTCCAGGAAGCCCATACCCAGGGCTCTGAGCACACAGCAGCGCACTCTGGACTCAGTTGCTTGCAGATCCCTTGGGGGGGGGACGGGGGCGGGGGTCATCATTGTGTCCCTCGGGCTTGACAGGTGCTTGGAGATGAGAGGGCAATGAAGGAAGCAAAGAGGAAGGGACGGAGGGGAAGACAAAGGGAGGAGGGAGAGAGGAAGGAAGAGAGAGGTAGGGAAGGAGTGAGACAGGAGGATGGAAGGGGTAGGGGGAAAGGGAGGAAGGGAGGGAGGAGGGGAGGAGGCAGGGACTCCTTGCCCAGAGCTGAACAGATGCCCAAAGCTCACCCCTACTCCATAGACAGTGGCTCGTCCATAGCAACACTATCCCAGGCTTTCTGGCGGCTGGGATTTGGGCTGCTCTGTGTCCCACCCCCACGGCCCCCTCTGCGGGCCCAGCCCAGGGAGAGGGTCAGCCCAGGCTGGCGGTCGCCGAGCATCTGAGCTGGGGGCTGCAGGGGAGGGGATGGGCACAAGCTGGTGGGCGAGGGCGGACAGCTCTGGGGGCCACGGGAGAGCTCCGTGGCAGATTGCCATTATATCTGCTTCTTGTTCATTTCTATTTGATTCGCATAATTTCCGAGCTGTGTTCTTACAGGGAAATGTGCTTTTCATTTAATGTTTTTCACAGAATGACGATAGCATTCTTGTTCTTCCTGAATATAAAGGAAAGACAGCGCATTATAGCAAATAGAAACAAAGAATACAAGAATGACCTGAAATCCCAGAGGTAACTGTCGTCAACATTTTCTGGTGTATCATTCTAGAATTTATATATCCATGTATGTACATTAACATATTTAAATACAGAAAGGATTTTTGAAAGCAAACGCAACTGGGATCACGCTGTCCATATGCTCTGTAACCTGCTGGTTTCCATCCATTAATGCCCTGTGAACGCTCTTCCGTGTCAGCAAATACATCCCATCATTTATTTACTTAACATCTTTGAACATTTAGGATTTCCCCCCAGTTTTTACTGTTAAAAAACAACTTTGGGGAAGATGCAGCCCTCACAGTGTCATTTTTAAACCACACAGATACATGTGCACTACAGAGATGGTGGGTTTTGAATCACAAGTTCTAGAAATAACTTGCTTGTAAATGAGCGACTGCATCATTCATTAAAGTCAAAAATTGTGGTAAAAACCAAGAATTGGGCAATATCTGAAATTGAGATGACTGAGAGTGAGATGAGAAAGGGAGAGGTTTCCTCCTGAAAGGAACACTGGGGAGATCGATCGATCTATCTCCCTTTCTCTCTCTCTCTTTCTCTTTCTCTTTCCTTTTTCTTTCTTCTTTCTCTTTCTTTCTTTCTTTCTTTCTTTCTTTCTTTCTTTCTTTCTTTCTTTCTTTCTTTCTTCTTTCTTTCTTTCTTTCTTTCTTTCTTTCTTTCTTCTTTCTTCTTTCTTCTTTCTTTCTTCTTTTTCTTTCTTCTTTTTCTTTCTTTCTTCTTTCTTTCTTTCTTCTTTCTTTCTTCTTTTTCTTTCTTCTTTTTCTTTCTTCCTTCTTTCTTTCTTTCTTTCTTTCTTCTTTCTTTCTTTCTTTTCTTTTCCTTTCTTTCTTTCTTTCTTTCTTTCTTTCTTTCTTTCTTTCTTTCTTTCCAAAAATAGACCTCTCCACATATCTTGGTTTGAACAAACCAATGCCCATAATCGTTCCGTCTACCAATCTCTCTCTCTCTTTTTTTTTTATTGGGCCCTCTCAGGGCACCCCTGGTGAAAGTGTTCACTAGGGATCCCTTTCTGCTCCAGGCACTCTGCTAGGCTCTGGGGATAGAGTGGTGGACAAGACCCACCATCTTCTTACCTCCTGACAGGCTTAGTGGAGAAGCGAAGGAGGTGCTCACGCCTTCGGTAAAGATGGGCATGCTGGGTCTCTAAGAGCCAGCCTTCTCCCCCCTTCTGTGGTCTGAGCAGCTGCTGTGATTAAGGAGTTCTTGGGCACTGGCTCTGTGCTGCGCACTCCCGGGGAATGGGAAGATGCTTCTCCCAAACAGACTGAGATGTTGGAATCCCCTGCCTCCTCCTTGCAGCTGCTCCAAAGTAACCTGTCCCTCGCTCTACCACACTGCACAGTAGATACCAGCCACCCAGACCATTCGGGCACATGGTGTTTGTACTACCATTCTGGAGCACATGCCAGTTTCACATGTGTTTTCATGAGGCCGCCAAAGAGCTTAAAGGTCACCTTGTCTAACTGACCTGGTCTGCTGAGGATTGAATCTTCTCTCTGATTCCCCAGCCTCCCTTCAGGGGATAACTTAGGTGGCAAGAAGCATTTTATCTCTCAACGTGGTCCAATTGTTCTATTGGATACCACTATTTATTAATCCATTCAATCAAATGGTATGTATTCAGTGCTATGTACTAAGTGCTTACTATACACTTAGAAATAAATCAGTGAATAAAACAGACAAAAATCTCTGCTCTTGTGAAGTTTAGCTTCTAATGGCATGGGTTGGGGGGAACAAACATTAAACAAAATAGGTAAATTATAAAATGTTAGGTAGTAATAAACGCTATAGCAAAAAAGAGGAGGGGAAGTATGCTAGACTAGATCAGGAATGGCAAGGATTGGATTGCAATTTTAATATCAAAACATTAGTGTTATTATGTGTTAACTAATACTAACTAGTAAGTGTTAACTAATTAGTGAGTTTAGCAAGGTCATGAGACACAAGGTCAATATACAAAAATCAAACTTATTTCTGTATGTTAGCAATAAACAAGTGGAAATTGAAAAAAAAATTGAAAACATCATTTACACTAGCACCAGAAAACATGGAATACTTAGGTAGAAATCTAACAAAGTATGTGCAAGATCTGTATGCTGAAAACTGCAACACATTGGTGAAAGAAATCAAAGAAAATGGAAAACATGGAGTGATATACCATGTCCATGAATTGGAATCTAGGCTTACTAAAATTCTACCGACATCAATCTATAAATTCAATGCAATTGTATCAACAATTCCATCAGAATTTTTTTTTTTTTGGTAGAAATAGACAAGCTGATTTTATTTTCTTTTATTTTTAATTTTTTAAAGATTTTATTTATTTATTTGACAGAGAGAGAGGGAGAGAGTAGCCGAGGGAGAGGGAGAAGCAGACTCCCCACTGATCAAGGAGTCTGATGCAGGGCTTGATCCCAGGACCCTGGGATTATTACCTGAGGTGAAGGCAGACACCCAGCCGACTGAGCCACCCAGGTTCCCCTGACAAGCTGATTTTAAAGTTTATTTGGAAAGGCAGTGGAACTAGAATAGCAAAAGAATTACAAATAAGAACAACAAAGTTGCAGAATTCACACTAATTTCATGACTTACTCTAAAGCTATTATAATTAAGACAGCGTAGGCAAAAAGATAGTATAGATCAATGGAACAAAATAGAGTCCAGATATAAACCCACACATATATGGTCAATTGAATTTTGACAAAGCTGCAAAGGCATTTCAATGAGGAAAGGGTAAACTTTGAACAGAACAATAGGCTATCCACATAAAAATATTTAAAAAGGGGTGCCTGGGTAGCTTAGTCAGTTAAGTGTCCAACTCCAGATCTCGGCTCAGGTCTTGATCTCAGGGTCGTGAGTTCAAGCCCCACACTGGGCTCCATGCTGGCCTATTTAAAAAAAACAAAAACCTTAATCCATGCCTCATACTACTTAACATTTAAATCAAATGGGTACTAGAGTTAAATGTAAAACCTAAGACTATAAAACTTCTCAAAAAATCAGGAGAAAATATTTGTGGCCTTGGGCTAGACAAAGATTTCTTAGATATGACACCAAAAGCCTGATCCATAATTTTTTTGATAAATTGTACTTCATCAAATTTAAGCATCTTTGAACGATACTGTTAGGAAAATGAAAAGACAAATGACAGACTAGAAGAAAATATTTGCAAGTTAAATAGCTGATAATGGACTTGCATCGAGAATACAAAAAGAAGTCTCAAAACTCAATATTACAATGCCTCAAAAAATTAAAAATAAAATGACCAGATTAGTCAGTAATTCCACTTTTGGGTATACATCCAAAATAATTGATGGCAGGTATACAAAGATATTTGTATACCCGTGTTCATAGCAACATTGTGCACAATAGTCAAAAGGTGGAAGCAACCCAAATATTCACTGATGGATGAAGGGATAAACAAAATGTGGTATATACATATAATGGAATATTAATCAGCCTTTAAAAGAAAGAAAATTCTGACACATGCTACAACGTAGATGAACCATAAGGACATTTTGCTAGCTGAAATAAGCCAGTCACGAAGACAGCTACTGTATGATTGTATTTTCATGAGGGACCTAGAATAGGCAAATTCATAGAGACAGAAAGAAGGATGGTGGTTGCCAGGGGCTGGCGGGAGGGGAGAACTAGGAGTTCACGTATAAGGGGGACAGAATTTCAGTTTGGGAAGATGAAAAAAAGGATGAAAAAAGTTAGCGATGTGTGCACAGTGTGAATGGACTTCATGTTACGGAGTTGTACACTTAAAAACAGGTAAAATGGTAACCTTTATGTTATGTATATTTTACCACAAATAAAAGTTAAATTTTATTTTATTTTTAAAAGATCTTATTTATGTATGTATTTAGAGAGAGGGAGTGCATGGGCACACATGAAGGGGGGAGGGCAGAGGGAGAGAGAGAATCTTCAGCCAACTCCACGCTGAGCACAGAGCGCCACACGTGGGTTCAATCTCACAACCCTGAGATCATGACCTGAGCCGAAACCAAGAGTCGGAGGTTTAACCGACTGAGCCGTCCAGGTACCGCTAAAAGTTAAATTTTAAAAACTCAAAAGGAGGGGCGGCTGGCTGGCTCAGTCGAAAGAGCATGTGATTCTTGATCTGAGGGCTAGGAGTTTGAGCCCCATGTAGGATGTAGAGATTACTTAAATAAATAAAACTTCGGGGAAAAAAAACTCAAAAGGAAACAAACCCTCATGGGAGCATGTACAAATCACTACTAAGATGAGTGTCTGGAGTGGGGGTGGGGACTGGAGTGAGGTGGAGAAGGGAGGTAGACTTTCACTACGTGCCTTTAATACTTCTCCAATGAACCTATTGCTTGTTAACATTAAACATAAAATGACTTTTTTTAAAAAAAGAAAGTTCTTTCTGATATTGAGCCAAAGATCTGTCCTACAACCATGTTGAACGAGACATACGCCTCCTCTAAGTGACAGCCCTTTAAGTCCTTAAGACAATAGTCTGCTGACTCTGAGCATCTTCTTCAGCATTTTGTTCCTCTTTCTCAGTACCGGGGGAACAATCACTGCAGAGGGGTGTCTGAGTCTGTGGACTCTCTGGTGGACATCTGTGGTTTGGGAATATTCAGCATCTACTTCCCCTGCCCCATAGCACCCTGCCTCTCCTTTGGAGAATCTCCTACTATGTACAGTCTCTGAAAAGGATGTCCCAACTTCCCAATATGAAAGCAAAATGTAGCAGTGGGTCCTCCCTCTGTCTAAACTGGCCCAATTAGAAGGAAAGCATGTGACTCAACCCGTGAACTCACTTTTCCTGGGCTTTGCTCTTCAGAGTGCTTTAAGGAAGCTGGGCACCTAAAGGTCGTATGTATTCTAGCAGTGATGGGTTAGACTATTTGGATTGGACAGTCCTTATGCTCCTCTTTTGTGGGGGTACCTGCTGCCCAGGCCTCCAGACCCGCTTGGTTCTGGCCCATTTGCCAATCCTGGCCCTCCAGCCTCCATCAATTGTGAGCCCTAAAGGCCTTACAAAAATTTTTTGCTTAAGTTAACCAGAGCCAACTTCTTTAGTTTATGAGCAAGAATCCTGTCTGATAAAAAGTCCCGACTGACATATGAATTTGGAGGATGTGACAGATTGCATTTTCCCAGGATGGCCCCAACAATTTCTCCCATCCCACATGCTGATTGACAATATAACCACTCCTTCCATGGAGAGGTGGAGTCTATGTCCCCTCCTCTTGAGTCTGAGCAGGCTTCCACAGGTAAAGTATGACAGAAGTGAATGCTCTGTGACTTCTAAAACTAGGTCATAAGAAGCCATGTCTTTTTTGGCCTATCCCCTTAAGAGGCTTGCTCTGGTGGGGAAGTCAGCCCCAATATAAGAAATCCAACTACCAGGGGACACCTGGGTGGCTCAGTTGGTTAAAGCGTCTGCCTTCAGCTCAGGCCATGATCCAGAGTCCTGGGATCGAGTCCTGCATAAAGCTCCCTGCTCAGTGAAGAGTCTGCTTCTCCCTCTGCCTGCCGCTCCCCCTGCTTGTGCTCTCTCTCTCTCTGACAAATAAATAAATAAAACCTTTAAGAAAAAAAGAAATCCAACTACCAAGATACTGGACAGTCCCAGATGGAGCTCCCAACCAACAGCCATCATCAATAGCCAGCCAAGTGAGTGCGTCATCTTGGACATCCAGCCCAGTTGAGCCTTCAGATGATGACAGCCCCATTCAACAACTGCCTGGGGGAACTTTCCAGGTGAGTCTTCCCAAATTTCTGACCTATAAAATTATGACCAAAATAAAGATTTTTTAAAAAGTAGGCTCCACCCCCAGCATGGAGCCCAGTGCAGAGCTTGAACTCACGTCCCTGAGATCAAGACCTAAGCTGAGATTAAGAGTCAGATGCTTAACCCACTGAGCCACTCAGGCGCCCCCCAAAAAAGATTTTTTTAGGCTGCTGTGTTTGGGGATGATTTGCTATGCAGCAATAGAAACTAGAAACTCTGGCTTACTTGGTTGCTTATTTTGCCCCATAAAAAATTGTATATTCTCAGCCAAAAGAAAAATAATGGGATAAAAGCAATAAAACCTACATTTATTGGGTCCTGCCTCAGTACAGATCCTTTTCATACACTACCTCATATAACTCTCACTATTCTGTGAGCTGGAGATAATTCTTCCCCGGTTGAAATGAGGAAGAGACAAGGCTGCAGCTGGTTAAGTGTCAGACTCAGAGCTGGCGTTCTTCCTGGTGGAACAAAGCACCCAAAAGCAAGAGTAAAGGAGCAAGTCTGGGAAGAAAGTTCAATTTAACCACATGATGTTGCAAGAATAAAGATGACTACAGCTATGTGATCGTTGTAAAGGAATTAACGTGCCCATGTTGCCTGGCCCTCCCATTAGTCAGATGAGTGGCAGAACATGTTGTCCATGAGGTGAGCCTGGTGAGGGTGGGGGGAGAACTTCTGCAGAAACTTCTGGTGCTTTCATGCTTGTAAATCACCTCCGTTAGTTCTCAGGTAAGTCTGTTAAGACCTGGGCTGAGCCCCCCAGCAGGTAGTTAACTTGAAGATGAAGAAATAGAATGTATTAACATTAAGATGGGAAATAGGCTTAGTAATCCCTGGGTGAGTTCCTACCATGAACAGGGCACCTCATGAATATTATCCCATCCCTAATGTCTTCATATTGACGTCATTATTCCCTATGGAGGGAGACACAGTTGCAGCTGATTAAATTATTTGTCCCCAACATCACACAATGAGGAAGTGCAGGCCAGAGAAGGGTCCCACCGGGGTGGAGTGTAGGGACGCAGAAGGCAGCTGATGGTGCCCTGGAGCCCTGCCACCACAGAGCCCTGGGCAGAGACACAAGCCTATGGCCCCCATGAGCTGTGGGCACAGAGAGCAGGGCCTGGAGGAAGTACTAGCAGAATGTGGGGTTCCCAGCAGGCCACGAGGTCAACAACACTAGAGAAGGGGCAATGTCCTCATGGACCTAGGGACGTCCCTCCTCTGACCCTCTCTCAGCACCTGCTCACTTGCTTCAGAGTCGTCATCATAACTTGCCATTGGTCTATGCGTTTGTTACTGACTGTGAGAGATTGTTACAGTCTGCCCGCAATTCATTGTGTCTCTCCAGACACACACTTTTGTGAAGCCTCTTCTCATAATGACAGGGGTCCGACCACGTGACCAGCACGCGCCAACGGCTAGCAATCTGATGTAGTCATGGGCGTGAAAAGCACCTGTGCACGGGGCTTGCCCTCTTGGAACACTGCTGTCTAGTGAAGAAGCCCGGGCTAGCCTGCCTAGAGGTCCTTCTGTTAGAAAAATCTCAGACCCCTGCATGTATTTCCAATCTGCACTAGCTGTGCAAGTAAAAATAAAGGTGGGGGGCGGCTCTAGCAGATTCAAACTCCACAACATAGAGCTTTGGTTCAGTGGGTATCACCCAGAGGGAAGCACCCGAAACTGGAGTTCCGCTGCACATGGCAGGGCGCTTGCCCTCTCCTAGGCAGGGGCAGTAAAATGGGGCCTCTGTTTATGCATACACAGCACTGGGTGGGGTAGGGAGGCCACCCACGGAGCAGCCAGTGCTGGGGCATCCTGAAAATCTCTGGGAAGGAAGACCAGACCCGCGAGGCTGCTTGGTCCTCCAGCCCCTCACTGGGTGCCGAGGGTGATAACAAGTTCTCAGGTCCCTTTAATCATAAGGCTACAAAGAAGCTTTCCTGGTGGGCAAGTAGGGGGCGTTCAGCTGTCATGCTAGAGTGATCATGTGTCCCATGTGCCCAGGGCAGGCCTGTTTACACCTGCTGTCCTGGTGTAATTATTAATAATGCCCCCCTCACTCTGGTTTTGGTGATAACTAGGGTCACCCTAGTTATGGTTCAGGTTTAATCCCCAGAACCAAAGGAAGAAGATCCTTTTTTTTTTTTTTTTTTTTTAAGAGAGGGAGCTGGGAGGGGGCAGAGGAGAGAGAGAGAGAAGGAGAATCTTAAGCAGGCTCCACGCCCAGTTCGGAGCCCGACTTGGGGCTCGATCTTACAACCTTGAGATCATGACCTGAGCCAAAATCAAGAGTCAGACGCTTAACCGACTGAGCCAGCCGGGTGCCCCAGGAAGATGATTCCCTAAAAGAGCACTGGTCCAGGAGTTAGGGCTACAAACGCTTGTCTTACCCTGCTGCCGACAAACGGGGGACCTTGGCACGTTTTCTCTGGCTGAATCGAAGAGGTTGGATCAGACAGGCCCCTTCTAGCTGGGGGGTTAATGTGAGATGAGAGTCATTGGGGGATTTGTTTTAAGACCTTTCTGAACCCAGACCTAATACAAATAAGTACAAAACAGACAAACAGTAATGAAATGAGTGCTCTTCTCAGTTGTCAGGGAAAACGTTGAGCAACTGGGGGACATGGTGAAACACTGAAGGGAAATCTGTGAAGCACTCCAGAAGGAAGCGTTTCCTGGAGGTTGGCCAAGACCTGGTAGGAGGGGAAGGGAAGGGAAAGAGGAAGAGATTTAGGAAGGAGGAGGTTACAGTGCCATAGAGTCGGGAGAGGGGATGGGAAGGCTCCAGGCCGTAGGTCCAAAAGGGATCAGTCCATAGAGAGATGAACCTTCTCAGCACCACCTGGACCTCTGGAATTTCATCTTACGTGGCTCCGTCCTGTGGGGCCCATCTGCAGCATCCCAGGCACGGGAAGAAAGATTTCATAATCGTCTCTCCCGCCTAGGTCTTAAATTGGCCGAGCCTACTTGCTCCCACTCTGGGGTGGGTCTCCCCGTGGTCACATCCAAAGAAAACACCAATTTTACTTCGCATGTCTTGTTTATGCATTTCCTGGAGGCTTTCCTGGACTTGGGATCAGAGCAGCAAAGAGAAATCATCTCCCCCAATGTCAGCCAAAATCCTCCTTACCCATCTCTACCTCTAGACAACCACTTCTCAGCATGGTTTCGACTCATTTGGATCCTATTCTCTGTAAACTCTAAAGCGGTGGTTCTCAAAGCATGGTCCCCAGACCAGCAGCAGCAACCTCCCCTGGAAGCTTGTTAGAAAGGTCAATTCTTGGGACCTGTGGTATGCAGAATACTGGCCCCCCATTCTTTTTTTTTTTTTTTTTAAGATTTTATTTATTTGACAGAGAGAGAGACAGCGAGAGAGGGAACACAAGCAGGGGGAGTGGGAGAAGGAGAAGCAGGCTTCCCGCAGAGCTGGGAGCCCGATGCGGGGCTCGATCCCAGGACCCTGGGATCATGACCTGAGCCAAAGGCAGCCACTTAACCGACTGAGCCACCCAGGTGCCCCTGGCCCCCCATTCTTAATTCCCAGAACCTGTGAAAATGTTGCTTGGCAAAAGGACTCTCCGATTGATTAAATTAAGGATCTTGACCTGGGGAGATTATCCTGGATTTTCTGAGTGCGCCCAGTATAATCAAGAGGTTCCTTATAAGTGAAAGAGAGGCAGGTGTGTTAGGGGCCGAGAAGGAGATGTGGACAAGGGGAGGCAGGAAGATGCCATTATTGGCTCTGAAAATGGAGGGAGGGGCCACAAGCCAAGCAAGGCTGAGGGGCTCCAGAAGCTGGGACAGGAGTGGGAACCAGCCTCGTCCAGAGCCTCCAGAGGGAACACAGACCTGCCAGCACCTTGATTTCAGCCCACTGAGACTCACTTGGGACTTCGGACCTCCAGCACTGTAAGATAATAGATTTGCGTTGTTTAAGCGGTTAAGTTTGTGGTGATTTGTTAAAGCATGAATAGGATGGACCTAGAGGGTATTATGCTAAGAGAAAGAGGTCAGACAGAGAAAGAGAAATACCATATGATTTTGCTTATAGGTGGAATCTAAAAAACAAAGCAAAACAAACGAAAAATCAGAAACAGACCCATAAATACAGAGAACAAACTGATGGTTGCCAGAGGGGAGGGTGGGGAGGAGGGATGGGCGAAATGGGTGAAGGGGAGTGGGAGATGCAGGCTTCCAGTTATGGGATGAGTAAGTCACAGGAATAATAGGTACGGCATAGGGAATATAGTCAATGATGCTGTAATGGCTGTGTGGTGACAGATGGGAGGTATACTTGCAGTGAGCACGGCATCACGTACAGAGTGAATCACTGTGTCCTACACCTGAAACTAATGTAACACTGTGCGTCAACTATACTTCAATTAAAAAAAATGCAGCAGTAGGAAAAGGACATAGGCTCCATCCCGGACCTGCTGAGTCAGAAACCACGGGGTGGGGGGTGGGGGGCGGCACCCTCCCTGTGTGTTACAAGCCTTTCCAGGGGTGCAGAGATGAGCTGAAGTTTGGGAACCAGTGCTCCCAAACAGTGGTGCTTGACTTTCACTGTGCAGCAGACTCAGCAGGGGAGTTTCTAAAAAACATGAACACCCAAGCCCTCTCGGCCCCCCTGAAGCTCTGAATTAATTGGTCTGGAGGGGGGCTCAGGCACCCCGCTTTCAAAAGCTCCATCTCTGATTCTGGTGCCTTGCCAAAGTTGAACCCTGGGATTCCCTTCCCGTTCCTGCTTCAGCCTCTGCTCTTTCCCACCCCTGGGGTATGGGTTTCTTCTTGGTCTTCTCTTCCCCTCTCTGGGCTGAACAGTCAGTGAGAATTCATCCTGGGATGGTAGGGGACAGGTTTGCCAGTATTCCTAATTAAAGGGGGATATATATATATATATATATGTCTGTCACAAACTCAACAAACAGTGGAGGGTATAGATTTAGTCACACATACTCCTAGAAGGAAAAGATCTTGGAGAAGCGTCTGGTCCAGCCACATTCTTCCCAGTTGAGAAAACTGGGGCCCAGAAAGAGGACGTGACTAGTCCAAGGTTATACAATGAGTGAAGCTCAGAGCCTGGGACAAAATCCTAGTTTGCAGCCCACTGTCCTTTCCCCTCCACACTCTGACCCAGTTCCCTGGCATGGCAAGCGGAGGACTCCAGGAAGGGAGCTGGCTCTTTAAAACCATCCCCCATGTCCAGGCAGAAGGGGGCCTGTGCAGCGAGCAAGTGCCAAACCCTCTGGAGGTGACCTTGGGTTGGGGGGGGGGCAAGGCAGGAGAGAGCCTGATGGCCCAAGATAAGCGAGAGTTGCTGGGGAGGAGAGGCAGCGAGCTGAGACTATCGCCTACCTGCGGAACAGCTAGCCTGTTCCCAGCCCCCTACGCGGGGCCCTGGGTTGGGGGAATGGGGGAAGAGGAGAAGGCGGACGGAGGAGGGAGCGTAGGGCAAGGACTTGCAAATAAATAGCACTCTCCTCTTCCCCGGCCCCCGCAGGGGTCTCGGGCTAGCAAGGGCAGGGCATCACGGTGAGGGTCAGTCCGTTTGTCTGGCCTCTGATGCCTTAACCCTCTCTTCGACACCTGCAGGACCCTCCCCCCTGCAAGGGGCAAGGAGGGGACTCGGCCTGGCTACAAAGTGGCAAGTTCGGGAGGGGCGGCGGCTTGGTGTCTTTAAAATCACAGGCAGTGTTTGGAATCACACAGATGCGGATTCAAATCCCGCACTTTCAGCCAGTATGACCTGGGCGTCACTAAGCCAGTTTGCCTTCCTGTGAAATGGGGCTATCGATTCCTGGCCCTGGGAGGATTTTGAGAAAATTCACATCCATGTATGTACACGTGTGGCTCAGAAAATGGAAGGCAGCATGAAGAAGGGTTCAGACTGCCTAGGTTCAAATCCCAGCTCCGGTTCCACCTGGCGCGGGAGTGCGCGTATTTCCTCTACCGGAAAGTGGGGGTGGGGCTGGGGAGCAGTAGCACCCACCTGATTGGAGTAAGTGAACTCATAGATGCGGAAGACTTCTGACAGGGCCGGGCTCAGTGGGTGCCCCAACGTGGCAGCCTTATTTTGTTGCTCCTGCTTTGTGGTGCCCCCAGAAACCCTAGACACAGATTGGTGCCTGAGAGGTTTTTCTATAGAAAGACCTAGAAAACAATGATTGGCTTCAAACTGTCAAAGGAAAACTGTAAAGTCAAAATTAGTGAATGCTTTGTTAAATGCACTATTATCTTAACATTATGAACTGTGTTCCTAAACATTTAATAACATTTGAAATTCATTTATAGGCTAGGTTTTCTCATCCTGCAAGAATTGCAGGGATGATAAGAAATCAGAACCAATCATCATTTAAGTAATTTGTAGCCAAATAACTGAAAGGCAAAAACTGTAGAAATCGTTTTAGTAGATCACAGGGACAGAGTTGAAAATGCAAAAAAATTAAATCTGTTTAAAAATATATAAATATGTATATATAAGAAGTTTAAAGAAACGAATGGAGACCGTACACTCCAAATTCAGGATGTTAGTTTCCTCTGCAGGGAGGGGAGAGGGGTATACTTCTAGAATGTTTCAACTATCTTGGTAACTTTTTATTTCTAAGGGCGGTGGTGACCACCATACCACATTATTATTTACAATAATAAAGATTATTCTTTATCTCTTCTTTTACATATGAAAAATGCAATAAAAGTTTAAAATATGTTTTGGGGGGCCGCCTGGGTGGCTCAGTTGGTTAAGCAACTGCCTTTGGCTCAGGTCATGATCTCAGGGTCCTGGGATTGAGCCCCACGTCAGGCTCCCTGCTCAGCTGGGAGCCTGCTTCTCCCTCTGCTCCTCCCCCCTGCTCATGCTCTCTCTCAAATAAATAAGTAAAAATAATAAAATAAAATATGTTTTGGTAGCAAAAAGAGGAGAAAGAAATGTCCCCACACAATTTCAAACAATTTTATAGCAAATGTATATTTAATGTGAAATGTGTGGAGGGGTGTCCTTTAAAATGTTTTATATAATGTAAGGCAGAGCTTCCAAAAGCCCTGGGCTCCTCCAGGCCCCAGAGTCCTTACCTGGGATGAATGATCAGCTGCCCACCGTGGGCCCTGCAGAACCATGTGGGTGTTTGTTTTCTTTATGAAGCATATGTCTGTCTCGGAGTGGATATGTTTCTCTCTCCCTATGTCCTAAGTAGGGAGATGTAGCTACATGGTGTAGGTACATGGAGTTGTGAGAAAGCCAGACAGTTCCAGAAAATTAGGAATGGAGTAGAAACAGAGGTCTGAGCAGACATGGCGGCTGCTCCCAAAACCAGGGCTAGAGGAGGTCCTGCCCTGTGTGACAAGGTGCTGGCTCAGCTTAATGGCCTGAAGGCTGCCTCCTTCATCTCTGGGGACTGGAAGTGGCTGCCTGAGGCTTGCTGATTATAAAGAGATGCTGATAAGGCACATGGGTAAGAGTGAGCAGTGAGGTTTCAAGGGGGGCCTTGCTGGGCAGGGAGACAGAGAGGGGAACAGTGTGTGTGTGTTTGGGGGGAAGAGTCTCAGAAAGACAGGGAGAAAGGGGGTTGTTTATTACTGGCAGTATGAGGAAGCCGGACTCCCCAAAGCATCACTGAGCACCACCCAGGGCCCTGGCTTGTTGGAGCTCCCCAGAAAGGGGAAAGGTCCTAAATAAGAATCTGGGGGGCACCTGGGTGGCTCAGTTGGTTGAGTGTCGGACTCTTGATCTCAGCTCAGGTCTTGATCTCTGGGTCGTGAATTTGAGCCCTGTGCTGCTTAAAAAAAAAAAGAAAAAAAAGAGTCTGGAGAAAGCCTTCCTGCCTCTAGGAAAGCTGCCAAGTGACCTCTGGGCCAGTCCTCTGGGCTGGATCTGACTTGGGGCTTTGTTTGGCTTGAGATTAGAAGCCAGAGTCCGGGGCACCCCACCTGATTTCAGCTCAGGTTGTGATCTCAGGGTTGTGAGATTGAACCCCAGGTTGGACTCCATGCTGAGCATGGAGCCTGCTTAAGATTTTCTCTCTCCCTCTCCCTCTGCTCCCCACCCCCCACCTGCATGCTCTCTTTCTCTCTTAAAAAAAAAAAAAAAGCCAGAGTCTAAGGAAGAAGTCAGCCAGCACCTGATCCCTGGGTCTGGGCAGTGACCCCTTCGGTCATCTACTCCTGGGTGTGAAAGCAAGGTAGAGATGTATATGTATGTATGTTTCTGCCCCAGTTCCTGACACTGGGCTCCCGAAAACCCTTGTAGATCGCTAAGGGATAAGAGCACTAGGAGCATCTTTTGTTCTAATATTTTGTCTTTGACCCTAGTTCTTGACACAGAGTTCCTAAATCCCTTGGAATTTCCTGGGTCATAGGAGTGTCTTTTGTTCTGGGGTGGTGACTCTGGGTGGGCTCCTGGATGGCTTTTTTTTGGGGGGGGGTGCTGCTCACCAGAGAGACCAAGCCACGATCAGAAGCTTGGAATTTTCAGTAGCACCCCGTCCTCTAGAGAGGGGAGAGGGGCTGGAAATGATCCTGCCTATGTGAGGAGGCTGCCACAAAATCCTGAGAGTCAGGGGTTTGGCGAGCTTCCAAGTTGGTGAACATGTCCACACAGGGAGGGTCATGCATCCCAACGTCATGGGGACAGAAGCTCCTGCGCTCGGGGCCCTCCTAGTCTCCGCCTTGTGTGTCTCTCTCATCTGGCTGTTCATCTGCATCCTTTATCACGTCCCTTAATAAACTGGTAAACATGTTTCCCTGGGTTCTATGGTCCGCTCTAGCAAGGAATTGAATCCAAGGGTGGCAGGGAGGGGAGGTCACGGGAACCTCTGGTTGGCAGCTAAGTCAGACAGAGGTTATGGGTAACCTGGGGGCTACTACTTGCGATTGGCACCTGAGGGGGGGACAGTCTCGTGGGGCTGAGCCCTTAACCTGTGGGGTCTGAGGCTATCTCCAGGCAGATGGTGTCGGGATTGGGTTAAATTGTACAACATGCTACTGGGGTCACAGAGAATTGCTTGGTGGGGGGAACCCCGCACATCTGGGGTCAGAAGTACTGTGGGAATGGTTGTGTGTGACAGTACCGGAGACTCGGGAAGTCTTCTCCACTCAAAAGTAGTGAAATTCTTATAATCAACCATGAAATTCTTATAATCAACCAGAAGAGGGGCAAGAGGGTTAGATGGGGGGTGGAGGGTGCAGCTGAAGGCTGGACTCAGTGCAGCCTCAAAATGAGGAAGGAAGCCAGGAGCCTTGGCTAACACCAGTCGTCTAATAAATGAACCCCTGGGGGAATAGTCCAGTTCATGACAGGTGTATCATGGCAGGTGCATCCCTGTCGGCAAGGGTCTGAAGGCCAGTGGGGAGGGGAGGTCGGCAAACTGATAAGAATGTAAACACATTGGGGCACCTGGGTGGCTCAGTCATTAGGCGTCTGCCTTAGGCTGAGGTCATGATCCCGGGGTCCTGGGATCGAGCCCCGCATGGGGCTCCCTGCTCCGCGGAGAGCCTGCTTCTCCCTCTCCCACTCCCCCTGCTTGCGTTCCTGCTCTCGCTGTGTCTCTCTCTGTCAAATAAATAAATAAAAGCTTAAAAAAAAAAAAAGAATGTAAACACACTGATGACCTTAATTTATGAAAACCTGTAGGAAACATCATTCTTAGCAGGGAAAGTAGGAAATATCTCTTTTAAAATCCAGATGAGGACACCAAGGCTCGCTACCACCTTTTCTATTTAGCATTGCGTCAGAGGTCGGAGTCAGGTCATAAAATGAAAGGAAAGGAAAAAGGATTTGGAGAAGAGGGGAGGAGATAAACCATCCTTGCAAATGATGTGATTGTCTGCAGGGGAGGCCAAATGAATCCACAAACAAATTATTAGAAATAATAGAATTTAGCAAGATGGTTGACTACATGATCAGTAATAGACAATCATTTTTTAGAAAGATTTTATTTATTTATTTGAGAGAGAGACAGAGATAGCAAGAGAGAGCACAAGTGGGGAGGAGAGGGAGAAACAGGCTCCCGGCTGAGCAGGGAGCCGGATTCGGGGGCTCCATCCCAGGACCCTGGGATCCTGACCTGAGCCGAAGGCAGATGCTTAACCGACTGAGCCACCCAGGCGCCCCTGGACAATCATTTTTATTTTCACTGATCTCACATTGTGCCCTGTAATAATAATAATAATTAACCTTTATTAGATTAACTTTTTCCAGGTGCCATGAGCTTTACATTTACTCTGTGCTAAGTGCTTTCTATGGATCAGCTTAAGTCCTTAGAACAACTCTGTAGGGTTGGTACTATCACCATCCTCCTTCAAAAAGTGAGAAAACTGAGGATCAGAGAGGTCAAGCGAATTTCCAATAGTCACACAGCTGGTGTGTGGTGGAGGTAGGACCCACCCCAGAGACTCCCTCTTAACAACTACACTATCCTACACACTCAAACATGCAATCTCTGACGTCCACAGTGGGACTCAAGATCTAGGGCCCTTCTCCCATTCTTCACACGTCATGAAAGTTACCAAGATTCCTGTGTGAGCGGAAGGGGTAGTGGAGGGAGAGGGAGGAAGGAGGCCCCAGGAAGGACTGAGATTGGATGTCCCTCCAGCCCACTGGGAGTCAGATGTAAGCTGATTTAAAGAGAATAAGCAGGTGTGCTATTTCTCGCACCCTTGGTGTAACTGCAAAGCCTGCTTGCCATACCCCCATATCTTATTTAATTCTCAAGGGAACTGTGTCTCCATTTCACTGATGAGGAAAGTGAAGCTGCTAGAAATTCAGAGACTTGTTCTGGGAAGTGGCAAAGGCAGCATTCCAGCTCAAGCTCAGCCTCCAAACTTAAAAACTATTTAGACTTTTCCAAAAAACCAAAGGGGAAGGTGGGCAGGTGCACCACATCCCTAGAGCCATGCGTATGTGTGTGGCAAGGGCGCATGAGCACGGGGTAGGGGGCTGGGAAGGGAGCAGGTAAGGGAAGGGTAGCGACCACTTCGTGGGGAAGGTGTCCTTCAAGCCAAGTTTTGGGGGAGGAGTAGAAAGGAGCCAGCAGAAAAGGGGGAGGAGGCGGAGAGCGCATCAGGTGTGAAGACCCAGAGATAAGAGAGAAATAGCAGGTTCTGTGAACAACTAAGGGTTCAGACCAGAGAGGAACTGGCTGAGGACTTGCCTTCTGTAATGGCCAGTGACCACTGGCCCAAGCCCCAGGCAGACTCTTTGGAAAGAAGCACAGCCGTGGGGACCTCGCCCACTGGGGCCCTTTGGACAGTGCAAGTGGCTGGCTGGGAGCTTTGCCCAGGGTCA
The DNA here is from genome assembly GCF_004348235.1 of Phoca vitulina. Lineage (NCBI taxonomy): Eukaryota > Metazoa > Chordata > Mammalia > Carnivora > Phocidae > Phoca > Phoca vitulina. Next base: position 6,098,843 of record NW_022589768.1, on the reverse strand, counting down.
GTTCTCAGCAGTCCCAATTCCTCAGGCTTGGCTCCTTTCCTTTCCTCTAGTCCAGCATTCCCCAGGGCTGCGCTGGCCAAGGGAACTCACAATGCAGCCTGGCACCGGCTCCCTTCCCCAGCCCCCCTGCATTCTACCACCGCATTCTCAGTATGGCTCATGACCAAGCCGGGGCAAGTCACACCATTTACTTCAGTGCTTCTCAAACTTCAACGTGTGTTCAAATCACTGGGAATGGTGCTAAGACACAGATTCTGACTTGTCAGGTCTGGGATGGGGCCTGACATTCTGCCTTTCTGTCCTGATCTCGGGCGATGCTGCTGGTCCAAGGACCACACTTTGAGTGGCATCATCCAGGAAACTCTATACTGAGCCCCTGAGATCTGCCAGGCATTGTGCAAGCTACCTTCTACACTTGTGCTATGTACTAATTACAACGATGCTCTGAAATGGGACTTAATATATACTTTTCAGAGTAGGGAACTGAGGGCCAGAAAGGTGAAATATTTTACAAAGTAAGTAGCAGAGCTGGGCTTTGACCTTGGGTCTGTTCAACTCCATGGCTGATGTTGGGCCTTCTGCTCAGAGGGATGGCTATGGACTGAATTGAGCCCTCCCCCCAAAAAACTCAAATGGTGAAGCCCTACCTCCCAGCAGGGCTGCATTTGGAGTAAGGAAGTAATTAAGGTTAAATGAGGTCATAAGGGTGGCACCCTGATCCAATAGGACTAGTGTCCTTATAAGAGGAGACATCAGAGGGCGCCTGGGTGGCTCAGTTGGTTAAGCGACTGCCTTCGGCTCGGGTCATGATCCTGGAGTCCCGGGATCGAGTCCCACATCGGGCTCCCAGCTCAGCGGCGAGCCTGCTTCTCCCTCTGACCTTCTCCCCTCTCATGCTGTTTCTCTCTCTCTCGCTCTCTAATACATAAATAAATAAAATCTTTAAAAAAAAAAAAAAAAAGAGGAGACATCAGAGAGCTCGCTTTCTCTCTCTGTTACAGGACGAAGGCACAGTGAGAAGGTGGCCAGCTATAAGCCAGAAAGAGAGGTTGTACCAGGAACCAAACTGGCCAGCACTTTGATCTTGGACTTCTAGCCTCCAGAACTGTAAGAAATAAATTTCTGTTGTTTAAGCCCCCCGGTCTGTGTCCGTGGTATTCTGTCCTGGCAGCCCTAGCACACTGAGACGGGCCCAGCTGCTACCAATCAGCCAAGGATGCCGATTAAAATGAATGGCTCCCCTTGCATGGAATGTTGCTCTTCTCAAACTGAGCGGGACTGGAGGAGAGCCAAGATGATGGCGATGGTGGTGATGGTGATGATGGTGATGATGATGGTGATGATGGTGACAATGACAATGGTGATGACAATGATGGTGATGACAATGACGATGGTGGTGACAATGGTGATGGTGATGATGATGGTGATGATGGTGGTGACAATAATGATGAGGATGACAATGACGATGGTGATGATGGTGACGGTGATGGTGGTGATGGTGATGATGATGACGATGGTGATGATGGTGATGACGATGATGTTTATGGTGGTGATGGTGATGATGGTGATGACAATGATGATGTTGGTGATGGTGATGATGGTGATGATGGTGATGACAGTGATGATGGTGATGACGATGATGATGATGGTGATGATGATGGTGATGATGACAATGGTGATGACGACAATCATTATGGTGGTGATGACAGTGATGGTGACCATGACGATGGTGATGACAATGATGACGGTGATGACAATGACGATGGTGATGATGGTGATGACGGTGGTGATGATGATGGTGATAATGATGGTGATGGTAACAATAATAATTCACACCCAAGACAAAACCACCCGTACCATTCACAAAATGAAAACACAACAAAACAAGCTCAGAACAATGTAGCTATCCCAAACCTGACACCCTAAATCCACGCATGTTTCATGAGAAGACAGGAAATGACACAGTAATCAGGTACCATCCACTAATTTTCTCCCTGTTCCAAGATGACTGAGTCTGTGTCCTTGTGGGACAGACAGATAAAACGAATAAACAAAGCCTGCTTCCTAGGTTAGCCGGGCCCCCTGTGCCTGCACATCAGTGGAAAATGGGAGTGTGGTAGATTGGATACCTGAGAGATTCTCCCAGGGAAAAAACTAAAAAACTGCATGCTGAGTAAAAGATGAAACTCAATATTTTCTTAAATGAATCACTGAACTGACACAAAAATGAGCAATCCACAGACCCCAAAACTGGAGTTAAGGAGCCCCAGAGCCAGCTGGTACTCTGAGGTTTTCTGCGGGATGCTGGAGACCGTGAGCTTGCATTTTGCTGCCTCCCCTGTCCCCACCACCCCATAAGAGATGAGAAGATAAATCTTAGGGTCCATCCGAGGATGTAGGGAAAAATGTATGCATGCATATGTACCTACATTTTACTGATACAAAGACTCTATGGCACATCATTTATAAATAATAATAAAACATACTCTGTGCTATAAATTCTACACAACTGATTCACACAAACGCTTTTGTTGATTTTTGCCAAACTCTTGCATCCCTAGCCAACCTATGGTTGCCGTTCACTGTAGTCCAAACGTGAATGTTGGTGAACACTTTTCTGGTTGATGTGAACGAGGAAGAGGAAATGAAACAACCAAGACATGTTGGAACTTCACTCACTAGTCAATAACGTGAGCTGCTGCTTTGCTAAAGCAGAGAATTATTTTCGAATGATGAGAGAATATTTGCTCTGTGTGTGTGTGTGTGTGTGTGCGTGTGTGCTATTCACAGGGTAATGGGCACAGACATAACACACTTTTAAGTTTAATCTGAATTAACATTTTCCCATCACTTTCTTAAGTCTAGACAATCAATAAAACATTAAACCAAAGCTTGATGTGTGCTTCTTAGAACAGTGCATGGCACACTGGAAGACTACCGAAATACTGGCTATTATTTATTATTATCTGCGGTCCAAGTCACCTGGGGATGACTCCTGAGTTTGAGTACGGCTGGCTGCTGGATTGTCTCCAACTCCTGGAGAGTTATGTATCTGGTTCAAGTCCCAGAGAAAGGCAGGAAGGTGGGCAAACCCAGGAGGGTAGGGAGGAGTTTGGGCTGGGTGAGTGGATAATGCAGTGGGTCACGGGCAGTGAAAGTCTTCCCCTCTTGCCCACTGTGAGCTGTGAGGGGCCTCTGGGTAGGTGGCTGGGGCCCAGGACGTGCATGGGCTTCATCCCCACAATGGCATCAATAGAGTTGAGTCAGAGTGCATTGTTTAGACACGGCTGCTATGTATCATTTGGCTAATTGATTTGGATAACTCAATATTCTGAATTTATGGGTGTGGTTTTCTTTTTCTTCTCCACCCTCCCACCATATCTACTGTACTTGGTCTCTGGGAATCTTGGGGATCAAAGGCTCATGGGGTCCTAAGACCAAGGTGATACTATCCATTGAGCTCTGGGAACATCTGGAAGGAAGTATTCATCACAGGAGATTGTTAAATTTCAAACAAGCCCCAGGGAAAATCTGCTGGGCTGGCTTGGAAAGCATTCAGCTCTCCTTTGTGTGGTCTGATTTAGGAGACGAACTCTTCTGTGCCAAGACACATGAAGTTAATGGCCAAGGTAGACAAAGCTGCTCTTTTGGCAGACTTCACCGGTGGAACAGTGACTCCCTCACTCAGAACCTGTCTTTCTGAGGCTGCCCCCACACCCTGGAGCTTCACATCTCAGTGGGGGCTCACTCCCCAAATGACTGGGGTTTGGGGAAGTAGAGGATATGGGCGAAAAGGGCTCTGACTTTATCCCACTGAAGTTTTCTCCTTCACTCTTCAGTTACAGGCCTGGAGAGATTAGGTGGCAAATACTCCGAGTTCTTGGCTGCGAACAGAACCCACTGGGGTGAGTGTAAGCAGAAAAAGCTTTCGGGTGCCTCTGAGAAGCACTGTGAGGAGACGAGGCTGGGTGTGAGAGCTGGGACAAGGCAGAGCTGCTGTAAGGAGAGCTCATGCACCCCAGTGGACTGTGGCCAGGCGTGGCCCCTCCCAGGGCTGATGCTGGGCACACAGTTCTGCCACCACCGCCCCCAAACTGGCACTCACTTCCCAACTGGTAGGCTCCGAGGCTGCATCTGATCGGTGGACCCCGGTCTCACCTCTATGCCCTAACTGCAAAGGAAGCTGGGAAGGTACGTTTCCGTTTTCTACTTTAGGGAGACAGACTCCAAAGGTGGAGGCAATCCTAAACATCAGAAAATTGTTCGTGGGCAGCCAAGAGGAAGGATAAATATTCACACATAATCAGTGACTTAAAATCACACGACTCAGACAGCCCCAGAGCCAATGACACTGCCCTGAGAAAGGCCCCTGAGCCCTGACCCGCTGCCTGGGTCCTGAGGTTCTCACTCTGCTGCTCCTAAAGTTGGTCCTGCCTCCTTACCAGGAACCTTCATCCTGTGTGTATCCCAGAAGTAATGGTTTAATTATTGCTTGTATGTTTGAGTGGATCTTTGTAGGCAAAGGCAAATACTTTCAAGGGCCAGGAAGGTAAATGAGTGAAGGAAGTGGATGGAAGAAGGGTGTGTTGGGGTCAGAAGGACGGAAGGGGAGAGGTTTCCATTTGGAAATATGGACCCAGTGACCAGATGCTCTGTGGACTTCTCTACATGAAATATCCAGATTTAACAATAATTGTTCAAATATTCTTGATCTGTTAAAATTTATCATAAAAAACTCCAAATAGGGGCACCTGGGTGGCTCAGTCGTTAAGTGTCTGCCTTCGGCTCAGGTCATGATCCTAGGGTCCTGGGATCGAGCCCCGCATCGGGCTCCCTGCTCGGCGGGAAGCCTGCTTCTCCCTCTCCCACTCCCCCTGCTTGTGTTCCCTCTCTCGCTGTCTCTCTCTCTGTCAAATAAATAAATAAATAAATCTTAAAAAAACAAAACAAAACAAAACTCCAAATATACAGAAAAATAGAGGGGTAGTATAATGAACACTCACACCCAAATACACTCCTCACTCAGATTTAACACTGAACAATTCGTCATGTTTCATCTACTTTTTTTCTGCTTATGTATTTTATAAGTTTTTTTTTTTTTTTTTTTTTTTAAGTAATCTCTACATCCGATGTGGGGCTTGAACTCACAACCCCGAGATCAAGAGCTGCATGCTCCACCAACTGAGCCAGCGAGGGGGGCCCATCCTGCTGAAGTATTTTAACGTAACAAAATCAGAGGAGCTAATAAAATATTTTATCCCTAAATACTTCAATAGGTATCTCTTCAAAACATAGATATTTTCCCAAGTAGTAGCTACTTAATAATAATATTAACAAATACCTTGTCTTTTCTCAGATTTTTTTCACTATCCCCAGAGACAATGCTGAAGATGGATTGTTCAAACCAGAATCCAATCGAGGACCAAGAATTAGATTTGATGTTATGTGTTTTAAGTAACTTTAATCTAGAAGAGACTTCCACTGTTTTGTTTTGCTATTTTTTTTGTGTGTGTTTTTACTGACATGGATTTGAAGAACTCAGACCAGTGTCTTGTTGACTGTCTTATTTATCTAGATAGGTCTGATTGTTTCCTGTGATGTTACTTACCTTGTTCCTTTATCCTCTGCATTTCCTGCAAACTGTTGATGTTGACTGCTTAATCCACGATCTCAGAAGGCCCAGGATGCTGTCCTATTAGTACAGATGTCAGATGAAAGACTAGGTGGAGATGATTCCCTACCTTGTAACTTTGTATTTTCTTCCTTAGATCTGTCACTGCCCCCAGAAACATTTTACCTAATGGGTTTAGCATCCATTGATACTCCTTGCCTGAATCAATTACTTCATTAGTAAATAATTTTTTTTTTAAAGATTTATTTATTTATTTATTTGAGAGAGAATGAGAGACAGAGAGCATGAGAGGGAGGAGGGTCAGAGGGAGAAGCAGACTCCCCGCTGAGCGGGGAGCCCGATGCGGGACTCGATCCCGGGACTCCAGGATCATGACCTGAGCCGAAGGCAGTCGCTTAACCAACTGAGCCACCCAGGCGCCCCATTAGTAAATAATTTTAGTAAAGATTTTATTTATTGCAAGAGGGTGTTTGCGAATACTATGCCTTCGACATTTATTTGCTGGCATTGTTCGGTAAGGAAAAGCTTTCTTGTATCATCAACTGTGGCTACGTGGTTATCCTGAAACCGGAACTACTGGTTCCTGGAAGGCAGAAAAAAACGCATCATGTTTTGGCTTTAACATTTCTCAAAGTAAGGAGTTGGTGTAACAACTTTGGCCAATACAGTAGTTCCCCTTATCCCTGGGGAGTATGTTCTAAGACCGTGGACAATACTGAACACCATATATACTGTGTTTTTTCCTATACATACATACCTATGATAAAGTTTAATTTATAAATTAGGCACAGTAAGAGATTAATGGCAAAATAGGACAATTATAATAAGAGTAATATACCATATGTAATATACTGTGTGTAAGTAATATACTATAATAAGACTTATGTGAATGCAGTCTCTCTCTCTTTCTCAGAATATCTTATTGTTAAGTACTCATTCTTCTTGTGATGGTGTGAGATGATAAAATGCCTGTGTGATGAGACGAAGCGAAGTGGATGACGGAGGCTCAGTGACTTAGCCTTCTGATGATGCTTCAGAAGGAGGATCATCGGCTTCCAGGCTGCAGTTGACTGAAACCACAGGTAAGGGGGGACGACTGTCATGACAAAGTGTTCTCCTTTTTTAAGTATCACTATGGACTGCTGGATTTTTCTGTACTCAATGTTGTATAATCAATTACAGTCTTTATTCTTTTCTGATGCTCAAATTGGACTGTTGTTGGCTAGTGGAGCCCTTCGAGGTAGGTTCTGTGGGTTATTATTTTTTTTAAAGATTTTATTTATTTATTTGAGAGAGAGAATGAGAGAGAGAGAGAGAGAGCATGAGGGAGGGAAGGTCAGAGGGAGAAGCAGACTCCCCGCCGAGCAGGGAGCCTGATGTGGGACTCGATCCCGGGACTCCAGGATCATGACCAGAGCCGAAGGCAGTCGCTTAACCAACTGAGCCACCCAGGCGCCCCCGGTGGGTGTTTTTTTTTTTTTTTTTTACATCTCTCTGCTGCATTTGGTCACTTTTCTCCTTTCAGGCACAATTTGATGTCTCACATTCCCAAGGGAACTGTTCCTGCTCCAGCCCTGACATTAGCCATTTCTGCAAGAGTTCCAGGTTCCATTTTCAAATATTCTAAAGGCAGTGGACAAGTTAAATAAACCATGTTCCTCGGGTCGATATAGCCCATGGCGGGCTAGTTTGCCACCTCAGCTTTTAAGTTTCTGTGGTTTTATGCTACACGATACAGGCAATCGAATGTCTTTGCATTGTTTTGTTGTTCTTATTTGTTGATTACTTGTTCTTTAAAGATTTTTAAAAATTTATTTATTTGAGAGAGAGAGAGACAGAGCACAAGCAGAGGGAGCGGCAAAGGCAGAGGGAGAAGCAGGCTCCTCTCTGAGCAAAGAGACCGATGCGGGACTTGATCCCAGGACCCTGGGATCATGACCTGAGCCGAAGGCAGACGCTTAACAGACTGAGCCACCCATGCATCCTTACTTATTCTTAAACATAATAAACACCTGTGCAGGACCCACCTATCCATTAACTACTACGCTCACTGTAGCCTGTGAATATTCTCATTTCATGCAGAATTCTAAGGAATAATTTTCTAATAATCTAGGTTTGCCTTGTCAGCTCCCAAATTTGGTCCCTATTGGAGTATACATTTGTACCACTTTTCAGGAGGACAACATAGAATATTATTCAGGACTCCTTCACTTACAAATGGCAGCAATCCATACAAAACTAGCTTAAACAAACAAACAAACAAACAAAGGATATTCATTGACTCAGTTAAGTGGGAAGACCTACGGAGGGATGGCTTTAGGCATAGCTGGATTCAGGGGCTTGACCAAGGTCATCAGGGCTCTGTCTCCCTATTTCTTGACTGTTTCTCTGACTGTGTTGGCTTAATTCTGATGAGACTCAATCTACATGGCAGGGAGGATGGCCTCCTAGAGTCTCAAGCCCGTATCTTTGTGGCTTCTGATCAAAAAGGGAGAGAAAGACCCCCCCCCCCACCACCACCACTCACAGAAGCTTCATATAAAGTCTCAGGGAATACTCTGATTAACTCTCTCTGGATCTTATGCCCATCTCTGAACTGAACACGCAGCCTAGGGAAGAGAGTACTCTGGCTGCCTCAAGTGACATGTTCAGACCAGTTAGAGGAGAGGCTCAGAGTGACTGACAGCCCACAAGGGCCAGAGAGAGTAGGGGAGGTGTGGCTCCCTAAAGGAAAAACAAAGGCTGTTGTTATTAGAAGGAGGGGGATAAAGAATTCTGAGCAGGGAAGCACATCAGATGTCCCTTATATTTAGCAAAAGAAAAGTCAACAAAGACTTTAAAGCAGTCTACCTTCCATCTAAGAGAATAATTCCACACCAAAGAATTCATGAAAAAAAAAATCACAGACAAGGGCAGATTTGAATCCGAGGATGTTTATAATCACAGTACTGTTTATAATAGCAAAATGCTTTAACAAGCTAAATGTCCACTAAGAGGAGATTAAACAACTTAGTGCACATCCGTGTTATTGGGATGCTAAGCAACTGGTGAAAATGATCATTATTTCCTTGTATTTCATGACCAGGAAAGACCTCCATGATGCACTGTTAAGTGGAAAAGGCAGGCTACAAGGCAGCACACATATTATAATCTCATTTTTTAAATTGCGTATATACCCACTGGGAAATAAACATTGTCAGGAAACACATCGCAGGCTTAATAGAGGTTACCTTTGGGTGATTATTTCAATTTATTTAATTTGTTTATCTGAATTTTCTATGATAAGTACATATTACTTTTTAACAAGAGATAATTTTTTTTTTTTAGAAAAGAAATCAGGATAAACACACAAAGACACTCAAAAAATAGACATAACAAGGAAAGATACAAGAATGGGGGTGATCCATGACCACGCCCACAAGGTCAGAGATGCTCAGATGCAAGGACTCTAGGCCCGTAGGCGACTGTGGGGACACTGCACCCCTATTCATCCACTCTCCTTCTCCATTATCTTCACGACGCACGGTTACCACACTCATCGCGGGGTGGGGTGGGCAGGACGGGCTAACCAGGCAGGCTGCCACTGGCCCTCAGCTGAAAGAAGTCAAGTCGCCTTCGTCTTTTCCCTCCTCTGGCCCTGCCCGTGAAGACCACCTTTTCCCAGCCAGCCCGATCCCCACTCCAAGCCCTGCCAGTTCTGGCAGGAGCAGCTCAGGCTGGTCACCGGGCTCTCAGGTTAACTGAGCAATCACCCAACCCAGGAGTAAAAGTCACCAAGCCAGGAGCCAGGGAGGGGCCATAGTGACCTGGGAGCGTCCTCTTGGCCTGATGCCCTGATGCTCAGCTCCCCAGCACTGGCTCAGCAGACCCCACTCCAACTCCTCCTTTTACTCCCCCCAGGGGCTGGGATAAAAGGCTTCCTCTTTCCAACGTCCTCCAGCTCCAAACCAAAGTTAGCTTCTGCACAGTGCCTATTGCAGGGTGCTGGGCTTCTGGCCTTGGGTCCCTGCTGTGTCTCCACTTGGCGAATGCTGAAGGATTTGTCCTCCAGAGGCCTTGATATCATCGAATTGGTCAACTATAACTTGATTATCTCTTTTAGACAAGCACAGTGGGCAGTCCTCTTGAGTCTCTAGTAGCAAATTAAAACTGCCAGAAGCCGAATCTCTGGTTACAGAGAGAACAAGAGCCATCAGACACAATTTGCTAGAATTTTTGTTTCCCAAGAGAAAGGAACGGGGGAAAAAAATCACTATGGTCAAGTGTTGGGAAGAAGGGGGCACTTCAGGCCAATAAAGGGAATATGTTCAAGAATTGTCTGGAACATTCCTGTTCTATAATATAAAATTCACATAAATTTTATATGCTATCCATGATATAGCTGTATGTCTTTTTTCAATATTTTTAATGAAAATTTTCAAACATAATGATTTTCACAGTGAAAATATTCCTATACCCATCACCCAATTTAATACTTTATTATATTTGCTTTATCATATCTCTCTCTACCTCTCCATCCATCCATCAATACATTTTACGTTTTTATGCATCTCAAAGTAAATTGCAGACATCAATAACATCCCCCTAGTTACTTCAGTATGTTTATCTTTAACTAGAGCTTGGTATTATTTGTTTATAGTTAAAAAAATTTTTTTAAGTAGGTTCTATACCCAATGTAGGGCTTGAACTCATGACCCTGAGATCAAAAGTTGCATGTTCTACCAACTGAGCCAGCCAGGAGCCCCTGTTTATAGTTTTTTGAAGTGAAACCTACAAGCAATGAAACACAGAATCTTAAGTGTGCATTTGCCCAATTTTCACAAATACATAAACCTGTGCACCCTAACCTCTGTCAAGATAGAGAACCCTACCATCACCCCAGAATGCTTCCTTATGCCCCTTCCCAATCAATACCTGCCCCCAACCTCTCAGAGGACACCACTGTTTGGATTGTTTCCACCATAGATTAGTTTTACCTGTTCTAGAACTTTATATATATTGAATCATATAGAATATACTCTTTTGTGTAAGGCTTATTTCACTCAACATAATGGTTTTGTGTCACCTATGTTGCTGCATGTACCAGTAATTTGTTCTTTTTTTATTTGGAGTAATATTCCATTTTATGAATATAGCATTTTACCCATTTTCCTATTGATGGATGTCGGGTTTTTTCCAGCTTTTTGGCTATTACGAAGAAGTTGCTATGAACATTCCTGTATAAGTCTTTTTGGGGACATAATTTCATTTCTCTCAGGTCAATACCTAGATGTGGAATTCCTGGGTCATAGGGTTGGTGTATAATTAGTTTTAAAAGAACTGGCTTTTTCCAAAGTGGTTGTATTAGCGTACATTCCCACTAACAATATATGAGAGTTCTGGTTGCTCCTTATTCTCATGAGCCTTTGGTAGGGGTCAGTCATTTAAATTTTAGCCATTTTGTTGCGTATGTAGTAGTATCTTATTGTTTTAATTTGCATTGCCCTGATTATTAATAATATTGTCTTTTTTGTGTGCTTGTCATCCATTCGTATATCATCTTTTGTGAAGCATCTGTTCAATTTTTTTTAAAAGATTTTATTTATTTAGGGGTGCCTGGGTGGCTCAGTTGGTTAAGCGGCTGCCTTCAGCTCAGGTCATGATCCCAGAGTCCTGGGATTGAGCCCCACGTCGGGCTCCCTGCTCAGTGGAGTCTGCTTCTCCCTCTCCCTCTGCCTGCCTCTCTGCCTACTTGTGCTCTCATCTCTCTGTCAAATAAATAAATAAAATCTTTAATAAAAAAAATTTTATTTATTTAGGGGCGCCTGGATGGCTCAGTCGTTAAGTGTCTGCCTTCGACTCAGGTCATGGTCCCGGGGCCCTGGGATCGAGCCCTGCATCAGGCTCCTTGCTCAGTAGTGAGCCTGCTTCTCCCTCTGCCTGCCAATCCCCCTGCTTGTTCTCATTCTCTCTCTCTCTCTCTCTGACAAACAAATAAATAAATAAAATCTTTTAAAAAAAAGTTTTGTTTTTTTTTTTTAATTTGAGCCACCCAGGCACCCCACATCTGTTCAAATCTTTTGCCAATTTTTCACTGGGGTTGTTTGTCTTTTTATTATTGAGTTGTAGACATTATTTATATATCTTGGATATCAGTTCTTTTCAGATATATTTTGCAAAATTTGACCCCAGTGTATAGCTAACCTGTTTTCTTTTTTTTTTTTTTAAGTAATCTCTACACACATCGTTGGGCTCAAACTCACAACCCCGAGATCAAGAGTTACATGCTCTACTGACTGAGCCAGTCAGGCACCCCTTGCCTATTTGATTTTTAAACAATGTCTTTGATGAGCTTATGTTATTGTTAAAGTCTTATTTATCAGTTTTTTAACTCATGGCTATTACTTTCCTAAGAAACATTTGCTACTCTCAAGCCACAAAGGTATTCTTGGTTTTCTTTTAAGAGCTTTATGGTTTTAGCTTTTATTTTGCATCTGTGCTCTGTCTTGAGTTACTTTTTGTGTATGGTGTGAAATAGGAGTTAAGGCTCTTTTTTTTTTAAATTTGGGTATCCAGTTATTCCAGCCCCCATTTATTGAAAAGATTTTTCTCTCTCCCTTGGATTGCTTTGGCACCGTTGTCAAACACCAAATAACTAAATAAGTGTGAGTCTATTTTCGGTTCTCTGTTCTGCCCCTTGATTTACTGGTTGATCCTTATAATGGTACCACGCTATGTTGATTAGTATAGTTTTATATTTAGTCTTGAAGTAAGGTAATGTAAGTCTTCTAACTTCTTTTCAAGATTGCTTTGGGGACACCTGGGTGGCTCATTCGTTAAGTGTCTGCCTTCGGCTCAGGTCATGATCTCAGGGTCCTGGGATCGAGTCCCGCATCGCGCTCCCTGCTCGGCGGGAAGCCTGCTTCTCCCTCTCCCATCCCCCCTGCTTGTGTTCCCTCTCTCGCTGTGTCTCTCTGTCAAATAAATAAATAAATAAAATCTTAAAAAAAAAAGATTGCTTTGGATATTCTAGGTCCTTTGCATTTCTGCATAAATTTTAGAGTCAGCATGTCAATTTTTATAATTCTATAAGCCTATGGAAATTATGATTTATGAGATCTGTAAATCAATTGAGAATTAACAGTATTGAGTCTTCTAATCCATGAACATGGTATATCTCTCCATGTGTTTAGATCCTTGAAAAATTTCCCTCAGGAATGTTTTATAGTTTTTAGTGTGTAAATTTTGCACATCTTTTGTTAAATTTATTCTTAAGTATTTTCTGTTTTTTGTTTTTATTGTAAATTGGATTATTTTTTTTAAGGGGGGGAGAGGTAGAGAGAGAGAATCTTAAGCACACTGGGCATGGAGCCTGATGCAGAGCTCAATCTCAAAACCCTGAGACCATGACCTGAGCCAAAATCAAGAGTTAGATGTTTAACTGCCTGAGCCACCCACCCCCAAGTTGGATGGTTTTTAAAATTTTACTTTTCAACTATCTACTACTAAAAAGTATGGAATGCTTCACAAATTTGATGTCATCCTTGTGCAGGGACCAAGTTAATCTTCTTTATCACTCCTGTTTCAGTGTATGGGTTGCCGAAGTCTAAAAACATAATATGATCCACTCCTGTGATACAGGAGTTTTAAGATACACTCCAGGCAAGGAAGTCCCTTCTTTCCTGGGGCTCCTTGTGCTCCTAGCATACCTCTATGGACCCCTACAGGGAGCATTTTGGGATCTCTGCCCAGAGTGTCTTCTCCTCTGGGTCATTATCTGGCTCTCTGAGGTTGGATGCCTACATTCTCCACTACAAACTCCACACAATCACGCCAGCTGTGATTTGTAAAATGGTTTATCAGTCCTAAAACATGGTAGCAAAAAATGCTTCCTGAGCCAGGACCTGATCTATTGGCTCATTCCTCACATTCATCCCCAAATATTACTGGAGAAAGAAAATCCTGTCTCATTGACCCAAGGATAGCCAGAAAGAGTGAGAAGAGAGGCACATCTGTCAGGCTCTTCAAAATCTATTTCTAACCCCTTGGGTGGGTCACTGTGAGCCTTGAGGAGAAGACAATGCCTTCCTCAGAAGTTGGGCGGCCACAGCCTGCATGCGCTCTTGGAGCGCATGAATCCTCTCTTCAGCCTCAGAGGAGACTCACCTGACATGCTTCCTAAGCTAACCACAGTTTCACATTCCTCTTTTTTTAGTTGTAGTGAAATACACATATCATAAAATTTACTGTTTTAATAATTTTTTTTAAAGATTTTCTTTATTTATTTGACAGAGACACAGCGAGAGAGGGAACACAAGCAGGGCGAGCAGGGAGAGCGGGAGAGGAAGAAGCAGGCTTCCCGCGGAGCAGGGAGCCCGAAGCGGGGCTCGATCCCAGGACCCTGGGATCATGACCTGAGCTGAAGGCAGGCGCTTAACGACTGAGCCACCCAGGCGCCCCCTGTTTTAATAATTTTAAAGTGAACAGTTTGGCAGCATTAAGTAAGTATATTCACACTGTTGTGCAAGTATCACCCCCATCCATCTCCTGGACTGTCTCTCATCCCATATCACAGTTCATCTTACAAAATATTTTTCATCTGACCTTTGCTTTTGAAGAATGAACTAAAAGAATATTCCCCAGCCCTCCACTCCTGAGCCACTTGGCAGTCCTGGGAGTCACAATGTGATAGAAATCTTTCGTCATGGCACTTATTAGCGGGTCCAGGCCTCACTGGCTCAGCCCAACCCAGGGCTCTGAAACTGCAGGTCCCCCTCCTGAAGGGGGGCGGGTGGATTCCTAGGGGGTGGGGCCTTCAGATCAGCTTCAGCCTTCCCCTCTGGTCTGGCCGTGAATCCATTAGGGAGATTGCAGTCCTGCCCACCCCCCTAAACTGTCTAAGGTTTCCTCCCTTACCACCCTTCCACCAGGACCCCACAACTTTCCTGACCCTCTACAAGCCCCTCCAAGTGTAGGGAGGGGAATTTGAGACCCTTCCTCAAAGGTGAGGCTAAGCCCCCTTGAGCAGAGCCTGAGGCTGATGATCATTCTCACAGAACTACCCCAATCTGTGTGGCAGATTCAGGCTCTGGGCAGTATAACTGACTTCAGAGAAGGAGTTTCATTCTAGAAGGAGTTTCAGCCTGCTCAGTGGCCCCAGGATCACTGCATTAGCCCTATCTCCCGATGGGCTTCTGTGAGGAGCCTGGGCTGCCTTCCCAGGGGACCTTCCTTTCATCCTTGGGTTCTCACATCAGTGAATGGACCCAGTGTTCCAAACCATTTCCACAGGACCCAGGGTGAAGGGTTTCTGAGCTCTGTGCAGGCCTGATAAGGCAGGCCTAGGCCATGCCTCACTGGCTTCGGCCACAGCTTGGCTTTCTCAGCCAGAAAAGAGGGCCAGTCCCACAGACTCTGGGAGCATACTGGCCCTCAGACCCGGTTTCCCAGGGAGCACTGCTGGGGTGAGAGTAGAGGTGGGGTTTGACCAAG
Organism: Phoca vitulina; assembly: GCF_004348235.1. NCBI lineage: Eukaryota > Metazoa > Chordata > Mammalia > Carnivora > Phocidae > Phoca > Phoca vitulina. The sequence continues at coordinate 6,083,740 of NW_022589768.1, read as the reverse complement.
AGATTGGGGTCCCAGGCCTTTGGCCAGCAGGGGTCAGAGAGATGAGAGGGCAGGGGTGAAGCAAGCACCACCCAGCCTTCACCCCACTCCACCGTATCTCTGAACCACAGCCCTCCCCCTCCAGTAAGTAGAGGGACCACTCAGTGAGCTGTGTGACATCCAGCAACTTACTTAGCTTTTCTGGACTGTTAAAATGGAGATTTAAAAAAATACTTACCCAGAAGGGTTTGGGAAGATTAAATGTGAGTGTTCCTAGTGCAATGCCAGGCACTCAGAAAGTGTGTGATAAACATTTTCCTTTCTGCTTTCTTCTCCCTCACAGCTTTACGCACATTGCTCTGGCTCTGTCGAGGAAGTTAGGCAAGCTGGCAGTTCCCAGAAGGCTCGGGAAAGCCACTGTTTTTCCTTCGTGCCCAGGAATCCTGCCACAAATTGACGGCGTCCCCCGAGACCCCCAGGGAACACTGGAGCACCGGGACCCTGAGCAGAATGGAGAGTTGAACAAATGACTGCTGTGGCTAGAAACAAGCTCCTCAGAAGACCCGCCCCTTATCCAGACCCACCAAGGACACATACTCTTCGTGTCATTGCCAGTAAAAATTCCCAGACCTGAGACCTCAAGGCTCCCTGCCCAACAGGAGCTAGAGCGGTCCAGATACCTCCGCTGCTTTTTCAAAGGAGGGGAAGGACATTTTTGTCATCATCACCCTCAAGTAGGAATCAGAGTCTCAGAACTGGGGAGGGAGTTTAGTGACATGTCCCGGCCCCACCGCCACCCAGTTCAGCTAGAATCTTTGCGGGGGTAGGGCCAGCTTTGGATAGTTTTTTCAAGTCCTCAGGTGCTTCTAATGTGTAACCAGGGTTAAGAACTTCTGGTTTAGTCCAACCTCCTCATTGTAGAGATAAAAACACACCGGGGGAGGGGTGCCTGGGTGGCTCAGTTGTCCTGATTTCAGCTCAGGTCCTCATCTTAGAGTTGTGGGATCAGGCCCTGCATCAGGGTCACACACTGGGCGTGGAGCCTGCTTAAGATTCTCTCTCTCTCTCTGAAAAAACAAACAAACAAAACCCACACACAGGGGGAGAAAACCCCAGAAAGATTGAAAGAAATAAAAGATTTATAGTGAAAGAATATAGTGCAGATTAGTTGTGCTAAAGAGGGAAGGTATTATGATTTCATTATTTCTATTATTGCTCTAGACAAAGCTGGCTTCATGGACATGTGCCTTGTATGGTCACACAGGCCCCTCACGTTTAGAAGGGCCCCGTGCTTGGTTTAATGCTCTGCTGTTGCTGTTTTGAAATTTTTGTTTTGTTTTGTTTAAAGATTTTATTTATTCATTTGAGACAGAGGGATAGAAAGAGCATGAGCAGGGGGAGAGGCAGAGGGAGAGAGAGAAGCACGCTCTCCGCTGAGCAGGGAGCCCGATATGGGGCTCGATCCCAGGACCTGGAGATCATGACCCGAGCCGATGGCAGATGCTTAACCATCTGAGCCACCCAGGCACCCCTGTTTTGAAATTTTTAATTTTTTAAATAAGGGGTCCCACATTTTCACTTTGTACTGGGCCCTGCTGGTCCTGTCCCTAGATCACACAGCTCTTAAAAGCGAAGTTGACTATCATCCCATTAAAGAAGGATGAAGAACACGGGGCTGAGAGGCTTGCTGGATGTGGGGCTGACCTGGCCCTCCATTGCCAGTGAGGTCCCTTCCCCCCACCACTCTGTCAGAGGAGGAGGCTGTCCTTGGATCCCCCGGGGGGAAGCAGTGTAAGAGTTTCAGTGCTCCCTCTTACTAGCTGTGAGAGACCCTCTGAGCCTCAGTTTCCTCAGTAAAAGGGAGGAAATAATGCCTGCCTTGTAGGATTACTGTGAGGAGTGCCCAGAACCATGACTGTGCCTCTAGATGCTAGATATATGTGAGTGACTTCCCCTCCCTTTATGGGAACACAGAACACATCGTAACCCAAAAGAATGGAACCCACGTGATCCAGGTGCAGCCTTGTCAGCCACCCCAAGGTCCTTTTTTATCCCTGAGAGGCCCAATTACAGTAAGTTCCCAGACTTCAGCTTTTCTCACCCAAAAGAAGGACAAGCAGTTCTGGGGAAAGCGTTCATTCTGCTGTGGGGCATACAGGCTTGGGAGCCCCTAATGAGGGGTTGCTGCTACTGCCCTCTGGTGGTAATATAGCTGTATCTGCACAAATTCTTAACCTGGGAAATGCTCGGTAACATACTACATTTCAATTACAAAAATAATGTATTGCTACTCTGCTAGGCACTAGGGACACAGACAAATAAAACACAGTTCTTCCCCTCTAACAAGTCACAGTTTATCAAGTAAAGCGAAATCTTGGGGCGCCTGGGTGGCTCAGTCTGTTAAGGGTCTGCCTTCGGCTTAGGTCATGATCTCAGAGTCCGGGGATCCAGCCCCCAGTTGCGCTCCCTGCTCAGCAGGGAGTCTGCTTCTCTCTCTGCCCCTCCCCCTGCTCATGCTCTCTCTCTCTCTCTCTCAAATACATAAATAAAATCTTAAAAAAAAAAAAAAGTAAAGCGAACTCTTAAAGAGCTGGAATAGAGTGTAATGTGGTAAGTTATAATAAAAAAGACTCCTGACTTCTGGTTCCAGACAAAATGGGCTAGACATATTTACTCCTATTTTTCCCACTAAGTAAAGCTAAAACCCCTGGACATTGTATGTAAACAGACATGAGAAGACTCTTTGAGGTTGAGAGAAGAGGCCGACTTGCTAGCGACCTTGAGATGCAAAGAACGACATGGCAATGAGTTCTTTGGGTTTTCTTTTGCCCTTTTATAGCTGACGGGATACTGGAGAAGCTGATGTCCTATACCTCAATGGCTGCAGACCGCAAGAAGCCCCAAGAGAAGTCTGCTTTCTTTAGTCAAAAGACCAGGACAGGGGCAGACAAGCAAGACAGGAAACTTGTAGCCAATAATCACTCCAGTCCAGTCAAACTCCAAAAAACGATATCCCAGCCCCATCAGCAAAGACTGAGTGGGAGCCTACACTTGCCCCCCACCCCACGCCCCGTGCCCGGCATAATGAGGCAGAGCCTTCTCCTGCCAGGTGGTATCAGAGGTGAAGTGGGGAGCTGGGACATTTATCCCCACCTGATGGTAATGAGGCCCAACTCCCGCATGTCAGCAGAGGTCCCTTAGGGAACCTCGACTCCCAAAGGACTGCCCCCCCAATAACACGGCTCCCCTACCTACAGCATCAGCGGAGGAAGCCACAGAGTGCCAGGGGGAAGCAGCCCCACATTTTTCAAGTGATGGGAAAAAACAAACAAACAAAAAGAACTGTCAACCCAGGATTCTATATCCGGTGAATGTCCTTCAGGAATAAAGGGAAAATTAAGACATTCTCAGATGAAGGAAAATTAAGGTATTTACTGCAAGCAGACTTACCCTAAAAGAATGGCTAATGGAAGTTGTAAAACAGAAAAAAATGATAAAAGAAGGAATCTGAGAGCATCAGGAAGGAAGAAAGAATGGAAAGAGGAAAAGTATGGGTAAATACAATAAGCTTTCCTTCTCAAGTTTTGTAAGTTTGATGGTTAAGGCAAAAATGATAACTAATAGGTTATCAATATTTGTAAAGGAAATAGTTAAGACAGTTTTAAGTGAGGGAGGGTAAGGGACTCAAAAGGAGGTAATATTTCCATACTTTACTACAACTACACTTCACCAAACTGTGGTAAGTTATATGTACATATTGTAATACTCAGACAAAACACTAAAAAATCTAGACAAAGAAATACACTAACAAACAAAATTGATAAATCAAAATTAAATTTAAAAAATGTTCAATTGGGGCACGTGCGTGACTCACTCAGTTAAGCTTCTGCCTTCTGCTCAGGTCATGATCTCAGGGTCCTGGAATTGAGCCCCGTGTCAGGTTCCTTGCTCAGAGGCAAGTCTGTTTCTCCCTCTCCCTCTGTGATCTCTCTTGCTCTCATTCTCTCTCAAATAAATAAATAAAATCTTTAAAAAAAAAAAAAAGTTCCCTGAGGGAAGCAGGGGGAAAACAGAAAACCAAAACCAAAAACAAAAAAATAAAATGGCAGACGTAAGCCCTAATAATAATATATTACACATAGTCTAAATACATCAATTAAGAGATAGAGACTGGCAGAACAGATTTTTTAAAATGACTCAATTTTATGTCACGTAAAGAAACTCACTTCAGGGGTGCCTAGGTGGCTCAGTCGTTAATCGTCTGCCTTCCGCTCAGGTCATGATCCCAGGGTCCTGGGATTGAGCCCCGCATCGGGCTCCCTGCTCAGGGGGAAGCCTGCTTCTCCCTCTCCCACTCCCCCTGCTTGTGTTCCCTCTCTCGCTGTGTCTCTCTCTGTCAAATAAATAAATAAAATCTTTAAAAAAAAGAAACTCACTTCAAACAATGATATAGGTAGGTTGACAGAAAAAGAATGAAACCAGATATACTGTGCAAACACTAATCAAAGAAAGCAAGAGAGCTATATTAATAGCAGACAAAGTGTTTCGGAGCAAAGAAAATCACCAGTTACAGAGAGGGATATTACATAATGATAGAAGGGCCAATCTACTAAGAAGACATAGAATTCTAAATGTGTATGCATCAAACAACAGAGATGCAAAATATATAAAGCAAAATAATGATAGAACTGAAAGAAATAGACTTATACACAATTAGAGTTGAAGACTTCAACATCTCTCTCTCAACAACTGATAGAACAACTAGACAGAAAGCACAGATACAGAAGAACTCAAAAACATCACTAACCAACAGTATCTAATTGGTATTTATAGAACACTCCACTCAACAATGGCAGAATATACATTGTTTTCAAATACTCAAGGAGCATATATGAAGATAGACCATATCCTGGGCCATAAAATAACCTCAATAAATTTAAAAGAATTGAAATCATACAGAATGTGTCCACCAATCAATGAAATCAAACTAGAAATCAAAAATAGAAAGATAACAGGGAATCTGCAAACAATTGGCAACTAAACAACACACTTTTTTTTTTTTTTTTTTTAAGATTTATTTATTTATTTGAGAGAGCGAGAATAAGAGAGAGTACATGAGAGGGGGGAGGGTCAGAGGGAGAAGCAGGCTCCTCGCTGAGCAGGGAGCCCGATGCGGGACTCGATCCAGGGACTCCAGGATCATGACCTGAGCCGAAGGCAGTTGCTTAACCAACTGAGCCACCCAGGCGCCCTAAACAACACACTTCTAATTAATCCATGGGTCAAAGAGGAATTGTCAAGAGAAATTAAAAAATACATGGATGTAAGTGGAAAAAAAATACAAGGTGTCCAAATTTATGGGACACAGCTGTGCTGAGAAGAAAATTTATGGCACTAAATGCATACCTTAGGAAAGAGGAAAACTCTCACCTAAATAATCTACGTTCTCACTTAAGGAATCTAGAAAAAGAAGAGCAAAATGAACCTAAAGCAAAACGAAGGAAGAGGAAAATAAAGAGCAGAAATCAATGAAATTGAAAACAGAAAAAAAAAATCAATGAAATGAGCTCATTCTTTGAAAAGATCAATAAAACTGATAAACCTCTAGTAAGACTGATATTAAGAAAGAGAGAATACAAATTACCAACATCATGAATGAAACAGAGGTTTCACTGCAGACCCTGCAGACAGACGGAGTCCTGAACTGAACCCGCAGCTTTTACTAAGCCTCCCAATGTCATCCTCATCATCTGGATTTTAACCCCTGACAGCTCTGTATATCCAACCCCTAAGGAGACCTTGACCCATGATTCCCCCTTTCCTTGACCTTCCTACAGTATACCATAAACAAACTCCCCCTTTGTCGTCAGCCTCTACCGTGAATATTCCCTTTACCTTCTTGCCCTTTTGGAAACCTGGCCTCTTCTATTTGCAACAGGAAATACTTTTTATTCATTAAGTATATTTCCCCTCGACTATGAAACAAGGAAATACAGAATTATAGAAAATTTAGAAAAGTGTAATATATATCCTTTTTTAAAAAAAATCAGCATCATGTCATCACCATCACAGACAACTTTCAGTACAGTTTTAACAGTTTAAAAATATACACATAGAAAATCGGGGGTTCTCTCTCTTTCGCAGTCCTTTTTTCAACCATTGTTACGTATAATAAGCGACATGATGTTCCTTCCCCTTAGGGTGTACTATACTTTAGTCATTCGCACTTGAGCTGTTTCCCAATTTTTCTCAAGTCAGGTAACTCTATGATGTACAAACGTCTTTTATTTGAATCTAATTACCTTCTTCAGAGAAACTCCTTGAAATTATTGGGGCAAAGGAAGTGAACTCTAAATTGTTAATAATTTTTTCTTAAATTACAGAAAACTAAAGTCTTCATCATCGGATTCGAGGGTGGCTTCATCCCAGTTTGAGTCAGACCATCTCCAAATCCCTCCCAGTACCAAGTTTTCAAAAGTCTTAGTAAACACCTCCCAGCAGCCCGCACCTACGCCTGCGCACAATCGCCCAAACGCAGCCCTCCAGCCCAAAAGGGAAACTTAAGGACACGCCCCCGAAGCGCCACCTCTTTAAATTTTAAAACGAAGGCCCAAGCCAATGAATGTTAAGTTTCTCCCGGAACACGGTGCCCCGCTCACAGCCACGCCCTCCACCAATCAGGCAGAGAGCTTTTCCGTCGCCCTTCCAATCAGCGCCAAGGATGGAAGTTCCTCGCGTAAGTTACGTAAGGCAACTGACCAATAGGAGCTGGCTTTGGGGGCTGACTCCGCCAATGGCAGGAGCACTTGGAGAGCGCGGGAGCTTTTCCACCAGGGCTCCTGAGGGAAGCGGTGAATGGCGCTGGTTCTCTGAAGCTCGGGCCGAGAAGAGAGCCGCGCGGGCCCCGGCCGGAGCCCCGGGGCGGCGGCGCGGCCGACATGGCCTGCTGTCACAACGTTATGCTGCTGCTGGACACCGCGGGCGGTGCCACTGGCCGGAGTCCGGTCCGGCGGGCCGCCCTGCGCCTCCTCACCTACCTGAGTTGCCGTTTCGGCCTGGCCAGGGTCCGCTGGGCCTTCAAGTTCTTTGACTCTGAGGGGGCGCGGAGCCGGCCGTCCCGCGCGTCTGACTTCCGCGAACTGGGGGCCCGCTCCTGGGAGGACTTCGAGGAGGAGCTGGACGCCAGGCTCGGGGACGTCGCGCACGGCGCCCACCTGCCGGGCCCGGCGCCCAGGGCCAGCCACACGCACAGCGCCCTGATGGAGACGCTGCTGGACTACCAGTGGGACCGGCCCGAGATCACGTCGCCCACGAAGCCGGTCCTGCGCAGCAGCGGGAGGAGGCTGCTGGACGTGGAGGGCGAGGCCAAGGAGGCCGAGAGTGCGCTCGGGGGCTTCGTGAACGCCGTCTTCCTGCTGGCCCCCTGTCCGCATTCGCAGAGGGAGCTGCTGCAGTTCGTGTCCGGCAGCGAGGCCCAGGCTCAGCGCCTGCCGCCTCCCCCCAAGCAGGTGATGGAGAAGCTGCTGCCCAAGAGAGTGCAGGACGTTATGACCGCCCGAAAAATCACCTTGTACTGGCTGGATACCACCGAGTGGCCGAAGGTAAGTGCGTGGCAAACTCAGGCGTGGCGCACGGTGTCCTGCTGGTCGACCGGAACCTGGAAGCGTCTGCAGAGCCGCCGGGAGACTCAGAACGAGACTAGCACGACCAGCATGTGTCCCTTCAGAAGGGAAGTCCTGTGGTCATAAACCGGGACGATGGGTAGGTCCTTGGTACACACTAAGGTAAGCATTTAGGGCCCTTACCTGCCTTCCCAGGTTCTGTTTTTCCTACACACGACGAATACTCCAGCATGCTGAAGCATCGTCTAGTCGGTCAGCAAATCTTTTTTTTTTTTTAAAGATTTTATTTATTTATTTGACAGAGAGACAGCGAGAGAGGGAACACAAGCAGGGGGAGCGGGAGAGGGAGAGGCAGGCTTCCCACGGAGCAGGGAGCCCGATGCGGGGCTCGATCCCAGGACCCCGGGATCATGACCTGAGCCGAAGGCAGACGCTCAACGACTGAGCCACCCAGGCGCCCCTCGGTCAACAAATCTTGACTGCGTGTTCTGTCTCATCCGTCACCCCGAATGCCAGTGCTCACTCTTCTGTGCCAGTCCAAACTTCTAACGCGTTGCCCCGTGGCAACTACTTAGTCTCAACTTGTGAATTTCCACGCACTTTTGTGGCACTTACCCTTTCCCCACTATATTTTCCTATATGCAAGCCTCTTACCTTCCATCTAGTCTAAAAATACCTCAGAGGCAGGCACACAGCACCTTTGTATCCCCTGCAGATGGGTATTGAACATTGTACGAGTTCCGTAAATAGTCGTTGACTAAAGCTTACAGTTGTAAGTGGCTCATTTGGATTTTTGTTGAGGCATTGGGGCCCCTGCTCCTGTTAAGTACTCCGAGATAAGTGTGTTTTTTTTTTTTTTAAGATTTTATTTATTTGAGAGAGAGAGAGAACGGGTGGGGGAAGGAGCGGAGGGAGAAGCAGACTCCCCGCTGAGCAGGGAGCCCAATGCGGGGCTCGATCCCAGGACCCTGAGATCATGACCTGAGCCAAAGGCAGAGACTGAGCCGCCCAGGCGCCCAATAAGTCTGTATTTTTACCCTCACCATTTTCCTCCTCTCACCTTCATTTAATTAACAAATAGTCATTGAGAAGCCATTGCACCAACTGCCTACTCTGTTAAAGTTGCGGAGGGCGTGGTGGTCAGCTGAGGTGGTTTACCTTCTAGTGAGGAAGCTACATTAAACAGATACGAATAAACAGGTGAGCAAGAGGAGGTAGAAGGGTGCGGTGGGCGAGCTTTATGAGCAGAGGAGGTGAAGGAGGAGGAACAGGAAGGTTGGGAAGGAACATTCCAGAAAAGAGCAGGTATAAATACTTGAACTGGAAAGGAGCTTAGTTTGTTTCAGAAAGCACATGTCTGTAGGACCTAGGCAGTAAAAGTGCGGATTTTCTTCTAATTGATGAGCAATGGCTTAACCAGGTAAAAGATGTGATTCCACTTCTTGGAAACACATGTGGCTAAACTAGGAGTGGGTTAAATTGCAAGATTACATATGGAAAATGAGCAGGTACTTAAAAAATGATATACACTGATAAAATTTCCACCATGCTTTCGCATTCAAAGCCCAGAAATGGTAAATGGTAAATGTAAAATAAGGCAGCAGTGGCTTGTCAAAGAAAGGGAAAGAACAAAGGTGTTTAAGGGGATTGTGAACATTTGATGGAGAAAATGGAATCCTAGAACTTAAAATTTGTTAAGGCAGCAAATAAGTATTGGACATAGTACACAACACGTAACTGCTTGATTTGGGGTAATTGATACCAAATCACACCAAAGACTTTATTCTGGAATTATATCAGATACTGGCTAGAAAGAAATCTTGGCACATGGGCCTTGCAGATTCTTCTACCTTTTCTTTTTTTGGAATAGCATTACAATAAGTAGATTGACAGTATCTTCTTAAAGATCTCTTCCAGTTCTGACATTCTACCATCTGAGGGGATGGGTCTTCTCTGAGGCTTCCCTTCTCACATCTGCTATGTTGTTTACCCTAAGAAAATGCCCATCAAACACGCTTTTCTGTTTTGTTTTGTTTTTTTTTCTGGTGAAGATTCATCTTTTCCTATTCAAAAAGCCTCTGCCCAGCCACACGGAGGAGATAAAAGGGAGCTTTAGGTTAGTCCTTGGAGAGCTCTCACTACAGGGGTAGAGAGAAGGGAAGGAGAAAAAATCCAGGTCCTATCTTGTGGAGCTCACAGTCTGGGAAACAGAACTGGAAGAAACAGAACCTGGACTCACAGACTGGGAGAGGAGGCATCCAAGCACAGAACTCTTGCAGGATAGAAGGGAGCATAGAAGACCACTGGCATGCTTTCGACTTTATACCTGATTTATTCAGCCACATTTATTACATATCTGCTGGGTGCTGGATGTATCATTAGTGAATCAGACAGATGTAATTCCTGCTGTCTTGGAGATTATAGTCTTTTTTTTTTTTTTTTTTAAGATTTTATTTATTTTTTAAGTAATCTCTACACCCAACGTGGGGCTCGAACTTAACCCTGACATCAAGAGTCCCGTGTTCTACTGACCGAGCCAACCAGGTGCCCCTGAATTTATAGTTTTGTGGACATTTATAAATCTCCAGATTTGAAACTTATCACTAAGACTTGTCTTTCATTTAATCTGTAATATGCATAAAAATGAAAAATGTGACCATACTCTATATAGTGATTGTGTTATTGTTTTTTAATCATGTGCATATATTCTCATCAAAAGTTGATGTCTTTTTCAACTCTTATTGAAGCTTTACCTTTCAACTGATAAGCAGATTTTTTTTTTCCCTAGCTGTCCTCTAGCCAGAATATCTGACTATTTCAACAAATTTTTTGTTTCCCTTTGGCAAAAAATCCTAATCAGGATCTATGGTATATGAACTAGCTTACTGTTTTCTCCCATAGCGGTGAACATAGGCATGGACATATGGATGGTAACAGCAAATTTTAATTGATTAATTTCCAAACTGGCATGCATAACTGGAACAAAAGTTTTACAATATTTTGTTTATCTTCACGACATTTGATATTTTCTGTTGTGCTCTGATATTTTCTATTCTGGTTTTTTTTTTTTTTTTTTTGATGCTGATCATGAGCCAGTCAGTTGATCCATCAAAGGATCCATCTGAGTCCACCAAAGGGTCATGACCCTCATTTTAAAAGCACTATCCAAGATAGTTCTTGGTTCTTGGACTAGTCTGTTCTTGCCTTGCTGTGACCTTGGGTACTCTTATGCCCCTTTTTGAACTTGAATATATGAAAAGTTTGGAGATGACTTTGAAGACCTCACATTCCATACCAATTTATGATCTATAATTGTTAACTCCTGTGGAGTAGGCAAACCAGCATAATAATTGTATTTCGGGGTAGACGCTCTTCCATCATGTTCCTATACTACTTGAATATTGTCATGTTATATTGTGATGCTGAGTTAAACATTTCACATTATTGCGGTTTTACTCTACCCCCAACTTTAAGATTCTAGAAGACTGAGACTAGGTCTTGCTAATTCATGGCATATAAAGGTTGCTCAGTAAAAGTTTGTTAAGGGGTGCCTGGATGGCTCAGTCATTAAGCGGCTGCCTTTGGCTTGGGTCATGATCCCAGGGTCCTAGGATCAAGCCCGCTTTGGGCTCCCTGCTCCGCGGGAAGCCTGTTCTCCCTCTCCCACTCCCCCTGCTTGTGTTCCCTCTCTCGCTATGTCTTTCCCAGTCAAAAAAATAAGTAAAATCTTAAATAAAAGGACAATTCTTATAAAAAAAAAAATAAAAAAAAAAGTTTGTTAAAAGAAGGTTAAATGGGGCGCCTGGGTGGCTCAGTTGGTTAAGTGACTGCCTTTGGCTCAGGTCATGATCCTGGAGTCCCAGGATCGAGTCCCGCATCAGGCTCCCTGCTCAGCAGGGAGTCTGTTTCTCCCTCTGCTCCTTCCCCCTGCTTGTGCTCTCTCTCTCATTCTGTCTCTCTCAAATTTAAAAAAAAAAAAAAAAGTTGAATGAACAGTTGTCTGTGTGTGAGGAAGTAAAGACTGGCTTTTACAGAGAAAGCAGGATTTGAGCTAGATTACCCAAGTTGGAGAAGAAGGGGAAAGCATGGGAAACAGCATGAACCAAAGCATGGAAGATAAAGTATGGCATGTTCAGGAAACAGTAAATGGTTCAGTGTCCTGGAAGGTAGCAGTGGGTGAGGGAAAGATAATGTGTTTGGAAAGGTTGTTTAGGGCTGGGCTATCCCCAAGAGTTACTTTATCGTGGAGGCAGTGGGAAGCCCTTGAAAGTTTTTAGAGAAGTAGCACGATCAGATTCATGATTTGCAAGAATACTTGGAGCAACAGAGAGGACAGATGAGAGGCAGGACACACGCTGGAGAGGCTGTACAGTAAGTCTAGGCAAGAGATGACAAGGGCTGTAGTGAGAGCAGGCTGCACGGTAATAGGACACCGACCGTTTGTGTGTGGCTTAATAAATACAATAATTGAGTAATTCGATCCTTTAATGTAGACGTCTACTTTCTCCTGCTCTCCCCAAGCTTTATTTATGGATGCCTCCTTTATAACCACCTGAGTTTCTTTGTAATTTTTATTTCAGTTGTGGGAATCCCCGGACCACCGTGGGTACTGGACAGTGTGCGAACTGCTCCACCTTGTCGGAGGCACTATCTTACCATCCGAGACTTTCAGCCAGGATTGTACTAAAGCTGGGAAAAGACTGCTTGGTAGTGAAAAAAAGCTGGCAAGTGAATCTCCCCTCTCTTCATGGATTTCAACTCTGCCACTTGATGCTACTTTGAACTGTTTGCTCTATAAATCTGCCTATGAAGCCTCATTTCCACGGATGGAAGGAACGTTATTTCTCCCTGTTGAAGGTAAGCAAATACTCTTTGGGGGGGTTTTATGGTCTCAGGTACATTGATTTCTTCAAGGCAAGCCCATGCTTTTCTTTAGAGTTTCCAACAGCCTAGGCACTCCATTAATGCTTGTAATTAAAAGGTGTCTGTGCAGAATCAGGTACCACAGGAAAGCATTGAACATGGGCTCAGTGTATCTGCCAGCCCACCTTTAAAAAGAACTAGTGAGTGATTTTTAAAGAATTTCCCAGCTGTTGAAAAGAAGGATAATAGTGTTCAGGTGCCCAAGCAAAGGGGTGGTAAGATTTCCTGCCTCATAGAAGAGACTGATAAATGGAAGACCATAGAGAAGCAATGATTGATTAAGAGAAGAAATAACAAATTAGTGAACAGCCTCTGAAATTGGTGCCTGTTACCAGGAAGAGCCCGCATGTTAGACTCTTCATAAGTTTACTCTATGATCTGTAGAGTGAATCTCACTTCTGAATCCCATATCCACACAAAGTCCTACTCTGTAGAGATGTATACGTAAAACTATGTTACATACATTGCGTGCAGTTTAAGGAAATTTCAAGAGTAGTTTTGTTTAAGCAGTTTTGTCATACATAATCTTTAGAATTCAACATTCTTCTAAGATGTGATACACTGTATTTTACAGATTTAAGCAGTGTTGTCTTTTTTATAACTCATGAGTATTGCTTGAACACTTATTTCTAAGGCATAATTATTGGGAAGTTCTGACATTTAGTTGGACCCTTGTGATTCCATTCATATGTAGCTGTTCCTGTAGAACAAAATGTGCCTGCTCTGCTGCTCTGTGGGCCGTGGGATGAGGGATGAAGCGCGAAGTGACGATACTCGTACCACACGGACAGTCTCATTTTTTTCTTCTTACTATTAAATCTGTTTTTAGTAATGATTATATTAGAATCTTAATATTCCTTATTTCCAACAGGCAAAGAGACTCAAGAAACATGGACGGTCACCCTAGAGCCCTTGGCCATGCATCAGAGACATTTTCAAAAACCAGTCAGAATTTTTCTAAAAGGCACGGCAAGCCAGTGGTCTCTCCCAGCGAGTAGCACGTTGGGCACTGAGAGCTGGATGTTACAAAGTCCAGAGGAGAACAAATCAACTCAGAGGATGTTATTTCAGCAGCTGGTAAGCAGGCTGACTGCTGAGGAGTTACACCTGGTAGGTACCTGGTGCATGCTAAATTTTTCTTGTCTAAAAACACACTGGTGAGGTGAAATTAATGTGATTATCAAATGCCAACGATTGTTCTACATGACGTAGTTTCAGTTACACATGTAGCATCATGACAGTGCTCCTTAGTGAAGAAACAGTTCATAAAACTGCATGTACCTTAATTCCAACGAAGTTAAATTATATTCTTATATGGGAACAAAAGGCAGTGGGCCGAATGGAATGCAAGTATTAGTTTAGGGTGGTGAAGTAATGCCTGGTTTCTAGTTATTTTGTAAGTGTTCTACTATATATTTATTAACTTTATATAATAAATATTTTTTAAAAGCCCTACACTGTAAAATTAGGTGTAGTAGGGTTCAGTAGTTACACAAACTTAGAAATGTCTTCTGAGAAATACATATATACCCAGATTTGATTGAAAGGTGATGGTTATTTTTAAACAAGGAGCAAATTTCTTACCTTACTTTGTCTTTTGCCTTTGTTACCTCAGAAGGCTTCTATCTTCTGGATCCCATTGTGAGACACTTAGAGAAAAGCTGTATAGTCTCTGAACCGATGTTGTTCTAAGAGTTGTGTGTTCTGATAGAGCACTGGGTCGGGAGTCAGGCGGTCTGGATTGGGTCTCAGCTCTGCTGCCCAACTGTGTGATCTGAGTAAATCCCTTAAGTGGTAGTAGTGCCTCATGGTTAAGAGCGTGGGTTTCGAATTCATATGTGCTTGGCTTCTGCATCTAACTGGGTGACCTTAAACAGGTTATTTCTCAGCCTTAATTCCTCCTCTGTAAAAGGGGGATAATAATCATTTTTACCTCAGAGTGAGGTTGTGAGGTCCTCAGTTTTGAGGACTCGGGGAGTTATAATAAGCACATAATAAGTGCTTAGTAAATATTCCTGGTAACCTTAGGTTTTTCTTATTTATAAATTGAGAGATTAGGATTATATGGTCACTAAATTCAATTCTAGCACTAATACCCATCCAGCTTGTCTTTTCTACAGTTTTCTCTTTTATAATAACAGTCATCGGGGGAAACTATCATTCTGTCTTTTACTAAGCTACATTCTTCTTTAGCCATAGGACAACCATCTTCTCAACTAATTAGAACTTCTGATGTAGGTTGCCAGTGTGGACCCTGGTGAAGGCTGGCCCCCCATCACGGGAGTTATTTCCCCCCTCTCTACCAGCGCTACAGTCCTCACCGTGTTCCGCACTGAGGAGGCTGAATTTCAAAGACCTTTTCTCCAAACAGTTGTGGCAGAGAGCCCCCAGGATACAGCTTCCCTTTTCTCTGATGTTGTAGATATTGTATTGAATCAGATTCACAATTCACTCGAAGATCCTGCTACCTGTGGTAAGCTTCTGAACCAATAACTAACATACTCCAGGGCAGTGGTTTATAGTTTTTTCCACTATCAGAATTTTTTTTTCACTGTGCTCTTAGTAGAACCCCAATATCTATTATAAAACGGATAAAAGTAAGCTACAATGAATGCTTCAGGCAACTTAAGTCATTATTATTTATAGAAATCCTAAAGCACTTCTGAGGGGTCCAAAGGCTCTGTGAAACTGGGTTGAAATCAAAGGTATAAGATGAAACTTGTACTAATATATTTAATGAAGACTGCATATAAAACTGTTGTGATTCTGTCTACCTTCCAATTTGTTGCATTGTTACTAATACAACACAAACCTTATTTATGCTAGGTAGATAGAAATATAATCAATTTGATACTTATTCCATTCATTTATTCAACAGATTTATTGAGTGGCTGCTGTGGCAGGCACTGTTCTCATGGGAATGTATCAGAGAACAAAATAGACAAAAGTCTCTGTTCTTAGTGTACCATCTAGTCGGGGGAAACAATAAGTAAGGAGGTTGCATAGTATGTTTGAAAGAGATAAGTGCCATCGTAATAAAGCAGGAAAAAAGGAATGGGGAGTGTAAGGGGTGGGTTTGAACAGGCTTTGCTGAGAGAGTAATATTGGACCAAAGGCTTGAAGGAAGGTGAAATGGGAAGAATGTTGCTGATAGAGGCAACCCCAAGCACCAAGGCTCTGGAAGGGTGTGTGTCTGGTGTGTTTGAGGAGCCGTGAGCTAGCCTACGTTTGTACATTGTTGGGGTACCATTTGGAATTGGTGGTGTGGATGAAGGAATGTTGTTAATGATGTGGCCTTGTGTGTCCTTTGTGAGAATGCCGCCTGTCCAAGGGCGGAGCAAGCGCTTGCGTTCTCCGCTTTGGGCCTAATGCCTCTTTTTCTTTCCTTCCTCTCCCATCTCTGCTCCTGTCCCTATAGCTACCGCTGTTCCAGAGTGGGCCCAGCAGGAGCTCGGCCGCACTGGTCCCTGGAGTGCGGCTGTTGTGGAGAAGTGGTTTCCTTGCTCTAACCTTAGTGGTGCCAGTTCAAGTTTGATGGAGTCATTTTGGTAAAACTTTTTTATTTCTCTGGATATTGGTGGATGAAATCAGCTCTCACTTATCTGCACATGGGTTGGTTTGTGTAGTATAGTCCAATAATATTAAAAACTAATTAAAAATGGAGAGCATTGTTTAATGGTTATAGAGTTTCAGTTTTACAAGATGAAGAGAGTTCTGGAGATGGGTGGAGGTGATGGTAGCTTAATTATGAATCTACTTAATACCCCTGAACTGTGTACTTAAAAGTGGTTAAGATGTTACATTCATGGTATGTATGTTTTACCACGATTAAAAAAAAATTGGAAAAAATTAATTACGAAAGTAAAATGCACTCATTATGGAAGTCAGAAAATATTTGGTATTAAATCTCAGTAATAATGAAAAATAACATTTGTGTAATGCAGCTAAGTTTATACTTCAAGGAAGATTTATAGAACTTATCTTTTAAGGAAGAAAAGTTAAAAACCAATTAACTAAGGGTCCAGTACAGGAAATAACACAAGGGAGTAAATCCCAAAAATAAGATAGTAATAAAGATAAGAACAAATATGAATCACAGGAAAAAAAAAAAAAATGAACAAACATAAAGTGATTCTTTGAGAAGCCAAATAAAATAGAATTATCTATAGCAAAATCAAGCAGTGCTTTTGTTTTTTAAAGATTTTATTTATATGAGATAGAGACAAGCAGGGGGAGTGGCAGGCAGAGGGAGAGGGAGAAGCAGGCTCCCTGCTGAGCAGGGAACCCAATGTGGGGCTGGATCCCAGGATCCTGGGATCATGACCTGAGCCAAAGGCAGACGTCTAACCGACTGAGCCACCCAGACACAACCACATTAGAAATGTAAAAGGGGGCACCCAGGGCTCAGTCAGTATAGCATCCGATTCTTGGTGTCGGCTCATGTCATGACCTCAGGGTCATGGGATTGAGCCCTGCGTCAGGCTCTGTGCTCAGCAGGGAGTCTGCTTGAGATCCTGTCTCTGCCTCTGCCTGCTCCCCTCCCCCCACTCTCTCTCAAGTAAAGAAATCTTTAAAAAAAGAAATGTAAGAGATATAGAAGAAATTCAAAATAGTATTAAGATGTAAAGTTAAGATTTATTTTTTGCCATAGAGATAACCAGTTGTTCCAACACCATTTGTTAAAAGATAGTCTTTTTCTCATTGAGTTCACTGTGGCACCTTTGTCGAAATCAGTTCACCACCATCATGTAGGTCTATTTATGAAAAGAACCTAGTCCAGACAGTGTGTTAATATCACATTGTCTTGAGTACTGAAATCAGGTAGTCCTCTCAACTTTGTTTTATTTTCAGAATTGCTTTGACTATTTTAGATCCTTTGTGTTTCCATGTAAATTATAGAATCAATCTGTTAATTTCCACCAGAAAAGCCTGCTGGGATTTTTGACCAAGAGTGCATTGAGTCTATAGGCCATTTTGAGAAGAACTGACTTAATAACGAGTCTTCTGATTCATGAACATGGTACAGCTCAAAAGGGCTAAGACAGAACAGGTGCACTTTCCCCTATAAGAAAGCAGTGTTTACCGTAAAGCTCTAATGAGTAGGGCAGCGTGGCATGGGTGAGATGATCAACAGAGAGACCCATGCAACAGTAGAGTGCCCCCAAAATGACCCACACCTGTATGGGAGCTCAGCATATGACAGAGGCAGAATTATAAATGTGGGAAAGAATAGACTGTGCAATAAATGGTGGTGTGACAGTTCGCTCTCTAGAAGAAAAAGGATAAAAATTAGATTTCTACTTCACAACATACACAATGATAAAGTCCTAATAAAATTTTAAAAACAAGCATGAAAAGTAAAGCTTTAAAATCGTAAGAAGGGAAGATGAGTAGTTTAGGCTGGGAATGGATTTCTTATATAAAACCTAAAGCGTTCAAACCATAAAGGAAAATAGATGACTATAATTTAAAATTTTCTGTATGATGAAAAGGACTAGTCATAGGCCTAGGTGGCTGTATCCATATAACTAAGAAAGGATTAGTATCTAAATTAGTACAGAGTTCCTAAAAATCAACAATGAAAAGACAAGCAATTGGGCAAAGAATGCGAACAAGTGGTTCATGCAATGAAATCCAATAGAGCAGTAATTTGAAAAGCTAAGATACTCAGTTGGGGCACCTGGCTGGCTCAGTCTGGAGAGCATGTGACTCTTGATCTCAGGGACCTGAGTTCAAGCTCCACATTGGACATAGAACTTAAAAAAAAAAAAAAAAAAGATGGTCAGTTTAGATAAATGGAAATGAAAACCATAATAAGAAAAACCCCACAAGATTCTATTTTATACCATTAGATTGTCCCAGGTCAGTAAATCTGATCTAGAACAAGGGGAAATGACACT
This sequence comes from Phoca vitulina, assembly GCF_004348235.1. NCBI lineage: Eukaryota > Metazoa > Chordata > Mammalia > Carnivora > Phocidae > Phoca > Phoca vitulina. The sequence continues at coordinate 6,065,316 of NW_022589768.1, read as the reverse complement.
TTGGACAATAGAATTATAAATGATTACAACCATTTCAGAGAGCAGGTTGTATTCCTAGTAAAGCAGAAACTTTGCATACTGACAACCAGCAATTCCATTTACATGTGTCTACATTAGAGAAGTTTTTGCACAAACGTGAGGAGAGCTACTCTTGATTGTTCACTGCCAGTCCTTAAAAGTGAAAAAGTGGAAAGAACCAGCTGTCTCTCAGTGGGGAAATGGAGAAACGAACTGTGATATAGTTATACAAGGGAATATTACAGATTAGTAAAACTGAATAAACTAGAGCTATCTATATGCTCATGAAAAATGTTGAGTACAGACAAAAAAGTGCAAAAGGATGATGTATGATACTTTTAAAAACTTAGAATGCATATAATAGCAATTTATATTGGTTTCCATACATATGTATGTCTCTATAAATAAACACAGGTCTAGGAATATCTCTGGAAGGAAGCGATGGGAAAAGATAAGAGTGGGCTTTTTTGTGTGTCTATAATGCTTAATTTCATTAAAAAATCTGAAGTAGATAGGGTAAACCATTAGCAAGTATTTAATCTTGCTGGGAGGTATATATCTAATAATGCTTTCTCTACTGTGTATTTGAAAGGTTCATAAGTTCTAAACAAACCCTCCCCTCAGTGAAAGGCAATCCCAGCACACTTAGGGAGAATTAGTCTGCTTCAGACCTGCTACATGTGTGAAACTGAGAGCCCCAGCAGATTCAACTCATGTCGCCATAACTTCCTCCTACTTTAAATCAAATAATATCACATAATGGAGGACAGTGAAATACAAGTAATGCATTTTGAAAGTTGTGCCATTTTCTTTCTTTCTTTCTTTCTTTCTTTTTTTTTAAATTTTATTTATTTATTTGACAGAGAGAGAGAGAGACAGCTAGAGAGGGAACACAAGCAGGGGGAGTGGGAGAGGGAGAAGCAGGCCTCCCGCCGAGCAGGGAGCCTGATGCGGGCCTCAATCCCAGGACCCCGGGACCACGACCCGAGCCGAAGGCAGACGCTCAATGACTGAGCCACCCAGGCGCCCCGAAAGTTGTGCCATTTTCTTAGTTTGCTTAGTGACTGATCTGTAGTCCTAGGCAGAAAAGCATTTGATAACTAATCACCCCCTCAGCCCCACTTCATCCCCTTCTCATCAATCCCAAATTAGTTTACTACAATGTGAAAGAATTATTCAGAAGTCACTGTGACACTTAATATACTGTTACATCAGTATATTAAGTGAGTAAAAAATACACTGAGTAAAAAATAACTATGGATAAGTCAATACTATATGTCATGATTAATGGTTTTGTGAACAGGTTGCTTCCATTCCTGAGTGGTTTTTTTTTTTTGAGGGGCTTAAACAACATTTATTGTGTCACAATTATGGAGTCTACAAGTCTGATTATTAAGGTGTTGCATGGGTTGGTTTCTTCTGAGAGCTCTGAGGGGGGAGTCTACTGCATATTTCTCTCCTGTCTTCTAGTGTGAGTGTTTAAATCGTGAGAAGACAGGGACATTTTCCCTCCTGAGAAAAAAATATTTTTGAAGGCTTCTTGTGTGGACATCTTTTGATTAACTTTTAAAAGGATAATGAATTTTGTTGTTATAGCATTTTAGAAAAACCAGAATTTCAGCTTTATACTAGACATCTTGCCTTGTTCACAGGTTACTACAGGCTGCCTCGTCTAATAAGGAAGAGTCTTCCAAAACTGAAAATGAATTAACATGTTGCCTGTCCGAGCTCTACCAGAGAAAGTCTCGGGAAGAATCCGTTGTGTCCAATCAGGAAGACAGCAAAAAGAAACGTATGCGCATAGACTGTTTTTTGAGCGTGTATGTTTTAAAAGATTGGCATTCCCTAAAATGTGGTTGAAATGGTAACTGAATAAGAGAAGGACAAGTTCTTATATTTCAAATTTGAAAATGATTACATTAGTTATGAAAGTGATGTTAAAAAATCGCTCACAATCCTTTCTTAATAGGCCATTTCCATTTTTAGATATGACAGAAATATAAATCCAACTTTATGTGCTGCTTATAAATACTTACTCATCTGCTACCTTGCCTTTTTGGTTACTATTCTACCTCATTGCTTCACAAAATTTACAAAATTCTTGCGTTGTCGAACAGATTTTCAGTTTTTATCATTATAAATAATATTAGAGTGTACATCATGCATGTGATTTTTTTTTCTTTTTTCTTTCTTTTTTTTTTTTTTTAAGATTTATTTGACAGAGAGAGTGAGAGCAGGGACACAAGCAGGGGGAGTGGGAGACAGAGAAGCAGGCTTCCCGCTGAGCAGGGAGCCCGATGTGGGGCTCGATCCCAGGACCCTGGGATCATGACCTGAGCCGAAGGCAGACGCTTAACTACTGAGCCACCCAGGCGCCCCGCGTGCGATTTATTTTTTGAGTGCCTTCCTTAGAATAAGTTGTCAGGAACAAGTTACTGTGCCAAAAAGTGGGAGAAAGTAGCTTCTGATGCAGCCTGCTCAACTGCCTTTTAGGAGAGTTTCGTCATAACTCTGACCATTGGGGAACACCAAAACGGGTCTGTTTGGCATCTGCCTTGCTAAAAATCATCTGATCCTGTTGCGATGTTCTGTTCCTAAACCTCAGTTTAAAGAAGAGCTCTCTTTCTACTCCAGGTTGTAGGTACAAGGAGATGCATGAACCACCAAATTGAGATCCTCCTGAAGGGATATACTTTATTTTAGTATTCTTTCACAGACTATTTCATCTGAATTAAAGTGGTTCCTAAATTGGCAGAAGTGAAAGCTATTTTCCTTTTCTCTCCACGCTGTTTTGGAAGGAGGGGTCCCTCGGACTCCAGTGCGGCAGAAGATGAACACCATGTGCCGCTCCCTGAAGATGTTGAACGTGGCGAGGCTGAACGTGAAGGCGCAGAAGCTGTGTCCAGACGGCAGTCCAGAGGCGGCTGGGGAGAAGGGGGTCCAAAGGCCGGCCGGTGGGAGGACAGCAGATAAATGGGAAAACAGAGGAAGGGCACTAAGAAGCTCTAAACCTAAAGGTATTCCTCAGTTCCACAGCTTTTGGTGTCTAAGGCCAGGTTTACTCTTTCATACCCTCAGATTCTTGTAAGTTTTAATCCTATCCATCAATTAATGAATATTTATCAAACATCTGCTGCATTCCTCAAAGTATGTTATGGGGAATACAATAAAAATAAGATCATGTCCTATTCTCAGATTTATGATCCAGCAGCAAAGATGATAATAATGAATTCATATATGCAGATACACACACACACAATACATAATGAACTAATGCAACCTAATACACAAGATATATGCAGATACACACACACACACACACACACACACTCACAAAATACATAATGAACTAATGCAACCTAATACACGAGAGAGCCAGGAATCTACAACAGGAAGGACTTGCCTGTTGGGGAAGTAAAGACATACTAGGACTGGAGAACGGGAAGGGCAAGTCTTGGGCCAGAACAGGCTGAGGAGGCTTCTCAGGAGTCAGGGGAGCCCAGGCTAGATGCTGAGGAGCGAGCAGAGTTGAGATGGCAGCAAGGTAAGAGAGAGCATGCTAGATAGGGGATTGGCATAAGCAAAGTCACAAGACTGGCCATGGCATGGCCATATGAGAGGTGGTTAAAGAAGCTTTATACATTGAGGAATTAAGGGAGAGGAGAAAGCTTTGGGAGTGATCTAGGGTATTAAGGTCTTTCAGAGTTGGGCAGAAGAATTTTGTCCAGTAACATTAATTTTACTATTTTTTCTTTTTTTAAGATTTTATTTATTTATTAGAGTGAGAGAGAGCACGAGAGCAGGGTGAGGGGTAGAGGGAGAAGCAGACTCCCTGCTGAGCAGGGAGCCTGACGCGGGGCTCGATCCCAGGACTCCGGGATCATGGCCTGAGCCGAAGGCAGATGCTTAACTGGCTGAGCCACCCAGGTGCCCCTAATTTTTACCATTCTTTGTTTTCTAAAAAAGGGATAAAATTGCAGTAGGTTTCTCATTTCTCAGGGCACGTTCAGAGCCAGTCCTGTGGGAGGACTGTAAAGATAGCTTATGGACTTCGGGCAGTAACTGCATGATGTCACCTTTGATTTCTTTTGAGAATTCTGGAATAAATAAATAAATTCTCCTTGAAGGCTTTTTTTTTTTTTGCCTGTGGCATGTTAGAGTCATAGATAATCATCAGTCTGAATGAGACAGAACGTCTTTAATGAGCTAATAAAAGTATTCGAGAATGTGGATGGTTCATTCAAGGGAGAGCAAAATTAACAGCACCCAAGACTGTGTGCTATTAACAGTTTCTGGACTAGATTCTGAGCAGAAATAGACCTGCCCGACAGGGGCACGCAGCTTTTTGACAAAGGTGCCCCAGTAATTCAGTGGCCAAAGGATAATCTTTTCAACAAATGGTGCTGGAACGAATGGGTGTTTGTATGGAGAAAATGAACTTCAACCTTACCTCTTAATAGTATTTCAAATCTCTGCTCTATTTTTTCATTCTAATGTTGCTTATTTATGCTTTCTCCCATTTTAAACGGCTCAGTTTTACTATAGGTTTCTGTATTTGGGTTCTCAGAGAATCATTGTTTTGTTTCTGTTGATCTCTCTTGTTTCCTTTTTTTTTTTCCTATTCATTTTTGTTCCTATCTTTATTCCTTTCTTTTGGGGTTTACTCTCATGTTATTTCTTGTGTTGGGCCCTTAGCTGATTGGTTTTTTTTATTTTTTATTTTTTTTTTAAAGATTTTATTAGAGAGGGAGAGAGCGAGAGCATGAGCAGGGAGAGGGGCAGAGGGAGAAGCAGGCTCCCCACTGAGCAGGGAGCCCGATGGGGGGCTCAATCCCAGGACCCCAGGATTATGACCTGAGCCAAAGGCAGATGCTTAACCAACTGAGCCACCCAGGTGCCCCTATTTTTTTTTCTTTAAAAGATTATTTAAGTCTATGAATTTTCCTTTAAGTTTAACTGCATTAAACAAGTTTGCCATATTCTGTTTTCATTGATACTTATTTCTAAATAATTTCTGACATCCATAATGTAAGGGAATTTTTTAATCCAATCTGATAGTTTCTTTTACCCATCAAGTATATTTGTAAAATAAATGTTTATAATTACTGATAAGCTTGGATGTTTTTTAGTGTCTTATTTTGTGCTTTCTATAGTTTTTATTTTTTCCTTTCTAGCAGACTTGGGATTAATCAAGTTTTGTTTATTTCTCTTTTTCCTTTCTGCTAGGTTTGGAGGTTATATAGTTTTGTTTTGCTTTTTTAAGATTTTATTTTTAAGTAGTCTCTATACCCAACATGGGGCTTGAACTCACAGCCCTGAGATCAAGAGTTATATGCTCCATCAACTGAGCCAGCCAGGCACCCCTATAGTTTATTTTCCATTAATGATTATCCTTAAATTTATAACATGCACACTTGATTTGCAAAGCCTTAAAATTATCATCTCTGCAATTTCTCAGCCTCCACACTATTGACATTTTCGGTGGGATAATGTTGTGGGGGCTGTCCTTTGTGCTGTAGGATGTTTAGCAGCATCCCTGGCCTCTGCCCACTAGATGCCAGGAGCATCCTCCTCATCCCCACCAGTCTGGCAACCCAAACACAGTCAAATGTCCCCTGGGAGGCAAAAATTCCCAGTTGACAACCACTGGCTTAAACAATACAATGACTAGATGTGATGATCAATTTTGTTTTTTTTTTCATAGATTTTAAAACCGAAGAGGAGCTCCTATCTTACATACATGAAAATTACCAAAAGACTGTGGCCGCAGGAGAAATCACGTTGCATTCATGTGCTCGGAATATGATATCAACCATTAATGCATTCCTAAAATCCAAAGGCACCAAGGAATTAGAAGTAAGAGAGTATGGGGTGGTTGGTTGCTTGTTGGTGGGTTTGGTTCATATGTCTTGGGAAATGACTATTATGTGGTGTGTGATTCACAAGTAAGATAAGCAAGGGGGTGAACATAATTCCAGACCTTGGAAGGTGGACATGGTGAACTGGCAGAAACCCAGGAAATAGGCCAAGTGAAGGTAGTGGTAATTACATATACTTCTTTTCTAATGAAATCTCTGTCTTCAGCTGCATGTTAGCTGCATGAATTAAGCTGGTGTTTCTTACCCAGAGTCACCTAGAACACTTTTTTTTTTAAAATGCTGATGCCTAGCTTCCTCAAGACCAACTGAAACAGATCTTTGGGGCTTGGGTCCCGGGCATATGTACTTATAAAAAGCTTGCTAGATGATTCTTACGCACAGGGAGTATTGCCAATCATTGGTTTAGACCATGCTATCGTTGTCTTTATTCATGGTTAGTGGTACAAGCCAGGCGCCTCTGAAGTGGACAGGAGTTGTTTACAGTCTTTTTTCTTTTCCTTTCTTCCTCTTTTTTTTTCTTTTCTTTTCTTTCTTATTTAAGTAAGCTCCATGCCCAACTCAGGGCTTGAACTCACAACCCTGAGATCAAGACCTGAGATCAAGAGTCAGATGCTCTACTGACTGAGCCACCCAGGCACTCCCATGGTCCTTAGATTTCTCAGTCACTAACTTAATGGAATCTTTTTTTTTCTTTTTTAAGGAAGGGCAGATATGCAGGCTTGTTGTAGCCATGCCCCTTGCTCTCAAATACTTTTTACCATGCTCCTTTTGAAAATATGAAGGAAAAACATTCATTTTTTTTTTTTTTAAGGTTTTGTTAGAGTGTGTGAGCAGGGGGTGGGGTGGGGGAGAGGGAGAGAGAGAATCTCAAGCAGACTGCATCAGGCACAGAGCCCAATGGGGGGCTTGATCCCAGGAACCCTGATGTCATGACTTGAGCTGAAACCAAGAGTCTGACACTCAACCGACTGAGCCACCCAGACACCCTGCACATTCATTTCAACTATTTTTCATTCAAATGAAATAAGGGAGCAATTCGTAAGGGAATGTATTTCCCTTCTTAGGACATTAATCAGCTGTGAAATGAATTAGAAATAATTAGTAACTCAGAATTCTATGTAATAATTTTTTATTTTCAGATGAACTGCGTCAATCAAGTAAAAAATAGCCTCTTAAAAACTAGCAAAAGTCTTCGACAGAATCTAGGGGAAAAACTGGATGAAGATAAAGTCAGAGAGTAAGTAACTACCTTGATTTATTTACTTATTTTTTACCATCACTCCAAAACAGCTCCAAGATTTGCTTGGATCCATTTAAAATTGCTTGATTGATAGATAAATAAGTAAGTAAATAAATAAATACCAACTCGATTGCCAGTTGCTCATAGAGGCTTTTTGTGGTTGATTCTTGGTGATGTTCTGATGTGCAGTTTGAGTTACCTATTTACCTGATAAGCATGTCGTTATTTGGAGAAGGCAGTGGCTCTTCTCCTTTTTGGTTGTCGGTTCTTTTGTAAACAGATCTTTGCTTTCAGTTAAATGGCACTCAATATAGATATGACCCAGGTGTTTTATTCTGTCAAGGTGCCAGCTTCAGGTATTTCTTCGTTTGGAGCTGTGTCTGCAGTGCCCTTCCGTCCACGAAAGCATCGTTGAGATGGAGCAGGTGGTGAAGGAGGCAAGTATATAGCTCAGTGCTGCTGGAAATAAGCCTGAAGGCTCTTAGCTTCCCTGCAGAAGGCATATGGTAATTTTCGAATATCTTCTTCAGGTGACAGACTTGCTGCGCATGGTGTGTTTGACTGAGGATTTGGCATACCTAACAAAGTTTCTGGAAGAAATTTTGGGATTGTGAGTTCGATGACTACTAACTTTAGAACTATTTTACCAGGAACTGCATGTGGTATTATGTGAGAATTGTGGAATTCTCAGGACTGTTTGTCCTGCTGGATGAGGGATGGAACAGAGAGGGTGGAATGGTGGCCATTGCATATTTAACCAATCTATTCCACAGATATATTGACTCGATCCCGAAGACACTTGGAAATCTTTATGACAGCCTAGGGTTTATGATTCCTCAGAAGCTGGCTGGTGTCCTTCCTCTAGATTTTTTCAGTGATGACTCCGTGACACAAGAGAACATATCCCCCCTTCTTTCTGTGCCTCTTCTGTCAAGTGCTCATAGATCAGTGTCGGGTGGCACTGAATCTGACCAGCTGGAGGAGCTTCGAACCCGATCAGCTAAGAAGAGAAGGTGGGAGCTCAAGGAATTGAAGGAATTACTTGCTCTGTTGTAGTTCTGACAGAGGGCAGTTGTCTTGGTATATAACTTGTTGAATTACTAGTTGCCCTTCTGTCTGAATCCCAGAAGCCATCTATTGGCATTCCTAACATGCAGCATCTGGCATCCTTTTTATTATCCAAGGAATATACAGAATTGATAATGTAGTCCCCAGTGCCCTTGCCTATCCACGTGGGGTCTCCAGGAGCTAGGAGCCTTTTATGAGATAAGCTTCGGACTTCAGTGTACTTTCTCTTTTCCTTGATGCTCTTCGTTCTTCATAACTAGTTGAATTGATAGTAGTTAACTTTTGGAAATTGTGAAGTTGGCGTGTTTTGCTACAAATTCAGACCAATGCCAACATAACTGGCTTTTATTAGTGTATTATTTTCAACTCTGATTCTTTTCTAATTTACTCGTAACCTCTGTTGAATGTATAATGGCTGTTTGTTTCTATTTTTAAAAGGAAAAATGCATTAATAAGACATAAAAGCATTGCAGAGGTTTCGCAGAATCTTCGACAAATTGAGATCCCCAAAGTGTCCAAGAGAGCTACAAAAAACGTAAGTTTTTTCCCAATGGACAGGAAATAGTGCTACAGGATCTGTTTCTTCCAGCATGAGTTGACACAATAAATAAGCTTGAAGGGCAGTGTCTCTACTTTGAGGAAGTGGACACTGGAGGTTACAGAAATAAAACAAGATGTTTTTATGAATGAGTATTCAACTGGAATCCAACAACTAAAGAACTATAAATTTGCTAAAGATAAACCAGTTTACTCAAAAGTATAACAGTTAGAGGTGATACAAAGAAAAACAGAAAGGAATGAATAAGTTAATTAAAAAATCTTTAGAGGGGCACCTGTGTGGCTCAGTCATTAAGCGTCTGCCTTCGGCTCAGGTCATGGTTCTAGGGTCGTGGGATCGAGCCCTGCATCGGGCCCCTGCTCAGCAGGAAGCCTGCTTCTCCCTCTCCCTCTCCCCCTGCTTATGTTCCCTCTCTCGCTGTATCTCTCTCTGTCAAATAAATAAATAAAATCTTTAAAAAAAAATCTTTAGATAAGCAAACTCAAAATAATAACAAAGCAAAGAGACATTGAAAAATAATGTGCATCATAATAGGACTTTCAGGACTTGCAGACCAGAAGGTACTTTTCAGTACATTTTACTTCAGTAAGGTGGGGTCGGGGCAGCTGTCGTGAAGCCAGGTGATTGCTGGTTTGTTTTTTTTTTGGTGGAAGGTGTGAGAACTTGAGGCTTTGTTGGTTGCAAAAAAGAAAGAAACCCAGCTGGAGTCTATTTATTAAGTAGAATTGATATCTTGTTAAGGAAAGAAGGGAGACAGTGCATTGAAACTTTTTGAACTGCGTGAACTATCTGAGAAGAGTTAAAATTCTGTAAGAACTAGCTTTACTAGCATTAATCATCACAGTAGTGCTTCTGTTTCTAGAGATGTATAGCTGTCCTTTGGAATTGGAGGTGGGATTGTTGTTTTAAGAGTTAGTGGTGTTCACTTCCTTAGTATGCCTTAATAAGTATAAGTGAAAAAATGCAAATCTTGTGTATCTTGGAATCCTGATTGGAGAGCGGGAAATCCAGAAGTGGGTGACCACAAAGGTGTCAGACCTCCTTTCTCTCTAGATGTTACAATGATTTGCAGTCCTTTCTAGCACTCCTTACGTCAGCCTCTATATGGTAGTTCATTCTTCAAGAAATATATTGGCATAACTGGAAAGAAACAAAAGCTTTAAAAACAATTCCGTTGTTTAGATGCATCTAGATTTTTAGACTATTGAATAGTAAATAGATTAATGCAGAGAAGTCCTTAAGAGTATAGTCATCCTCTAATTTATATGGGTTTTCCCTTACTTTTTAGTTATAAAAAGTATATATGATCATCGTTAAAAAAATTAAAAATCCTATAAAGTTAAAATTTAATAAGCGTGTCCCTTCTCCATTCATTCTTTTTTTTTTAAGATTTTATTTGAGAGAGAGGAGCGGGGGAGAGGGAGAGAATCTCAAGCAGACTCCCCGCGGAGCCCGCCACAGGAGTCCGATCTCACAGCCCTGAGAATCTCACAACCTTGAGATTGTGACCTGAGCTGAAATCAGAGTCTGATGCTCAACTGACTGAGCCACTCAGTCGCCCCTCCTCCATTCCTTCTTCAGAAGTAATCCTTGATGACTATTGTGTCTGTTCCAGGCCCTTTTCTATATATACCAATAGCACACATCAAAGGTGTCTTCATACCTGTTACACACATACATACACATTACAAGCTGTACAAACCTGCTGTACTTGTTCTGTTTTTTTTTTTTCTTTTTTCCCTTTTTCCCATCATGGACTTCTTTCTGTGTACGTACAGATAGGTCTTCCTTCCTTCTCTATTTCTAGAGGTCTTCCTGAGGTTTTAATGTCTGCGTTGGATGGATGTATCAAAATTTGCTTCACTCTATGGATGTTGAGGGTGTTTCTTATTTTGTATTACAATGCAGACTTCAGTGTCCCTGGAACATATATCTGTTTTTGTGCATTTTACAAGTATTACTGTTAGGGATTCCTACAAGTGGAACTGCAGGGGTCAGAGGATTTCATGTGGAATTTTTATTCTTTTAAATGAATGCCGATTTGCTCCTCTTCCAGGAGAGCTCTCGTCCTCCTCTTCAGCAGCCTCTACTTCCGGTGAAAGATCCAGTACAAGGTATACTGTGCTCTAGCAGTGCACACATTTATTGACTAGCATGACAAACTTAGTTTAATTGCACGTATTTTAGCAGCTGCATACAGTTATAAATTAGAATTTTGTATAATCGTTGGTTAATGAAATCTGTCCAAATACCACGTGCTAGGAGAATGAGGTATTCACATGGTCTCAAAATACTGCATTCTGCAAAATCACTGGCTGGAAATCTTTTTTAAAAACGCTATTATTATGAAAACCACAAAAAGGAAAAGAAATGATGATAAACTGGTTTAGGTGAAAGCATTTAAAGTGTGACCACTGAACGCACCACATGATCTGCTTCCATCTTAACTTTCATGGGTCGGGGTGGGGGAGCGGTAAGGGATATTGCTGACCATGAGAGAAGTGGGAAGATGGATAGTATGCCGGGTGCCCTGCCCCTGTTCTTGGGAGATGTGCACTGACGTGCAGGGAACTGAAGGGTTGGGATGTCCGCACCTTACTGTGCAACTTCGGTGGGGGAAAATTCTGTAAACATAGAGGTGCAGGGAGAAAACATGTTGATGGCTGGTGAATTTTAGTGTTGATTCTATGTGTAATGTGTTACTCTTTGAAGCTTTCTGTCAATATTAAACTTTGAAAAACTTGGGAAAACCAAGGAACAAATCAAACTTGGCTGTCAGGTCCTAAATCCATTTCAGGCATTTGTTTTGAAACTTGGGTGTTATTGGGGTCCTCAACAGTAATGTCGGTCACTAGTGGGTAAATATCAGGGCTGCTCCCAGCTCGTGGATCAGGGTTAATTTGGTTTGTATTTAAATGACCTGCTCTTAGAGGAGTTTATCCTTAGTGTTTGGGTAGCCGCCTCTGGGCCATCTTGCTTTGGACTAAGATGCCATCCTGCTAGCTTTGTCAAGTAGTTTTTGACTTGGGAGCTGTTTCTCCTAACTTTGAGTCTAAGTGGTCACACAATTCTCATGTCCTGGAGTCAGGAAGAGCATTTAAAATAACCTAGCAAATCCGTAAAATATCATAAGAAGAATGAGATTTGTGGAATTGAAAGGAGCAGTTCCTCTCCTTGGAGTTGAGCAGAATACAAAGCAGTCAAAAGGTCTAAAGTGAAGAAAATCATCATAACAGTGGCGTATAGTAAGAGGACTCTGATCTCCATTAGCCAGCCTCTTAAGGACTGTGTCCATTTTACAATGAGGACAGCCTCTAATTTAAGTGATGTGGGCCTTCCTCGTGTTCCTGAAAAGTTGGATTTAAACTGAATTTGTAAGAGTAAATAGTTTGAATGCATCATGTGAGTATAATATTTAAGGAAATCCTATTAGTAAATGTGAATATTAGTAAATGTTGCTTTTTCTTTTTTTAATGCTTTCAGAAGTGACTAAAGTTCGAAGAAATCTCTTCAACAAGGAAATGATTTCTCCTTCAAAGAGATCAGCAAAGCGGGGGTTGCCTAGAAGCCACTCTGTGTCCGCAGTGGAAGGTCTGGAGTGTAAACTTGACAACTTCAAGAGGACCAAAGGTACTATCTTTTAGGGTAGCCAAGAGAAGGGGGGGGCTCTTGGATCCAAAGCGGCATCCAGACTCTTTGTTGCAAAAGCTCATTGATCTGTTTTCCTCTCTGTGGTTACCATCAGTTTTCCCCTTGGGGTCTCTCTCCCTCCAAGCTTGGATGAAGACTTGATCCTGGTATCTGCTCAGTCTTTCCCTTCCTAGTCGCCCCCACAGACAAACATCTATTTTACAAAACCAATGAAAAAGAAAGGAAGAATAGTGACCAGTTGTTTTCAAGTCTTTTGAGGGTTTTTTTTGTTTTCTTTTTTCTTTTTTGTTCTTTTAGTAATTGAGTAAAGTATGATTCACCGGTCTTTGTTATATTCACAAAGTTACGCAACCATCATCATAAATTCCGGATCATTGAGTTTTTTTGTTTTTGTTTTTTGTTTTAAGATTTTATTTACTTACTTGACAGAGACAGAGAGGGAACACAAGCAGGGGCAGAGGGAGAGGGAGAAGCAGGCTCCCCGCTCAGCGGGGGGCCCGACATGGGACTTAATCCCAGGACCCTGGGATCATGACCCAAGCCGAAGGCAGCTGCTTAACTGACTGAACTGCCCAGGCACCCCCCAGGTCGTTTTTATCACGCTAGAAAGAAACTCCTTTTCCCCTGACTTTCCTAGCTGGAGGCAACCACCAATCAATCTACTTGCTCTTTCTGTGGATTCTCCTCTTGTGGGTATTTCTGGGTTTGTTTTGTTTTGTTTTTTAAGATTTTATTTATTTTGAGAGAGAGAGCATGAGCAGAGGGGAGAGGGAGAAGCCGACTCCCCGCTGAGCAAGGAGCTCGATGTGGCGCCCAATCCTAGGACCCTGGGATCATGACCTGAGCTAAAGGCAGATGCTTAACCGACTGAGCCACCCAGGCGCCCTCTTGTGGGTATTTCTTATAAGTGGAATCATACACTATACACCAGCTTTTTTCACGTAGCATGTTTTCAAGCCTTATATATGTGTTGTAGCATGTCTTAGCACCTCATTTCTGTTTATTGCCCATAATATACGATTGTATGGATAAACTGCCTTTTATTTATCCCTTTATCAGTTAGACATTTGAGTTGTTTCCACTTTTCGGCTATTGTGAATAATGTTTCTATAAACATTCATGTACAAGATTTTGTGTAGACATGTTTTTCATTCTCAGGCACATGCCTTGGAATGAAATTGCAGGGCCATATGGTAACTCTGTTTAACTGTGAGGAACTACTGAATCGTTTTCCAAAGTGGCTATACCATTTTACATTCCCACTAGCAATGTATGAGGGTTCGTTTCTCCACACCTACCTTCTGTTGAACCCCCCCCCTTTTTTTTTTTAAAGTAGGCTGGGGACCCCTGGATGGCTCATTTGATTGCACATCTGACTCTTGATTTTGGCTCAGGTCATGATATCAGGGTCAGGAGATTGAGCCCCGAGTCAGGCTCTGCACTCAGCATGGAGTCTGCTTGATAGGCTCGCTCTCCTTCCTGCCTGTCCATCTCCCTCCCGCCCTCCCCGCTTGTGTGTTCCTTTTATCTCTCTCTCTAAAATAAATAAGGGGTGCCTGGGTGGTGCAATTGGTTGAGCCTCTGACTCTTGGTTTTAGCTCAGGTCATGATCTCAGGGTCGTGAGATCGAGCCCTGGGTCGGGCTTTGCGCTCAGCATGGAGTCTGCTTGAGTTTCTCTCACCCTCTCTCTTTGCCCTTCCCCCCTTCTCTTTCCCTCTCTCTCTCAAATAAATAAAGAAATCTTTAAAGATAAATAAATTAAATAAATAAAATATTAAAGTAGGCTCCACACCTAGCGTGGAGCCCAACTGGGGCTTGAACTCATAACCCTGAGATCAAGACCTGAGTTGAGATCAACAGTCGGTCGCTTAACTGACTGAGCCACCCAGGGACCCCTGTTGTCCCTCTTTTTGATTCAGACTGTCCTCTTGGGTGTATGTGTAGTGGGATCTCATTGTGGTTCTCAGTTGTATTTCACTGATGACTAATTTTGAGCATCTTTTCGTGTGCCTGCTGGCTCTCTGTATGTCTACTTTAGAGAATGTCTATGCAAATTTTTGCCCATTTTTTAATTGAAATGTCAGATAAAAATTGTCTTATAATTGTTGAATTGCAAGAATTCTTTATATATTATAGATATTAGTCCCTCATCAGATACATGATTTGTAGATATTTTATCCAGTCTGTGGGTTGTCGTTTCACTTTGATAGTGCCCTTCAATACACAAAAAGTTTTTAATTTTGATGAAGTCCATTTTAAAGCAATTTATGAATTTTTGTCATTGCTTATGCTTTTGGTGTCATAGCTAAAAAACTACTACTTAGGGGCGCCTGGGTGGCTCAGTCGTTAAGCGTCTGCCTTCGGCTCAGGTCATGATCCCAGGGTCCTGGGATCGAGCCCTGCATTGGGCTCCCTGCTCCGCGGGAAGCCTGCTTCTCCCTCTCCCACTCCCCCTGCTTGTGTTCCCTCTCTAGCTGTGTCTCTCTCTGTCAAATAAATAAATAAAATCTTAAAAAAAAAAAAACAAAAAAAACTACTACTTAATCCAATTTTAGAGTTTAAGCTGTTCCATTTCAGTCTTTGATCCATTTTGAGTTAACTTTTGTGCATTATTTTGTGTGAGATAGGAGCCCAATGTCATTCTGTTGTATGTGGCTATCCTGTTGTCCCAATCCCATTTGTTGAAAAGACTTCTTTCCTCATTGAGTTGTTGTGGCATCTTGGTCAAAAGTAAAATGACCATATATTTTAAGGTGTTAATTATTTTTTAAATGTTAGGTAGAATTCAACATTAAAGCTATCTAGTCCTGAGTATTTCTTTGTGGGAAGTTTTTTGATAACTAATTCCATCCTTTACTTGTTATAGATTTATTTAGATTTTCTGTTTCTTCTTGAGTCTGTTTTCAGTGTTTGTGTCTTTCTAGGAATTTGTGTGTGTCTACTTTGCTGTTATACAGTAGTTCATAGCATTCCCTAATAGTCCTTTGAATTTCTGTGAGGTTGGTATCTATGATCCCTCTTTCATAGTAGTTTGGGTTTTCCCTCTTGGTCAGTCTAGTTAAAAGTTTGTCAGTTTAATGATCTTTTCAAAGAACCAAGTTTTGGTTTCATTGATTTTTGTTTTGTTTTGTTTTTAATTCTTGATTTCATTGATTTCCTATGCAGTCTTTACCATTTTCTTCCTTCTACTTGCTTTGGTGTTAGTTTGATCTTTTAAGGTTAACTTTAAGTTATTGATTTGAGAGCTTTCTTTTTTAAGACAGGCATTACAGGTACACATTCCCTTCTAATACTGCTTTAACTGTGTCCTCTAAGTCTGGGTATGTTGTGTTTTCATTATCTCAAAATATTTTCTAATTTCCCTTGTGATTTCTTCTTTGACCCATTGGTTATTTAAGAGTATGTTGACCTCCGTGTATTTGTGAGTTTCCCAGATTTCCTGCTGTTGTTAATTTCTAATTTCATTCCATTGTGGTTGGAGAACAAACCTTGTATTTTAGTCTTATTTTTTGAGACTTATTTTATGCTCTACCATTTGTCCTGTTAGTGGAGAATGTTCTATGTATGCTCGAGAATAATGTGCATTTTCTTGCTGGGTGGAGTGCATTACTATTTATCTTTTGACCTATTTATTTTATAATTGAAAATTCCCTTTATTTTACCCATCCCTCACCCACCTCCCCTCAGGCAACGACCAGTTCTATGTATTTAAGAGTCTGAGGGGTTTTTTTGTTTGTTTTGTTTTTTAGATTCCACATGTAAGTGAAACCATATGGTATTTGTCTTTCTCTGACTTACTTCACTTAGCAAAATACCCTCTAGGACCATTCATGTTGTCACAGATATCAAGATCTCATTCTTTTTTATGACTGAGTAATATTCCATTGTATGTATACCACATCTTTATCCATCCATCTATCAGTGGACACTTGGGTTGCTTCCATATCTTGGCTATTGTAAAGCCGCAGTAAACACAGGGGTACTTGTATCTTTTAGAATTAGCAGTTTCATTTTCTTTTTTTTTTTAAAGATTTTATTTATCTATTTGACAGAGAGAGACACAGTGAGAGAGGGAACACAAGCAGGGGGAGTGGGAGAGGGAGAAGCAGGCTTCCCACCGAGCAGGGAGCCCGATGCGGGGCTCCATCCCAGGACCCTGGGATCATGACCTGAGCCGAAGGCAGACGCTTAATGACTGAGCCACCCAGGCGCCCCTAGCAGTTTCATTTTCTTTGGATAAATACCCAGTAGTGGAATTACTGGATCCTATGGTAATTCTATTTTAAAAATTTTTAAGGAACCTTCATACTGTTTTCCCCAGTGGTTGCATCAGCTTGTATTCCACCAACAGTGCACGAGGATACCCTTTTTTCCACATCGTCGCCAACACTTGTTGTTTCTTGTGTTGCTGATTTTAGCCATTCTGACAGATGTGATACCTCATTGGTTGTTTTGATTTGAATTTCCCTGATGATGAGTGATGTTGAGCATCTTTTCATGTGTCTGTTGGCCATCTGGATGTCTTTGGAGCAATGTCTGTTTTAGGTCTTCTGCCCATTTTTAATTGGATTAGTTTTTGGTGTTGACTTGCCTGAGTTCTTATTTTGGATAGTAACCCCTGATTGGATATGTCATTTGCAAATATCTTCTCCCACTCAGTAGGTTGCCTTGTTGTTTTGTTAGTTTCCCTTGCTGTGCAGAAGCTTTTTATATTTTGGTGTAGTCCCAATAGTTTGCTTTTGTTTCCCTTGCCTGAGGAGATATATTTAGAAAGAAGTTGCTAAGGCTGATGTCAAAGAAGTTACAGCCTGTGTTCTCTTCTAGGATTTTATGGTTTCAGGTCTCACATTTAGGTCTTTAATCCATTTTATTTTTGTGTATGGTGTAAGAAAGTGGTCCAGTTTCATTCTTTTGCATGTAGCTGTCCAGTTTTCCCAACACCATTTATTGAAGAGAAGACTGTCTTTGTGCCATTGCATATTCTTGCCACCTTTGCTGTAGATTGACCATATAAGTGTGGCTTATTTCTGGGCTGTATATTCTGTTCCGTCAATCTGTGAGTCTGTTTTTATGCCAGTACCATAAGGTTTTGATTACTACAGCTTTGTAGTAGATCTTGAAATCTGGGATTGAGAAGATTGCTCTGGCTAATTGGGGTCTTTTGTGGTTTCATACAAATTTTAGTATTATTCTAGTTCTGTGAAAAATGCTTTTGGTATTTTGATAGAGATTGTATTGAATCTGTAGATTGCTTTGGGTGATATGGGCATTTTAACAATATTAAATCTTCGAATACATGAGCATGGTATATCTTTCCATTTATTTGTGCCATCTTCTATTTTTTCATCAGTGTTTTATACTCATAATACAGGTCTTTCATCTCCTTGATTAAGTTTATTCCTAGGTATTTTATTCTTCTTGGTGTAATTGTAAATGGGATTGTTTTTCTTTTTTTTATTCTTTTTAAACTTTTTTTTAAAGATTTTATTTATTTGAGAGAGTGAGCACGAGAGAGAGCCCACGAGCAGGGGCAGAGGGAGAGGGAAAAGCATACTCCCCACTGGGCAGGGAGCCCAGTGTGGGTCTTGATCCCAGGACCCTGGGATCATGACCTGAGCCAAAGGCAGATGCTTAACCAACTGAGCCACCCAGGCGTCCTTGTTTTCTTTTTCTTTCTGCTACTTCATTACTAGTGTGTAGAAATGTAACAGATTTCTGTATATTAATTTCATATTGTGCAACTTTACTGAATTCATTTATCAGTTCTAGTAGCTTTTTGATGGAATCTTTAGGGTTTTCTATATTTGGTATTGTTTTATCTCCAAGTACTTTTACTTACTCCTTACCAATTTGGATGCCTTTTATGTCTTGTCTGATTGCTGCAGCTAGGCCTTTCAGCACTGTGTTGCATAAAAGTGGTTGAGAGTAGACACTCTTGTTCTTGATCTTGAGGAAAAGCTCTGATTTTCAGCAT
Source organism: Phoca vitulina (assembly GCF_004348235.1). Taxonomy (NCBI): domain Eukaryota; kingdom Metazoa; phylum Chordata; class Mammalia; order Carnivora; family Phocidae; genus Phoca; species Phoca vitulina. The sequence continues at coordinate 6,046,926 of NW_022589768.1, read as the reverse complement.
TGAGTATGATGTTAGCTGTGGGGTTTTTTCATCTATGGCCTTATTACGTTAAGGTATGTTCCCTCTAAACCTATTTTGTTGAGCGTTTTTATCATGAATGGATGTTGTAGTTTGTCAAATGCTTTTTCTGTATCTATTGGGATGATCGTAATGGTTTGTATTTTCTCTTGTTTGTGTGAAGTATCACCTTGATTTGCAAATATTCAATCACCCTTGCTTCTTTGGAATAAATCCTACTTGATTGTGGTGAATGATTTTTTAATGTATTGTTGGATTCAGTTTGCTAATATTTTGTTGAGGATTATTGCATGTGTGCTCATCAGAGATACTGGCCTATAGTTTTCTGTAGTGTCTTTGAATTTGGTATGAGGGTAGTACTAGCCTTGTTGAATGAATTTACAAGTCTTCTTCCTCTTTTATTTTTTGGAATAGTTTGAGAATTTGGTTTCTTTTAATAATTTTTTTAAAAGATTTTATTTATTTGTCAGAGAGAGCACGCAAGCGAGCATAAGCAGGGGGAGAAGCAGACTCCCTGCTGAGCAAGGAGGCCGATGTGGAACTTGATCCCAGGATGTTGGGATCGTGACCTGAGCCACCCGGGCGTCCCTCTTTTAATAATTTTTATCACTTTATTGATATTCTCATTTTGTTCATACATTGTTTTCCTGATTTCCTTCAGTTCTTCATGATTTTCTTGAGCTCATTGAGCATATTTAGAAGACTTGATTTTGATGTCCTTGACCAGTGACTTTTTTTTTTTTTTGGCATTTTGAGGGCATCAACTCTGTTTTCCAAACTTTTTGTAAAGCATTGTATTCCATGTTGTGTGGTCAGTGAAGTTTCTGTTCTGTTAGCTCTGTTAACCAGTGACCTGATAAAGATTTCCTTAAATGTCTGACTCCAAAAAGGGAAAAGCAAGAAGGTATTCTTGTCCCTTTAAATCTTCCCAGGGATGGGGTGCCTGGGTGGCTCAGTTGGTTAAACACCTGACTCTTGATTTCAGCTCAGGTCATGATCTCAGCGTTGTGAGATCGAGCCCTGAGTCGGCCTCTGTGCTCTGTGTGAAGTCCACTTGAGTGTCTCTCTCTCCCTCTGCCCCTCCCCCCGCTTGCACGCATTCTCTCTCTCTCAAAATAAATAAAAATCTTAAAAATCTTGCCGGGGGTGCATTGAGGGAAAGCCGCTGCATCCACTGCATCCTGAGAGGTCCAAAACCAAGGCAAGTGTCTGCCCTAGCCCCACAGGAGTCCACCAGATTGACCAAAGCACACAACCCCAGGTTTGGAGGACCGAGTCCCCACTGTCTGTCTGCTCCCCATCAGCCAGCCGCTCCCAGAAGGTGGGCCTCTCCCCACAGCTGCAGCAGGGCTGAGGAAAGGAGATCATACCTGTTCGTGCATGGTGTTCCCTTACCAAAAATCAGCATCTCCCTTTCCTGTAAAGCATTTTCCTTATTGTTGCAAGTGTCCAGTTGGGTTCCATAGTTCCAAAATACTTGATTCTGATCATTTTTCCCCCTAGCTTACTAGTTGTTTTTGGTGGAGAGACCAACCTTGAGAGCTTCTTATGGCACTATGTGTGTGTGTGTGTGTGTGTGTGTCCCGGATTATGATTAATATCTTATAACAGCCTTATTCAGATTAATACCAGTTTAATTTCAGTAGTATTCTGACTTTGCTCCTGTAAATTCAGTTCTCTTTCCCACTCCTTCCTTTGTGCTCTATTGTCATACACATTACATCTTTGTACATCGTATGCCCATCAACACCAATTTTTATTTTTATTTATTATTTTTTTAAAAGTAGGCTCCATGACCTAATGTGGAGCCGCAACACGGGGCTCAAACTCAGGACCCTGAGATTGAGACTTGAGCCGGGATCAGGAGTCGGACACCTAACCTACCGAGCCACCCAGGCGCCCCCATTGACACCAATTTATAATTATCACTTTATCTTTTAACTCCTAGGAGAGGAAGAGTTACACAAAATGCTTTTGTGCTGTACATTATATTTATTTATGTAGTTCCTTCACTGGTGCTCATTAATTCTTCCCATGGATTCATCTCACCCTTGAGTGCCCGTTCAGCCTGAAGGACTCCCTCTAGTGGGACAGGTCTGCTACTTAAGAATTCTCTGTTTTGTTTTTTTGGGAGGAGTTTGTTTTTAATCTGGGAACATGCTGATTTCCTTTGTTTTGAACAGTAATTTTGCTGGATATAGAATTCTTGGTTGAGTCTTTTTCTCTTTCAGCCCTTTGAATACATCATCACAGTGTCTTTTGGCCTTCCTTTCTGATGAGAAATCAGCTGTTATTCTTCTAGAGGATCCTTTGTACTTGATGAATTCCCTGATCTTTGGCTCCTTTCAAGATTCTCTCTTTGACTTCTTACAGTTTATGATTTGTGTAAGTGTGGATCTCTTTGACTTTATCCTTCTGGGGTTATTGAGGTTCTTGGATGTGTAATGTCTTTCATCAAAGTTGGGAAGTTTTCAGCCCATATTTCTTCAGATGTTCTTCATGCTTCTCTTTCCTCTCCTCCTGGGGCGCCCCATATGTGGATGTTGCGCTTGACAGTGTCTCACAGATGTCTGAGACGGTTTCTGATGAGAAACCCTCAGTCTGGATAATATAAATTAATCCATCTTCAAATTTGTTGATTCTTCTCCTACCTCATATCTGTGGCTAAACCATTCTAATAAAATTTTTTTTATTAACATATAATGTATTAGTTTCACAATTCGCAGCGCTCGCCATAGCACATACCCTCCCCAGTGTCCATCACCCAGCCCCCCCATCCCTCCCACCCCCCCACCACTCCAGCAACCCTCAATTTATTTCCTGAGATTAAGAGTCTTTTATGGTTTGTCTCCCTCTCTGGTTTCATCTTGTTTCATTTTTCCCTCCCTTCCCCTATGATCCTCTGTCTTGTTTCTCAAATTCCTCATATCAGTGAGATCATATGATAATTCTTTCGGATTGACTTATTTCACTTAGCACAATACCCTCTAGTTCCATCCACGTCATTGCCAATGGCAAGATTTTGTTTTTTTGATGGCTGCATAATAGTCCATTGTATATATACCACATCTTCTTTATCCATTCATCTGTTGATGGACATCTTGGCTCTTTCCGTAGTTTGGCTACTAATTTTTTCATTTTTCAGCTTTAGAATTTCTGTTTGGTTCTTTTTTGGGATTTCTGTCCCTTTGGGGCAAGTCCTCAGTTTCCTACTTCCCTTTGGTTCTTTGGATGGAAGTTTTTAGGTCTTTGGACATATTTCAAACAGCTAATTTAGAGTCTTGGTCTAACAAATCCAATGTTTGGAATTCCTCAGGGACTGCTTCTAATGACTGTTTTGTTGTTGTTGGTTTTTTTTTTTTCTCTTTTCCTGCACCTGGGCCAAACTCTCTTGCTTCTTTGCATGTCTCATGTTTTATTGACAATTAGACATAATAAGGCAGTTCTGACAGACCTGTCCCCTTCCAGCCCGGGTTTGTTGTCATTATTAGTGCCACTGTTTGCTTGGTGACTTTCCTGAATTTAATTCTTTAAAGCCTGTATTCTGTCACGAGTGGCCACTGACATCTACTCAGTTAGCTTAGTGATCCCGCTAATGATCGGGCAGATTTCCTTAAACGCCTGGAACCAGTAAGTTTCTCAGCCTTTGCTGTGAGGGTCCTAGGTGCGTTGGCTCATTTTCTTAGAAATGTAAGCTGCCTGGCTGAGTACTGAAGGCCTCAGGTTAGCCATGGGTGACAGCTTAGGCCTTAGAGGTTTCTTTTTTTTTTTTTTTTTTTTAAGATTTTATTTATTTGACAGAGACAGACACAGTAAGAGAGGGAACACAAGCAGGGGGAGTGGGAGAGGGAGAAGCAGGCTTCCCGCCGAGAAGGGAGCCCGATGCGGGGCTTGATCCCAGGACCCTGGGATCATGACCTGAGCCGAAGGCAGACGCCTAACAACTGAGCCACCCAGGCACCCAGGCCTTAGTGGTTTCTCCCAGGCATGCACACACCCCTACATTGCATGGAGTTTCAGATTCCTTTTTTTTTTTTTTTAAAGATTTTATTTATTTATCTGACAGAGGCACAGCGAGAGAGGGAACACAAGCAAGGGGAGTGGCAGAGGGAGGGGGAGAAGCAGGCTTCCCGAGGAGCAAGGAGCCTGATGCGGGGCTCGATCCCAGGACCCTGGGATCATGACCTGAGCTGAAGGCAGATGCTTAACCATCTGAGCCACCCAGGCGCCCCGGAGTTTCAGATTCCTAAGAGTATGTTGGAGGTTTGCAGAGGCTCCTGTAGACGTCTCCTTCCCCAGTGTTCCCTTTTAAACTTTTGGTTAGCATATTGTTTGCCCCAGCTGTTACCACTCCCTCTGGCAGCTGTGATGTTTACAATTGCTGCCGATTGGTTTCAGAAAGTGCTCCCTGGAAAGAGGTTGTTTGCCCTGGGTGAGTTCTGAGGTCAAACAGAGACCACCCTGGTGCATAGGGTTTTGCAGGAAGCTGCCAGACAGGTCAGATAATGACAGCTGGGAGTGGCGCTTTGGAGAAGCCTCAGTCCGGTTCGGCCCATTCACAGGCCCCTGGGCTGTTGGTTTGCACAGTGTTTGCAGACTCTTGGTTCCCAAGGCTACAGGGCTGGGGAGAAGGGTCAGGACCCAGGCAGGATAAAGTTCTATGAAGCTCGCTGTTACTACATTCACTGTTTTTCTTGGATAAATACTCCATGGATTGTTATAAACTGGTTAATTTCCAGAATTCTAAAACTGATTTTGCCTATTTTTGCCCAGTGTTCTCATTCCTTTTATGGAGGAGAGTTATTTCAGAGGTCCTTATGCCACATTCCTGCTGATATCCCTTCTCTTCCTAGTCACTTTTTTTTTAAAGATTTTATTTATTTGACAGAGCACAAGCAGGGGGAGCAGCAGGCAGAGGGAGGGAGAGAAGCAGGCTCCCCGATGAGCACGGAGCCTGATGTGGGACTTGGTCCCAGGACCCTGGGATCATGACCTGAGCCGAAGGCAGACGATCAACCCTGAGCCACCCAGGCGTCCCACTTCCTAGTCACTTTTAACTCCCTTTAAACGAGTCCTCCCATGAGCAGCTGAGTTACATAATCTGCGGAAATTTATGCCAGCTGGCTGGATCGTATTAAATACCTTAAAGCTGCATGACATATCAGCATTTTTGCGTACTTTATTTCATTTAATTATAAATATAAGAACCACTGATGAGTGAATGTATAAGCTCTAATAAGTTTTTTATTTTTTTCAGGATTGCTTATTAGAGAATAATTTTACAGTATTTTATATTGGCTTATTATTTAGTCTCTAATGCTAATAAACTGTTGTATCATGTTAAATTGAATCCTATGGTTGGTTAGATGTTAGTCCAAAAACCATTAAGTGAAAACAAAAACCACTCTGGCATGAGTAGTAAGCCATGTATAAGTTTAAACTGCCCTCTTTGGCTTGCTGCTACTTCTTGATAAGGTTAAATGAGATTTATGCCGTTTACATTTTAGGTTATCACAGACTGCTGACTAGGAGTGTGGCTGAGACTCCAGTACATAAGCAGGTGTCCAGAAGGCTTCTTCATAGACAAATCAAGGGCAGGTGAGTAACATCCTTGTCTAGCTGCTTCCTGCACCCACACGGCCTTGCTAATGGTCTTGTGGGCTGCTGTCCATCTCCAAAAGCCTCTTGTGACTCCCATCTTAACTGTCTGGTTTATAACCAAAAAGCGTTCAGCATTCTATAAATTCTACAAAGGCTAGAGAACCATACAAAATGTACTTTTTTGTCTCACTTCTTACATTTGGCATAATTATTTTGAGATTTATCCATGGTGTTGCATGTGTCCATAGTTCATCTGTGTGTGCGTGCACGTGCGCGTGCTGAGAAGCATTCCATCAAATGAATATTCAGCATTTTTTTAAAAAAGCATTCATCATTGGATGGAGAGAGTCGTCATGGCTGCTGGGCAAGACTGGAAGTCTAGGATCTCAGCTTGGCCTGTGGGTGGGTAGGGCCAAAGTTTTCCATGGCAGTTAGTGTCTGGGAGTTTATCATGCTAGCTTGCCCCTTTCCTGGTTCTTTAGCCGGAGAGAACTCGCTTTCCTTAGAGCAGGTTTGTACCTGTTGATGTATTTGGGTTGTCCGTCCCCCCCAGCACCCAGTCTGGGATCTGTGAAGCAAAAAGGTAACTCCGGGAGCTCACTCTCCTGTCTCTCCTGGGGTCCTGAGGTCCCCAGCCAATCTGCCTCCTTTTGCCACCTTTTAGTCTGTAGTTCATTTTCTATACAACGTCCAGGGTTTTTAGCTGCACTTCACAGGAACAAAAGGGAGCCTTGTCAGGGCTTCCTCTAGACATTATTTGTGTACAGATTTTACACACTTGTATAAGAATCTGCAGGACAATTGCAAGAAGTGAAATTGATAGGTTAGAAGGCATACATATTTCTAATTAATTTTTATGTTGTAAAACTGCTTTCTAAAAAAGCGTGCTGACCATTCTCCTTCGGCCAGTAAGGCACATGAGCGTGCGTGCCCGCGCTGGTGTTCTCAGACCCGGGCTCTGCGTCGCTTTGTGAGGCGAGAGGCGGTGCAGCTCTCCTGTGCATTAAGTAGGAGCTAATAGTGACACTGAATAATCCTTATGCTTGTTGTTCCTTAAGGTCCTCTGATCCTGGTCCTGATATCGACATTGTGGAAGAGTCCCCAGAAAAAGGAGCACACGGTAGTGCCTACATTTGTTTTGCGTTGCACGCAGGGCTTGAACTCACGACTCTGAGATCAAGACCCGAGCTGAGAGCAAGAGTCAGATGCCTAACCGACTGAGCTACCCAGGAGCCCCTCTTCTGTGTTGCATTTTAACTAGTTTCTCTGAAAACCCTTCTGTACCTGTGTTCTCGCTCAGCATATCCTAAGATATTTTAGAGATGTGACAGCTCTGGGCCCACAGTATAGATCAGTAAATATTTATTAGTAAATGGTCTCTTACACAGAATTTACCAAAGGGATTTCTGGAGAAATCTTTTTACACAGTAGAAATGGGATTCAGGGCACAGGCTAACCACTGTGTAATACAAAGTGCTGGGGCTTATTTTACAGGTGCATGTGGGGTCACCTTGCTGGCTCTGTCGGTAGAGTATGTGGCTCTTGATCTCGGGGTTGTGAATTTGAGCCCCACGTTGGGTGTAGAGATTACTTAGAAATAAAATCTTTTTTCTTTTTTAAATTTTATTTATTTATTAGAGAGAAAGCAAGAGCAAGGAGAAGAGGCAGAGGGAGAGGGAGAAGCAGGCTTCCCACTGAGCAGGGAGCCTGATGCAGGGCTCAATCCCAGGACCCTGGGATCATAACCTGAGCCGAAGGCAGACGCTCAACCAACTGAGCCACCCAGGTGTCCCTAGAAATAAAATCTTAAAAAAAAAGTACTTGTGATTCAGGAGTTACCCCAAAAAACCTTCTTTTTTAATGATTCAAGTAATTTATTGTAGAAATTCAGAAAATAGAAGCAAAATTTTAATAGTCAGTAATCCCACAATTCGGAAATAGTGTTAAGATTTTAGTTTTAATAATACTCTTACCGGTGTCGTTTCTATACAAATGTATGTAACATAAACAAAACTGCAATTTAAAAAAATTTTTTTTACAAAAGTCACACTATACAAACCTTTTTTTTTCCCCACCGTGGCTAAAAGGCTGGCAGTTTGAAACTTCTGAGGGTGACAGTCTAGTGGGTCAGTGGTTTTTTTGTACTCTGGGGCAATATATTATACCCTTTGTAGCTTTGTTACAACACTTCAGAAATCTCAAGTTAGTAATTTGTCAAATTTCCATCTTGTATGTGGTATTATGTAAATTTTACCATTTCATATGTGGGAAAATGTAAAAAGCTTGCATTTCTCCCTGGTTACTAACTGGGATTCTGGTTTTGCAGAAGTAAGCTTGAGACGAAGTCCTCGAATCAAGCAGTTGTCAATCAGCAGGACAAATTCTGGTTCCTTCTATTCTGGGTCTCAGCCAAAGTCTCGAAGTGTACAAAGAGTTCACTCATTCCAGCAAGACAAGTCAGGTAACATGCTTGCTCACCTGCCTTCAGAAGTCTGGGTCTACTCAGTGGGAAGTGTTTTTGGGAAAAGTACAAAATTTGACATTTTCTTTCTTGACACTGGAGCAGTAGAATAGGTATGTCCTTTAGAGGTTCAGAGTGATGGACAATCCATGACCTTCATTAACAGTGTCCTCCCTTTGGATTCCTACAACTGGTCATCCACACTGTCCTTAGAGGTAATTTATCCATTCAACAGGAATTACCCATTATTTCCACCTTGTGTTCATATTCTACACTCAAGCGTCCTAGGTAGAAGGTGATATCTGTTTGTCCTTCATGCTTTTATCCGTCATTAGTCTGGATCCTCAGATACATGTTTTTGTATTTACAAATAGTTTTACTTGCCTAACATATATAAGGGCTGAAGTTAGTATGCGGGCTTATTAAAATTCAAGATGGCAGCAATAATTGTAGTTGCTGGCATAATTAGGTGGAATCCGTCCCCACTCCCACTTGCTCTAAAAAATTGTACTCTTGTATAGACTGGCTGTTCTATTAGTATTGGGAGGGCAGGAGCTAAGAAAGACTCACTGTTTTTGACTTGCAGACCAAAGAGAAAATTCTTCAAACCCAAGTATTCGTTCTCCCAAGAGGCTGTTTTTTGGGGCATTGTCTGAGATGGTCAGTCCCTCAGAGAAGGGTTCAGCTCGAATTCAGAGGCCTTCAAGAAACCCACTGGGCTCTGAGATACCCACAGCTTACCAGGTATAACATTTCTGTAATGTTTAAAACAGTGTGGTCTTGAGGGGAAAACAGAGACATGGCCCAGAAAACCCACTGAGTACATTAGGGATGAGAAAGCAGGTGATCTGTAGCTACTACTAGCTATTTGGGGGTGGTTGGGTTGATCCAGATGAATGATTATTGGGTATGTGGGGATGTAAGGCAGTAGTCTGGCTGAGGCCATTGTGGTGGGAAGAAAATAGAAATGATCTCCTCTGGTCTGTTGGTTTCATCCACTATTTTTATCAAACACTATATATCTTTCTGAAATGTGCAGGGATCAGTCCTCTGTTTCCCTTACATTGTCCACCCAGTCTAGTCACCCACCTCAGAAAGTTGAGAGTCACTCTCGACTGCTCCCTCTTTCCAGACAGAGGCAATCAATCCTACCACTTTTATTTATAGACCGCATTTGATACCCTTCCCTCTTCATCCCGTGCAGTTCCTGCCTGCCTTCAATTCTGCCTGGAACATTTCAACTGCCTTTTCCCTCTCATGTCCATCCTGCCCCCAGAGGCCGGAGTGATCTTTCACACTGCATCACTTTGCTTAAAGCTCTATGACTCTGTTAAGCAGGGTTTTCTAGGTTTTCCTAAAATGGAACCCTTTTGTTAAAAAATAATCTTTGCTTGGAAACCCAATAAACGGCTTAGAGGTTGGGGGAGGACACAAAGCTCTGGGGATGGGTTTGAAGACCACCGATCTCCAGGACCAGGATCAGTCCTCCCAGATGGGTATGGGCCGCTGTGGGCTGGCTGTGGCCCTTGCCTCTCACCACCCCCTGCTTCATAATCCACTTTCCCGGCCACATCAGGCTGCACGCTGGCCTGCACACAGCTGCTGCTGTTATTTTAGGCAAAGGAAGAGTTCCTACTTCCCCACTTTTGGCCTTCACCTGCTGACACCCCCTTCTTAAAGACCTGACTCCCTGTTCCTGTCCCCCTTTCCTGCTAGCTGGGTTAGACAGCCAGCTGCTCTTGTGCTCCCACATTGTCCTGTGCGTGGCCCCGTCAGTGCACTGGTGACACTGTGTTGTCATCTGGCTGTGCCCCATTGAACGTGAAATGCCCACTAGACCAGGATTCCCTTGAGATAATCAGATAGAAACGAAAGGTGTCTGATCTCCTTTATACGCTGGGTGCGTAACTGCCTTTTGCAGGAAGGGAGGGAGATTTGCGGCTGGGGAGTCTCCTTCTGGAGACGTTCTCTGTGCCGCTGTACCTTAGGTGTCTGGGTACTCCATACCGCACGTCCCCTGTCACCGGCACGCACACTCACACAGGGCCCAGCACACAGTGGGGGCGTAGCAAGCGCGTGCTGAATGCAGGTGAACAGCAGAGGACGTGACACCCAGAGGCCACGTTAGGCAGAGCTCAGAAGGCGCTATCTCCTTGAAGAGAAGGGTGGTAGAGTGGTAGAGTGACACACCATTCAAGGCAAAGCCTGGTTTAGCTGCCATATGCATATTAAGGAAATTTTTTGTCTTAGACCCAAGATTAGATTCAGTGTTTGGTGCTAGGAAAAAATAGACAAGTGAAATCTGGGTCATGGTTGGAAGTGGAAACGTGTCGCTATTGGAAATCAGCTTACGGTCATTCCATCGGCCGCCCAGAAATCTCCCACCTGCCTTTCTCATTGCCTTAGAGAGGACTAAAATGCTCAATAGAGAATAGGGGTTATGATATTTAGGCACTGAAATAAGCATCTCTTTACAGACTCCTAAGAAGAGTAACCGGAAATCTCCAGGTTCTTCTAAAGCTACCCCAAGAAGGTTCCCTCGTACACCACAAACTCCGCTGTGCACCCCGGAAAGGCAGCGGAAACCCCCTACAGAAGTGACTCCTGCCAAACAGGTCATTTTTAAGGAGTCCTTAAAAGACTCCTCACATAGCTGGGATTCACCATCTCAACCCAAAGTCACTCCTTGGAAAGGACACTCCCTGGCAAAAGGAGGAACCTCTCCTCTTGAAAAGAAGATACCAAGAACTCCCAAAAGGCCAGGGGGCCAGCCACCTGGATTTCTGAATTCTACTTGGCCACCCTCAGTGACTTCCAGTCCCGAAAGCACCTCCTGCCCAGCAGGCCTGACCGGGAGTGAGGGTCTGATGCCCGTCGGGTCCGCGCTGAGAACCCCTCCGAGAGCAGCAGCCTCAGGGGGGAGAAGAGAAACCCCTCCGGATCCAATGCACCCCCCTCCCCATGTTCCCGGGGCTTCTCAGGCAGAGGAGCTCACACAGAAATGGAGGGATAAAGCTGCCTCAGTCCCCAAGACACCTCGGAGCACCAATCTGACTTCTCCCCGCCTTCTTTCTCCAAAAAAACCTTTGGCCTCTCCCTTAGGTGAAATTGCCAAGAGTCCATTTCGGGAATTTTCGATAGAATCTCCTCCCCCCGAAGAACTGGATTGGGAAGAGCCCCAGAAAGCACCTCCCGTAGCCTCGTCTCTCTCCTGGCCTGGTCCCTCCACGCCCCCCCGAATCCCACAGATCGCCCAGTCTGAGCCCGTGCCCCCTCGGGCCCCTGCTAAAACTGGAAAAAGGCACAGAGAGACCTCGGACCTGGAAAGCAGCTCCCTGGAGGGCCAGCCAAGCACCTCGGCCGCTCCTAGGGCTGCTGCAGCTGGCAGCCCAGCCGCCCTCACAGACGCTGGAAACGACCAGCCTTCCCTGGAAAGACACAGTCCCTCTGGGACCGGCTGCGGGAGTGACCGGCGCAGGTCCTCTCCTGTGCTGAGGGCGAGTGTCCTGGGCCACCTCGCTCTCCTGGACGAAGCGGAGCACCACGGCAGCGACGGCTCGCCAGGCCACGTCACGGCAGCGGAAGGTGAGGCGTCAAGGCCGGTGGTGGCGCGGGAGAAGCCTTCTCCGTCGGCCCCCGGGAGCCCACCATCCTCTCCTGCCCGCGGGCCCCGCTCCCCCCGGGCCCCGTCCTATGCCCTGCGCCGCACGGCCGACAGAAGGCAGCGCCAGGCGGCCACGCCGCCAGAGAAGCTGCAGGCTCGGCCCTCTAAAGCCTCGGCCAGCCCCCAGACCTACGAGGTGGAGCTGGAGATGCAAGCTTCGGGCCTGCCCAAGCTTCGCATTAAAAAGGTAGACACCAGCTGCCTGGCGGAAGCCGAGCCCCCGAGAAGGGAGGAGAGCTCCCTCCCTGGACTCAGCATGCCCGGGGCCAGCAAGTCCTCAGGGAAACCTGAAGCCACCTACGTGTCGCCCCCCTGCCTTCGTCCCTCGCACAGTACCCCCGGCAAGAGCGGGGGACAGACCTACATCTGCCAGTCCTGTACCCCCACCCGCTGCCCCTCTAGCACCCCCTCTCCGTTTCAAACAGACGGTGTTCCCTGGACCCCATCTCCCAAACACAGTGGGAAGACCACCCCTGACACCATTCAGGACTGGCCGCGGAGGAAGAGGGCGGGGGGCGGCAGCTCTGCCGGGAGGGGCGACATCGGCCTGGACCTCCCTGCAGGCGTGTTCCTGCTCGAGCCGGAGCGAAGGGAGCGAGGAGGCCTTGACCTCGGCAGCAGCAGGACTCCCCTCCTGGGGGATTTTGAGCTTGAGGGGGTGTGCCAGCTGCCAGACCAGTCGCCTCCCAGGGACAGTGCGCCCCAGGCTGAGGAAGCCTTCTCCTGGGGCCAGTTCGGGTGGGGTTCCAGGAAGAGGCTCCTTCCCACCAAGGAGGAAGCGGAGTGTCCAGCCAAGAGGGCGTGTGAGGAGCAGAGAGGAGACGCAGAGCTGCGCAGGAGTGAGGGGTGGTCTCCACGTGCCAGTGGGCGGCACGTCCCCTCCCTGGGGGCCGACGATGTGTTCGTGCCGGGTGAGTCCGCGGCCCTGGGGTGGCGGCCGGCGGTTCGTTTGGCGGGGGCGCCGCGGGGCCGTGCTCACCCTGGACCCTCCCGTAGGTTCCACGCCCCCGCCGGGCCCTGCGCCGTGGAGCTGCCTGTCGGCTAGCGGCCTGCAGGCTCTCACCCAGTCCCCGCTGCTGTTCCAGGGGAAGACGCCTTCCTCGCGGTGTCCCGAGGCCAGAGGTAATTTGTTGAGCGAAGGTCCTGGAGACTTAGGCGGACCAAACTTGGGTCCTTCGGGTGACTCCCCAGAGCTTGCTCAGGGTGGCCAGGCGGTGGGATGGTGGAGTCGGAGGGCGTGCCCGATCCGGGACAGTGGACTTTGTCCCTGCGGTGTCCTGTGCTCTTCCCAGAGAAACCACACTAGCACTCCCCTGTGTCATGAAGCAGCTTCTGGAAGCAGTGACAGAGGGGACCTACCGTGTGGTGTAGTCACTGGTACCTGAGGAGCGTGTGTCCGGCGGCACGGTGGCAGCCCGCCCCCCCTCCCCCTGGGGGGGGTTACACCCCTGCGCTTCCGTACACGCGTTAGGATTAGGGACTGGCTGCTGGGATCGGCCTTCAGACTTGAGGGGTCCCTTTCCTCGACCCACCCGGGAAAGGGACCGGCTTGCGGGTGCTCAGTGCACTGGGTTAGAAACATCTAGAACTGAAGGGGAATCCAGGAGGCCGGAGCCTCTGGTGATTCCCTTCCCCCGAGACCAGGATATAAATCAGGCAGAACAGCAGAATGCACAGTCCAGCTGAGGGAATTCAGCCCGCAGGACTTGGCTTTTCCAGACCGCCGCCAGCCCTGCGCTGACGGAGTGGGGAGCCTGGAAGGAAGGCAGCACGCGGACCGGCAGGCGCTGCCTGCGTGGGGACCTCTGGCCCGTTCAAGCCCCTGCTCTTCTGTCCCGTCCTCATCTCCTGCATGCCCCCTCTGCCTTCTTCTAGATGAGGAGATGGAGGTCGTCCCCCCAACGGCCGAAGAATCTCCTTTCAGCCGAGCATTCTCCAGGAGACGCCCCATCAGCAGGACGTACACACGGAAGAAACTCCTGAGCTAGTCAGGCTGGCCCTGGTCGGGGGACCTAAACCTCCACACACTACTGAGCTTGGCCAGAGCCACTGGCTTCCCAGGCCGGACGAGTGCTCGGAGAGCAGTTTCCTCTGGACGTGTCAGGAATTCCAGGCTCCTGGCACAGAGGACTTCTGACCCCAGAAACTCGGCTCATCTGAGCCAGGGCCTGACTAAGCTGTCCTACGTCACCCTGGAGGGCTGCCTGGAAACCAAGGAGGCTCAAAAGATAAGTCAGCCCGGTCCCCGTGGGCTTACAGGTACTGGGGGCCTGGTCCCAGTCCTCTACTGTGTCAGCGCTCCGATTCCCACAAGAGTCCCTTGGGGGGTTTAGTCCCCCTCCGGGGGTGCCTTCCTCCCAGCCCTGCCCCTTGTTAGGGAGGTGGTGCGGCGGGTGCTCTGACTCAGCTGGGGAAGCAGACAAGGAATTGTAAGAGCAGGCTCCCCTTCGGCCCCCGCCTCTGAGAGACCAAGGCCAGTCCAAGTGGGAGAAAGGGCTCCTCAGGGGCCCCTCACAAAGCTGAAGGCTGCGGCCAACAGCAGAATTTCTTACCTTCCCCACGTCATAATAAAATCCTCTCGGGCTGCGTAGCATTCAGTGCCTTTCTGTTTAAACCTGGAGGCCTCACGCTGACTCACTCTGGCCGAGCTCTAGTGGTTCCTGGTTCTGCGTCTCCGAGTCAGCCCTGAAACCTGGCCCGGCCCTGTCCTCACTGTGCTCGGGGAGATGCAGCTGTTTGGGGGGGGGGGGGGGCACGCAGAGTGGCCTGCTGGGAGCCTGAAAAGCTTGCAAGCCTGTCGTGTCCTCAGATGGAATTCTCTTATCTTGTAGATCAAACCAAGTCAGAACTCCTATTTCTCCCTTCAGAGAGTCTCATTTATTATAAAATGGTTTTATAAAATTCTAAAAATAGGCAAAACTTCCCCGTTCCCACCATAAACATAAGACCATTTAAAACCCAACCCTGTTGCCACTGAGTGTTCTGGGTCCAGCACTGGCTGAACCCCAGAACGCTGCGCACACAGGCAGGCTTGAAACCAGAACTGCCTTTTGCAAACCCTCAAGCCAAAAGACGGCGGGTGGTACCATGGCTCAAAAGAAATGAGCAGGAGGCTGCATATTTAAAAAAAATTGAGTCCCACTTCATTTGGGCTGTAGCCCGAATTTGTTGACTCCAATTGGGTAAAGATCAGGACCTGGATCTGCGGTGGGAAGTACAGACTGTCCTTCCCAGAAGCGAAGGCAGCGGCTGGACCGTGCAGCGGGCTCGGAGGGTCCCCCCAGGACAGGCTCTGCCCGCGAGCCTACAGGGGGTTTTTCCTGACGTCAATCATCCCCGGGCTGGCTCTGCGCGGGTCCCGCCGGGCCTTGGCCAGGGGCCCGAAGTTCCAGGGCAGACCCACCTCAGCTCCGGGTTGCACCCGCCCTGCCAGGGGCTCCGCGGCCTCCCGCAGCCGCGCCTCCTCGGCCGGGCCCTGCTCCTCACCGCACAGGCTTGAGCGTTTCCACGTCAGCGGGAGCGGGGCCCGGACCAAGTCCCGCACCTCGTCCCGGGCGCGGGGGGCGCCGTCCGGGAGGGCCTGCTGCCAGAGAAGCTCGGCTGCGGCGGGGGGCTCCTCTTCGTTTCCCGGGGGCGGCCTGTTCTCCAGGCACAGGGTCCTCTTCTCCGCACCTGGCACTGAAAGGGCCCTGTGGTCAGACACGGAGGCTTCCCAGCGCCCCCGCACCGTGGGCCGCGTGTGAGCCGCCCCGGGAAGAGCTGGTTAGCGTGGTTCCTAAGCCTCCCCCACGGCCGAAGCCTGACACTGCAAAGCGGGGAACCCGGGGGCCGGCTCGCTGGTCTGGGGGAGAATTACCCCTGCCCGGGCCGGCAGCGCTCCAACTACTGAGCTTCTGCTTCAGTTCCTGGTTCAGCCACATGTGGCGGCCCAGCTCCTTCTCCAGAGCTTGGATCCGGCTCTCATACTGCCTCTTGCTGTCTGCTAAGCCCTCACCGAGGTGATCTGGAGGGGACAGATCCAGGGCCAGGGGGTGAGGGGCCGCGGGGGGGGCGCGGCGGGGCGGGGCGGGGCGCGGCGCTCACCCCGGCTCTGCTGGAGCAGCAGCTGCACGCTCTGCTCGTGCTCCTTCTGCTGCAGCGTGAGCTGGCGGTCGGTGTCCAGGCGCTGCCGCTCCAGCGCCGCCTCCAGCCAGCACACCAGCCTCTGCTGCTCCTCCAGCTGCATCTCCAGCTCGGAGAAGGCGACCTGCTGCTGGTGCTGCTCCTCCCGGAGCGCCACGGCCTGTCCCGGAGCCACACACGCTCAGCGCCCCCGCTCGTCCCCGACCGGGCCACCGCTGCCCCGCGGCCCGTGTCACTGGGAAATCACCAGGGGCCCTGCTGAGCCGAGACTGGGCCTCAGACTCCCCAACGGCGTGCTGGGCAGTGATTTCCCAGTGACGAGAGCACGCTCTCAAGACGAAGCTTCCGTCCTGTCCCTGCCTCGAGCGGCGGGGTGTCACCGCGGGCAGGACTTCTCAGCCCTGGCGCTACGGACATTGCAGGCAGAGAAGGGGGGGGGGGGGCCTGTCCGGCGTGTTGTAGGAGGCCTAGCGGCGTCCCTGGCCTCCACCCCCGCCGCGGTGAGGACCAGAAGCGGCTCCAGACATGGCCACATGTCCCCTGGGGGCAAAACCCTCCTGTTGAGAACCACTGACCCGGGTACACCGAAGGGGCGGGGAGAGGACTGGGGCTTACTGTCACTAAGACAGGTTTTAAAAAAGGAGAGTCTGGGGCAGCCCTGGAGACTGGAGTTAGCCCTGATTCTGTCCCCGCACCTGGGGGGAAACAGGGCCTTCTCTGCAGCTGCCAAAAGGACCCCCGCCCCCGGCAAGCGCCAGAAGGCGGCGGCCGGGGGCCTGGGAGCCAGTGACCCACCTTGTCAAAATACTTGCACAGTAGGGCTCTGGTCTCCGAGGACGAGAGGTAGCTGAGCTTGGCCATGAGGTTCATCTCACACTGGGACAGCAAGGAGGCCGAAGCCCGCAGCACCCGCTGGCGGCACGTGATGGCCTCGTTCTTGTACTCGATGGCCGCATCCAGGGCCTCGATGGCCTCGTCCAGCTGGAACAGCGTCCGCTCCTCCTGCGGGCCACGGGCACATGTGGACGGGGAGGCCCGGCTTCCCGCGCCCACTCCCGGAACGACAGCCCCGGGCAGACAGGGCCAGCCCCCGGCCATGAGGGAGACATTGTGTCCCCTCATCCTGAGCAGGCAGTCAGCACGTCAGGAGCAGGGTCCCTGCCCGCTGTGACAGGGGACAGGCAGTTTCCATCACAGCCCCGATCCCAGGGGGAGGCCAGGCCTCTGAGAGGCTGCTTTCGGCAGCGTCTCTCCCGTGATCTACGGCAGGGAGCACAGAACACTCTATGCCAAGGGGAAGGCATGGCGGGACTGCCACGGAGGCCACGGAGGGTCTGCGGGGGGTGAGGTGACTGCAACGAGGCTCTCCCTGCTGCTTGGGACTGGCCACGGGGTGCGGGGATGTGCTGCTGACACTCATTCCCACCTGGGGGGCCCAGGCGTGGGACACGCGGGCTGACACCGTGCAGGACGCGGCGGGGGGCACCCAGGCTCCCCCTGGGCAGGAACCTCGAGGCCCCAGCCCGGGTGTCCCAGCCACGGGGGCCAGAGCCGGCGGCAGGGCCAGGCCAGCATGTCCCTGGCCACCACCCCCTTCTCTGGGTCACACTCGGGAAGCAGCAGGGCTTACCTCGGGCGACAGCAGGCTGCCCCGCCTCAGCTTGCCGTCGATGTCCAGGCGCTGCTTGAGCAGCGAGTCCTTCTCCTGGCGCAGCGCGTCGATCTCCCCGCGCAGCCGCTGCTGGCTCTGGGCGCTGCCCTGCCGCAGCTGCCCACTCTTCTCCGACAGCTCCTTCTCCAGGTGCTCCAGCCGGCTGGACACTCGCACGATGTCCTCGCTGAGGGCCTGCGGGCGGCAGCGCCAGGGGTCGGGGAGGGAGCAGGCCCCGGCCGCACAGGGCTGGCGCTGAGGAGGCTGCGGGCCCGTCCCTCAAGAGGCCACCTGGCGGGGTCCCCCTCCCGCGTGCGGGGGGCTCACCTGGCTGGACCGCAGGCGCTTGCTCTCCAGCCCCGTCTTCTCCTGCATCAGGGCCTCCTTCTTGGCCAGGATGGCCTCCCGCTTGTGCAGCTCCTCCCCCAGCTCCTCCAGGGCCCGCCGCTGCTGCAGGACCTTCTCCATCTCCTGATCCAGCCACTTCTTCTGCTCCTCGATCTTCTAGCGGAGGGGGGGGGGGGCGGGGAGGGAACTCAGCTCCCGCCCCCGGGGCCGAAGGGGCCGCCGCCCAGGGCCGGTGGGGGGGGGGGGGGGGGAGGGGCGGCCCGAGGGGGGGGGGGGGGGGCGCACCTGCTGCTGCTCCAGGCTGACCACTGAGCCGTTGCTGCCGCTGCGCCGCTTCCTCTGGAACGCCGCGATCTCCTCCGTCTTGATCTTCAGGATCTTCTGCTGCTGCTCGTGCCTCCGCTCCAGCTCCTGGGGGCGCAGCAGGCGAGCGGCTCAGCGGGGCCGCGGGGGGCGCCGGGTCTGTCCAGGAGCTGCCCGGGCCACCCCCCGAGCCTCGCGGTGCCCACGGCCCTCCTCCCTTCCAGGCCAAGCGACCGGCCTAGGCGGTCACACAGCCCCGGGGGGGGGGGGGGGGCGCGGAGGCGCCCCCCCCCCCCCCCCCCCACGGCCATCCCCCTCCCCGGCGCCCGCGCCTCCCCCCCGCCCCCCGCCAAGCCCGACCTGGACGCGGTGCTGCCGCTTGTTCATCTCCGTCTCCAGGCGCCGCTTCTGCTCCGTCTCTTCCCGAAGCCGCCTCTGCAGCTGCCCCTGCTGCTGTCGCATGAGCTGCACGTGCCGCTCGAGCTCCCGCAGCCGCTTCTCGCTCTGGGCCGACAGCGACGCCAGCCGCTCGGTCGCCTGCTTCTTCTCCTTCAGCACCTGGACCGACACAGCCTCCGCTGGGACGCGGCCAGCATGCGTGACAGCCAACCAGCGGGGGCAGGACCAAAGGACGGGGAGTGGACAGAGGGGCGGACAGAGGGGGACACAGAAGTCCAGGGGGTCATGGACCAATGACCTCAGAAGACTTGTGGCGGAGGCCAGTCTGACAGTTACTACGTACCAGGCACCCAGCAAGTGCTCGGTATCAAGTGATCCTGACCTTCCTACAGAAAAACAGGGTTATCGTTATCCCCACTTTACAGATTAGGAAACTGAGGCACCGACAGGTCGGGAAACTTGACCAAGGACACACAGCTAGTAAACGGCAGGGCTGGGATTCACGCCCAGTTGGGTTGCAGAGCCCACAGTCTCGATCATTCTACTGAAATGTCTCTCGGACACCTGAACGGAGAAAAGGAAGGAATGAGGGATGGACAGCTGTAAAGATGGATGGACGGAAGGGTGGGTGGACAGACGGATGGATGGGATCATAGAAGGGTAAAAAAACAGGATGAACAGATAATGAATGCATGGATCAATAAAAGGCAATAGAAAGACAAATGGATGGATGGATGAACAGTGGGTCACATCAACTGTGACCAAATGTGTTGGGGAAGGTCATCGAAAGATGTGATCACTGGTTGACCCATGAGCTGGACCCGGATAATCAGAGGTGCCTGCCCCCCTCCCCCGTCCTCGGAATGTGGGTTCCGCTTGCCTTTCCCACTCCCAGAAGGGGCTCCAAGGACACGACCTTGAGACAGTGATATGGAGCTGAGAACAGTGCATGGTTCCTAAGACTGAACCCAGTTAAGGCCTCTTGGTAAACTTTTAAGATGTAGCAGGTGGGCACAGGGCTCCGCCCAAGACAAGCTTTGTCAATAAATTCCCTTTGCTTATTAAACCTGCCACCTTCCAACCTGGAGTGGCTGCCTCTTTGGTCTCTCCCCACCCTCCACGTGCGGGGACCGATTTAAGATCACATCCGGGAAGCTCCCAAGGAGATGACCACTGAAGAAATGGGCCTCGGGGCAAAAGGCATCAGGGGAAATCCTGAGCAGGCCACCGACCTCTGTGTACAGAGGGGCGGTCCCTAGCTCAGATGCTTATGGATGGCCGCGTGAGTATGGGGGCGCCCTGAAAATGCTGACTCATTTAGGGGACTGTGGGCTGCGGCAAAGAAGCGGAAGGCAAGGGTGCGCGCTGGGCTGGCCTCGACTGTGGGCAGTTCATGTGGCCACCGAGGCCCAGCTAGAGGCCGTGGCTTGAGTTAAAGAGCTGAGATTAGAGATGGACGTGGGAATGTCCCCCAGTCTGCTGCCTTCCGGGCTGGCGGACAAGGTGGGAAGCCAGAGTAAGAAGCAAGGTATGAGGATGAGGGCACAAGACACCTCCGATCAACGAAGCCTGGTTCAGACGCTAAGAGATGGAATCTCTAAGAAGGCGATCAGAACGAAGAGGAGGGTGTTGTGGCAATTGATGAGGAAGCAGATAAAGTGGCCCATGACTCTGACCCCTGACACAAAGGAAAAATTTATTTTTTTTTTAAAGATTTTATTTATCTATTTGACAGAGAAAGCGTACAAGCAGGGGGAGCGGCAGGCAGAGGGAGAGGGAGAAGCAGGCTCCCTATGGGGCTCGATCCCAGGACCCCAGGATCGTGACCAGAGCTGAAGGCAGAGCTTCACTGACTGAGCCACCCAGGCGCCCCCACAAAGGAAAAATTTAAAGAGCAGCTACCCCAAAACTTCAAGAAGAAAACTTGCATGCTTTCTCTGTCCCTTAAGTTTGTAAATCTCATCATGTCTTCCAAATACAAACACCCGGGGAGATAACCAAAGCGCTGCCCACAGAGACTAAAGAAAAAAGTGGGGGGAGTCCTTTTGCAAATTGCTGTCACAGTTTCCTTGCCCCAAGTCCAGGCCACAAACTCCAGAAGATGAAGAGTATCAGGGGAAGCTTCAGCCGTGTGAGTGGGCAGTGATTCGTGGCGAGAGAGCTACAACGAAAGCTGAATGGATACAGAAAGTTGCAGGAGGGATGGGGGAAGACGGGGGAGTAGGAGGACGCCAGGTTCACCTCATCCCAGGGTACAAGTAGATAACACTCACATCGGTGCAAACAACCCGGAAAACGGTCCAAGAATGGCAGAACAAACTCTACAACGAAACGTAGAGAAGAGGCACATTGAAGAGGGTGGGGAGGGCAGAGCCGTGGGGAGCTAACTGGACCACAGGTCTGTCCGCAGGAGGACGGATGCCAAGGAAGTGGAGAAGGGAGAGAAACAGACCCTCACACCAGGGAGCCCGCATGGGAGACGATCACCATAGCATTTGGCTTTAAAAACCAGAGGGGCCAAATTTCCAGAGTTCTTACAACCAGCAACTAGCCAACTATAAAACTCAGCAGTCTCAGCTCCGGGAGAGCCCTGAGGGCGACAGGAAGCTGAGCCCCCACCCTTAAGGAGATGGCACGACACATGAGCCAAGGAGATACAGCACAGAAGCCAGAGTTTGAAAAATGCCTGGAGCATACGGGAGGGAGAGTAAGTCACTAACCTCAGGCGTTCTGGAGGAACAGATGTCACTGGGAGACTCCTCCAGGAACAAAGGAGCTGGAAGGCACCCTCTCCCTCTTCTGTCCCCGAGCATCAATCCTCGGCCACTTGCGGGAACCAGGCCGCACCAACACTCACTACTTAACTTCCGTACACTGAGCCCCGTCCCATCCCACCGTGCTCAAGCGGATCTGCGCCCTGCAGTCAGGCCTGCCTGAGTCCCAGCGAGACAGGATTCCTCCCCCGGAAGAAGGGCGCAACCCTTGCAAACACTCTGTGCCCCATGCGTTACAGATCTGCCTCCTCCCACCCCGTGGTCAGTCCCAGACGTGGCGGCAGGTTCCCTCTCACAAGAGGACCAGCCCACAAGCCTTGCTAAAACTGGATGCCCGGCCCCTGTGCGTGTTGCATCTCGGCCCCCTCCAATCCACTCTTGGCGGGAGCCCATCCAAATGCGGGCCACGGGCATGGCGGTGTGCAAACAGCCCTGAGAGGAGCCAGCACTGCTCCAAAGTGACTCTTGCCCCAGGGAGAGGGACATATAACCACACACACCAGTCAGACTGCGGACCCAGCGGTGGGCTGCGGGCAGACATCTGGTTTGACTACAAGCTGCACGCACCAACGAAAGCTTCTCGGAGGAAAACAAAGGGAAAGGGCCCTGCAGTTTGGTGCTGCCACAGCTCTGGCAAATGCCTGGTCTGACTCAGCTCAAGCCCAGGGCAGTCCCAGAATGGCCCCCTACAGCACCAGCACCAAACCCTGCCCACGACGGGCAAAGAGAGCCACTGCAGACGACTGGCCTGGTGGCAGAAGTGGCTCAGCCACAACACTAGGGTGCCTGCAACACACACACGAGAGATTTTGGAAACGCCAGGTTCTGGGAAAAAGGGGACCCTGTGCTGCAGGGCACTATAGGACCTCTTCCTCGTAAGACCACTACTTTCAAGAGTGGGAGCTGTAGCTGACTTTCTGAAGACACAGGAACGGACACAGAGTTAGACAAAATGAGGAGACAGAGGAATATGTCCCAAATGTAAGAACAGGACAAAATCACAGCAAAAGACCAAAGTGAAACAGAGATAAGTAATCTGCCTGATAGAGAATTTAAAATAATGGTCATAAAGATACTCACTGGACCTGAGAAAAGACTGAAGGACATCAGTGAGACCCTTAACAAAGAGATTAAAAAAGAACCAGTCAGAGAAGAACAGATTAAGTGAAATTGAAAAGACACTAGAGGGAATAAATAAACTAGAAGAAGAAGAATGGATGAGGACAGAGTAATGGAAAGTAATCAAGGTGAGCGGGTGAGAGAAAAAAAAAATGCAAAATGAGAATAGGCTCAGGGAACTCAGCAACTCCATCCAGTGTAATAACATTTGCCTTATAAGGATCCTAGAATAAGATGGAGAAGAGAGGGCAAAAATTTTATTTCAAGAAATAACAGCTGAAAACGTCCTTGTTCTGGGTGAGGAAACAGATATCCAGATCCAGGAGGCATAGAGACCCCCCCCCCAACAAAATCAACCCAAGGAGGCCCACACCAAGACACCTAGTAATTAAAATGGCAAAAAGTAGTGATAAAGAGAGAATTTTAAAAGCAGTTAAGAGGAGCACCTAGGTGGCTCAGTCAGTTAAGCGTCCGCCTTCGGCTCAGGTCGTGGTCCCTGAGTCCTAGGATCAAGCCCCGCATCTGGCTCCCTGCTCAGTGGAGAGCCTGCTTCTCCCTCTGCCTCTCCCCGCACTCGTGTTCTCTCTCGCTCTCACTTGCTCGCTCTCTCTCTCAAATAAATAAAATCTTAAAAAATAAAATAAAACAAAAATAAAAGCAGTTAAAATAGTTACATACAAGGGAAACCCCATAAGGCCATCAACAGATTTTTCAGCAGAAACTTTGCAGATCAGAAGAAAGTGGCCTCCTAAAATAGGAGACATAAAGAATTTCTCAAACAAAAGCTAAAGGAGTTCATGACCACTAAACCAGCCTTGCAAGAAATGCTGAAGGTGACTCTGAGTGGAAACGAAAGACCATAAGTAAGAGTAAGAAAAGTAACAAACACAAAAGCAGTAAAAATAACTTTATCTGTAAAAATCAGTGAAGGGACTCTCAAAAGGATGTAAAGTATGAAACCATATACCTAAAACGTGGAGGGAAGAGGAGTAAAGAATGGGTTCAAACTCAACCCACCAACAACTGAAGATAGCCCGCTACATGCAGAAAATATACACAAATGTATTGGTAACCGCAAATCAAAAACCAGTAATAGATACGCTAAAAATAAAGAGGAAGGAATCCAAATATATCATTAAAGAAAGCCAGCAAACCATGAGAGAAGAAGCAATAGAATAAAGGAACCAAGAGGAACTACAAAAAACAACCATCAAACAAGTAACAAAATGGCAATAAGTACATTCCTATCAATAATTACTTTGAACGTAAATGGACTAACTGCTCCAATCAAAAGACATAGGGTGACAGGATAAAAAAATAAGACCCATCTATATGCTGCCTACAAGAGACTCATTTCAGACGAAAAGACAACTACAGATCCAAAGTGAGGGGATGGAGACCACTTATCACACAAATGGATGTGAAAAGACAGCCAGGGTAGCAATACTGATAATGGGACAAAATAGACTTTAAAACAAAGACGGTAACAAGAACAAGGAAGGACACTATATAATCATTAAGGGGACAATCCAACAAGTAGATATAACAATTGTAAATATTTATGCACCCAATATGGGAGCACCCAAATCCATAAAGCAGATAATAACCAACATAAAGGAAGTCATCGATAGTAATACAATAATAGTAGGGGACTTTACCCCCCCCTCCATTTACATCAATGGACAGATCAAACAGAAGATAAACAGTGGCTCTGAATGGCACACTGGACCAGAATGGGCTCAACAGATGCATTCAGAACATTCCATCCTAAAACAGCAGGATACACATTCAAGTGCACATGGAACATTCTCCAGGACAGACCACATATTAGGACACAAATCTCAACAAATTCAAAAAGATAAAAGTCATACACCGTGTACCGTTTCTGACCACAACGCTATGAAACTAGAAATCAACCACAAGAAAAAATCTGGAAAGAGCACAAATACATGAAGGTTAAATATGCTACTAGACAATGAATGGGTCAACCAAGAAATCAAAGAGGAAATCAAAACATACACAGAGACAAATGAAAATGAAAACACAGTGGTCCAAAATCTCCGGGATGCAGCAAAAGCAGTTCTAAGAGGGAAATTTGTAGCAATACAAGCCTACCTCAAGAAGCAAGGAAAATCTCAAACAACCTAACCTTACACCTAAAGGAGCTAGAAAAAGAACAAATAAAACCCAAATCCAGCAGAAGGGAGGAAATAATAAAGATTAGAGCAGAAATAAGTGATATAGAAACTAAATAAACAGTAGAACAGATCAATGAAACCAGGAGCTGGTTCCTTGAAAATATCAACAAAATTGATAAACCTTTAGCCAAACCTATTAAAAAAAAAGGGGGGGGGGAACTCAACATCAGAAATGAAAGTGAAATAACCAACAGCACAGAAATACAAAGGATTGTAAGAGAATATTATGAAAAATAATATGCCAACAGATCGAACAACCTAGAAGAAATGGATAAATTCCTAGAAACATAACCTCCCAAAACTGAACCAGGAATAGAAAATTTGAACAGACCGATTATCAGCAATGAAATTGCATTGGTAACAAAAAAAACTCCCAACCAACAAAAGTCCAGGACCAGATGTTTATTTATTTATTTTTAAAGATTTTATTTTTTTTAACATTTTTTTTAAAGATTTTATTTATTTATTAATTTGAGAGAGCGAGAATGAGAGAGAGAGAGAGAGCACATGAGAGGGGGGAGGGTCAGAGGGAGAAGCAGACTCCCTGCCGAGCAGGGAGCCCGATGAGAGACTCGATCCCGGGACTCCAGGATCATGACCTGAGCCGAAGGCAGTCACTTAACCAACTGAGCCACCCAGGCGCCCCTAAAGATTTTATTTTAGAGAGAGAGAGCACGAGCAGGGTGAGGGGCAGAGGGAGAGGGAGTCAAGCAGAAGCCCCACCGAGTGGGGAGCCCAACACAGGGCCTGATCCCAGAACCCCGAGATCATGACCTGAGCCAAAAATCAAAAGTCAGACACTTAACTGACTGAGCCACCCAGGCACCCCTCTACCAAACATTTAAAGAAGAGTTAATACCCATTGTTCTCAAACTATTCCAAAAAATAGAAGGAAAATCCATTCTATGAAGCCGGCACTACCATGATACTAAAACCAGATAAAGACACTACCAAAAAAGAGAACTACAGGCCAGTATCTCTGATGAACACAGACGCAAAAATCCTCAACAAAATACTAGCAAACCAAATCCAACAATAACATTGAAAAAATCATTCACCACGATCAAGTGGGATCTATTCCCAGGATGCAGGGGTGGTTCCATATTTGCATATCAGTCAATGTGCTACATCACATCAATAAGAGAAAGGATAAAAACTATACGATCATTTCAATAGATGCAGAAAAAGCATGTGACTAACAACATCCATTCATGATAAAAACCCTCAACAAAGTAGGTTCAGAGGGAACAAACCTCAACATAGTCAAGGCCATATATGATAAACCCACAGCTAACGTCATACTCAACGGTGAAAAACTGAGAGCTTTTCCCCCTACAGTCAGGAACGAGACAAGGATGTCCACTGTCACCACTTTTATTCAACATAGTACTGGAAGTCCTAACCGCAGCAATCTGACAACATAAAGAAATAAAAGATATCCAGATTGGCAAGAAAGAAGTAAAACTGTCACTGTACGCAGATGACATACCCATACTATATATAGAAAACCCTAAAGATGCCACCAAAAAAACCTTGCTAGAACTGATAAATGAATTCAGTAAAGTTGTGGGATCCAAAATCAGTGTACAGAAATCTGTTGCAGTTCTTCACCCTCATAATGAAGCAGCAGAAAGAGAAATTAAGAAAACAATTCCATTTACAATTGCACCAAAAATAATAAAATATCTAGGGATAAACCTAACAAAAGAGGTAAAAGGCTTGTACACTGAAAACTATAAAACACTGATGAAAGACATTGAAGATGACACAAATGGAAAGACAGTCCATGCTCATGGATTGGAGGAACAAATATTGTTAAAATGTCCATACCACCCAAAGCAATCTATAGATTTAATGCAATCCCTATCAAAATACCAACCGAATTTTTCACAGAGCTAGAACAAACAATCCTAAAATGTGTATGGAACCCCAAAAGACCCCAAATAGCCAAAACAATCTTGAAAATGAAAAAGCTGGCGGTATCACAATCCCAGATTCCATGTTATGTTACGAAGCTGTAGTAATCAAAACAGCACGGTGCTGGCAGAAACATAGACACATAGGGCATCTGGGTGGCTCGGTGGGTTGAGTGTCCTACTCTTGATTTTGGCTCAGGTCATGATCTCAGGGTCCTGGGATCAAGCCCCGTGACAGGCTCTGCACTCAGTGAGGAGTCTGCTTGAGGATTTCTCTCCCTCTCCCTCTGCCCCTTCCACTTGGGCATGCACTCTCTCTCTCTCTCAAATAAATAAATCTTAAAAAAAAAAAAAAAAAGACACATAGATCAACAAAACAGAATAGAAAGCCCAGAAATAAACTATGCTTATAGGGTTAATTTTTGACAAAGGAGGGAAGAATATCCAATGGGAAAAAGATAGTCTCTTCAACAATTGGTGTTGGGAAAACTGGACAGCTACATGCAAAAGAATGAAACTGGACCACTCACTTATACCATACACAGAAATAAATGGGTTAAGGACCTAAATGTGAGGCCTGAAACCATAAAAATCCTAGAAGGGAGCACAGGCAGTTACTTCTCTGACATCGGCGGGAGCAACTTTTTTCTAGATAGGTCTCCTGAGGCAAGGGAACTAGAAAGAGAAATAAACTGTTGGGACTACATCAAAAATAAAAAAAGCCCAGCAAATGAAACAATCAACAACACTAAAAGGTAACCTACGGAATGGGAGAAGATATTTGCAAATGACATATCCAATAAGGGGTGAGTATCCAAAATATATGAAGAACTTACACAACTCAACCCCAAAAAGATAATCCAATTAAAAATGGGCAGAAGACATGAACAGACATTCCTTCAGAGAAGACTTCCAGATGGCCAACACACACGAAAAGATACTCAACGTCACTCATCATCAGGGAAATGCAAATCAAAACCACAATGAGATATCACCTCATGCTTGTTAGACTGGCTAGAATTAAAAAGACAAGAAATAACAAGTGTTGGTGAGGATGGGGGGTTGGGGAAGGAAACCTCATGAACTGTTGCTGGGAATGCAAATCAGTGCAGCCACTATGGAACACAGTATGGAGGGTCCACAAAAAATTAAAAATAGAAATACCGTATGATGATCCAGTAATCGGTATTTACCCAAAGAAAATGGAAACACTAATTCGAAAGGATACAAGCACGCCTATGTTTATTGCAGTATTATTATTTTTCTCAAAGACTTTATTTATTTGAGAGACAGTGAGCAAGAAAGAGCACAAGCAGAGGGGAGAGGGAGAGGGAGAAGCAAACTCCCTGCTGAATAGAGAGCCTGACGCAGGGCTCGATTCCAGAACCCATGACCATGACCTGAGCTGAGGTAGATGCTTAATTGAGCCACCCAAGATGTGGCTGCCATCTTGGTTCCCTTCACTGGCCTGGAGGTTACAGCACACATAGAAGCCCTTACTGAATTCATCCAGCAAGCCTTAGATGATAGCCAACAAAGTCTGTTGTTACTGAACACTGAAATGTCTCTGACGAGAATAGCCATTCTCCAAAATAGGATGGCCTGAGACATTATTACTCCACAAGGAGGCACCTGGGTGCCATTATCCAAACAGAATGTGGTGTGTTCACAGCTGATGAGTCTGCTAATGTATGATCTTTATTAAATCACATAAGGACATAAGTGAACGCCCTGAGTGATCCAACCCCCAGCCTCGGGAACTTATTAAATCAGTGGTTCGAATCATGGGGCTCTTAGAAAAAGCTGTCACTGATTTTGGAATCAGTGTCTTATTCTGCATTCTCTCTTACACGTGCCTATGCTGTTGCTGGGGCATCTGCCTCCAGTGTAGCCAGAGAGCCACCAAAGGAGCCACTTCCAAGTGAATCAGACCCCCTGCCGATGGCTCAGAGCCCACTGCAGAAAGAGGGGCACCCAAGACAAGTTCCCTTGCTCAGTAAACCCGCCACCTTCCCACTTGGAGTGGCTGTCTCTTTCTTCCATTTCTCCCTCCGAGTGTGGGGACCCATTTCAGGTTATACCTGGGAAGCTCCAGAGGGGGTTACGAACCAACAAAATGATAAACAGGTGTATGGATGAGACAGACATATGGATGGATGGGTAGAAAGACAGACGGAAGATGGAATGGAGAGGTAAGTGCCTGGGGAACTGGGAGGCGAGGGTCGCATGAGGAATGGGTACCTTGCTTTCGATGCCCACCCTTCCCCTCTTACTGGTCTCCAGGCAGGACTGGCCTCCCTGCCTCTTCCGTGTTTAAAGCTGAGCCGCCCCCCCAGGCTGCCAACTTCTGTGTAACACCAGCCTCACCCCGGGAGGCCAAACCAGCTCGAAGCTGGGGGCACAAGGGCCTGAACATCCACAGGTTCCAGTGAACGTGGGCCCTGGGACCCACGTGTCTCGATCCCAGGACTCCAGCCACCACCCCGAGGTCCCAACACTGACCTGCACTTGGCTCTGGGCGGCAGCGACCCTCTTGCGGAACTCCTGGAGCTGGGACCGCTCTCCGGCGTCCTGAGGCTCCTTGCCCTCGAGCTCCCGCAGCTGTCTCTGGCTCTCACTCAGCTCCGCCCGCACCTGTTCTGCATCCCGCTCCAGCTCCCGAATATGCCGGCTGTGTTGGCGGTTCAGGGCCTGGGCCGCCTTCCCTGGAAGAAGGGGGGGGCTCATCACAGGCCGCCCCTCTCCCCCAGGAGGACCATCCCTTCACACCCCTGGGAGGGGTTCCAGTCACCCGCCAGCCAGGGGCACCTGCACGGGCTTTGCCAGGCCGCGGTACCACCGCTACCATGAGTTACTTAATCTACTGTCTTTTAAATCACCCGCTTTTTAAATGGGCCTTATCAGTAACAGCAATCCAGGGATATTAATGGGTTAAATTGGCTTTAGTTTTACCTAATACATACTAACAAATATAGAGCTTGGGCCTGCATATTACTAAGCCTCTAGAACTAACTTCCATTTGCAGGAAATCTGAGGACAGAGGAACAAGTTAAATAACACCATAAAGAAGCAAATAGGCAAACCGAGAACATGGGGTTGAGGGGGTGGGGGTTGAGACATTCTACAGGACTTTGAGAAGGAGCTAGAAGGGAGACTTCAGATGCCTAACAAGCACACACAGCATGTGGGACACGTGTGGAGCTGGGTTCCAGCAAACCAGCGGTCCACAGACCCTGCCGAGGAACTTCGGGGACGGCCGTGCCCTGGGCATCCAGGTGACAGGAAGTTTTGTTAGATGTGCTCATGGCATTTTGGTTAAAATGTCCAAAAAGAAGCATACCGAAATGTGTGGGGGCCAAATGACAAGATGCTGGGGATTTGCTTCAAAACACTCAGCAAAGAGAAAAGGGAGAGATCAATGTGGGGAAAACCTCGTAACACTAAATCTGGGTGATGGGGTGAGGGCCCCACTGGTCCAGTCTCTCCTCATGTGTTTGAAATTCTTCATCAGGCATTTTGTAACAAACATGTAACTATTAAAATAAAAAGTCTCAGCTGGTCACTACCTCAAACCGTTCCCAGTCCCTTTACACACATCACCAGTGGTAGACAGAGCATGATTTGGGGACACTGTTTGCTCCCTAAGACCAAGAGGTCTGAGTGCACCACACTGCCTCACACAGCAGACAACTAGTAAATACAACTCCTCCTCATAGGTAATGCTTCCTGAGAACCAGCCTAATTACGTCAGCTGAATTAACTCACTTCAACAACCCGTAAAACAGGGACAATTACTATCCCCACTTTAGAGATGAGAAAACTGAGTCACAGAGGCGCTATCCTACTTGCTCAAGGTCCTACAGCTGGAAGAGGCTAGCTGGTTACCAAACTTAAACCATCTGGCCCCTGCTCCTAACCACCCTCAGGTGGGAGGCCCACCCGAAAGCCCACCACCTCACCTGTGCGGACCAGCTCGCCAATGAGCTCCTCCTTCATGCGGATGTTGATGGCCAGTTCTCGGATCTTCTGTTGGGCTTGGGCCAGCCGCCACTCAGAGGCCATGGCAGCGGGGGTCTGACGGGGTCGAGCCAGGGCCTTGCTCCCACCAACGACTGTAACAAGCCCACGGTCAAGGCCGCTGCCCCAACAGGGGGTGGCGGGGGAGGGAAGAAGCACGCCCTGGGCAGGGGCAGCCAGGGATGAGGTGTGGACTGTCCAGGATGGCTAGTGCAGGACCACGGAGGGGAGGGTCAGAGCCCTCTCCGCCCCGGACCCAGCTCACCTCTGGGCCCCGGGATGGCTGCACCCAGTTCCTCAAGGTGAAGCTCTGGGCCCTTCCTGTCGAGTGGACTCCCTGGGCAGGCCCCCACCCTCTGGCTCCACTTGCTGATCCCGTTTCTGGAAGACAGAAGCAGGAGTCTGCACCCTTCCCAGCCAGAGGAAGGAAGAGAAGCCATTGGGCCTTCTATCCCCTCAGGGCCAATGGAACCCCAGGGTGTTAGTCTGGAAGAACTGAGGCCAGGGGGGCTGAGCTTAGGGGGCGCTGGGCTGTTCCGGGCACCGAGGGCCGTCTTGAAGGCTGAGAACCGGGAAGCCTCGGCCCACCCTGCAGCACATTCACCCCAGTGAGAACTCTGGGTCCCAAGCCCCCCGCCCCCATCTGTTCTTCCCAACCGCACGGGGGAATGGAGGTGAGGGCACCCTGAGACCACAGCGGGGTCCTCCCCCTGCCCAGCCCGGGCCCTGAGGTGGTTTCTGTCGGATGGCAGCTGGTCCCACTCACCTGCGCAGGTGCAGGGTCCGCTGGGGGGGCTCCTCCTCCTCCTCGTCCGAGGCAGCTGAAGAGCCGCTTCCGGGCCTGTCTGCCTCCGCCGTGGCTCTAGCCTCTCTGCCATCTGTCACCTCCTAGGGGAGTGCCAAGGGCTTCAGGACAGGAAGGCTCCAGGGCGCCCTCCACCAGGCATTTCCCATCACCAGTCTTGGTGCCCCCCATGCCCCGCCCTGCCCATCCCAAGTTGGAGCAGGAGCTCCCTCCCTCCCCCACCCAGCACCTGGGACTCCTCAGGTGACAGTCTGCCCTATCTTTGTATACAGGCCATCTGCACCCAAGTCTTTATCTCACCAACAACACTGCCCGAGTGGTGGGTGTATAACAGACTCCTGCCAAACTCACGCCCTCCCTCTCCTCTGTGCTTTTACAGCTGAGATGACCCCGAGCTTTCAGGAAGATGCAGGAGCAGGCTTTGTCCAAAAGGTCCCAAGTAGGAGGCCAAGCTCAGGGCGATTAGGGCTCATGGGAAAGTAAACTTGCAAAGACAGAAGGGGTAACCTCAGAGGTGATAAGCTCCCCATCTCTGGAGGTATGCAAGCTTCCCATCCAGTGCCGGAAGCCAGAATCCCCTCTGTAACCTCCACAATCTGCAGCCAGCCCAGGGATGCCCAATGGCAGCAGATCCTTCTGAGCGGCCCTACAGAGTCACCCAAATTTTGGCCCTTCCTCTAGGGGCACTGGAAAGGGGCGTCTCCCAGCTGGTCCCAGGAAAGCCTGGGGTGAGGGGCACATTCCTCTGCCCAAGGCTGTCCAGTTCAACAGACACCCAGCCTCACCACCTCCTCACCTCTCCCCAGTTCTCGGGGCCAACTTCATCTCCAGGAAGGCAGGCAGGGGGCACCATGCCCAGCGCGTGGCTGTGGGCACCCCCCAGGGGGGCTGTGTGAGGCCGGGGCACGAAGGACCCGGGAGGCAGGCCCTGCAGGAGCCCTGGGGCCCCCCAGCCGGGCCGCACCAGTTCTAGGCGCAGCCGCAGCTCTGCCATCTCCTCCTGCTGCTCCCGCAGCCGGTCGCTCTGGAAGACAGGTGCCTGGTGCTGATGCGGGGCGCGGGTGGGGAGGGCGCAGGGGTGCAGACAGAAAACTGAAGAACGGGTCTGAGGCCACCTCACCCTCTCTGGGCTAAAACTGAGAAGGGCCAAATACCTCTGACCACCTCTTGGGCCCTCGCACCCCCCCCCCCCCCCCCCCGCACTAGTTCAGGGTCAAACTCACCCCACCCAGTTAGGTCCTATCCCTCCCTCCGTCAGTCCGCCACTTCCATGCCAATCACAGCCGCCAGAGGGCGCCAGGATCAATGCTGACCCAGTTACCTTGGGACAAAAGGGCCTGACTCCAGGGACCAGACCCGCTGCCCCTCCAGTCCCACCTCTCATCCCGCTCATCGCCATCCCGCACACCCACCCGCACCATTCTGTTCCTCACCTCCACACCTGCTCACTTGTTCCTCCCCCATCTCTTCCCACCCTGTCAGAAGCCCGCCCTGGCTAACTCCCTCTTCTCTGAATTTCACCTCCAGGAAGCCTGCCCCCCACCTGCAGTTTGTACTGCTCCATGGCGTCCTCCAGCGCCGCCAGAAAGTCTCGGTTCTCCTCCTCCAGCCGGGCCACCTGGCTCTGCAGGGCAAGCAGCTGCACTGCCCCTTCCTCGTCCTAAGGGGCAACGAGAGAGACTTCAGGACAAGCCTGCCTGTCTCTGGGACACCCCAGCCCTCCCTGTGCCCTGCCAGGGGTTCCCCTAGCCCAGCTGGCTACCCTGCTGCAAGCCCTGGCAGCAATCGGGGCTCCAGAGCCCACCCTGCCAGGGTCCCCTCTGCAAGCTATTTGCGCCATCTCTTGTCATTATTAATCATACTTTTATTAATAATAACATCACCACTATTATTAGGAACCACCTACTGAGGCTCCACAGCACGCTGGGCTGGGCACTTGGTACCCCTTGGGCCCTTAGAACATGCCCAGGGGTAGATACCAATGTTAGCCCCATTTCACAGAGAGAGACCCTGAGGCTCGGGGAGGGTAAGGAATGTGATCGAGGTCATCAGCAGTGCTGCCGCTGAATCGGCAATGCGCTCTGCCGATGGACAAGGGGCCGGGGCACGGCCGGCTACATGAAGGCCTCTTCCTTCCCCGTTCCCTCCCTCCGCGGGGCCACACCTGGCCCTTGGCCACCGTCGCCCCGCCGGGCCCCTGCGTGGCCTGCTCCTCGGCGGAAGCGCTCTCGATGCCGCTGTCGGGCCCGGAGGCGGAGCTCAGGGCGCTGCGCTCGCCCTCGACGGCGCACAGCCAGTCGCGCACCTTGCGGGCGGCGGCGCCGGGCAGCCCGGGCTCGGCCTGCAGCTCGCGCAGGAGGCTGTAGGCGGCGTCGGTGCGGGCCCGGTAGCGCGCGCACTCGGCGCCCAGGCGGGCGGCGGCGGCGACGGCCGCGGGGGCGTTGGCGGGGCCGGGGGCGCGCCGGCCGCGGTGGATGATGCGCGTCTCCGAGCGGTGGCGCGGGGGCCCCCGCGCGCCGGCCGCGGCCTCCTCGGGCGCGCGCTCCGTTTCGGGCCGCCAGTTGACGGTGGCGCGGTTGCGGATGTTCTGCGCGCGGCTGGCGTAGTTGAGGGTGTTGAGGGTCTCGTCGAAGTCGGAGGAGGAGGGGCTGACGCAGGCGATCATCACCGTCTTGGCGTTCCCGCCCAGCGAGTCTTTGAGGATCCTGAGGACGCCAGGTGGGGCGCGTCAGGGGCCCCAGCGCGCCCGGACCCCGAATCGTACCCCGCGGGCCGGCACCTCGGACTGGTGGGCGGCGCGCCCCGAAGCCAGAGGGGACCCATCCCTTACTCGCCTCCTCCCGCTCGGCAGCCCGAGAGGGGCCCCTGCTCCCGTGGGCCGCCGGCCGCAGGGCCCTCACCGGGTGATCTTGGAGTCCCGGTAGGGGATGTGGCTGCCGCGGCGCTGGGGGTCGCCCAGGGCGCTGATGACGTTGCCCAGCGCCAGGAGGCTGCTGTTGATCTGGATGCTCTCCTTGAGCCGCTCGCCCGTGCTGCCCGTCTTGAGCACCCTCTCCGAGCCCGCCAGGTCCACGAAGTGGAACTTGGACACCAGCAGCTGGCCCGCGGCGGGTCGGGGCAGGCGGCTGGGGGCGCGCCCCCGCTGCTCCAGGGTCACGGTGAAGACGGTGTGTGAGCGGCTGGACAGGCGGTTGAGGTGTGTGGCCCCCGTGTGCCGCGCCGCGTTGCCCATCTCCAGGAGGCTCAGCACCTCGTCCAGGCCTTCCACGTCCACCTCCTTCACGCCACACAGCACTGCGGGCACGGAAGGCGGTGAGCCCGGCCAGGAGGGCGGGCAGAGCAGGGCTGGCCCTCTACGGCTCCTCCTGACCCAGGTGCCCCTTCCCCATGCCCGGGACACCCGGGGGGGAGGGGGTGGCGTGGGCCTCGGGGCTCCAGCTTGTCCCAAGCCCACCTCAATGCCTTGCACTCTGGGTACAGAAGTATATACTGAACTCAGGGGAGACAGGAGACAGGAAGGCACAACCTTCCAGAGCTTGGGTTCCCCAGTTAGGAGGTACCCCTCCCAGACGGGTGAAGCACCCCTCAGCAGGTGAAGCCCCCCTCCCAGCCAGTGGAGGCCCTGGGAGTTCCTCACCAACATTTCCCCGTTCGTCCTCCCGAAGCTGGATGTCACGGCCGGCCGTGCCCACCTCCAGCAGGTCCCGGAACTCCTCCTTATACACTTCCAGGTAGGACACATGCACCAGGCAGTCCAGCAGGTCATTCTCATCGATGAGCTTGAAGGCTTCAGCCATGGCCCGTGGGATGATGCCCTGCTCGTCCTCGTGAAGGGATGCTGGGGACACACCACAGAGCCTCCTGCCACCATGCCTTCAGCGGGACAGGGCTCAAGGCCGCAAGGCCCCTGCCAGCAACTGGAGGCTGGGGCTCCAGCATGAAGGCAACAGCAGAGGCCAGGATGGCTGGGTAGCCTGAGCCAGCCCATGCTCCAGGGTGGTCAGGCAGAATTATAGAATTTCAGAGTTGGAAGCAACCTCTCAAGGTCCCACCAACCCCTTTCATGATGTAAGCATCCCTTCCACTACATCCCTGCTAGATCAGCAGATACCCCTGAGTTGATTACTCCCCAGGACAGGGAGCTCATTACTATAGTCTAGGCTCAGTTATCTAAAGGACCTCCTAAATTTATCCCAAGGGAGTAGTAAGAGGCTATTCAGAGCAGCACTCTTCATAACTTCAAAAAAATTCAAAAGTCCTAAGATCCAATAGGGGATCTGGTTAAATAAATTATCTCATATATACCATAGAATGCCAAGCCACCATTAAAAAATTAGCTTGAAAAATAAATAAATAAATAATTAGCTTGAAGAATAATGATATAGAGAAATGTTTATGATAGATTGTTAAGAAAAATAAACAGGATATAAAAGAATGGGTATAATATAATCCCAGTTTTTAAAGGTAAAATAATTTCTTCAGAGAAAGAAATTGGAATGCTAACAGGGCTGAAAAGCAATTATCAAGTAAGTTTTCTTTTGTGCTTGTGTTTTTCTGTATTTTCCTAATTTTGCATGACAAACATGGATACTTTTATAACCTAAGAGAAATGGGGGCAGTGAAAATGGGGGCAGTTCCTTCAACTGGCCCAGAGCATCTCTCCCAAGAGTCTGCTCCCGAGCCCCACTGAACTGCCTGCTGCCTCACCAGGCGGCAGCCAAAGCACGGCTCTCCCAGGACTGTCCCCATTCCAACTACTCTGACTCTGACTCGAACACGGATTCCTGACCCTTGGCAGGCATCCCGACAACCTCCAGAGACAAGCCGACTTCTCTCCCCTTCCCTCCCGCTGAGATCACCAGAACCACATAGTGTGACCTCGTTTCTGGAGTTGAAAGGCCCCCCACCTCCAAGGACTCTCCCTTCCTCCTCTGGTCAGCCTACTGCCATGGCTGGTCCCCCCAGTGGGCTGCAGATCTGAGGAGGAAACCTGCTCTCCTTCCCCCAGCGCTCCCACCTTCGACAGGGAATGGCAAAGGCAGAAGTTTCGGCGACAGCGAGGCCCCCCAGCACGGGGCCCGGGGCCTCAAGCAGGGTCACTCACCCACACTGGCCTCCCCCATGGTGTATGTCTTCCCGGAGCCTGTCTGACCGTACGCAAAGACCGTGGCATTGAAGCCCTCAAAGAAAGCCTCGAGGAGGGGCTGCACACAGGCCTGGTACACGGCCTCCTGCCCGGTGTCCTCATCCAGCACCACGTGGAAGCCAAAGTGGCGGTCTCGCCCAAGGGTGACGCGGCTGTGCTGAGGCTCCGCCCTCACGCAGCTCTGGTGGCCGTGCAGCAGCTCCTTGGGCAGCAGCGGACGGACTCTCAGGGCCACCCTCACCGGGGCCTCCTCAGCCCCTGGCAGCCTCTGGCTCTCCAGCCCCATGTTGGGGAGGGGGGGCTCCCCCTGGCCCTAGAGAGAGAGGAGGAGGCCCCTCCCATCAGCACCTGTACTCCAGGGGCTGGACCCACCCCGCAGGTGACCTGGAGCCAGATCCTGGGGCTCCTGACCTTGGAGAGCAGGGAGGGAGGGTGATTAAAGTTCAGAGCGTCCTCTGCACCAGCCTGGCGCCCAAATACTGCAAGGGCCGACTCAGTCCTACAGGTAACACTTCATGGCTCCCATCACTGGCAAAATAGGCCCTAACTCCACCACCTGAGTCCCATGGGCTCCCGTGTTCTAGCTGTACCCTTCCCCTGGAACCCCATCTCCTAGGACACCCCCCCCACTACCACCACCACCACACCAGGGAACTCCTTTCCCCAATACCCACTGGGGTCTCCATAATCTCTGCCTTTGTCACCTCACATCCCCGCCCCACCTTCTTCAAAACAGTCAGATCCTTCGAGACCAAGTTCCCGCCACCAGATCTGCCAATTCCATCTCCTAAATATCTCTCAGGTTCACCTGCTTCTCCGCATCCTATGGCCAAAGCCCGGGTCCTGGCCACTGACCTCTTGACCAGCTTCCTCACTGCTCTCCGCCTCCCTGTGCCCTCCGCCAGGACAACCAGGGGCATCTTTCAAAATTGCAAAAGCAATCCTGTTACTCTCCTGCTTAAACTCTCCCAAAAGAGGCTCCCCACTGCCCTTGATATTCAAAAGTCTAACAGCCCTGCCTACCTTGTCTACTAACCTCCTGCACCCCACCTTTGCCCACCTTTCTCTGCTTGCAACACACTCCCATCGCTCCCAGGCTTACACACACACACACACACACACACACACACACACACACAGCGCCCAGTGGTGCTCCCACCAGCACTGGCTGCTCTGTTGCAGACGGACCTGGGAGGCAGGGACCCTGCTGTCCCGTTTCGTGCTGTATCATCAGCGCCCAGCACAAGGTCGGTCGCTTAGTAGCTGCCCAACAGTGATGATGAAACTGCATCCAAAAAACTTTCCCCGTCCCCATTCTCCTCTTATCGCAGTCCACACCGCCCCCTACCCCCGGGCCCACAGCCCTCAATTTGTCACTAACTCTCAACACATGTAACGGTTCGTTCGTTCCCTCACTCATCCAGTCCCTCCCGGGTGCCGGGCCCTGGGGACACAGCGCGCGCCCCGCACCCTGAGCTCCTCCAGCGCCGCGCGCCGAGGGCGCCCGGACAACTCCACCGGTGCGGTCGGGCGCTGGCGGAGGCGGGCACCGGACAGGAGCTCCCGGAGTGTGGAAAAGTGATTACAAATGCGGACCCGACCCTCGCAGCGTCGGCGCTCGCTCCTCCCGCCCAGGCCCGGGATGCTGGCCTCAGGCCCCCGACTTAGGGAAGGGGGTGCTCCCGCCCGCCCAGGAAAGGGCCTCCAGGAGGCTGGTACGCAAGGATGGGGGTTCCTCGTGCTCGGTCAGAGCTCCCCAGGTGCCGCCCCCCCCCCCCAGCCACCCGGCCCAGGCCTGCGCGGGGAGGGGGCGAGCGCGCGCCTCCCCCCCCACCCCGTCTTCGACCTCTACCCCTCCCGGGCCCACACCCACCTGCTTGGGTGGGAGCACAGTCCCCCCCCGCGGTGCAGTCAGCCTCCGAGCCTCCGCGCGGCGCGCTCCGATGCCGTCATCGGGACCCCCGCCCCCCAAAACATCCCGCCCCTCACCCGCAACTCCGCCCGCCTGGGCTCTCGGGGGCGGAGGCGCGAGCCGGGCGGCGCCGCAGAGTCTGTCCGCAGACGGGGCGGGGCCAGGGCTGAAGGGGCGGGGTTTGGACGGGGCCTCGTCAGAGGGGCGGGGTCATACGTCCCAAGGGGTTGGGGGCCCAGCGCGGTCCGGGGCTGCAGACGCTGCTCTCTGATTCCCGCGCAGACTTGCGGAATTCTGGGGACACGGCGACCACCAAGGCCCGCCTGATGCTCCGAGCTGGAGAAGCCCACCTGCCCAGGGAGCGGGGCACCTATATCTTACAATGCAAGTTGCAACAGGTGAGAAGACGAAAACTAACAAGGAGACTTCGCTCCGCGAGGGGAGGTTGGATTTTCCAACCCTAGACTCTGAGTAACAGTGGACGAAAGATAAGCTACTGTTTGTTCCTTAATTCATTCGTTCAGGTGCACACCTTCTCTCCTCCCGCCATTGCTACCCCTGTATCTCTTCGCAGCACTCCCTACGCCCCTTCAAAGCTCAGCAAAGCTCTCCCTTCCCCATCCCCAGGAAGCCTCCACCCTCCTTTTCGCTCTAAAGCTGAGAATGATCCATCCCCCAGGAGATTTTCGAGATTGGGCTGGAGGCCCACCCCACCCTGTGTGAATGGGCCCTGGATGCACCCTCTGCACTCACACCGGAGTCGTCGCTGTGCCCCTTCTCCGCCAAGACCCGGGTGGGGTGGTGGGGTGGTGGATGCCACCAGGAAGCCGGCAAGCCAGACAGCGCAGGATGGAGGCTGCCCCTGGGGGAGCCTCACCAGGGCAGGCCCTGACAAGGCGTGGCTCCACAGCCCTGGCTTGGAAGCCCCCAGTTTAAAATGAGCAGGGGAACCACTAGTCTATTGGTATACTGCACGGCTACCCAGCCTCGGGTTCCTGGAGGGACAAGTGCCCCAGAAAGAGGCCACTGGGAGGTGAGGCTGTAGAGTTCTCAGCCAACCTCTAGTTAGGGAGGTTATTCTGGGTGAACAGCTAGGGGAGCCTTGCAGAGGTATTCATCCTGCATTTACCTGGGCAGGTGCTGCCCAAGGGACTGCCCCACACATCACTTCCAGTGTGTCCCCCACCGTCCACCCCAGCACTCCAGCCATCCTTGTCTCCTCCTCTCATCCTGACTGCCCCTCCCCCATAGCTTCCAGTCCAGGCAAAGCTCTTTGTCCTCTACACCCTGGCCACCCAAGCCACCATCTGGGCCACTGGAGAGCCTCTTCACTGGTCTCCCCCCTGTCCCGTAACACACGCCAGTTAAAACAATAATAATACTAATAAAGAGCACAACGTATGAAGGAGGCAGGTAAGAACAATCAATGTCTTGGAGGTCAATGTCTTCCAACTCTTATTCTCTTTGTGTCTTAGTCCATTCAGGCTGATATAACAAAATGTCACATGCCCAGACTGGACAGCTTATAAACAGCAGACATTTATTTCTCAAGTTTTGGGCGCTGGGAAGTCCAAGATCATGGCACTGGAAGATTCAGTGTCAGATGAGGGCGCACTTCCTGGATGTCCCAGAGGGTCCAGGTCACAGTGTGCTCATGTGGCAGAAGAGACAAGCTAACTCTCTGAGGCCTCTTCTATATGGACATCGACCCCAACCATGAGGGCTCCACTCTCATGACCTAATCACCTCCCAAAGGCCCCTCCTTGAGGGTCAGGATTTCAACATATGAACCTGCAGGGGGACACAAACATTCAGACTACGGCCCTACGATATACAAGCACATACATACATATTACACACGTATAATACACATATTGTCACTTAGCCATTGTACCTACTAAGCCATTAGTAGATCCATTGACCTACTGAGAGGTCCTTGAAAGGAGTGTGCCTTATTTACCCCTGTGTCTCTTTCCCTTGGCCCATGGTCTGGCACCGTCACTCCATAGAGGTTTTCAGTAAAAGTTATTGAAGAAAGGAAGGAAAACCTTTTTGCATTAGCAGAAATATGGATATGGATCACTATGGCTCATGTTTTCATATCGTAGGCACAAAGTGACAGAAGGGCACTTAGGACACATCTGGAGAATAAAGAAGCATCCTCTTGATGGCATTTTATGCTTTAGAAATCAAGGCCCACATCTGGAGGCCATCCTGTCCTCAGCTCAGAGTCCCGTCTTCAGTCACCTCTGTTTTGTACTCTCAGTCCTGAACCCCTCCCCGCAAAAAAAACAGTAGAAATGTCTATCTCCCCACATCAAAAAAAATGCTTCCTCATTTCTAAGACTCCCATTTTCTCACATTGTCACATTTGTGAAATGGAGTTGCATCTTGTAGTCATTCCCCGGGGAAACGTGGCACCAGGAGAGGTGATGGGGACGTCCACCAGCCACTTCAAGGAGATGGTGTCTTCACCTCCGTGACCTCTGATGGACTGGTTGCACTGGGAGCACCACGTGTGGTTGAATTT
This sequence comes from Phoca vitulina, assembly GCF_004348235.1. Lineage (NCBI taxonomy): Eukaryota > Metazoa > Chordata > Mammalia > Carnivora > Phocidae > Phoca > Phoca vitulina. The sequence continues at coordinate 6,005,942 of NW_022589768.1, read as the reverse complement.
TAATTAAAATCTAAAAACATATTTGTCACGTTAAATGTCATTAGAAAAATTGAACTCCGGGGGCGCCTGGGTGGCTCAGTCATTAAGCAGGTCATGGTCCCAGGGTCCTAGGATCGAGCCCCGCATCGGGCTTCCTGCTCAGCGGGAAGCCTGCTTCTCCCTCTCCCACTCCCCTTGCTTGTGTTCCCTCTCTTGCTGTGTCTCTCTCTGGCAAATAAATAAAATCTTAAAAAAAAAGAAAAGAAAAAGAAAAATTGAACTCCACTGTAGTAGAGAAATTTATTATGTATACAAAAGATTGCCTGTCATAGACAGGCGATGCAATTAAAGGCTGTAGAAGTTACCAAGTCTCTCTGGATAGATCTATATTAGGAAGCCCTCAGCTTCAAGGAACACAACCATAACTCGATGTGGCTTGAACAATAAGGCTGTGTGTTATTTCAGCTGAAAGACAAGAGGGAGGAGGCTCTGGGGCAGGTTGGGTCAGTGGCAGTGTGACAGAAGACCTGGCTTGTCTCTCTCCCCAGCCATCACCTTCCACCATAAAACATCCAGAGGAGGAAGAGAGCACCGTATCATGCTGCACTCTTCAGATCGAAGGAACTTTTCCTGGGAGCCCTAAGAGCGGCTTTCCCTCACATCTCTTGTACCGCATGGCTTAGGGCTGCTGCCCGGGAAGTAACCACTGTAATGTTTGACTTCCAGAATGACTATGACGGCTTAGAATATGAACATGAGACAGGTCTGCATGGTGTTGGCAAATGTGATGGTTCATTTTATGTATCCACTTGACTGGGCCAGGGACTGCCCAGATATTTGGTCAAACATTACGTTAGATGTCTCTGTGAGGGCGTTTTTAGGGTGAGATTAACGTATAAATTGGTGAACTTTGAGTAAAGCAGATCACTCTCCCCATTGGTGGGAACTTGACACGCTTTGGCCAATGGAATCTGAGGAGACAGGATGCAAGCAGGGGGCTGTGATTTGTTGTGGGAGAGCATGCCCCAGAGAGCCACTGACCCTTACTTACCCTGGATCCCTGAAATAGTACACCTGGAGCAGATCTGAACTCATGCACAGCCTGAAGCCAAGTTCAGATGATCCACAGGCCAGAGCAGAGCCACTTGGAGTGCCACAGGGGTGAGCTGAACCGCAGTCGACCTGCTGACCCACAAACGTAAGAATAAATGTATGTTGTCGTAGCCACAATCTGTAGGATATTTGTTATGCAGCAATATTATGGCAAAGGCTGACTAATACACATTGTTATTTAGGGCTTTCTATCTCTCAAAACAGAATCAATTCTAATACAAATGACTAAGTTAATATATTTGATATTAATATACTAATTTTACATACGTATTAAATATAAAACATATTTGTCTTAGTCCATTTGGGCTGCTATCACCAAATACCACAGACTGGGTAGCTTATACACAATGGAATTTATTTCTTACAGTCCTGAAGGCTGGGAAGTCCAACATCATAGCGCCAGCATGGTCATGTTCCAGTGATGGCCCTCTTCTTGGTTCATAGCCGGTGCCTCTTGCTGGGTCCTCACATGGTGGAAGGGGCAAGGGAGCTCTCTGGGGCCTCTTTTATAAAGACACTAATCCCATGACCTCATCACCTCCCCAAAGCCCTACCTCCTTATCCTATCATCTTTGGGGATAGGATTTCAACATATGAATTTGGGGGGGATACAATCAGATCACAGCAATATTTGTATAATAAAAAAAATCTCTAGTGAAAATGAGTGACTCTCAGGAACTTCATTTTGAGTGAAAAAAAGTAAGTCTCAGAAGAATACATATAATTCCGCTTAAAGTTCAAAGCCTGCAAAACGAAATAGTATTGGAATGAGGTATATGGATAGGAAAGGAATCTATAAAGCAAAGCAAAGGTACAGTAAATACAAAATTCCAGATTATGGTTCCTGGGGGCAGGGCCAGGGTGGGAATGGAGAAGCCAGACAGGACGTTCTAACGGTACCGCTCACATTCTGTCTCTTACGTTGAGTGGTGGGTAGAAGAAGGGTCCACCCAGCAGGACGTGCAGGCTTAGTCCCCTCTTTGCAGACAGGGGACCCTTGGATGCCTGCTAACTATAGTGAGATCCGATGAGACATGTAGAAGTTTCCACCGACTCAGGGTTTATAGGAATATGTAAGAGAATTTGACTTCTGTTTGTAACCAACATTTCAAGATTTAAAATAATTTGATTTATGCATCTTACAAGTTTTGATTAAGCATGAAGTGTTTAAATGTTTAGGAAAATTCTGCTTCATACAATGAGCAAGAAAGCCCAAGTCACAGGGCTGTCTCTAGACACAGAAGTCCTTCAGATATTAAGATCCTAAATAATTATGGAAGAAAAAGGTGGTAAATAACTGCATGGATAAATGTATTTCGTGGTTGGTAATGGTTCTTTTTCCATCTCCAAAAGTTGTGATTGAGTTGGAGGTGCATTTTCTGAGCTGGACTAGAAGAGAGGGGGTAAGGTGTTTCTCTGGAGAGGGGCCCCGACATCCCAGTGTGACATGGAGGGTTTCCCGAGGTCGTGAGCGTCCAAAGATGAGTGTAGATGAGCCTTCGCATCCACGTGAGCAAGGAGACTTGCCAAAGTGATGTCTCTCGGAACAGTGAAAAGTCCCACACCAGACAACGAGGCACATTTCTGTCATTTAGAGGAGATACTTTGCTCTCATTTCTCTCCAAAAAGTGTTCAGAAGCCCCAAGGGCCAGGCTCAGAGCACTGTGCTACATAATCAAGAGATTTTTAATGATAGAATCTTTTACAACTTCAGCTGTTTATTTCCTGGGCTGTGCTATTCCATACGCTGGCCCCCAGCGCCCTGAGAGGTGAGGGGTATGGGCCTGGCCAGCAAGTGTGTTGACTGCTACAGCCCTGTCGAGGCCCCAGCTCTTCTGGGTTGCCGAGAGGGCAGTTTTTGTGCCAACTGGGGTATGGTCTAGAAGGAAGAGCCACAGGACAATGGAGGGGTGGATTGTCAGGAGTGTGGTTTCGCAAGCTCCAGGAAGAAAGCAGTGTGGGCAGGTGAGTCCAGACAGCTGGCTGTTTCTGCCTGACGTCACTGCACCAGCAGCTGCCCACAGGAGCCCTGCCAGGGCTAGGCTGGACTCTATCTTTGTAGCCTCTGTCATATCAGTTTATAAGGGCCCCTCTTGTCAGATCACACTCCCTCCCCAGGAAACTGCTGGGGGTGGTGTGGATTGTAGAGGTGGGGTGGGGTGCCAAGGCTAGCTCTGAGTCCTGGCCATGTCCACCTGTGCATGTCCATCCTCAGATTCCAAACCCAAGCATCAAGGCCAAGGACTCGTTATACCAAAGATCTGCCAGGATCCAGAGTCAGTTTCAGAAAGCTGGGCTTTCAAGTATGCAACAAAGTGGGGGCCAAGAGGGAGCTCACAGGTCTGAGAGGGGCCTATGGGGGTTGTATATATGGACATCTAAAAGGACTGACAGAGATGTAGTAATTTCCTGTGCAGCTGCAGATGACAATAACAAGAAAAACTGAGTTTGTTTTGGAAGGCTACTTGGCCTTATCTAACAGTATTTAAAATGCACATACTCTTGGGGTGCCTGGGTGGCTCAGTCGGTTAAGGGTCTGCCTTCAGCCTAGGTCATGATCCCAGGTGTTGGGATCGAGCCCCACATCAGGCTCCCCACTCAGCGGGAAGTCTGTTTCTCCCTCTACCCCTCCCCCCGCTTGTGCTCTCTCTCTAATAAATAAAATCTTAAAAATAAATAAATAAAATGCACATGTCACGATTCCAAGTTATAAATTTCTCCTGTAGATATACTTACACATCTGCACAAAACATTTTGCATACAGACATTTATTGTAGGACTGTTTGCAGGACCAAAAAAAAAAAAGGAAACAACCTGAAAGTCCATCACTAGGGAGCCAGTTAAATCAAAGAGCATATCTACATTATGAAGCACTTACTACATGGCCATTAAAAAGAGCAAGGAGGATTTATGGTGCTGATACAAAAAGATCTCTAAGATTTATTGTTACATGAAGAAAGAGGATCACATCCCACAGCTGTGTGCACAAAGTGGGCTTGCACATGGACAACCTGTACCTGGAAGGATACCCGAGAGACTGACGGCACGGTGGTTTTTGTGAAGGGGACCTGGGGAACTCAGTGAGGAAGACACACACCCTTTTGCAATATTTGAATTTTTCAATTATATGTATGCATTCCCTAGATTTACCAAATATTGACATTTTCAGAAATAGGACTTGGAATGAATTGTGGCTACTACAGAGTCCATACATATGGTCTATGTAGTTCTTTATAAGGTGAACGGGTCACCATTGTCGTCCCCCGGCCCTGGGGGCGCCAGCAATGGTGGAAGAGTGAACGTACAGATGAAGTCAGGAAGGAAGCAAATGAAGTGTGGCTGTGAGCCAGGAGGTGGCGCTACAGAGCACAGGCCGCGAATCACCCTGCGAGGAGTACTGGGTACTCGGAAAGGGAGGCTAATATTTCTATAAACATCCAACAGCTTCTGCACCTAATTGTCGCTCTCTTCAAAGTAGTCTGTCGAGAGCCTGGATACTCAGAGGAATCTCTGAGCTCAGGCCTTAAACATATGTCAGAGACTCCTGCTTAATCTTTGTCTACAGAGGATGGATCTAAGTTTTGGAAACAAGTCAAATGTCATTTGGCCACACGTTGGTTAAAGAAGTGAGAGCTCAAGTCAGGCGCTTAATCCTTTGGCTAAGAAACAAAACAAAACAACAAGGCATAGAATCAAAGCAAGCTGCTGCTCCGACGCTTCTTAAAAATGGGTTCGGACAGCGAAGCCCCAAAACGGTGCTAAAAAGATAATGCGTGCCTGGGCAGCGCCGCGGGAATGAGGCTCGGGTTCCCAGGGGACTACTTGGAAGCAGGCACCGCTCCCTCGGAAGTGCAGGTTCTGCTTCTGTGCGGAGAGCCGGGCCCGGCCTCGCCGTCGGGGCGGCGGGCGGGGCGGCGGCCGGGCGGGCGGAGGCGCGGGGCTCAGCTCTTCTTGCGCAGCTGGCTGTACTGCGCGCGGCCCAGGATGGGCTCCATGACGCTGGGCCGGAAGAAGCTGTCGCTGACCCTGCGCCTCGGCTTCTCGCGGGCCACCGCCGGGAAGGCCGGGCGCGTAGCGGCGGGCGCGTCCACCCTGTCCTCCGGCCCCGGGCCGGGGGGCGCCGCGGGGCTGCGCGCGGGCCGCAGGCTGCCGCGGGGCTGCGGGGGGCGCGGCGCGGGCTCGGGGCCGGCGGGCGGCGCCCCAGACGCCCTGCGCTCCGCCTCCCGGCGCTCGGCCTCTTCGATGTCCCGGAATTCGCTCTCGGGCTCCATCAGCGACAGCCTGGGGAGCTGAGGGCCCGGCAGCCGTGTTAGGGCCCCGGCCTGGCCCCTCGTCCCTGCGCCTCCCACCCACCGCTTCTCCGGGCCCCTCGCATGCACCCCTCCCGGGAGCGGCCTTCCGGAGCGCACAGCCTGGGGTGTGGGACGCGCGCGGGGGAGCAGGGGAGACCGCTGACGCCTTGCCCTCTCCGATGGTCTCCTCGGCCCAGACCCCCAAGGCAAGGCAGGCAACCCCCCTCCCAAAGTGCCTGGACCCCTCGGGTCTCCCTCAGGGGTCGCTCCGTGGAAAGTCAGCGGCTTTCCCACCGGCCCTTGGGCCTGAGCTGTGCGCTCAGCAGCTCAGCCCACCCGCGGTCCCAGCCAGGGGCAGGGGACCCCTGCCTGGCCCCGTGTGGAGCCCGAGGTGAGCAGGCTGGCAGCCAAGACCCCTGCGTGCCTCTTGGAAGCGAGGGACTGAGTAACCCCCGCCCCCAACCCTTGCTCACTCTAAAGGGTGGGCGCCTGACTGCGCCTTCGGAGCCTGCGCAACCCGTGCCTCGCTCTGGGCAGGGGCCCGGGGACTGCCAGAGGGACAGTATTGGTGTCTCTTGGGTTTTTCCTGTTGCTAACAGGTGATAGGACCGGGATGGGGCAGCGGCTGCGCCCTGGAAGCCTCCCCCCTGAGGTGAGGGCTGGCCCAACTGGGGACCCCCAGACTGATGGTTGGAAGGGGGGGCTGTGGGAAAGGGTCCCAGGCCACCGCCAGCGTCTCTATACTCTTGGGGCTGGCAAGGGCCCCCCATCAAGGCCGTAGTTCGTCAAAATGTTTCTGGGGCGCCCAGGAGATTGGGGAAAGGAGGCCCACTGCAGCCCCTTGGGTCCAATCTGCTTTACCCGTCCTTCCCGGGCCCCTGGGGTGGGTGGGACTCACCGGCACGTAGTGGACCACCGTGTCTACCACGTTGTCAGTGACGCCCTTCAGGGCGTCTGACAGGGACATGGCCCTCCCCTTGGTGGGGGAGGCGGCGCGGGCCGGGCTGAGGCCCAGCATCCTCGCCGCCGAGCCCAGCACAGCCATCGGCGCCCACGTGACGGCTGAGACGGTGCTCCACGCGGCCTTCTGCAGCACGTGCGCCACGCTGCCCAGGACGCCTTGCGGGCTGGGCAGGGCTGCCACCTGGGGGGCCAGAGCTAGGTCAGCACCTGCGGCGGCGCGCCCCCCGCCCTTGTCCTCCCCACCGCCCTCAGAGCTGGAGGGAAAGGACGCGGCCGCCGGTTTCTTCCGGGCTGTGTGGCCTTGGGCAGGTCACTTCCCCTCTCTGGACCTGCTTCCTCACCTGCACCACGGGGATGACAGTCTCCGCCCTGCCTACTTTCTGGGGCTGGGGCTGTTGGGAGGGTCAGCCGAGAGAAGGGCACGGACGTACTTTGTTAGCCGGCCGTCTGGGGGTGCGGCTCTGGGTCTGGGGGCCGAGGCCCACCCCCTGCCTCTGCTTCGCGGCCCCTCAGTGGGCTGTGGGACCGTGAGGCGTCCACGTCCCCACTCGGTCTCTGCTCGCCGCCTTACCTCGCTGAGCTTGTTCTCCTCGGTGTCAGATTCCTCCTCCTCCTCCGTCTCCTCCCCCTCCGTGTCCGTCCGGTCGTCGTGGTCCTCGTCCTGGGTGGCGGCGAGGTTGTGCAGCCAGGGCACGCGCACCTCACTCTGTCGCCGGGACACCACCTGCATGGCGGCCTCCGCGCCCCACTGGGCCAGACTGCTCTGCGGGGGGGGTGGGGGGGTGGCCCGTGAGCTGCTGGCCTCCCACGCCTGCAGAGGGCCGGGCAGCCCCAGCGCGCAAAAGCCCTCACCAGGGGCCGGGCCCCAGCGGACTGTCCCCCAGACTTGTCCCCGAGTGATCACTCACACACCTGGGGCGCGCACATCGGAAGCGTGCAGCTCTGTGACGTTTTGTAAGCACACACGCATGTAACTACCACAGATCAAGATAGAGGCCACTTTCAACACCGCAGAAGTCTCCCGTGGGGGTGCCCCCACCCTGCCAGTACCCCCCCCGCCGAGGGACCACATGTTGACCTCTGCCAACAGAGGGGTGGTTTTGCCCATTTTTAAACTTCATATAAATGGACTCATGCAATGGGTCTTCTTTCACAAATAGCTTCTTCTGTTCAACATGGTGTTGTGAGACTCATCCGTGCTATTGCACGTCAAGGTAGCTCCTTCCTTGTCACTTCTGTGTCATAGTCCATGTAGATCCACCACAATTTACACACCCTGCTGTTGGTGGACATCTGTGCTGTCTCCAGTTCTTGGCTAAGGATAAAGCCTGATAGGAACATTTTGACGTGTCTTATGGGGGGACGTAAGCTCTCATTTCTGTTGGGTTGAATTGCTGGGTCTTGGGGCGGGGGGGAGGCGTGTTTAGCTTTAGTAGATTCTCCTTGGAGACTTGGAGATCTTTAAAGAGTGAAAAAATCCAGAGGACCCCAGTGTCCCATGGGTGGAAACAGACCTGGGCAGGTGGGCTGGTGCCCCCTTGAGGCACAGCCTGGCTCATTCCTAGCCCTAGGGAACTCCCCGAACAGGGCCTCTTTCTCATACAGCTTCAGGGGACACCATTATGTTCTGTGTGAACAGGTCACACAGTACAGCAGGCCCTCCTACTACACGTAAGGCTGGGACATGGGTCAGTCGCAGCCCCCACGGGTAAATGATCCCCCAGGGCAGGGGACAGAAGAGAACCACTACTCCCATGTCCCTACTGGAGCCACAGAACCTGGTGCATAGTAGGTTCTCAGCAAACATTTGTTTGAATGAATGAGTCAGGCCTGATGATGCTTTCAAAAGTGTTATTCAAATGATGGCTGAGAAGTGGTTGTTTTGTTTGCTGACCTTTATGCTTTAATTTTTATTTCCTTTGTTTTCCTTTATTTGGCCTTTGTTTCTTATAAAGGTTCTTATGAAAAAATTCCAGTTTCTGTCTGCTAAAATACACAGTGGGGGTGGGGTATGGTGGCGAGTTAGCCCTGCCTGGGCCTAGAAAAGTCAGCTTTACCTTAGGTGCAAGTAAGATGCAAATTAGAAGCCTCTAAAGGGGAAATTTTACAACCTGGGGGCAGTCAGAGTCAGGGATGCAGCCCAGCCAGCATTCTCTCCCCAGCAGAAGGGGTTTGGGACCTTGCTTACTTACAGGTGACACTTCCTGGTCCCTGGATAGCAGCTAGGGGTCTCTGCTCCCTCATAGGTGGGAGGGCCCACCGCAAGAAGCTCCCTTGTGAGGATGAATGCCAGGGGGTAGGACTCCGAGGGAGAGGGAGAGAGACAGAAGTGCCCTCGGCTCACAGCCTGTCCTTTCCCCTCTCCTTGAAGCCCAGAGGACTGGCCCTCCACCCCCTTAAGGCCTCCTGTCCTTAAACCAAAAGTCCCAGCCCAAGCTGGAGGAGAGAATGTTCCTAGGACCAGAGGTGGAGTTGGGTGGGATGGGAGGGACCCAGGCTAGGGGTCAGCCAGAGCTCAGGGCAGACACTCACCAGGGGTGCCACACCTGGGATCCACATGGCCAGGGCGTGGCCCTGCTTCAGTGCCCGGGCTGTGGTCTGGAAGGTGTGCTGAGAGAGGGTGCTGGCCAGGGCCCCAACCCTGTGCATGAGGCTCGGCTTGGCTTTGGAGGGCTTCTGGGCCTGCTGCTGTCCTGGAGCAGGGGCTGGATGGGATTTGGGGGGAAAGCAAGGAAAGCTGATCAGAGAGAGAGGGGTGCTGGGGAAGCTGAGGTTGTGTCTAGGGTTGGAAAGTGGTTACCCGAGCTCCACCACAAGTGGAGCCGGTGACTTGGGTCACTCACTTTCCCCACTCACAAATGGGGAGAGGAGGCTAAATTAGGATAGATCCCTCTGGAAATCTTGCTGGGCCTTCCCTGTTCCAGAGCCGTGGCCGGCTGAGCCCTGGCTGCCTCTTACTAATTCCCAGGCAGCATGGGCAGCCAACTCACTTCCCAAGAAGGGTCTGCCAGCCCCCCATAATGGTAGATACCTGACTCTTCCTTGGCTGAAGGGAGGAGGAACTCTACCATCTTCTCAACACTACCCAGGGCCAAGTCAGCCCCTCCGGAGGCCAGCCGGCCGGCTCGGGTGTTCGCGGCGTACTCGGCAGTGTCTTTGGCTACCCCCCAGGCGAACTCATAGCTGGCCAGAGCGGCCCCCAGGACCTTGTCCGAAGTGCTGGTGATGGGCACGCTGATGCTATTGCGGGCACTGCGAAGGCGGGTAGAGATGGTGTCCTTCAGCTCAGAGGCGATCTGGGGGAGATGGGGAGGGGAGTCAGGCCTGTGGGTCTGGTAGCCCTGAGCCCAGCTTCCAGGAAGACCTCGTTTAAAGGCTCAGGAGAGAGGCATGTGGCTGTCTCAGTCTGTAGAGCGTGTGACTCTTGATCTCAGGGTCATGAGTTCCAGCCCTACACTGGGCATAGAGCTTACTTAAAAATAAAATAAAATAAAGGCCCAGGGGAGGGGCACCAATATCTGGACCCCTTGATTAAGCTGAGCTTTAAAGGGAAAGGGCTCCAGTCCTCCCTGTGCATGGATCTCCTGGCCTACTTGCTCCCCACTTCTGCCTGGCAACATCCTAACCAACTTTACCCCCCAAAGGCCACCTCCTTGATGACACCTGTCTCGATATTCTCATGCTCACAAGGCATCTCCACTCCCAAATTCCTCGAATGTCTTGTCTGTCCTTCCCTCAGAACATGCTCCCATTCCCATCTGCATCTAGACTGAGTCAGAGATGTGGCTGATCTTCCTACCAGTTCTGTATTGGGATAATTTATCTTTCTCTCTTAGTAGTCTGGGAGCTCTTTTGTGACAAAGATGCCCTTCATCTGGAAAAATGTGAAGAGCACAGGCCTCGGAGCCAAACAGACCTGCTCTCATGTGGCCTCCACTGAAGGCTGTGTGCCCAGGGCGAAGTCACTAGTTTTCTCATCTGTAAAATGGGGATACCCACCCCGTACCAGAGGGTTGACAAGAGGATTAAATGGGAGGGCTCCATAAATCGCATTGTGGCCCCTGGCATAGGGTAGGGCTCAGTAAATGTTTGTGGGATGAGTAGATAGTCAGTGAGATGAAGCTTATTCCCCCAAAGCACCTGACATGGCCCTTATCTAGCAAATACCCAATGAATATACAGCTAGGTAAAGGGACTTTTTCAGTCTCCTGGTCCATAAAGGGCTGGATCTTGAGGACATGGGACTGCAATCCTGAGCTCCGATGAGTGTGGCCCATGACCTTAGGTGACTATAGTTACCAAGTGGCCAGTGCCGGCCCACCAGGTATCCTGGGGTGGGGAAGGGGGATCATGGGATTAGAAGCAGTGGGACCCACCCCAAGCCCCTGTTTGAGTTAGCCCCTGGGCTGTGCCTGCTTTCCAGAAAGCCTGCCTCCATTTGGCACCACAGGGAGAGGACTAAGCCCACTTGTGGCCTTAGGGGCAGGCGGCCACCCCCAAGCTTGGAGGGCACTTGCCATAGAAATGAAAGGCTGACAGTCATGGCATCGTCAGCCTGTGCCCTCTCCTCCTGAGAGGTGGGACAACAGAGTACGGGGCACATTAGAGAAGAGGAAAGGGGCTCACCTTTTCAGGAGGGTACTGGAGGGCTGGGATCTTTTCCTCCAGGTGGTCCAGGCCACGGCAGGCCAGCTCGTTGGCAGCTATGACTAGAAGCAAAGGCCACAGTGGGGTGAGCCACAAAGACCTAGCAGTGGCCTCTGTGTCAAGGAAGGCACCTCAGAGCCCTCAAAGCCCCCCAGCCCTGCTGCATCGGAAGCATCTTGGAACCTGAGTCCCCCCCCACCCCGCTCCCCAGCCCCTTTTAGCTCCCCATTCCGGGAGGCCAGGCCGGTGTCTTCCCTCTGTGTAGGAACTCTGGAGTCAGGCAGATCTGCACGCAGAGCCCAGTGCGTGCGTCTGCAGAGTGTGGCTTCGGGTAAGTCACAGCGTGCCTGAGCCTCAGGTTCCCCGTTTGTCAGATGTGGACTAATGGTGCCTAATGTGCTGGGTTGTGGTGAGGAGGGAGTGACAGGAACTCTGTGAATCACCAACAAATACTGGTGTCTCCTTCCCTGTCCTCCCTCCCCTGTCTGGGTGAGGTTTGGGTGGGCATGAAGACAAGGTGTGAGAGGAGGGGCAACAGGGCCCTTGGGTGGGCCCTGTTGGGGGTAGGGCCAGTACTGCTTCGTCCTAGAGGTGACCAAGTCCAAGCCGCAGCTGGCCCAGGCCCCGGACTGTCCATGTCCTTCCTTCTACCTTCTAGGAGTAAGATGATCAACGGTGAGAAGAGGGTGGCAGGGAAGAGAAAGGAGTTGCCCCCAGAGAGGGGAGCAAGTGCCAGAGTATGTAGATGCTTCTGGGAGGTACGGGCTGCTGAAGACAGAGCTCTGCAGTCATGATCATGGAGATCAGTTCTCTATGCTTTCATATATTCTCTCTCTAGATAGCTTACATTTCTTCACAAAATTCTCAAGCAGCAGAGAGCCCAGATGACTTGGGCCATCTTCTGACTGGGCAAAATGAGACCCAGGGAAGTTTTTGAAGGAGTTTGGAGGCAAGGAGGCTGGCCCAAGGCAGAATCCTCACACACCCATAATTCTCTAATCAGGATGGTAGAAGGTCCTAGACTTCTTGGTGCTGCTGGAATTTCCCTCAGCCCTGTCAAGAGCCTTGCCTTAGATGCACTTGTCGTGATGAGCACTGGGGGATGTGTGGAAGTGTTGAATCACTATGTTGTATGGCTGAAACTAACATAACACTGTATGTTAACTATACTGGGATTTAAAAAAAGAGAGAGAGAGAGAGCCTTTCCTTGGAGACCATATTTTCAAATGGGGCAGAACAATTTGAGTAGGGCTGGGTCAGGTAGTAGGGCCCGTATGGACAGTTGCTCTCCACCTCCATGGCCCAGGCTGCTAGCTCTCTGCTGCTGGGCCTGGACACCTTCCCATCCCCCCCCGCCCCCCCCCCCCCAGGCTCTGCTGGGCCAGACCTAGAGTCTCCTGCCCCTGCTTCTGTATCAGACTCTGCTAGCTCCTACTGTTGCTGCTGGATTTGGGGCCAAAGTGGGCATCTGGTCTACCACGAGCCTCACTCCCACCACTGCCCACACAGCTCTGCCCATCCCTTGCCCTGCCAGTTCTTTGGCCCATCATTGTCATCCCAGGAAAATGCCAATTGGGCTGTAGATGGGACATCTACAGAGGAGGAGAGATGTACCTCCCTATCTGTACCTGTATCTACAGCCGTCTCTCACTGTATCATCTACAGCTGTAGAGAGAAGATCACGTAACGGGATGTAGGTGGTTAGAAAGGCCGTCGGACAGCCAAAAAGGCACACAGACATATCGGCAGACAGACAAGCAATCTACCAGACAGACAGACAGACAGACAGGTGGTGGCCTGCCAGTGCCCGGAGGACTCACACTGGGTGGACAGCCTGCGGACCACCGGCTCCATGCTCCAGGCCGCCAGGCTGCTGGCGCCCTGCACACCCTTCTCGTAGGCATTGCATACAGAGGCCACCAGCGGGTGGGCTTCCTTGGTGCTGGTGTAGGTCTTCTGGAAACACTCACAGGTGCCGCTCACCACCGGCAGCTGCAGGACCCTCTGCAACACATTCTCCTGCTCCTGGAGCGGAAGGAAGGAAGGCAGGCAATCAAGGTGTTCCCTGCACGCTCCTGCCTCACGGGAAGGCAGCCCCGGGTCATGGAGCCCACTGGGGAGGCTGTAACCTAGGAGGAACCCAGGCCACAGAGGTCTCTGGATGGCTCACAGGAAAAACCAGAGCCAGCCTGCTATGCTCTCCTGGCTCAATCCGGGCTCTGCTGAGATACTGGGACACGGCCTCCCTGCCTGCGTAGGCTGGTCCCCTGCCTGTGCATGCTCCCCCTTCCCTCCCATACCCACATATCTGGCAGAATGCTGCTTCCTCAAGACACAGCTTGAGCATCACTGCTTCTAGGAAGCTTCCTGACCCTTCTCCTCACAACAGCAGCCACCACTTCTTCCCTGGCTCGCCTCCATCACAGGGTGCTGTGATCGTGTGTGTACTCGTCCCTCTCCCAGTGCCTAGCTCCAGGGCAGCAATGCTGGCTGAATAAATGAATGGGTCGGGGCTGCACCTAGGAGGGGTAAGTTGAGATCTGCCCAACTGCACAGAATCACAGAAGTTTAGGCCTCCAGGAGCCTTTGCAGCAAAAGAGCTTCCCATAGTCTTTCTGGCGGGCTTGTATTTTTTTTTTAAATTTTTTTAATTAAAAATTTTTCTCAAGTTCTTCATTTTCTTTAATTTAAATTCAATTAATTAATATATAATATTAGTTTCAGAGGTAGAGGTCAGTGATTCATCAATCTTACATAATACCCAGGGCTCATTACATCACGTGTCCCCTTAATGTCCATCACCTAGTGACCCCATCCCCCCACGTTCCTCCCCTCCACGGCAGGCTTGTATTGACACGCCTCCTTGGATGGACCTTGGCCCTCATAGAGTGGCCTGTGGCCCTCGTTGGACAGCGCTGCTGAGCTGCAATGTGCCTTCACCCGCTGCTCCACCCTCTGCCCTCTGGAACAACACTGAGCACATTTATTTCATCATTCATGGGCTGGCCCTTCACATACTTGAAGGCAATATGCCTGCCTTTAGTGGTCCTTCCTCCGTGCTAAATAGCTCCAGATCCTGGCTCAGCTTACCGCCCTGGTCTGGTGGCCCCTCTGGCGAGGCTACAGTTTAGTGTTGTCTTTCTTAAACGTATAGCACTCCAACTTGAAGACAGCATTCCAGGTGTGGTCTAAGCATGTGGGGTACAGTGAACTTGTTGCTTCTCATTTTTGGGGTGCTGTGCTCTTATTAATGCAGCCATACAATGAAACTTAAGGTCACCCAGGAATTTCAGTGAACACACACTGGTCTTTGAGTAAAGAATGTGGGTTCTAGTCCTGCACGAGGAAATATTTACTCCAGGCACTGACTGGGGGGCTTGGGTGACAAGACCTCACTGAATTCTAACAGTGACCCTCTGACGGTCAGCACTAGCACTTTGCCGGTGAGGACACAAAGACCCAGAGATGTGAGGTGACTTATCCAAGATCACACAGCTAGTAAATGACAGAGTCAAGATTCCGACTCAGGCCTGAAATGGCCTATCTGCAAGATTCACTTCAAAATATCACAAGGTCTGGGGATAAAGGAGAGCGCAGGTGAGGCAGGATTGGCCACAGGATTGATTAATGGCTGTTGCGGCTAGTGAAGGGTATTAATATTCTTCTGTCCACTCTTAGGAAGGCTAAGAATTCTCCACATGAAAAGTAAAGAGAGAAAGCTCCCCAGGTCCTGACTCAGACGCTGGAGCTCTCTGCAGTTTGACTATGTCCCTGTTACAGGGCTCTGCTCTGGAGGTGAGGACCTAGCCTCTTCCATTTGTAGGCTGAGTTAGGAGACCCATCAAGGAGACTTGTAACAGCAGGCTACAATTTTTTAGCTTTTATTTTGCAGGTGAGTTTGAAATTTGAACTAGAAAAAGAATCTGACTGTAAACAAGAGAATATTTTCTTTAACATTTGGACAGAGCCTTCGGGGGTTGTTGTAAGCAAAGCCAAAGAGGGACAGAGAGGTCCTGGGAAGGGAATAAACCACCAACCGTTTGGATGGGTTAACTATGCACTGGTTCATTTTATGCCTCTGTGTTCTATGATTTAATATAAAACTTGGTGGTGATTCCAAGTGCAAAAGTTAGCTAAAGCCTAACTTGGGACAAGATGGGCATTATATGGGCTCACAGTTTTTAAGTTTCACCCACTATCTGAACTGTGCCTAAATCAGAGAGGCCTTGCCTGGAAGGGTCAAGTACCCCTAAAGGTATCACACTGCTCCAAGTCACAGTGAAAACCAGGCTAGACACAGAACCCCGGAAATAATGTTCCTCTAACCCTTTCCCATATGCAGCACAGGCTGTATGTCGTGTAACCCCGAGAGGTGCCATTCTCATACTCTAGAACATGCACGACACCCCGGAGTTACAGAATGCAGTGGCTTGGCATTTGAATCTACATCCCGCCTGGGCGGACAAAGCGTGGGCGTTTGCATCAGGGTTTAGAACACAGTAGTTCCCTTCCTCTCCTTACCAACTCAGCCAATATTTCTGTTCTTTTCTTCCGAGGTGCTCAGTTTTCAGTAGGCACCCCCCCACCCCAAGAGCACCCTGCAAAAGGTACTGAGGGCAAGAATAATGAAAGACATAATGGCCAATGAAAGAGGAATATAATCTAGACATAACTTGTTCTGAGTCCCCTGAACCTCTCCTCCCTGCTCCTTCCTCCCCCGCTCAGTGGTCCCCCCACTTCTCAAGTTACTTACAGGGAGGTCTCCATCCACCAAGGTTGGGTCCTTGTTGACCGCCGTCATAGCTCTTCAAGCTGCAAAGCAGAGTCACAGGTCCATCAGAAAGCCCTCAGCTTGAGGCCCGCAGGGTCAGTTCCCAACCTCTCATGGCCCCGATGAGGCCCAGGCTGCCGGGGAGCTCCAGCTCCCTCAACAGAAGGCATTAGGCTGGAGCATGAATGTCACAGACAAGCGGTCACTCCCTAGAGCCCCATTGGGAGGAGGTGCCCCACAGCCTACTTGTCAAGACTGATGTTTCTGACAAGGGTTCAGGGTAAGAAATGACAAATAAGGGTAGCTTTAAGAGATAAGAGGTTTTAGATGAAGTTAAGGGGCTCCCAGATGAGGATCCAAAAGAGACTAAAAGAATAAATTTCAGCTTTAGTCTTTTTTTTTTTTTGATGCAAAAGTTCTGCAACAATTCCTCTCTTTTTAGGCAAGCGTACCTGCCAGTCCTTCCCTGTTCAACTAGGAAGAAAGTCATCACTTAAAACCAGCTATTTCGGCTGTGTTCTGGAAAAGCTAGTGCCCCAGAATATCTACCCTACAGTCTTGGTTATTCACCTTGAATAATCTCTCCCCCTCAGTGGTTTCCCTGCGGCCCCTTCCTCTTCAGTGAAATTCTCAGGAGACCCTTACCCTCAGCTTCTTTCCTTTAACTCTCGAAAACAAACCAGGTAAGGCAGATGTTCCCGGGCCCCCCGCACTCACGCTAGCTGACGCTGCCTCAGTCCCCCAGAGCCCAGGCTGCTGAGTGTCTCCCCCAGCAGAAACAATTCCAGCTGCTCCAGGGAAGCCTTGGGCAATACTACTAACACCTCCCAGTTGGAGGAGGGCAGAGAGGAAGAGAACGTTGGGTTATTTGAGCCGGGGTCCCCTGAACATATCCTAGCTTTGGCAAGATTTGAGCAACTAGGAGGAGGACTGCAGAGCTGACAGAGATCCAGCCCCAGAGGAGTTATTATTCCAGAGCCATGAAATATCAGTTCTGTAACATGTTTCTGGCCCCCAGTTCTCCAAAAAACTGTCTTCCAGAAGGAAGGTGTGGGAATATAGGTCATAAAACTCAAAAAAATTCTCAAGTTCTATAATCTTTGGCTCCTTTTTCACAGAGTGTCCTGTGGACTGTTTTTAACCCATTTCCCTCATCCCTTATTATTTACTGTTAAGAGCGAATTTTGAACAGTAAGATTTGAACCCACACAGGAACAGAGTTCACCTGAATGTGCTACTCTTCGATTATTAAGGTAAATTGCTCTTGGGGCACCTGGGTGGTTCAGTTAGTTAAGCGTCTGCCTTCAGCTCGGGTCATGATCTCAGGGTCCTGGGATCGACCCCTGCGTTGGGCTCCCTGCTCAGTGGGGAGACTGCTTCTCCCTCTCCCTCTGCCCTCCGCCCCCCACTTGTGTGCACTCTCTCAAATAAATAAAATCTTAAAAAAAAAAAAAAAAAAGATAAATTACTCTCAATGAAGAAGAGGACCAGAGCTAGGGGTTGACTTCCTGACATTCTAGCCTTTGAGGGAGCAATTTCAACCTCTGTAAATTCCTAGATTTCAAGGAAGTTTATTGAACTCTACCTGGTCTAAGGTGCCACCAGAACATGCTGTGGGAGAGCCAACTGGATTTTGCTGAGTCTGGAAAAGTGTTTGTGTTGACCAGGATCCTCTTACTGATCAACAGCATCCAGACAACCAAGAACTATCAGCTCACATCCCTTCCTTAGCAACAAATCAGGCAGGAGCCCAAGTTCTAGTTCCTGGCTTCAAAGATGATGGAGGACTGTAGTGTAAGCCATAGTTTTCAGATATCTAAGAAGGGTCTTTTAAAATGGATAATGGGTATGAGGGGGCACCAGCCTGGCTCAGTCGGTAGAGCATGCAACTCCTGATCTCAGGGTTGGGAGTTCAAGCCCCGTGTTGGGGTTTATTCATGATAAAATGGATAATGAGGGGACAAAACTTATTTTCCTTGTTGTTGGTAGAATTACCTCTATTGTTGACTCTCTGCTAAGTTGTATGCTGTGGGCAATAGGAGAAAGAGGCAAGAGATGGGGAGATTTCTGATGGATTCTTGGTAATCCTGTATTTGTGATATAATAAGGCAGGGAATGAGGGGTCAGAAAAGGGAGAGTCAAACAGGGAGCCTCCAAAAGGAGTTATAAGTATGTGATACATTTAATACTTATTGATCCAACCCGGACTTTTAAAATACAAGACAGTAATGGAAAGGAAAGGAAGCATCTAAAAAAGGAGCCTCTGCCCTCACTTCAAGGTTCAGGACAAATTATCCATGAGGCTGGAGAGCAAACTGGGCCAAAGGCCTGTTCCAAGCCTTTGGAGTAACGGCTCTGGGCCAGAGAGTGTATAGGGCTCTGTGCCTGAAAGTTCTGCTGACAAAGCCGGTCCTTTGGCAGCTTCGGCTGGGAGTCTGGAATGTGGGTGAGGGGTGAGAAGCAGTGAAAGGGCCTAGGGCAGTCCCCTGGGAGCAGTCTGTCTTCTAGCCACAGCTTGAAGGACACAGAGTTATCTTCTTTCCTCCCCTCCCCCCCCCCCGCCCCCTCCCTTCCCACATGAGCACAGGGACCTTGGTCCTCCTGCGCACAAGTGGATCCCACCGCTAAGCATGGCATTCAAACATTTGTTGCTGAATAAATTCTCCGGGAACAATGTTCAGTTGTGAATGTGCTGGCCTGTACACCTCTTAGGAACGTCTTTGGTTTTTAAAATCCCTCATGAAATGTGGAGGCTCGGAGGTGGGGAGGGTTCGTTGGAAACGAGAAAGATGTATAGGGAGGGAGGTACCAGGGTACCATTAAGGTTTTCACAAACTCTAGAAGAAGTAGTATTCCCCAAATTCCCCATCACCCACCCTAAATCGCAGAGGACAAAAGTACCAAGATGGATGCCACCATGACACGCCGCCACAGATTCAAGGCCAACTTGTCCAGGCAGAAGCCAAAGCTCCGCCTGACAGAGCTGATACAGAAGCCCCTGTCCTGGGTGAGATCACCTCGGAGGTCTCTTTCAACCCAGACGTTCCAATCTACGTCTTTCTTCATCCTCCTCCTCAGCCTAGATCTTCCAGGCGAGAGCTCATTTTACCAGAGCGCTCTCTACCAACTGTGCATACTCTGATCATCTCTGGATCGCCCTTCATTTAGCGCTTCTTCATTCCCAGAACACATTCACAGATACTGGAGTCTCTTTTGTCTAGAAATTTATTAGACATAATTAATCTACAACAGTAGAGGATCCGGACAAAGTAAAATCAGTTGCTTAAACTTTTTACTTGCCCTGACCTAGCAGCTTTCATTTCACTTAAAATTCCCGAAGTATTTTCTCAAATCTCATTATCTTGATTAATCACTTTAAAAATATGAGAGCCAAGGACCTGCTTTTTAAGAATCTCATTCACAGGGCGCCTGGGTGGCTCAGTCGTTAAGCATCTGCCTTTGGCCCAGGTCATGATCCCAGGGTCCTGGGATCGAGCCCCACATTGGGCCCCTGCTCAGCGGGGAGTCTGCTTCTCCCTCTCCCACTCCCCCTGCCTGTGTTCCTGCTCTCGCTCTCTGTCAAACAAATAAATAAAATCTTTAAAAAAAAAAAAAAGAATCTCATTCACATTTATGGGAGATTTATTTAGTGTACATTTCTTTTCTCATTTCCATTCAGGTAAGTGAAATGGCTTTATTGATAGGACTGACATTGGCCTCCTACCTGATGGCATCTTATTTTTCTGCTTCATTTCCCTCAAATCAGAGGATCTGCAATCACAAATAACTCAACACCCAAGATGGGAAGTAGGACCATGAATAAATGGCCTTTTCCACTAGCCCCTTATTGCTCTTTTCCACTCCCCCAACCACCTCACACATATGAAGTCTGATTTATCATAGAAAATTGTGATGCTCCTTCATTCAGAGTATTCATGAAATTTCTTAACTGTATAACTTTCGATGAAAATTAATGTGGTAGTGCCCAAACTGTTATATGGCTTTAAATAAAAAAATCTAGCTGATGAATCTAGACACAGTTTTAATTTTTATATAAACCACTAACAAAGTTCTAAAAAAGGCTTTTTGTACAGGATTCTGGAGTCTCACACCTCCACTCAATCAGGAAGGCAATGAACTATCCTCGAAAGAACACTGAATTGGGAGTCAGAGGAATGAGGTGCTGGCTGGTTTTTTAAACCTGTTTCCTCATCTGTCACAGGCCACCCACAGGCACCTGTTGTGACCTCCCATATTATGTGTACCTCAGTCCTATGTGCTTCTGATTTCTGCTTACTCAATGCACTACCTAAAGTAAGCATATCTACCATGAAGGTGCCTGATGCGTTTCTGATTCTACTTCTGGACAGAGGAAGGACAGGACTGCCATGATGAAAGGCTATAAGCCCAGCCCCCCTCCCCCCGCCACGCCTAGGCATGGGCCTCTAGGGAGAAGTGGGGTGGGGGGGTGGGGGGGTCGGGATCTGGTCAGAGGAATAAGAGGCCTGTACTAGGTCTGGGAGAGGGCTGGGTATCAGACCGACGGTAGTTGGGCAAAAGCAGTGAGGCGCACAACCCAAAGGTCGCTGTATATTAATGTTCAATTTTGGGGGCCTTTTTCAATTTTTATACATTCAGCAAACAGTAAGCTCCCACGATGAGCCTAAGAGATGTTCAATAAATGCTGGATGAAAGGAAAATACTCAGAAATTCAGAAGTCACTCCAGCCCTCTAAAAAACACATATACATTTTCATGCGCCCCCTTTCTCCATTCTTGGCCCCACCTCTGCTCACGCCACTGGTCACTAAATGCTCACGTGAACAAGTCTTTTGCGCAGTCTGACATGGTCTGTGCCTCATGCAAATGTCCATCCTAAGACGTTGTCTTTAAGGCAGGCACTAGTCCTCAGTCTGAAACCACATCAGTGCATCTTCAGCTTCATCTGAGGACAGGCCACGATGATGATGCCTGCTATGGAGGACACAAGACCTCCAAGTCCAATGATGCCAGGATTGGACTTATAGATCCCCAACTGGTCCAAGGGGTTCAAGATATCGCAGAAGTTCTTCACTGTGTCCAGGAGCAAGGGAGGATGCTTCTTCAGAGATCGGAATAAGAGAAGGAGAAAGGACTGGAGCCATTCTGTTTCCTCATCAGCCACGCTGTACCCAAGAGGCTCCTGAGACAGGGACTTCTCCCTCTTTGCCCTGTCGTGTGCAGCCTGTTCCATCTGCAGGGAGATTTCGTACAGATCCCTGGCCAGGCTCAGCAGGAGAGAATAGTAGTAGTGGCGGGCAGCCCACATGCGCCATTTCTCTTTGTTAATGCCAGAGGCAAGCCCCACGCTCCGCACCCACAGGATGGTGTCACAGATGAAATAAATCACACGGTTCACGTTGGCTAACGTCAGGCATAGGCGGGGTACCAGGTCGGCGGCGTGAACGCTCTGCTGAGTCGCCTGCACAGCGTGTAACACATTGCCTAGTCTGAACCCTGCAAGAAGAACCCACGACAGGTAACAAATACTTAATGACCATGTTATATGAAGGCAGAAGCCCTATATCAGGGTGAGAGGCCAGCACTGGTGTTTTGACAAATGACTGTCATTTGAGGCTCGGTCTTTGCTCAGGAATAAGGAAGGACTTTGCAGTATATTAAGGACACCCAAAATGATCCTGGAAGGCACAAAAGACAGTGACTCTTTAAATTTATCACCTCCGTTCCAGCAAATACCTTAACATTGGCTTACAACATCCTTCAGGCAAGGTCAATCATGAGTATGGATTGTGACATTTGAATGTCACCAGCTATACTTCGTTAGAAGAAAAGTACTATAACATGAAGTCTAGATGCAACTTTATTTATTTATTTACTTATTTATTTATTTTTGCACATACGAAGCTTTGATTCACTGTGGCTATTTCTCTGACCCAGATGCCAACATTCTGGAGAGTCTGATGCCTTAGATTTTATTTACTTTCCAGACAAAGATGGCTTTTCTTATAAAACACCATTATCATTTTGCCATCTTGTGGTCCAAACCCCTTTTGGCTCCCTACTGTCAGGAAGACAAAGTAGAGATGGTAGGATTTAGTGGCTGGGAAAACTATTAATATTGTCGTATGTGACTCCTAGTTGAATTAAATCAACCACTACAAGGCATATCCTCATCTGAGCATGTAATTCAATTACTAAGGGATGTATCAATCAACAAATATTTATTGAGCACCTACTAGAATGAGTTATAGTCCTAAACATTATGGAGAATACAAAAGAAGTACTTTCCTTAAAGGACTGTATCTTAGACTCAGCAAACGCTCAAAAGTGGCTACCCTCAAGAGACTTAGAATCTCAGGAGAATGTCTGGTATTATTTTAACAAAAGTAACACAAAAGAGAATACGTAATGAATTATCCTGGGTTCCAGTTCTTGCTCTTGCATCAACTGGGTGAATGACCCTGGGTAAGTCCTCCCCGGACTTCAGAGACTAGTGACCTCTAAAGTACCTGTGAGTTCTAACATACTAAAGAATCTGAGAACTTCTTATTCTATCCTTCAAAGTCATCCAAAAAAGCTCACCCTACCCTTGACAACTTAAGTCTTCTGTCATTGACCTTCCAATACAATGGTTTGCTCGTAACAGTTTTGAGCCTTCATGGGGGGAAAAAAGGCTCTCCTTCCCTTTCTCTCTAGCTACACCTCAAGTTCCACCTCCTCCCAAACCTTTCCCCCCCCCTCTATCCTAGCTAATATATTTGGCACTAAATCTTATACATTATTTATACCATGTAATCTTATTTCTCTTATAAAGCTCAGCTCTCTACCCAAAGTAGTTGCTCAAAAATAATTGTTCAACATCGGATTTCTACATTCCATTCTAACATCTCTGCCTACCTACTGTAACAACATCTGATTCTTATCAAACAACTAAGATTCAGGCATGCAATTGTTACTAGAAGTATGGGGTTTCCCAGTATGCTTTATTATTAAAATGAATTAAATGAGTGCAAGACACTGACTTCACTTTTGCCTGTAACATGAAACCATCCCACAAACAGGCCGAGAACCACCCCTCGATTTCCTCTAGCAATCCCTCAAGAGAAGAAGGGGAAAAGGCAAGCTATTCTGTTCTAGAGAATACAAAGGCCTTCCACAAGCCAGAAGCTCATGTTAGGGATTGCCAAAACGTTGTATAATTCTAAGAATTAAAGGTGAGCTAACACACTGTATGTCCACTGGCTATGATTAAGCAGAGATATGGTATAGCACCACATGTGCACACAGGAGGGTGTTGGTGAACAGTCTATAGCAAACATTCAATCTTCTTGGCCTGTCATTTCATGAAGGCAGCTTTACTGGTCAACTTCATCAAAAAACTTCAAGGATTAGAAATCAATGATCTAGAAAGCATTTTGTAAATTACAGGGTCTGACGATTTGAAACCAGGAACCACTGTCCCTCAGGAGACAGGGTACTTACATTTACGGCCAGTGCTCACACTGGACTCCAGTTTCTTGAGCTTCATTACCACCTTCTCTTTGCCAGCTTTAGGCTCTAACAAATATCTAAGCAACATGCATGTGTACTGAGTGGCTCTGAAATGGAAAAAAAAAATGAGAATGATTTACAAACCAAACGAAACTTGATTCATGAAGTAAGGAAAGGAGAAACATGTGTTGCTAAAAGCAAAGTTTCCAAGACAATTTCTCATATAAGTGGCTCTTACAAGAGCACAATTCTGCAACAGTCACTCCACGAGGCCAAAGGGTAGAACATGTGATGGAAATGTGACCCAAAGGTAATGAAAGAGAACTCTGTAGTAATAGTGAACAGCCCTTCAAAAGGCCTGTTGCTGGCACAGAGAAATGGGTAGAGTCAAAGTGGAAATTGCAAAAAATCTCCCTCATGTTAAGTCTGCAGCGATCCATATTCTTTATTTTCTCCGGTTAGAACGATTTTTCAGATTTCTAAAATGAACTTTTTACGTATCACCACCTACTTATGTGATCGGACATACACTCAAACCAGAACCAAATGAAAAGTTCAGTTGGCACATTACTGAATTTTTTGTAAAAGGATCAAATACACACCAATACGTGAATATGTATAGATATGCTTTTATATTGGTCTTTCAAAACTAGTTAGGATTTTATATAAATACAGACTCCTGCTTAATACTAAATAGTCAGTAAAGTGATTATTGTTACGACTACAAATAACACTGCCTTACTAACAGCAGTGTAACCCATGAGGAGTTTTATATCACATGATCAAACATCTAAACGCACCGGAGTCTATTTAACAAAGCGGGTGCCTGTCTCCCCCAGGCCTGTAACTGCACTGGAATCCCTGCAGGCTACACATATTATTCTCAATAAAAATGTGGCACATTTTCCAAAATGGTGAACTTGTTATCGGGGATGAAGTAAAAAAGAATCTCTCTCTTTTAAAGTAGTTTCCTGGCTACAGGGCTCAAGCCTGTCACGCCAATAAGCCCCCCTTTCTCAGATTTGGGCTAATAACAGGAATGCGTCCAAAACCCAGGTATTATTTTATGAATGCCAGTTAGTTTACAGGAGCTATAGATCACCACAGGGATTGGGAAATGAATACCAGAGATCTCAGATCTTGCGGAAAAGTATATCCTAAACAATTATTTTATTAACCAACCTCACTGTAAACCTTGTAGGGTACATTCTGAGCGCACTGCATTTGAAGCCTTCTTTTTAATGAAGCTTGTATACAATGTGACCATTTAAAAAAAATCTACCAAATTAATTACAACAGTGGTATGGCTTGGTCATTAAAATGGTGGGCATTGGAGTCAACTGCGTGGATTTAGATCTCAGCTCTGCCACTGTGTTCCTATTAACCTCCTGCTTCAGTTTCCCCATCTGTGAAATGGGAATCATTCAGAGTATCCACCTCTCAGGGTTGTGATGAGGGTTAAATGAATTAACAGTGGTAACACATTGAGAACAAAATCTGGCATAAAGTTGGCTTCCAAAAGTCTCATGACTGGGGCTATGCGTACTGGACTGTTTGTATCAGCACGAGCACACCCAGAAGAGAAGGGAAGCTGTTAAATGAAACCACAACCCTAACGATTTAGAAACCTGTATTTGTCAAAGTTCCTTTTTATTCTTTATTACTGAGCGAGAATCAATCAAATTTCTAAAAGAAACTTCATGAACTAATTAGTATGAAAGCACAATCTCTGTTTAGTATTTTCAGTACTTAGAGGTGCAGTTAGTTGTCTGGCGCTCTCCATATGGTACTTGGTTTTACAGTTCACAAAACTATTTCACACGCAGACTCTTGTAGGGGCCAAGAGCAGGCTGCCCCCAAATGTGCCCACTGATTATTTTAAATAAAAGTTACTTAAGAAACAGCCGGTGCAAGGACACTCAGACCCCCCTCTGTCCCCTGGAAAGTAGGAAACACATCTCCCATATGAAAAATATCCTCCCTGTACTAAGAAATAAAAAGACATCCTTTAGGGGCTTTAAAACAGAGAAAGTTGTAGAAACAAACCTCGTTTCTTTTTTCTAATCCTACTACTCTCAGACCCTACGGGCTCAAGAGAAATTTCTGCCCCTCCCTTAACTGTACAGAATCTAAACTGAAGGTCTTTCCCAGAATAAGGTTATTAGCAGAGATAAATTTTATCTGAATGACCCATCTGTATGGTAGGGTAAACATTTAATTACCAAACATCTGCTCTTCTTCTTTCCTCTGTGAAGTGCATTTCTTTCCTCTGAAATCCCAGACCTGTACTCCCTTCTCCTTAGCTCAGGATGAGACAGACAGACACACACACACACCTCATTTTGCCTGTCTTTGGAATTTTCATGTCTAGGTGGATACCCTGTGTGTACACCTGTTAAATTTGATTTTCTTCTTTTAATCCGTCTCAGGTCAATTTGATTCTTAGTCTAGCTAGAAGGATCTTTGAGAGAACAGGAATTCTTGCTCCCTGACAAACTTTAATCAGATCTTTAACCATGGCCATTTTTAACTTTTTTATCATTTATAGACAATTAATACTTTACTCAGATCCTTTTACAAAAGTTTCCTGCAAATGTGTTTCATCTTGAGAGATTCATAAAAAGGAACTTTGACAAATACAGGTTTCTGATAACCTTAAGATCATAAAACTGAACTGGGAAATAATTTTTGAAACTAATGGAAGAACAGAATTAAAGCAGATCAAGAATAAATAACATGGGACTAAATGAACTGAGGAGGATAATTACAACTGTGACATTTTTGCTTGAAACATTGATAATTTTTTAATGTTTTGTTTCTCCAGATTTAAGAAAAGTTCTTCTCTTAAGCTATGATTTACAACAATTTCTTTTTCTCCCTATCTGATCCCTCCAGAATTCAAAAACTCCCATTGAATTCTTGTATTTTTTTTGACAACATATTTATTTGGGTAAGTTCAGTAAGAGTTTGTTCTCCTTGTAACAGGACACAATTGGAAGCATGGGTTATATTACCAAGGCTTTGACTGGAAAGTCACATTTGGGAGACAGGCATTAACTCGGATATGACTAGACTGGTTTAAGGCACTAAGGGTGACTCTATGGAGCAAGCAAAGCCCTTTGGAAAAACAGCCTGACAGCTTGCTTACAGGGCTCCCAGCAATCTTACCAAGTGAGTAAAGGAGGTCACTTCCTGACAGGTGCAAGAACCTCAGGATATTCGGGGGGACCTCAAGAAGAGAGGAATTAACCTTAACCTGTAGGTATTACAGGTGAAGTCTGATGGCAAGTATTTGGCTTGGCTTCTGGCATCAAACGGCCGTTTAAAGTTCAATATGGATATTCCTTATAAAAAGCTCCAGCAAAGCAGATTTAAAAGAGCCTATATGATTAATCACTATTTTTGCTGCACTTATATAAATAATCAGGCCAAGTTTATCCAAACTAGGCTTATTTTGCAAAGAAATTAGTCTTGATTTGGCTATCTTTGGTAAAATGAGAGTGATTATATGAAAAAAAAATTATGTTTCAATAACACACCTTTGTGGATATTAGATTCAAATACAAGTCATTATAAACTGGACTAGATCCTGATTTCTTCTAGTTTCTTCCAATGCCTGGCTACAATTCTCCAAACTAATATTTTTTCTATTTTTGACTTGAAGTCATTTGATAACTAAGACTGACCTTTCTCCTAAAGCCCTGCAGACTGAATATGAACAACTTGATGTGAACTTCAGAAAAATCACAACAGCTCACACATGAGCAATCTTCATGCCTGGTGCTCTATGAGCCACTCAAAATGATCACCAGAGATACTCAAACTACAAACCAAGCAACTCTGTCAGATTGCCACAGTCTGCCCTCATTTTATGTAAAGATGCTTTAAACCTGACAACTAGAAATCCTCGACTGGCTGCATTGAGAACTCCGAAACTGGCTTATAATTTGATCTAATCATGAATCATTGTTTTTCTTTTGTTTCCATAGAAATGCCTTATTTATTACCTGATTATTTGAACCGTAGGCCTAACTTTGAGAACACACTTGCACCGCTGCCTCCTGAAATGAGTTTAACTAAAATGACCTACTGTCAGAACTAAGACACTGGTTCAAGGAAATGGAACAACTTATCAGCTCAACTTTTAACGTAAGAAACTTCCAGGGAAGTTTCAGAAAAGGCAACTGTAGGGGAGGAGGGTAGGCCACCCCAAAATGTGCCACTTGGGCATACTGATTATTCTAAATAAAAGTTACTTAAGAGACAGCCAGTGCAAGGATACTCAGACCCTCCTCTGTCCCCCGGAAAGTAGAAAACACATCTCCCATATGAAAAATACCCTCCCTCTCCTAAGGAAGTAAAAAGACATCCTTATCACCGGAGATAGGAGCTTTAAAACAGAGAAAGTTGTAGAAACAAACCTCGTTACTTTTTTCCTAATCCTGCTCCCTCAGCCTAAATCCGATTTAGGATTCCCGCCTAAATGAAGCTCCCAAACACCTGTTTTCTTTATCCTGTCAATTCCTCACAAATGTATTGCCTGTTTGTCTAAAATGTAGAAACACTGCCTGCCTGGGGCATTTCTCTAGGTCTTAATTTCAATACTGGGCCTCTGTGCACACACCTTTTATTTTCCCCCTGCTGTGAACCTGTTCCGTGTAAACTTAATTCTTAGTCTAGTTGAAAGACCTTGAGGGTAGAGGAAGAATTTTTCCTTCCCTACAATCTCAATGAGGTAGACAGGGCAATAACAGAAGATAAATACGACTTCTGTCTCTCCGTAAGCATTTCCTGGGGGTATTTGAAGCCACAACCAAGTGGCTGACTTCCCTGGCCGCAAATGCCAACCCAAAGTTCATCTCCAAAAAAAAAAAAAAAAATCCCGGGGGACACCCAGTTGGCTCAGTCGCTGGAGTGGTGGACCTCTTGATCTCGGGGTTGCCAGCTCGAGCCCCACCTTGGGTGTAGAGATTACTTAAAAAAAACAAAATCCTTAAAAAAAAAAAAAAAAATCCCGGAAGAACGCTGAGTGGAGAGGACCCGGTCTCTCCCAGGTTAGGAGGGCGCTGGTGGGTCAGGGCCTGGGCGGCTCCGGGGCCACACGCCGGGCTGTCCGGCGGAGGCTCGGCGGGACCGCGGGGTCCGGTCCGGCAGAGTGCCGGCGAGAAGGGCTCCGGACCCGAACTCCGTCCCGCCGCCGTCCACTGGGCGAGTCCCTCCTCCCGACGCCGGAAGACCCGAGACCCAGCTCGGGTCGCAGCACCGGGAAGAGGTGGAGGCCGCGGGCACCTGCCTCACCTGAAGAGTCGGTCCCGGCCCTGGGTCTGGTTGGTGAAGCGGATGAAGCCGTCCATGGCTCCCGGCCCGAGGCCACGTGTCGCCCCGGGTTCAGTCGCGAGTCCTCAAGGGTGTCGCCGGGTCCCCGGGGAGAAGCTGAGTCTCCCCGCCCCAGTGGGGGCCGGCACGCCTCCCGAAGAACGACTTTGCGGGCTTCCGGTGGGGGCCGGAAGTGGCCGTTACTAAGGCGACGCCACGCTCCCGGCGCAGGTGAGCAGAAACTAGGCTTCCGGCCCGGGGTTCAGCGGTTCCCCGCGTGTCCCCAGACGCCCTTCGACATCTAGGGTCTCCTAGAGGGGGACTCGGGGCGGGGGGGGCATCTGCTCAGCCTCCGGCCTTCCCGGAGATCCTGGGAACTCAGGAACCCCATGCGGCATCCCGAATGGAGATTCCCCTGAGGTTTTGCTTGGGGACTTTGGGGTCTAATCATTTCCCACCTCTGTACCTCGGTTTCCCTTGAGCAACACCAGCTCCAGGTCTGGGGAAGGAAATGGTTAGAGCAGAGAGAAGCCAATGCGTGGTGTGTAGTTCTGGCATGAAGATCTGGGTAAAGTGAATTTTCTGTTCGGATCATTGAGTACTCAAAGAAGATGGCTACCTGAGGAAATCCTAGAAGGGTTAATAAGGACAAAGTGGAGACAGGAAGCGATTACGACGAAGTTGCACCACTGAACGTTGGTTCTTTGGGGTTTGAAGACGTGGAATCCCACCCGTTCCATAGCAGTAATATTACAAAATACACCCCCTACAATCAAAAAGTGAGGTCACCTATTTTTGTAACCTTTATTCCCTTGGTCAGGCCTGCCCTTAACATTTGCAGGCCCCAGGGGAGGACTACAAATAGAGACCCACATACCATATGGTTATTTTTTATTTTATTACTTTTAAAATACTTATTTTTAAAGGTTTATTTTTATTTATTTATTTGAGAGAGTGTGTGCTCAAGGGCATGGGGTGGGGGGCGGACAAGAGAGAGATCCCAAGCACACTCTCAGTGAGTGGGGCTACATCTCAGGACCCTAAGATCATGACCTGAGTGGAAACCAAGAGTCAGAGACTTAAGGACTGAGCCACCCAGACACCCCAAAAGATTTTATTTTTAAATAATCTCTACACCGAACCTGGGGCTTGAACTCAGAACCCCAAGATCAAGAGTTGCATGCTCTACCAGTTGTGCCAGCCGAGCACCCCCAGAGTTCATTTTCTTTTTCATGTGTATTTCGAATTGCTGCAGCTTTATTGAAAAAAAATTATCCTTTTTCCACTGAATTATCTTTGCACCTTTGTCAAAAATAAACTGTGCATACATATGTGAGTCTAATTCCGGACGCTTTATTTGGTTTCACTGATCTATTTGTGCATTTTGATGCCAGTACCACACTGTCTTGATTACTGTGGCTTTATAATAGCTCTTGAAATAGGTAGTATTAATCCTCCAATTCTGTCCTTTTTCTACGTTATTTTGGCTATTCTAGGTACTTTGCATTTCCATATGAATTATAAAATCAACTTCTAAATTTCCTTGAAAAAAGAAAAAGTCCAGCTGGAACTATCATGGAGATTGTGTTGAATTTATAGATCAATTGGGGGAGAATTGACATCTTAACAAAATTGAGTCTTCCAATCACAAGCAAGGTATCTCTGTCCACTTATTTAGGTCTTCTTAGGTTTTGTGTATTCCTAAATATCTTTCTGTTACTGATTTCTAAAATAATTTTGTGTGGTCAGAAAACATACTTCGTATGACTCGAGTACTTTTAAATTTATTAAGACCTGGCTTATGGCCCCGAATAGGATTTGTCTTGATAACGGTTTTATGTGTACTTAAAAAAAGCTGTCCACTGCTGTTATTGGGTTGGGTGTTCTAGAACACTGCTCTGCTGTTCTTCACTGGTGGTTTCCTTAGGAAATCTGCTGTCATCCTTTATTTTGTTCCTTTATTCATGTCTTTTTTCCTCTGGCTGCTTTTCAAATTTTGTCTTTATCACTAGTTTTGCTCATGATGTGCTGTGGTATAGATTTCTCTGTGTTTCATTTGCTTAGGACTTGTTTTTCTACTTGGATCTGTGAGTTTATAGTTTTCATGGGGATTTCAATCACACTTATATTAGGCTACTTCAGGTTCTCCCACACCTCACTTTCTTCATTTTTTCTCTTTATTTCAATATTTCTATTGCTGTATCTTCAAATTTACGAATCTTCTGTCCATCTAATTTGTTTTGCTCTGAGAACTTGTGATTAATGTAATCGAACGAATTCTTCATCTCAGACATTGTAGTTTTCATCTCTGAAAGCTCAGCTTGTGTTTCTTTGCAACTTCCACATCGCTAGCTAACCTTTCCTCTTGGTTTTTGAACATGTGAAATACATTTATAACTGTTTTGTCTGCTAATTTGTCTGCTAATAACTGTGTTGATGATGAGTCAGCTTCAATTGACTGACTTTTCTCTTTTATTATGGCTGTGTTTTCTTGCCTCTGCATGCCAGGTCATTTTTTTTTTATTGCTTTGACAGTGCAAGACCCCACTCTGCTGCAGGTGCAGCATCTTAAAATGGACCCCATGTGCCACATTAAATGCCTTTATTTAACTGTAATTTTGAAAGCCTTTTTATAATTTGTACAGTTTTGAGTTTTATGAAGTTCAGATGACTTGTTCTTTTCTATGGACTGAAACGTTATGCACACATGCAGACTGGAGCTGATAAGTTGTAATATTTTTGTGAATGTTTAATTATTTTGATTTTGTGAGGATTTTGTTTTGTTTTAGTCTATTTTTTTTTTTTTCCGAGTCTCAAACATTTCTGTAGGCCCTAGAAAAATCTCACAGGCCCTGGCACTCGGTCTACAGAACTCCCGGTTGGTAGCAGTGGGCCTAGAGAGAAAGGACCAAATGAGACAGCAAGGATTAAAAGTGCTTGAAGGGCATCTGGTTGGAGGCGAGGGAAAGGAAGGAGAGCAGTCCTGGCTCACTACCCAGCTGGCCTGGGCACAGCCACTTGCAGAGATGGAAGAAGGAGAAGACCTAAGTTGTAGGAGAGCGGTTGGATTCTAGTTGGAACCCAGACAGACACTCTCTGAGTAGGAGCTGGAGAAAGGCAACAAGGATGCCACATTTCCTCTCCCTGTGCCAAAGCACCCATCATCTTGAGCTGGCCTGGAAGATGTGACTCGTTAATACCCGTTTCTGCTGATATCCTTATAATACGAAGATCATTCTTTAGTGATGTGGTAACAATCCTGTGATAAATAAGGAAAGTGCCAGTCTCTAGAATAGATAGTCCCCATGGGTTTTTGGGCTTGAGAAGATGATGTGCTGTCTTCTGGTAACTTCCCTTTTTTCTCAAAGTACCTTTGCTTGCTTCCTTTATCAGCTTTTCAGAGTTTCCTAGACGTTCCCGGTGCCAGCTTCTGTGATGTCAATCCCCAGAGGAAGTCAAGTCCAGAAGAGGTTCTCCAGCTTTATGAGAAAGGGGCTGCTGGAGGTGCCGTCCCCAGCAGAGAAGGACTGGCCTAAGGATGATGAAGATGATTATGTCTTCGTAGACTTGGGTCAGGAGGTGGATTCCCTGCCACAGCCTTATCGCATGATCAACAAGATGGTGAACCTTCTGTTCGACAAATGTTGGGAAGTTATCCAGGAGAGGGATGCACTGAGGGATGTTGAGTTCAGCCGGACCCAGCCCACCACCTACCCTCCACTTGTAGAAAACAAGGTATGGAGCAGCTGACCAGGAGTTCCTATTTCCCAGTTGAGGGTTAAGAAATGAAAATACCTGATCCAGGGAAGGAACTCCTACAGGGAACCTACTCATTAAGATAGGTGCATTTTTGAAAGATTACTAGGCATGCTGATGTTGATTAAAATGGATCTAGTAATTACCTGGGAGGAATGGGTGTTCTGATTAGTTGAATATTATACAGAAAGTCTTTTATATTCTGTTGTTATTTAAAAATATTTCTGAATATATTAATCACTCTCTTGCTTGATGGTTGAGAATCTGCCAGTGTCTCAGCTGTAGCTCTTTCCACAGCATTCTAGATGAAAAAAGTACAGGGAATGGGGCCATTGTCCACTCATCACAGGGCTTGTGGTTATGGTTAGTGTTGTAAATGTTTACTTATTCCCAACTTATTTGTTTGCTCTGGCTCCTTTCTCCTAAAAGTAGAATGCTATGACTTTCTTGATATTTGGGCAAGATATTTAGATGGGTACTGTGTGGGGGTGATATTATACCTAGGAAGGGCCCACATGCCTCTTTGAAAAGTTAGCTCATATTCTTGCAGCTGGTGGCAGCTGAAAATCACTCCTTT
This sequence comes from Phoca vitulina, assembly GCF_004348235.1. Lineage (NCBI taxonomy): Eukaryota > Metazoa > Chordata > Mammalia > Carnivora > Phocidae > Phoca > Phoca vitulina. The sequence goes on along the minus strand of NW_022589768.1, from coordinate 5,973,038 downwards.
TCTCTTTGTTTTTGTTTTCCCAGCTCAACAAAATGCCAAACTGTATGGCGATTTCCCAAGACTATGTCTTTATTGGAGGAGCCAAAGGATTCTCCATCTATAATCTGTACAATGCTAAACGAATATATATTTGGGAGAAACTTAAGGTTGATGTCACTTCCATCTGGGCCACAGATTTGGGGAATGAAATACTTATTGCTCCTGTGGATGAAATGGGTACATGTTCTTCCTCTTTTTTTTTTTAGCCGAATTTATAGTTATCTGTAGACTGTTCAATTTAATCTCCTTTCCAGATATGGGTGGGGCCAGACCTGGAGAGTTCTCCTTGGTCATGTAGTATTAACTAACATCCACAGGACAGGATGGTGTGCCAAGCACTAGTCTAACATTGCACATAGGTTAGCCCATTTAACCTTCACAGTAGCCCTAGGAGGTAAGCACAATTTCTTATCCCTGTTTTTCAGAAGAAGCAACCAAGGCATTGAGGTTAAATAACTTACTTGAGGTCATGTAGAAGGTGAGTGGCACAGGCAGGATGCCAACCAGCCAATGTGGACCCAGAGTTCACACCCTTTGGGCACTCAGAAATCCTACTGCTCATAAAAACCAGGGATTGTTTCTTCCCCTCAGCCTGAGGATGAACCAGGGCTTCATGGGGATGATAGTACACAGAACTGTAGACAGTGTCGTGGAGGACAGTGTCTCTGCAGGAGAGTGACCTGACCAGATTGGCATTTTAGGAAGGACACTATGGTAGGAGCAAGTCAAAATGAGAGGCAGAGATATGGTTGTTTAGTAGTTTACTTGTCCAGGGATGCAATTCTGTACTATCCCCACATAAACTTATCTTCTGTTAGAAAGAGAGGAAGAAAGAAAGAGAGAGAGAAAGAAAGAAAGAAAGAAAGAAAGAAAGAAAGAAAGAAAGAGAGAAAGAGAGAAAGAGAGAAAGAAAGAAAGAAAGAAAGAAAGAAAAAGAGAGAAAGAAAAAGAGAGAAAGAAAGAAAGAGAAAGGAAGGAAGAAGGCAGGAAAGAAGGAGGGAGGGAGACCAAGAAGAACTGTTGCTTTCATCAAGGAGAGAAATTATGAAAGTCTGAACCAAGGCACAGGCTGTTAAAATGAAAGGAAAAATCATACTATGGTTATGTAAGATGCTATCACTGGGGAAGTGAGGTGAGGGATATACGGGAACTCTTGGTACTATTGTCGAAACTTTTCTGTAAGTTTGAGCATGCACAGCCTTGAGGCAGCTAGAGGGGGAAAGTTGATACTCAAGAGGAGTTTGGTCTAAAGATAGGAGTGTATTTTATCACTGCATTACATCTGCTTGGTTTCACGTCTGTGTGATCCTCAGTGTAATGCATGTGAAGGCAGAGACTGCCTTGGTTGTCCCTGGCATATTTGTGGTCATGGAGCAGCTATCCCTTGGATGTTTATTGGGTTGAGTTAGACCTTCACCCACAGTGGGCCCTTTGCCTTTGCCTTTCTGGATTACGGGTATTGGGGCAAGTTAGGAGTGTCTTACAGAGGCTTCTAGGACAAGAGGATGGGCCACGGTAGGCAGAGAGGACCCAGGAGGGAGAACAGCCTGAACATGTCAAGTCAGGGGTGGAGGAAGCCAGGGAGACTGAGTCAGCAGGGGCCATAGAGAGGCCAGGAGGAGGCTTAAGAATCCATAAGCACAAGATGATAATTCAGAAAGTCAGATATAAAATTCCAGTTCTTCTTTGATTCGTCTGTCTTACATTCTCTGTTTCAGGTATTGCTAGACTGTTTTATTTTAATAAGGATGGTCTTTTCCTAATCAAAGCCATCAATGAAGTGGTAAGTTCCTGTTCTTTCACCTAGAGCGGGGCCAAAGGCTGTAGCGAATGAAGTTTACTTTTACTATGGAGGTGACGACAGTTGTCCTAGAGTAGAAAGATAGAGACTCTCTGGACGGAGAGCTCCTCTAAAATATCCAATTTAAAGATCCCCCACCAGCTCAGGGTACATGCTGAATGCTTTGGATTTATTTACCCTGTTGTCGGGAGAAGAAAGTTACTAAGGAACTCCAGGCCAGATTGAGCACCAGACCAATATATTCGGCAACATTTACAAGTCCCTAAATTTTCCAGGCTGCTTCACATCCTGTTCCCTTACCTGTGCTGTTCCCTCTGCTCAGAGTACTCCCCTTGCCTCCCTACCTACTATGTGTGCCTCTTAAATTTCCCTCATTCCCTTACATTTCCTTTAAGACCAGCTCAGATATTTCCTTCTCTGAGATACTGTCCCTGAGATGCCCAAAAGGACCCGTTGTCTCCCTCCTCTGTCCACCCCCATACAGAACAGAATCTCTATCACAGTGTTTTCTCCACCCTGCATACTTAGTTGTTTGTATGACTACTTCTTCTCTTGGACGTAACCGTCCTGAGGGCAGGGGACATGTCGTATTCACCCACGTATCCCTTGTTCCTAGCACACTGCCTGTATACTGTGGGGTCTCGGAAAGTGTTTTGTGAATTGATGAGTCCAGAAAAAAAGAGAGAGAGAGAGAGAGAGAGAGAGATTGCTCAGATTAGATTTTTAATTGCAGTTTAACTTGTAAAAAATACCATTGATGGGTATACAAGCAAGTCAGTGTGGAAAAGAAAGTATTTTCAACAAATGATGCTGGAATGCTAGATTAACAAGTAGTGGGGAGATGAACCTCCACCCTACTTTGCACCATATATGAGAAATAATTTGAGATGGATTATAGGTCTAAATGTAAAGGCTAAAAACATTATCCTTTTTGAAGAAAACACAGGAAAATATTTTAGCTACCTTGGGGAAGGCAAAGATTTCTTAGGACATGGAAAGCACTAAATATAAAAGAAAAAATTGATATTGGACTTCATCAAAGTTAAAAACTTCTTATTCTCATACCATACACAAAAATTACCTTGAAATGGGTCACATGTCTATCTGTAAAATCTAAAATCATAAAACCTCTAGAAGAAAACATGGAAGTCTTGTGACCTTGGGATTGGCAAAGAGTTTCTAGCTGCAACATCAAAAGCACAACCATACGATAAAAAATTGATAAGTTGGATTTCATCAAAATTAAAAACTTCTGTAGATGACACTGGTAAAAGAATAGAAAGACAAGCAGTGGACTGGGAGAAAATATTTGTAAATCACCTATCTGATAAATGACTTGTATCCAGAACATGCGATGAACTCTCAAAACGCAAACTCAAAAATAAGACAATAAACTACCCAGTTTTCAAAATGGGCAAGGGTTTGAAAAGAAAAGACAGTTCACCAAAGAAGATACATGGAAAGTAAATAAGATGCTCGGCATCCTTAGTCATTAGGAAAACAAGTCAAAATCACAGTGAGCTCCCACTACACATGCATTAGAATGCCTCATGTTAAAAAGAGTGACCACACCCAGCGTTGGCAGAGATACAGAACAGCCAGAACTCATACACTGCTGGTGGTAAAGTAGAATGGTACAATCATTTTGGCAGGGTTTTTTTTTAAGTTTTTTAATTTATTTAAGTAATGTTTACACCCAACATGGGGCTCAAACTCACAACCCTGAGATCAAGAGTCGCACGCTCATCCAACTGAGCCAGCCAGGCACCCCTTTGGCAGTTTTTTAAAAGTGTTAAACATACACCTACCATACGCTCCAGGCGTTCCACTCCTTGATATTTACACAGAACTGAGAGCATATCTCCATACAAACACGTGTACGTGAATGTTTATAAGCAGCTGCATGTGTCATAGATAAAAACTGGAAGCCACCCAAATGTCCATCAGCAGGTGAGTGGATAAGCAAATTGTGGTATATCCACACAATGGAATGAACTATTAATGCACGTAACAACATGGATGCATCTTAAAATAATTATGCTGAGTGAAAGAAGTCAGACACAAAAAGAGTACACTCCGTATGATTCCATTTATAAAAAATTCTAGAAAATACAGACTAATGTAGTCACAGAGAACATCAGTTTTTGCCTGGGGTGGGGTGGGAGGAAGGTGAAGGGGATGATTACCAAGGGCAGGAGGAAACTTTTGGGGGTGATGGATATGTTCACGGTCCTGTGGGGATGGTTTCAAGGGGTATACATATGTCAAAACATCAAATTGTACACTTTAAGCATGTGTAGTTGGTATATGTTATTATATCCCTATATCCTATAACATATACCTGTTTAAAAAAATTAAAACTTCTCATCAAAAGATGTTAGTAGAGTTCACTCTGTAGCAGGAGCTGACTGGAGCCTGAGGGCCTTGAGTGGCCCCACTGGTGCTGGCCAGTGACCCTCACACCCCAGGAGGAGCCGCAGCCGGCCCCAGTCAGAGTGACCACAGTCCTGAGCAGTGGGGCAGAGACCCAGCAGGGGCCTCCACAATGGCCCCGCCCACACTGCAATGCCCCCACCCACACCACCTGCCACCGTGCAGGGAGCTGTGGCATCTGCTGGTGGGGACAAGGAGGTCACAGCAACAGAGGTTTAGGGACCAGTCAGATGATTCCATGTGCAGAACAGACATGGTTTCATTAGCAGCAAGGACACCAAGGAAGATGTATTCGCATAGCAGACTGCCATAAAGGGTAACCCCAAGAAGGGACTTTTCGGTATAGGAGCTGGAGAGATGGAAGAGTTTGATGTTGTTGGAGGAGAAAGTGTGCAGAGGCAGTAGGCCTTACAGGCCCTGGTGGAGTTCAGTGCAAGGCAGTAAATCCGCAGCAGAAGACAAGCACTGTGGACACCGTCCACGTCTAGGGCCATGCAATTACCAGTAGAATTCCAGACTCGTGAGAGTAAGGAAAGGAATGAGGGGTCAGAGAATGCCCCTGAATGTCAGGCCCCACAGCACTGGGCCCAGCGCAGGCAACAGTCCCCACCTGCATGTGGGCAGAGACCCTTCGGGAGCCCATCACACCACACCAATCCTCCTGTGCAGAAGGGATGGAGGGGGTTGACAAGCAGGGTGCAGAAGCAGGTAGATGGTGAGAGAATAAGGTAAGATAAGCAGTGAGAGAATCTGTATCAGGGGATGGGCCCTTCTCACTGAAGACAGCCTAGAGAGGACAGCAATGAAGAGGAGAAGGAAAATCAAGGAGATGAGACCCAAGATCAGCAGCCACCTCAACCCCGCAACTTCTACTACTGATGTAAATGCCCGGAAAACCTAGGCCATAAGATGTCAAAGGGACAAAAGCAGCTGAGAATTCAGGTGAGACTTCACGGCTCCTGAGGCTGAGCAGGGCGGGGCTGAGCAAATGCAGGCTTAAAACCTGTACCGTCATGCACTTCAGTCAGCCAACAAGGAGTGATCTCGAAAAATAAACTGTCTGGACTACACCAAAATAAAAAGATTTTGCGCAGCAAAGGAAACCATCAACAAAATGACAAGGCAAACTACAGAATAGGAGAAGATGTTTGCAAATGACCTATCTGATAAAGAGTTAGTATCTAAAATATATAAAGAACTTTTACAACTCAACACCCAAAAAATAAATAATCCAATTAAAAAATGGACAGAAGATATGAACAGACATTTCTTTGAAGAAGACATGCAGATGGCCAACAGACACATGAAGATGCTCAACATCACTCATCATCAGGGAAATACAAATCAAAAAACCACAATGAGATATTACCTTGCACCTGTCAGAATGCCTAGAATCAAAGACAAGAAATAACAAGAATTGGCAAGGATGTGGAGAAAAGGAACCCTTGTGCACTGTTGGTGGGAATGTAAATCAGTGCAGTCACTGTGGAAAACAGTATGGAAATTCCTCAAAAAATTAAAAATAGAAATCCCACATGATCCAGTAATTGCACTACTGGGAATTTACCCAAAGAAAACGAAACACTAATTTGAAAAGATATATGCACCTCAGTGTTTACTGCAGCATTACTTAAAATAGCCGAATTATGGAAGGACCCAAGTGTCCACTGATAGATGAATGGATACAGAAGATGTGGTATATGCAGACACAATAGAATATAACTCAGCCATAAGAAAAAATGAGATCTTGCCATTTGCAACATGGATGGACCTAGAGGGTGTAATTCTAAGTGAAGTTAGACAGAGAAAGACAAATACCATATGATTTCACTCTTATATGGAATCTAAGAAACAAAACAAACAAACAGAGAAAAAAAGAAACTCTTAAATACAGAGAACAAATTGGTGGTTGCCAGAGGGGCAGGGTGGGGGGATGGAGGTGGGAGAATGGGTGAAATTATGACACTCTGGCAGTAAGAAGTGAAAAAAAGATTGGAGCTGAAGACCTTAAGTGCTTGTTTTTCTACCATTGACCAGACAGCTAAAACTAGTGGCATTATCTGCAGCATCTGGTTTTTATTTTTACTTAAAGATATCTCTTTTTGGTAATACCAAATGGGTTTTTCAAAAAGTCTGGTTTTTCTTGATACACCTTTAAAGGTTTTTAAATTGTTTCATATCTAGCCAAGTTGAGATTTTTATTTTTATTTATTTATTTATTTTGGAGAGAGAGAGAAAAAGAGAGAGCAAGCTTGGGGTGGTGGGGGAGAGGCAAAGAGAGAGGGAGAGAGAATCCCATGCAGGCTCCATGCCCAGTGTGGAGTCAGATTAGAGGCTTGATCTCACCACCTGAGCCAAAATCAAGAGTTGGACTCTCGAGCAACTGAGCCACCCAGGTGCCCCTAACCAAGTTGAGATTTTAAGCACCTCATTTTTAATTTGTAATAAAACATTACAACTTGATTTTTTTTCAAAAAAAGTCAACAAAATGCAAACACCTATTAATAAAGGTCTTAATAACAATTATCTTTGTTATTATAAAGATACAATTAAGAAAATGAAAAAGCAAGCCACAGACAACCATAAACATTGAGTCTCTCACCTGGCCTGAAATTTGAGCAGATTTCATACTAGGGTTACAGTCAGTCTCTTCTTGCTATGGACTGAATGTTTGCATCCCCACAGAATTCAGGTTGAAAATCCTAATCCCCAGTGGGATTAGGTATTAGGAGGTGGGGCCTTTGGGAAGTGTTTAGGTCATGAAGACAGAGCCTTCATAAATGGGATTAGTGCCCTCAGATGAGGCCCAAGAGAGCTCCTTCAGCCCTTCCACCATGAGAGGGCACCCTGAGAAGGTGGCAGGCAGGAAGTCTACAAACCAGCAAATGGGCTCTCCCCAGGCACTGAATCTGCCAGATTCTTGAAATCTGGACATCTTGGCTTTTCAGCCTCCAGGACTGTGAGAGATAAAGGTTTATTGTTTATGAGCCATTTATAGCAGCCTGAACAGACGAAGACACTGTTGTAGTCCACATAGAGCCTTTCTTCAACACCTGACCAGTTTTCAGTGTCATACAGAACTTAGTTCGACTCATTTTGAATAACTGAGTGCTGGCATAGGTCTTTAGAGTTTGCAGAGATGACCAGGAGAACAGATAGTATGTAATCACCACAATCATCAGGAGTATTTAAGAAACCAGGAAATATGTCCAAAACCTTTAGGCAGGAAATCGAAATTCCACTTCTTTATATACGATCTTGTCCAACTGCTGTACAAAAATGGGAAGTATGAAGCAGTTTGAGGCATCTTTTCATGTCTCAAGCTCTAAGAGGATTTATGTTCCCTGGTGTGACCCACAAAAGACCCTGAAACACATTCCTCTCTGTCATCAGGCTGAGCTTACTCCATCAGCCCTTCTCTTCTTTTCAGGATGATGCCAGCAAGCAAACCACCTGTATAAAGATGGAGATCTCTCAAGGAGGGGACTTCGCAGCCTTCCTCCTACAAGGCAAGATTAACCGAGGGCTGATGAGAAGGTTCAGATTTGTAGTCTCTTCCAGATTACCACCTTTTTTCAAACCTTCTATTTAGAAATAATTTACAGGAGAGTTGTAAAGATTGGTACAGGGTTCCCCTGGACCCTTCACCCAGCTTTTCCAATACCAACATTTAACATGACCATGGTACATTTGTCAAAATCAAGCAATGACATTGGTATAATACTATTAACTAAAGGTGGTAGGATTTTTTTTTCAGATTTTGCCCATTTTCCACTAATATTTTTGTTCCAAGGCTCAATCCAGGATATCATATTCTATTTAGGCATCGGGTCTTCTTAGTCTGCTCCGATCTGTGACAATTTCTCGGTCTTTCTTTGTTTTCACGACCTTGTCACCTTTGAAGAATACCAGTCAGATACTTTGTACAATGTCCCCCAATTTCAATTTGCCTGCTGTGTTTCTCATGATTCAACCAGGGTTACGGATTTGGGGGAGATGCCACAGGGGTGTCATTGTATATTGGGGGTATGTGCTAGCGACGTCATCTAGTTAATTGGTGTCTGCCAGGTTCCTCTACTGTTAAGATATTGCTTTTCCCTTCCCATACTGTGTTAGAAGCAAGTCACTACGTCCAGGCACACTCAAGGGCAGAGGATTTAAGCATCCCTTCCTGGAGGCAGGAGAATCAAAGAATTTGGGGGCATATGTTGAAAGCACCACAGTAATTGATAAACATTTGGGGGGAGATACTTTGAGACTATGCATATATCCCATTTCCCCTTAAAGTATAACCCACTAATTCTATCATTCATTCTTGGATCTTACCTGCTGTCATTATTACTGTGGTGATAGAACATCTTTTATTCTTTTATTCAAGTGACTGTTAGCTTGATTTTTAACTTTTAAGTATTTAGACATACAGTATATGGACCTCTATATTCTTGCCACAGGCCCCTCAAATGTTAAGTGCTTATATACTTTATAATGCTTTATGCATCAAAGGAAGCTTTTATACTTCGTCATATTTCCTAGGCCCCAACAAAGTACCACAAACCAGGTGGCTTAAAACAAAAGATATTTATTCTCTCCCAGGACTGGAGGCCAGAAGCCTGAAGTCCAGATGTCCAGATGATTACGTGTTAAAGGAAACACTTAGCCAGAGCCCCAAACCAAGGGGAAGTAACCCTTCCCAGGTTGACAGGTGTTGGGTATAGAAGCTGTGCGTGTTTCTGTGACAAGTTAAAGCCCCACAACCACTTCCATGGGTGGTCATTTCCTCAAATATCAGAAGAATGCTCCGGAGGGATCTCTCCCAATTCTAGCCCTCAGCCATACCCATTATAGAGTTATGGACTCTATAATACCGCCTTCCTCCCCTGACGGGAAAAGCTGTATGACAAAATGTCGGTGTAATTTACCACTTGGAACCTAGAAAACATGGGGACCGGGCAGAGCAGACAGCTTGGTTAAAAACTGTAATATCAGTGCTGTGAGTGTGAGGAGCCTGGTTTCCTTCAGAGGGCGGAGGCCTGAGGGGAGGTGCCCTACAGCTCTGGGGGGAGTGAGGACTGGCAGCGACCCACTGCAGGACCACGTCTCCTTCCGTTTGCCCAAGTGGCTGTTACAAGGGTGCCTGCTGGGGACACCTGGGTGGCTCAGTTGTTAAGCGTCTGCCTTTGGCTCAGGTCATGATCCCAGGGTCCTGGGATCCAGCCCTGCATCGGGCTCCCTGCTCCGCGAGAAGCCTGCTTCTCCCTCTCCCACTCCCCCTGCTTGTGTTCCATCTCTCGCCCATCTCTCTCTCTCTCTGTCAAATAAATAAATAAAATCTTTAAAAGAAACAAAAACAAAAAAACAAGGGTGCCTGCTGGTCCCTGTGCTGGGGGTTCTGAGAAGACAGGCTGTTCCTCACAGGAAACTTGTGGCCTGCTCACAGTTGCTCAATGGCTCCTTGGTTTCCCAATGCAGGAGCTGGAGATATTTGGCTGGATGTGTATAAATTGCCCAAGGAGTCTTGGCTCAAGGAAGTGGAGCACCCCCAACCTGCTATAAATCCAAAGAAAAAAGTCAGACAGCCTCAACCGGTAGGAAATGTCCCTGTTTTCCAATGATATGTTTCTTCCTCCCCTTGACCCACATCTAGCCTAAGTCCTCCTTGGGATTTCAGGACGAATGGGGCCTTATGGAGGCTGTAAGAGAGGACTGCAGGCACACTGGCCCATGACTCCAAAATCGATTTGCTTTGGTTAAAATAAGATATTAAAAAGTAGAGGTGTAGTGGGAGCCTCACTCTCTCTTGTCTGAGAGTTGCCTCTCCACCAAGACCACTCCCAGGCATTTCTCTGGGAGAACGGTCTTTTGTCCTGATTCCTGCCTCATTGGTAATTTTTTCCCCCATCTGGACTGAAATAATCCTTTCATGCCTCACTGAATTTCCCAGATTATGGTATAAACTGGTCGTTCTCAATATGTAGGAATACATTTATTCTTCATATTATTCTTAGAAAGTAGGTGCTCTACCATTTCAGTTTATTTTTTTATTTTTAAATTTTTTTAAAAGTCATCTCTGTGCCCAACATAGGGCTCGAACTCACGACCCCAAGATCAAGAGTCGCACACTCCACCGACGACTGAGCCTGCCAGGCACCCCCATTTCAGTTTAGTTACATGTGATCCCTGGGCCTTGTACTCTGTCTTTAAAATATAGTTCCTCAGTAAATACTGTTTTGAAACTTAATTTGCTTATCTATCCAATGTGCACTTGTTATTTTTTAGCCAACAACAATTTTTAATTGGGTGTGCCTTTAAAATGCACTGTATCAGGTGCTAAAGAATTGTGAAATTATTAATACAGGAGAGCGAGACAGACTCACATTCACTGCCGAGCTCACTGAGTGGCTTCAAACGAGGGCCTTTTCTCCCCAGTGAATGTCTTCAAAGTGGGGTGTAATCCTGATCCCTGAAGAGTCACCAGCCCAGAGATCTTCCTCCTCTAAACTCTTACAGAATTTATTTCTTGTACCCCTTTTTTGGCATTTCCCATATACTACCTTGATTTTTAGTTATCCTTTTGTGCATGGAAGTTTTTTTTTTTAGTTAACTAGATGATAAATTTCTGGATTGTTAAAAACATACCTCCTGCTTCTTATGAACCAACACCACAGCATCATACTCAATGCCCCACAGATAGATTTTTTGAGGGCTTGATTTATTATCCAGTTGGGAAAACCACCTTGGAATGGGGATGTTTCTCACCATAATTCACTCAGTTTCCATACACTGAGAAGCCACCAACTAACACCAGTTGCAGGGGTAGTCCTGGTAACTGTGAGTTACATTTAGAGTTGGTTAAATAAAATTGTCAACATGGCCAATATATTTTGCCAATCAGAAATATTTGCTTCAACTTAGATTTTTGGAATGGGCTCCTAACTGATCTCCTTACCTCTGTTCATTCATATTTCTTCCTATCACTATTTCCAGTTTCCCCTCCTACATTCTAAGATCCTGGACAGTAGGGATCCTGTGTCAAAATCCTGCGGGCCTGGGGACCACGCAGATACCAGTCCTCTGGGTCTACAGGATGAGTTCACTACTGACAACAGTGATGGGGAGAAAGAGATTAAAGGGGAGGGGGCACATACATCAAGCCTATTGTGAATTAATTTCTCACTTTTCTCCTCAGAATACTCTTGAACCTGTGACTTCAGAGAATTTAGAAATGGTAAGGAGCTTTAAAGAAAATCTCCAGGGAGATTTAGGTTGCATGCCACTGATTTTTATTTTGACTTGAAATGTACTTTAAATACCAAGTATACTAGTAAAATGTTCCCCCAGGGCACTATTTTCAGACTCTCTGTGACTTAATCTTGTGCCTCATATCCACGGAAGAAGGCCCCCTGTCCTTGAGGATAATTGACCCAAGGCATTTGTCCAGAGATGGGTTTCCATGAAGATAAGGGAGGTGAAATTTCAGGGCCCCTCGCTTGTATGGCTCCTTCCAAGGCCCTGCAAGGGACCCTAACAATGTGTTCACATGGTCATATAGTTTTGTAAAATTGGCAAAAGTAACATTTTAACCACAGTCACTTAAGACTACTCTCTCTTTTTACTCACATTTCCCCTGTCACTATTTACTCCATACTGGGTGGCATTAAGATAGCCATGGGCATTTTGTGCTCAAAATTTTGTGTTCTCTTTTTTTACAAAGGCCCCCAAATCATATATCCTCAGGCCCCATGAGACCCAATTTGCCCTTGCCAAAATAACAGCCCAGTCCCCCAAGCCAAGTTTCCTGAGGGGTTTCATCTTTGTATTGGGATACCTTAGGGAACTAGAGGCTTCCCTGGAGCTTCCCGGCTCTCCCTTTGAGGCCAAGAGCACACCATGCTTTCCAGAGGCTCCGCTCTCGGGAGGACTCAGGCTTGCCAGTAGAGTAGAGGTCACCTCCGCATGGAAGTCTCTCGAGAGCCCTCTGTTTTCCCTCTTTTTAAATTACGTTATGTTTCACATTATACAAACAATATGTGAACATATCATACCTGGGAAAAGCTAGGTAATTCAGAGAGAGCAGCTGTCTCCACAGGTCCTCACCATTATTAGCCTGATGTGTGTTTTCTCAATCTTCAGTGTGTATTTAGATTCTTACCTTCGTTTATCTTAAAAAAAATATAGTCTTGTTTTATGGGAATGTTTTTTCTATGGGAAATTATTTCTATTTTTTTGTTTTATGAGAATTTCCTATACTATTTCTGTTTTCTTACAACCTTGCTTCTTTTTTTTTTTTACTCATCAACTTATTGGCAAAGTTTTTCAATGTCAAATAAACCTACCTTGTTCTTTTGACCTCTTGTATTCTGTTCCATATTATGGATATACCACAGTTTATTTGGGGTATGAGTCTATTGATGATACTGAGGATATTTCCAATTTATGGCTTTTACATAACACGGTGAAAATCTTTGTAAATTCTTTGTGTACCAGGTGCTTCTGAGCATTCAGGTATGTGCATTTTTAGTGTTAATGTAGATACTGCTAAATTGCCCCCCCAAAGTGGCATGACAATTTACATTTAATCAATTTCTCCACAGCCTCTCTGACCTTGATATTATTATTATTATTTTTCTTTTTTTGCAAACTGATGGAACAAAATGGCATCTCGTGTAATTTTCATTGATCTCTTTCATATTTTTTATAGGCCACTGAGGTTTTCTTTGAATTGCCTGCCTGTATCGTTGTCTTGTTATGTATTTGCTTCCAATTCGTTGTTTCCCTTTTTCCTTTGTTCATGTGCTTTTCTGTTGTAAAGAAGTTTTAGGTTTGGGATGCCTGGATAGCTCAGTCAGTTGGGTGTCCAACTCGATTTTGGCTCAGGTCACGATCTCAGGATCGTGAGATTGAGCCTCACTTGGGGCTCTCTCTCTCCCCCTCCTTCTGTTCCTTCCCACTGCGTGTGCATGCACACACTCTCTCTCTCAAAAAAAAAGTGGGGGGGGGAGAAAAAAAGAAGTTTTAGGTTTGGATACAGTCAGAATTTTCTATCCTTTTTTTTTTTAAATACTCATTGCACTGAAGAAGGCTTTCCCCACCTCAAGGTTATAAATAAGTTCTCCTGTGGTTTCTTCTAATAATTTCAGAGTTTTGTTTTTGACATTTCACTCTAATTCATAGGGGAGCATCTTTTGTGAATGGAGTGAGAAGGGGGTCAACTTTTATCTGTTTTTTTCAAATAGCCAATCATCACACAAATATCCTTGAGTAATTCATCTTTTCCCATTTGTTTTGAAATGTGATCTTTTATCATTCCTATATATACGTCTATGCTCTTTATCCTGTCCCATTACAATATTCATCTGCCTACACCAGGACCTTAATGAACTTTGGAGCAAAACTGCTGGGGTTCTAATCTCATCAATGCCACCTGCTTATTTTCTGTTCTATTTTCCATACTTTTGTTGTTGTTTACCTTTGGGGAAATCTCATTGGTTCAGTCTTTCCACTCTCTCACTGAGTTTTTCATTTTTGCTATCATACTTTTATTTACAAGAGCCTCCCTTTTTTTCTGATTGTTTGTTTATTTAATGAATACTGTGCCTTCCCTAAAAACATTTATAATAATTGTTGGTGTTTCTTCTCCATGGATGGTCTATTTTCCCCAAATTGCTTTTTTCTTCCTATTTGTTTTGGTCTCTGGCTTTCCGAAGAGATGCTCTCTTCACTTGTCTAGTGGTACTTGGCTCTCTACTCATAAGAGTAAGAGTGACGGGGAAACTGACAGGAAGCCAGTATTTTGGGCATGGGTGGGGCTGGTTGACTGTGGTTTTGCTAAAGAGTGCCCCAACTGGGCTTTAGTGTTGGAAAACACTCATGTCAGTGTCTTGGACAGCACAGGTTTCTCCTGCTATCTGAAAGGAGAGCATTCCTATGAAACCTTTCCTAAGCCAAAAGTGTAAAGTGAAGGAGAATTAGCATTAATTTATATGGAAAAATTTTTGAGCATTCCCAGACTCCCAAAATAACCTCTCTTAGGCTTTTCTGATACCTTAGAACACATCTTGCTAATGTACGTATAAAATAAATTGACATGAAGTACAGATGCTCACAGATGTTCACAGAGTCAAAAGCTATGGCGCATGATGCCTACATGCTGGGTGTAGCTCCCAGGGAAGGATGTGGGTGGGGCCCCTGCTCTAAGCAGGTGCTGGGTGCCTATTTAATTGCAACTCTCACCTGAGTTGCAGAGGCTTGTGGGGAAGACACCTTGGGGGTGGGGTGGGGTGACTTCTATGTTCAGTATGTCAACTTTAACTTCATTCTGTTGGCTGCGTGGAGTTAGGGAGTCTAAGAGTTTAAATGCTTCTTAAAGAGATTTTCAACCAATCCTGTTGCTGGCCCCACTGGCATTTCCACTCGAGACACCTGGAGCTGACATTTTCTTGAGTCTTAGGGTGTTTGTGGTATAAATCAGATGGCTCCCAGGCTTTCTCCCCTCCTGGTTCAGATCTGATTTTCTTAGGTCTGCTAAATCATTTAGCCACCTGCTTTCCAACTTCAAAATTTTCTTGCTTTGTCTTTTTATTCTCTTATTCCTTATGAGTTTATTCCCTTTTGAAAAAGCACCTTTCTGTCATTTTAATGGGGTTTCAGGAAGGAGAGGTGTTAAATGTTATATGTTCCCATTACCAACTATATTTTCCAGCTAGTTATTGCTAGTGCACGGCTGTATCAGTATTCATCAGGTCCTTAGTTGCAGCAAAGAAATTGGAAGGATATCAAGTTTCCCCAAATTGGAAGGAACCAAGGGAGGGTAGGCAGTGAAAACGCTGTAGCCAGGAGTCCACACTACCACCACTCCTGAACATCACCACCCCCAAGAGACACGGCCACCAAAGCTGATGCTGGGCTTTCCATGATGGCTCTGTCACTGGGCTCTTGACATGGCCACCTCTGCTATAAAAAATTTCTCTACTGTTTCTAGATCTCTGTGTCACTTCCTCAGGAGTCACAGTCTTAGGCAGGAACACACAGCTGGTTGAGTGTAGGTCATGTGTCAACACCCAACATTCCAAGGGACAGGAGGAAGAATCTGGCTCCTTCAGTTCCTCAGAGGGAGACTGATTCTTCCAGACTCACACAAGTAGGGGAGCCCCCTCAAAGTAGGAAGCGTGTTGAGGGCTGGAGAGCCAAAAGGATGACAAATGTCCACTGCACTAGTGCATAGGGAAGCTATTGATTTTTGTATGTCGATCTTGTATTTGGGTCAGGTCAGCAAAACATAGATACTGTCAGGGTCACGCAAGCACAGGGTGAGCACCTAAGAGTGAGTGCCTCCTTAAATTTCATACCTGGGTGCCTCACTTCCATTACCTGAGTCTCAGGACTCTTGGCCTCTTTACTGAAGTTCTAATGGTTTGTCAGCTGACACTGTTGGATTTTCTAGCCAGACAATCATAGACAATCATAACTGTAAATACTGACAACTTATCCTCCTTCAAGTATTTATTCCTCCTACTTACTAATTGTTCTTGCCTTGTTTTATTTTCTATGATTTCTAGTAAAATGCTGAATAGTTGTGGTGATAGTACACTATCCAGGACCTAACTGGGACACTCCCAAGTGTTTCACCATTGTGCGTGAAGCTTACTGTAGGTGTTTGACATAAATATCCTTTATCAAGTTAAGCATGTGTCCCTCTAGCCTTTGTTTGCTAAGATTTTGTTGTTTTTTTTCTAAATTAGGAATAGATATTGACCTTCAGCAAATCCTTCCTCCTCATCTTTTGAGAGGAGTTTTTCTCCTTTAATCTGCTAATGTAGTGTATTGCATTAATAGATTTTTTAATGTTGAAACATTCTTCCTTCCATTCTTGGGTAATCCATACTTGGTAATAATTCATTTAACTACATTGTCAGTTTGCTTTGCTAATATTAAAGTCCTAAGTAAGATATTAGCAGACCAAAATGATAGTTTGGTGTTCATGGGTAGTATCCATGTTCAAACATGAGATTGGCTTGTAGAACTTTTTTTCCTTGTGGTTTTCTTATCAGCATTTGGTATTAGTGTTATGCTAGCCTTGTAAAGAAGGCTGGATGTTTCCTTTTTTACCCTCTAGGTCTAAAAAAGTCCTATATTATCTTTTTAATTTCAAAATTAAAAATATTTTTTGAGCCTATTTCAGTCAGAATTCATTTATTAGTGTAGATATATAGGTATAGATATGTGTAAATATGTTTCTCCTACAGTATAAAAATAAAAACCTGTCTCTTAAGTTAGTCCCTTTTCTTGTTCTTAATGTTATTTATGTGTGCCTTCTTTTTATTTTTTAAAGAAACTGTTCATAGATCCAACTTACTAATTTTAACTTGCCAATATTTTCTTAATAAATTTCACATCTATGTTCATGAAGGATATGTTTCATTTTCTTTTCTTTTTTTAAGATTTTATTTTTAAGTAATCTCTAAACCCAACGTGGGGCTTGAACTCAAACCCGAGATCAAGAGTCACATGTTCCACTGACTGATCCAGCCAGGCACCCCGGTTTTATTTGCTTATAACATCTTTGGTTGTGGTATCAGGGTGATGCTGGCCTTGTATAATAAGTTGGAGTATTCCCATTCCATTTTCTGGAAGAGTTTGTGTAGAATTGGTATTATTTGTTCCTAAAATGTTTGATAGAATTAACCAATAAAGCCATCTAGTTGTGGAGTTTTCTTTGTGGAACTACAAATTCGATGTCTTGAGTAACAAAGGGTTATCTCTTTCTTCTTAAGCAAACTTTTGTATTTTGTGTCTTTTAAGGAATTTGTCCATATTATGTAAGTTGTCAAATGTATTGGCTTAAAGTAGTTTGTAATCCCTTGTTATCCTTTCATTATCTGTAAAATATGTTTTTTAAAAAAGATTATTTACTTATTTATTTTAGAGAAAGTGGGGGAGTGAGCAGAGGGAGGGGCAGAGGGAAAGAAACTCAAGCAGACTCCATGACGAATGCAGAGACTGAGGTGGGTCTTGATCCCCTGACTCCAAGATCATGACCTGAGCTAAATCCAGACTGAGCCACGCAAGCACCCCTGTAAAATCTGTTTTGATGTCATCTTCTTCATTCCTGATATTGGTTTGTTTGTTGATTGATTGATTGATTTGAGAGAGAGAGAAAGCTGTGGGGGGAAGGGGCAGAGAGAGAGGGAGAGAGAATCCCAAGCAGATTCCCCATTGATTGCGGAGTCCAATGGCGGACTCTATCACACAACCCTGAGATCATGACCTGAGCTAAAATCAAGAGTCGGACACTCAACTGACAGAGCCACCCAGGTGCCCCCATTTCTGATATTGGTAATTTGTGTTTTCTCTCTTTTTTTCTTAATCAGCTTGGCTAGAGGTTTGTCAATTTTATTAATCTCATCAAAGAACCAACTTTTGGTTTCATTTCTTTGTCTCCATTTTCTGTGTTTTCTATCTCACCAGTTTCCAATTTGATTTTTATTATTTTCTTTCATCTGCTTACTTCAGGTTTAAGTTTTTTCTTGTCTTCTAGTTTCTTAAGGTAGAAAGCTAGTTCATTGATTTGAGATCTTCTTTTCTGATATGGGCATTTAGTGCTATAAACTTACAGCTAAGTACTGTTTTAGCTGCTTCCTTTAAATTTTGATGTTATTTTAAGAAAAAAATACTTCGTAATTTGCTTTTTGATTTATTTTTTGACCAATGAATTATTTAGAAGCATATTATTTAGGGTCTAAATACTGGAGATGTTCCAGATATCTTTATTTTTGTGATTTCTAATTTAATTCCATTGTGATCAGAGAACATGCTTCATATAATTTGAAACCTTTTAAATTTATTAAGATTTGTATTGTGCCCAGGATATGGTTTATCTTGGTAACGTTCTATGTGCACTTGAAAAGAATGTGTATTCAGCTGTTGTTGGTCAAGTTATTTAAGTCTCCTATATCTTTACTGCTTTTCCTTCTATATCCTTACTATATTCATTCTGATTTTCTGTCTATTCTATCAGTTATTGGGAGAGTGTTCAAATCTCTAAGATTACAGATTTATCTATTTCTGCTTTCACGTCTATGCGTCTTTGCTTCATGTATTTTGAAGCTCTGTTTTTAGGTGCATAAACATTTGGAACGTTATGTCTCCTTGATGAATTGACCATTTTATCATTATTCAGTGAATCTTTGATCCCTGGTAATATTCTTTGCTCTGAAATCTATTATGTCAGATACTAATATAGTCACCCCAGCTTTCTTTTGATTAGTTTTACAAGATGTATCTTTTCCTATACTTTAAATATATTGTTGTCTTTGTATTTAAAATGAATTTCTTTTTGACAGCATGTAGTTGGGTCTTACTTTCTTATACAATTTTTATACAATTACCTTTTAATTGGGGGTAGTTAGGCCATTTATATTTAATGTGGTTGTTGATGTGTTTGGATTTAAAACTATCACTTTGCTATTTACTTTCTATTTGTTCCACCTGTTTTTCTTTCTTTCCCCTCTTTTTCTGTCTTCTTTTGGAGGTGTTTTTAATGATTCTGTTCTATCTCCTTTGTTGGCTTATTAGCTGTGCCTTTTCCTTATCGTAGGATATGAACGTTTGTTTTAGGGGAGACATTAAGCTGAGTCTTCCAGTTCACATAATGAAGATCAAACCACCCAAACCAGTTACAGGTTAGTATAATTGAACTAACACTCTCTTTCCTTCTGCTATTAATTTCTGTTTTTTCTTTCTTTGCCTGTCTCTACATTTCCCATCTTTCCTATTTATTAGCAGCAATATCTAAATTACAAGTATAATTCTGAAAGGGAAATTTTTTTTAAGTCATAAGCTCTGGGATCTAAAGACAAAAAAATATAAATGTTACAAGGATACAGTTAACTAACAGAATTGGGAAATCAGGAAAGACAGACTTCTAGCTGGAGTTTATTCATTTCTATATTCCTGTGTTAGTTCATTCATCAGTATTTGCTGAGTGCCAGTAATGCACCAAGCACACAGATGAGTAAGACACATCTTGTGCTCTAAAAGCTGCAGTTCTACCAAGGAAGAGTAAGAGGAAACCAGCATTGCAGGATATGATATGTGCAGCCATGGGGAACATCTAGGACCATGAAAACATAGAGGAAAGAGTGACTAACTCTGCTCACAGAGAGGCAAAGTCTTTATCAAAGGATGGGACATTTGGGAAGGTTTTGAAGGATACGTGGGAGTAGGTCATGAGGAGCCGAGGAGAAGTCCATTGTAGGCAGAGGACAGAGTCTATCCTTTCAATATCTGTACCAGACATCAAAGATCTAGAATGTTCACTGCAGCAGTATTTATAGAGGCAGAAAACTAGTTAAATGAAATCTGGTATACCCATCCAAAGGAATATTTCGCAACCATTAAAAACAAAGAAGGAAATTCTAAAGGCCAAGAATATCCAGTTCACTCTCATAAAAAGAACATGATGATGCTCCATCAAGATTTATTATAAAGCTGATACAGTGAATAAGACAAGATAGAAAAATAGATGAATGAAATAGAGAGGCCAGAACAGACCCAGGCGTCAGTGGCCACTTGATACCTGAGGGGTGACACCCCAGAGCAGTGGAGAAGGGATGGTCATTTCAGTAAATGGTGCTGCTTGTCCATATGGAAACAAAAGTGAGACTTGACTCCTGCCTCACGCCATACACAAAAATAAATTCCAGTTGAACCACGGAAGTAAATGGAAAGAGAAAACAATAAAGCTTTTGAATTTTTTTAAAAGATTTTATTTATTTGAGAGAGAGAGAGAGAGAGAACGCAAGAGCGAGCACGAGTGGGGGGAGGGCAGAGGGAGAGGGAGAAGCAGACTGCCCCGCCGCCAAGCAGGGAGCCTGATGCAGGGCTTGATCCCAAGACCCCGAGATCATGACCTGAGCTGAAGACAGACACTTAACCAACTGAGCCCCCAGCCATCCCAACAATAAAACTTTTAAAAATTAATACAAGACAATATCTTTATGACTTCTAGGTAGGGAAAGACTTTTTAAACAAAACACACAAACACAAAAAGCACTTATAATAAAAGAAAAATTTGATAAATGTGGCTACTAAAATTAAGGACTTCTAGTTACCCTAAGACATCATTAAAAGCATGAAAGAGCAAGCCACATAGTGGGAGAAGATATTTGCCAAACACATAAAACATATGAATGGTCCATATCAAGAGTATATACAGAATTCCTACAACTTATTAAGGAAAAGAGATAGTCTAGTATAAAACAGGCAAGAGATTATTCAGATGGCCAATAAACATATGAACATACGTACTCAGCATCCTTAGTTATCAGGGAAATGCAAATTAAGACCATAATGAGCTACCACTCCACACCCACCAGGATGGCAACAATGGAAAAAGACTGACGGTACCAAGTTGGTGAGGATGTGGACTAACCATACACTCTCATACACGGTACCAATGAAAATCGGTACAATCACTCTGGAAAACAGTTTGGTATGATCTAGTAATGTTGATGATAATTTATACCCTGAAACCCAGCGCTTACACTCCTAGGCAGTATGACCAACCATTCCAGCTTGCCTGGGGCTGAGGGGTTTCCTGGGATGTGGGGCTTTCAGTGCTAACACTAGGGAACTCCTGAGCAAACCAGGGTGAAGCAGTCCCCCTCCTTCTAGGTATATACCTGATAGGTTTACAAGTAAATGTGCACCAGGCATTTACAGACATACAAGAATGGTAACACTACGTAGCGTGATTTTTCAGTAGCCCCCAACATGGAACAACCGAAATGTCCATCAACGATAGAACAGATAAAGAAACTGTCATATATTCATTCACTTGATGGAATACTATCGATAAAAAGGAATAAACTACAGCTATCCACAACAAAATGGCCAAATCTAGGAACAGTATTAAGCCAAAGAGGGCAGACATAGAGTTAACACCGTATATAATTCCATTTGTGTATACAGTTCAAAATCAGGCCAAACAAAGCTATCGTGTTTAGATGCACATTTAGATAGAAGTAGAATAGATGTAACGCGGTGCTTACATAGAAGCTAAGAGAGTGGTTGCTGCTCTTCCCAGGAGGTTGTGACTGGAGACAGGCCTTTGCGGAGCTTCTAGGGAGCAGATGATGTCCTGTCTCTGGACCTGAGTAGAGACAGATGTTTGCCTCGTAATAATTTATTAAGATATATATTTTTTATGCTCTTTGCTGAATGTGTTATATTTCACAATAAGAAAAAGGCTTAGTGAATGAAAACAAGCAACAATGAGGAAGCTCTGTAGTACTGATATGAAGAGATCTCCAAGCTACTGTGAGTGAAAAATGCAAGAGTGCTAGTGTCTAAGAGCAATTCTCAAACGTTAGCGGGATCAGACTCGCCTGGAGAACTTGTTAGAACCCAAATTGCTGGACCCCACCCACAGAGTTTCCGTTTCAGCCTGGGGTGGAGCCCAAGAATCTGCATTTCTAACAAGTTCCGGTTGAGCCTGCCGGATCCCTGCTGATCTGGGACCACACTTCCGGGAACTACCAGTGTATCATATGTTACCATCTGTTAAGACAGAAGGGGTCTCCTTGTAGCAGCGAATTCCAGAAACCAGTTGCCTCTGGTTGCCTCTGGGGAAGGGGGCCTGGGGCACTGCGGGGCCTCCTGGGCACCCTCCAAAGAGAACAGAGTTCTGAAAGCTGGGGCGGGCACCCAGAAAAATCCACAGTTTTACTGTGGATTTAGGAACAGTTGAAAAAGAAGGAAATGAAAGGTTTCAGGGGAAGTGGAGTGGTAAGAAAAGTGATTGGCGGAGAGGAGGTTTTTGAAGGGCGGTAGTTGGGTAGATGTAAACACAGGTAGGGGGCAGGACTGTTGGCTTAGGTGGGCCTTCAGCAGCGGCTCAGTAGTGACCATATCTGGCAGGTTTGGGGCCTTGCTGAGCTGGGAGGACAGCAACGGTGGTCTGAGGCCTCTAGTGACCTCCTGAACATTTCCTTGGCCTCCTCTGCGGATCCCGTAATCCGGAAACAGGAAGTGGTGGTGGGATGGGGCTGTAGGAGCAGGAGGAGGGACGGCAGCTGCCTGCGCTCCCTGAGCAGCCGGGGTCGGAAAGAGGCAGGGAGAAGGCCGAACCCTGGGCTCCCAGATGGATTTCTGAGGATGAGGGATTCCACAGGAAACCAGGAAGCATGGAGGAAGGAGGGAAAATCAGGAAGGGGGAAGTCCCATGGTTTGACCAATTCTGGAATCTTTTCAACCGAGGTACCACGTTTAAAAGCCCCCTGGAAGTGTTCGCAAAGGTAGAGGACTATTACGGGCTGGGCTCGGGGCAGAACCACTTCATCAAGGACAGTCAGTGGGAGCAGCTGGCGGCCATCTTCCTGGCACCACACCAGAAGTACCTGGACAAGGAGTGGGAAGAGGAGCCACCCAGGTGAGCGGGCAGAGGCCGCAGGGGCACCCCGCTCCCCGCGAGCTGTGGGGGCACACGCAGCAATCGACCCAAGCCCTCGAATTCATCCGAAGTCTAAAAACTCCTCCCGGTTTGGGGGATTTTTCCAAGAATTTCAGCAGATCTTTTGAAAAGGTGTGTGGAGATTATTCGAATACATTAGAACAGAGGCTGATCACACGGATTTCAAAGAGGGGATAGACATGTATGCAGATGAGGAGTTTATTTTACAATTTTATGCACATCATGTCTTAAAAACTTGTTTTCCTGATTATCTAGACAACACAGAAGATCCTAAAGAGATAAATAAAAGTCACAACTATTCAGATTTCCTCAATTTCCATCCAGTCTTTCTAAATGTAATACGTTAACGTATAATTAAAATACCTTCCTTTGTAACCTCCGGCAGCAGGTAGGGCTCAAGATCCCCCTGCTGTGATTGTAGAAACTGAGCCCAAGTCTTTGAACTTGGTGGAGCTGGTTTTAGGAACTAGCTCTCCTCACAGCTATGCTGGACCTCAAGGAATGTTCTTGCTTCACGCGGGAAGCGAGGCCTCACATTTTGCTGTCAAGTGCACCTCAGATTTTCTCACTTCAGGACACAGCCTCCTAGGGTTGCACCCTCATAGCAGCTGCCAGAGACCTGAACCGGGACCCAGCGAGGTTCAGGGGTACACTGCCTAGCAGGGTAGTTAGGAGTCTTGCAGGCTAGTTGTTAAACTGCCTTCAATGTCTGTAGTGGGAGCCTTTCTACCACAAGAAGCTCTTGTAAAAGCAAACTCTATAAATCAGGAAATTGGTTTGCTTTTTTTCTTAAGAGCAAATTTATTAGCACCCCCCTAGTTGGATTGCCCCCAGCATAAGTGAGCCAAGTCTGGTCACTAAGGGATCTTCCCCTAGGACAGAGAAAGTTCTGCTCGGGCGGGGGTGCTCTTTCCAGCCTGGGAGTGACTCCCGCAGCTCAGCCCGCCCTGCCCTCACCAACTTCCAAGGTCTGCAGCCACCAGGACCAGCACAGAGAATGTGATTGACCTCATGGCCCTGTACCCCCGGGAAGATCCATCCTAAACACCCGTGTCTGGTTTTAGTACCAAGACTCTGCCAGCATCTCTCCTGGCCAAGGAGTCTGCCGGGGCTCTGACTGGTGTCTCTTTTTTTCCCCAGCATGGCCACGTTCCATTTCCTCCTTCCCAGCAGCATAATTACAATGCCAATGGAAGTCAAGGGCCCCTCAGGTAAATGAACATGAAGCAGGGAGTTATCCTTGGCAGTGATCCACTCGAGGGAATGCCTCAGCAGACCCTGTATGTGGGAGGGAATGAGGCGGAAAGTGGGTCGTCAGCTTCACAGCTGGAGCGTAACTGTTTCTGGTTGGATGCACGGCACCCAGATTCCCTGATGACGGAGGCTGGCATTGTCTTCAGGGAGTGACCTGCCACAGAGGAGGGTGTGAGCACGTAGCCTGCCGGGCTGCTTCTGGACACAAATTCATTTTGGAGAAAAGGTTATTTAAAACACCGACAGCCAAGAGGACGTGAATTATCCAGAAAATGTGAAAGCAGCCAAGGGGCAGTGTGACCGTCCTCCCAACCCGGGAAGGTGACTCGGCCCTAGGAACAGCCCTCCCAGGGGTGCCCCCGACCCAGGAGGCGCGTCCTTCTGTTGCCTGTTGCCCATTAGAACTGACCACTTTTGATTGCAAAACGACTTCCTCTTGGGCAAACACTTTCCGTACAAACCAGAGGGTACCCAGATTCCTTATGTGATGCTTCTTTCTCTCTTCTTCCCCAGGGGTAGCCTGTGTCCTTGGCATACACTGGACTGGAAGTCACAACTTCTTCCTCTATTCGCTTCACCGAACTCTGAAGGATAAAGTCGGTACTTTGAGATGGCAGTTGCCTAAGCTCGGGGCTCTCAGAATGTGTCCTTCTCCAGCTTAGTTGAGGGCATGTGACTGACGTGTCACTTTAGGGGACGAGAGCTGTGCAGACTGAAGCAGGTGGCTCAGTGGCTGGGGTGTGAGTGACCGCAAGGCTCTGTCTCTGAACGGTCCCGTTTCTTAAAGAGAACAGGTCAGTAGGGACAAAGCCCGGTCAGGTCCCTAGGGCTCCTTTGGCAGCTCAAGTAAACAGAGGCCTGGCATCAGAGGCCCGATCCAGCCCTGGCCCAACGGCCTGCAAGCTGCATGCTGTCAGGCCAGTCACCGAGAGCCCCAGTCCCGTTTTCTCATCTGAAACACAGAGCTAATTCATTACACCATCCCTGCCCACTGCTTGTGCTTGTTACGCATAGCAAAATCCAGAGGGTCTCTGGATGTGAAAGCTCTGAGATTGAAGGCACTTTGGAAATGTGGTGGTTGTTTGGTTTATACAAACTCATGGAAGCAGTTACGTAAGCAAGTTCACTTTGTGGTAATTCCTTGAGCTGGACATTTACGTTATGCTTCAGAATTATACTTTACAAGTATAGTAAAATGTAAAAATGGACAAAGGAAGAATCTCTCTCCTTCCAGCCCTCTCCCAGGCAGCATGGCTTCCAATCTCAACCTCTGTACTGACTGGCTGGGACCTTGGGCAGGTCGCTTACATCTCTGCCTCAGTTTCCTCATCTGTGAAATTGGGGTACTACTAGGACTCACCTCATGGGACCCTTGTGAGAATTAACTGAAAGGAGGCATGTAAAGCGCTTACCACAGTGCTCAGCACCTCGTGAGCACCCGTTCAGTGTTCGCTGCCGTGGAGTACTAGCATGACCCCTTCTTTTATCCTGAGGGAGGAGGCAGCATTGCTGAGAGGCGAGAGAGATGGTGAGCCCGGACAGCGGCTCCCGCCCACATCCCAGGCAGGCAGACGAGGCGGGGTCTTGGGCTGTGCAGGTGGAGGTGATGGGTGGGTGCGGGGTTGTGGGGGCAGCCTAGCACGTGGTGTCCTCCCCACTAGACCCGGAGGGCGTCTGGCCCTGTGCTGCACCCATTGCGGTCTCCCAGCTCAGCTACACCTGCACCTACCTAGTGCTGGCCTGTGAGGATGGCGTGCTCACGCTGTGGGACCTGGCCGAAGGTGAGCCCCCCACCTCTGCCAAACACCTGGATGGGTCTCTGGGTAATGAGAGTCCGGGAACTCTGGAATTCCTATAGGCTCTGGGCCTTCTGTTAGTTACTCTGTGTTCTTAAGTCAACTTGGGGAGCTGGTCCTGCCTTCTCCTCCTCCACTCATTTGCTGGGCATTTATTGAACTTAACATGTGCTGATAATTCCCATTCCCTGTGGATTTATTGAGTGCTTGCTCGGTACCCGGCACCGGACCAGGGCCTGGAAGTCTGTCCATTACCTCATTATCACACTCTGGTGAGGAAGTGTCTTCCAGCCCAGGATGTGGGATCATGGCAGCCTCAGCCCTCCTCCCTCCTATCCCTCAAGCTCTCAAAATAAGCAAGTCTGCGTTCCTGCATTCTACTCCCACCCTTGTCAGTGAGAACCTCACTGCTGTGAAAGCTAAGAGACCTCTAAGGTGGCCAGTGCAAGACCAGCAGCTATTTTGGGTGTGTGGCACCTTGCTAGAGGCCCAGGGCCCCAGGGTCTTGGGTCCAGCTCTGCAGGTGGAGAAAATCAGTGGGGTCTAGTTGCCCTAAATTGATCAGGATCTAAAGGAGTGTCTTCATTTATTTATTTATTTGAGGGGGGGGGAGGGGAGGTACAGAGGGAGATGGAGAGAGAGAACCTCAAACAGACTCCCCACCGAGCACAGAGCCCAACACGTGGCTCTATCCCACCACCTATGAGATCATGACCTGAGCCGAAACCAAGAGTCGGACACTTAACTGACTGAGCCACCCAGGTGCCCCTATTTCCATCTGAAGAATTCCATGGTTGTTTCCGATAGCAGGCACTCTGCCCACATGGTGGAAAGATAAACATGGCTATGGGCCCTCTTGAACTTGAGTTACTGCACCCACAGCGTTCTTACAATAGCTAAAGATACGTCAAGAGCAGAAGAATGATCCTAATTGCACATTCACTTGCCCAGTAGCTTGCTTTCATTTTTCTGGATATTGATACATTCTGGATATTGCTTGGCTACACACACACCTCCCTCTCCTTCTCTGAGACCACCCCACCCCTCGCCCCCTCTGATGCACCTTGACCTGCCACGGTCAGCTGTGGTTCAGGACCTGGCTGGGTGTAGCTTCCTTTCTTCGGTCCCAGTGCTGACTCTGCCCCCCTCCACGGGGCTGGTCCTCCCTGTCCCCCGCACCTCTCCATACTCAGAAGGGGGGCTCTTCTCTCCCACTGGGCATTGGGGTTTCTGGTTTCACTCTCAGAGGGTTCTCATTGCTGGATCTTGCCTTCACATCCCTCATATACCTGCTGGTCACAGACCCTGCGCCCATGGCTGCATCATCCTCTACCTACTTTTCTGACCTGCTTTTGCGATTGTTTCTCCAGGTTTCCCTCTTGGGGTCATCGCTCTTCCCAAGGGATGTTCCTGCCAGAGCATTCACTTCCTGAAGTACTTCTTAGTCCACAAAGGACAGAACATGTACCCTGAGAGTCCCTTGAAATCCCATATGAAATGTGTGGTGCTGTGCACAGATTCTTCTCTCTATCTGGTGACAGCCAAAAGGACCCAAGGACCCACCATCAGCGTGCTTGTTGAGAGGTTGGTGGCTTGAGCGCAGGACAGGGTAAATGATCTGCCAACCAGACGACTAATAGGAAACTGACCACCTCCCCAGCAGGAGTCCACTTGCTCTGTAGCCGCCACCCTCCCTGTGAGCTTCTCAAGGTCCCCACTGTCTTTTATACGTGGATAGATATGTAAAACCTGTCTCGCAAAATTGTATGACAGCGCAAATGACACCTTTCATGTCCCACATGACCAAGAAGAGGATCATTTCTGCCAAAATAGCCTTTTATCCATTTCCTCAAGGGTCTCTTTCTTTTTTAAATTGTGAAATACTTTATGCATGCAAATGATCTATAGAATATGTATGTGTGTGTATTTAGGGTGTATCTATGTATATACACCATATATGTATACACGTAGATGTACAGTCTATATACACTACAGGTTGTGTGTGTGTGTGTGTGTGTGTGTGTGTCGAGAGAGAGAGAGAGGGAAACTCCCCTGTACAAGCTTAAGCAATGAATCATCTCCAGGGGCACCTGGGTGGCTCAGTCGGTTAAGCGTCTGTCTGCCTTCGGCTCAGGTCATGATCCCGGGGTCCTGGGATCGAGCCCCGTGTAAGGCTCCCTGCTCAGCGGGGAGTCTGCTTCTCCCTCTCCCCTCTGCTCATGCTCTCTCTCACTATGTCTCTCTAATAAATAAATAAAATCTTTTAAAAAAATAGATCATCTCCAGGTCAGCTAAGGCTGAAAACAGTCACTGTTTAGCCCAGGACCCCCTGATCCTGTAGGTCAGCAATTTGGGCGAGGCTCAGATGGGCGGCTCCTCCACTGGTCTTGCTTAGGCTCTCATGTGTGCCTCAGGCAGCAGGCAGTTCGGCCAGGGGCTGGACGGTCCTAGGTGGCCTCAGTCACATAGCTGGCCGTTGGCCAGGACACTTGTTCCTCATCCTTGTGGCGACTCCTGTGGGCTGTCTCAGCCTCCATCACCTGGAAGCCTAAGGGGTCCCCTCAGCAAGCAATGCACAAACGCTTTCCAGGTCTCTGCTCCTGGCACACTGGACAGAGCATGTCACGTGGACACCCCCACTCAAGCAGTGGGAAAACTGACTCCACCTTTTCTTTTCTAAGACATTTTTTTTTTTTTTAAGATTTATTTATTTATATTGAGAGAGTGCGTGTGCGCAAGGAGGGGGCGGGACAGAGGGAATCTTTCAAGCAGACTCCCTACTGAGCAAGGAGCCGGAAGCAGTGGGGCTCAATCCCACAACCCGAGAGCCCGTGACCTGAGCGGAAACCAAGAGTCAGATGCTCAACTGACTGAGCCACCCAGGCGCCCCTTGACCCCACCTTTTGATAGGAGTTGCTGCCAAATATTAAGGCCAGTTTCTTTTTCAATCTCTAATATCCGTTTCCAAAATTCATCATTCCTTCACTTTCCTGTAAGAGTTAACCACTTGTATCTCCAAGTCACCTATCGTTTAGCTGTGCATATCTGGGGAATTTGTAAATGGAATCATGTCCTATGTATTCTCCAGCTTGTTTCTCAGCGCTTTTTCTTCTATACCTTGCGACCTTGTTCATGGGAGTCGCACATGTTGGGGAACGCGGCTCGGTTATTCTCCCACCGGCACTGCGGCCTGTCATATAATAGACCACAACGAGGCATGCTCCTACCAGTGGACAATCACATTGTCCCCAGTATTTGCTACTCTGAACAGTCTCTGACATGTCTCCTGGTGCTTATATACAAGAGTGTGTCTGGGATGTATGCCCAGCAGAGGCTAGCACAGCCTGAACACTTCCAGTATGAATGTCTGTGTGTCTTGTTTCCTGCAGGCCTATAAAGCACCTGGATGAGGCCATCTGTGCAGTGGCCCCGGTCCTAGCCTTACCCGGCATGGTAGGTTCCTCATGCCCCTCTCTCCCCTTCAGTAAATGTGGTCATTTGTCCTTCAAAAACTATGTGTTGAAGGCCTGTCAAGTGCTAGGCACTAGATTAGCTCTGGGCTACGTGGGGATGAAGGGGCAAGTCGCTGCCCTGCTGGGGTGCACAGTTCAGCTGGGAAGACAGACAAATCGCCAAGCAGCTGCCATGGGAGACAAGAGAGGCCATGAGGCATGATGCACTGGATGCCAGGAGCAGAGAGAGGGTTGCCCACAGCCTACGGAAGTTGGCGGGGGTGGGCGGCTGCTTTGGGGGGCTGTGACAGGAGGGGGTGGAGAGGACAAGGACAGGCGCCGGATGTTTGAGTGTGGGGGAGGGGAAACGGTGTGGCAGGTGGAAGACGATGGCATTGGGGTACGTCTAGCATGCTCATCTTCAAGGAGGAAGGAGCCCAGGCAGGAGGGAGGTCTGCCTCTGATCTCAGGCCAGGAGGGGCTGTTGGATTGAGCAGGGGCCCCCAAGGACAGGAGGAAAGGGTTTGTGCACAGAGGCAGCACTGAAACCATGTGCAGGGCCAGCTCCCCAGCAGGGGGGATGCTGGTGAACTAGAAGAGAAGCCAGGGTAGAAGGGGAGGCACCACAGAGGATCAGACCCAGCACCTGGAGGAGGGCCTGTTGCTGCTGGGGCCCCTAGAGTAGTAAACACACACTTCTCTGCTCCCTGAGCAGCTCTGGGGGCCTGAAAGCAAACCAGTTCTCTCTATTGCCGGTTGTTATGGCCAGCTGCTTCTCTCATTCCAAACGGAGGTGACAGAGAAGTCCCCATCACCATCTCTTTGCTTCCCAGTTGCTGATCTTCGGCAAGAATGGCTCTGTACAGCTCATGGATGTGGCCAAGCCTCAGATCATCTGTGCCTTTGCTCTACCCAGAACCTACCATCTGGCGGTCCCCTGGAAGCCCTTGTTTGCCGTGTCTGTTCAACACCCGTGTTTCCTGCTCCGAGGTAGAGGAGGGGGACCCCGTGGCCTGCTGACCATATCCCTGACACTCTCTGCCCCCTCCCAAAGCACAGGGTGATGCCGCCCGATCTCTTCCCTGCTCTTCAACCCCACACCACAAGCCAAAAGGACACAGCTGTTCAGTCCTCACTAGGCACTTAGTTAAAGCGCTAGGCAAGGTCTTCTCTCTGGAATCCTGCTGCTCCAGATCAAGTGAGCCCCCCACAGCTCAGTCCCAGTGACCCAGCCTTTACAAACAGAGAGCAGCCCCCCTGCGCCCGCCCAGCCCACAGAGAAGGTCATCCCTCCACAGCACGCGGCTCTCTCGTTTCAGGAGACCACCCAGACGAAATTGAATCCGACGACACCAAGAACATCCAGAATTCTGTTTTCTATTTTAATCTCGAGGCCTACCCACTCCTGGAAAACATCTCAAGAAATCACACCATTCCTGAAACTGACATGACAGAGAACATGGCCTTTGCCCAGGTGCTGCCCTTGGAGAAAAGATGCGAGAGTTTCCTCCAGAAGAGGTAGAGTCCTGGGTCTGCTTCCCATCCCTGCAGCTGGGGTTGTCTCTGGGTGGAGGACTAGTGGCGTGTGTTTGATGGTAAGATCCGTCCAGCATTTAGGTTCCCCCTTCAGCGGGGGACCCCACCCTGTCATAGCCCGGGAGCCCGTTCCCGTTCAGCTTGGTGATTCAGCAGTGGATTCAGGCTGGTAAGGAGGGGCTGCCGCTGGCTGTTTTCTCCTTGTCAAGACTGTCTTTGCTTTCTGCTTTCTCAATTCTTTGGTTTTTTTAAAAATCATATTTGGATTATCAAAGACAGGGGCTGGCCAACAAGGGGCTGTGCCCGTTTCTCGGAATAAGGTGTTACTGGAACAGTCAGGCCCGTTTGTTAGGTTTATGGATGGCTGCTTGTGCTGCTGAGCACCGCCCACAGACACCAGATGACCCGTAAGGCCCGCCTCACTGACCTGGGCCATTTATAGAAACTTTGCCAGCCCCTGGTCCAAGCCCCCTCTGCTTTATCCATCATCTGGACAAACGGTTAGGTCCTGCGTCTCTCCCCTTTCCACTGACCCAGTCCGGCCGGGACTCTGTCCGAAGCCCTTTCTGCTGTAGAAGCATCGTGAGCTGTACTCTGTCCGCTCTGGAGAAGCAGGTGCTCTTCTAATCTATCTGCCACAAATTTCTGGCGTCTTGCAAATTCTTATTGATGATTTGTGTCGTGATTGGACCATACACTTTAGGCGGGACGGGGTCACGAGTGGAGCCCTGGATTCTCGCCACGACAGAGCGGGGGACTCTGGTGGCCCCTTCCCTTCCAGGGCCTTCTGTAGTGTCCGCTCTGGGACTCTGTGATCTCTCCTGGCCATGTAACAACCCTTTATGACCACTCCCCCTTTTGCTATTTACTCTTGCCTCCAGAGGAATGAAGTGGAATGGCCAGGATTCTCAGGTCTGAAATCCGACGCCACCACTTACAAACCCTGAGACCTTGTTGAGTCCCTTAACCTCCAAGAGCCTCAGTTTCCTCGTTAATTCAAAAAAGCTTTGTCCAACACCCACGGTGCACCACGCTGTGCTGTGGACTCGTCGACGATGCCCGGCCCTCACATTTTGTAGGTATTCGAGCGATAATACGTGTTAAGTGCTGGGCACAGGTAGGTCCAAGAATGATGCTGGGTTAATCCCAGTTCGTGCCCGGGAAACTCTAAACACCACCGCCAGGTGGCGCCACGGCCCCCATGACAGCATTTACCTGCCGCACTCAGTTCCTTCCTGGGCTTGGTGGGCTGCCTGGTGGCTTTCAGCATCCCTGGGAGGGAAGCAGGGCCATTCCTCAGGAGAGGGGGATGGTCTGTGGGTCTTGGGGGAGGACAGCAAAGAAGGGGTCAGTGGACATTTCCCCTGGTTGAAGATTTACCAAGAGTGTTTGGCTGCTCCTCCCACGGAGGGTTCTTATTTTAACCCTTGATGGCTTGACTCGTTCTGAGGACATGCGGCTGAAGAATTTAAGGGTGAAGCATCGTGAAGTCTACAACTTACTTTCAAGCAGGCCAGGAAAACGTTTAGAGAGAGAAAGAGAAAATGTGAGGTGAAACCCAGGAAAATATTCATAGAAAGAGAGACAGACAAAATGTTCACTGGTGGTGAATTATAGGTGTAGGTTCATTGTACTACTTGCAACTTTTCTGTAGGTTTGAAATTTTTCTAAATAGAAGATGGGGAGAGGTTATAAAATATTACAGTATAATCCTGATTTTGAGTAAAAAAGACTGGAAGTGTGTATACCCATAATAATGGTAGTTGTATTTGGGTGATGATGTATGTGTGATTTTTTTTCTTTGTGTTTTCCCTATTTGCAGCTTTTCTACAAAAATAATATGTTATTTTGGAAAATTTAAAATAATGGTTTAAAAAAAAGTCAAGAGTATGAGTTTAGGTCATGGCTGTAGTGTGACTGTTCTCCTCGGGGGAGGTCCTGGCATGGAGCTTTCTAGAGCTCTTTCTTTTTTAAATTTTTAAAATCAGTTTCATATGTAGAAATTAGTGATTCATCAGTTGCATATAATACCCAGTGCTCATTACATGAAGTGCCCTCCTTAATGCCCATCACCCAGTTACCCCATCCCCCCACCTCCCCTCCAGCAACCCTCAGTTTGTTTCCTAGAGTTTGTCTCTTATGGTTTGCTTCGCTCTCAATTTTCAGCTTATTTTATTTTTCCTTCCCTTCCCCTATGTTCATCTGTTTTGTTTCTTAAATTCTACATGAGTGAAATCATATAGTATTTGTCTTTCTCTGACTTATTTCGCATAGCATAATACCCTCTCGTTCCATCCACGTCGTTGCAAGTGGCAAGGTTTTATTCTTTTTGATGGCTGAGTAATATCTGGAGCTCTTTCTTGATGAGACCCAGAGGACTCCTTGTTTAAGGAGCTTGTTTCCATTTCTGCCTTTCAGTCTGACCCCCTCTTTTACTGGCCTAGAAAGGGTGACCCTTCCCACTTGACCCAGAAGCCAACTGGCTGCCCCACTTGGGGGAATGGGCCCCGCCAGCCCCACATTTCCAGTACTGGGAGGCTCACCTCCTGCCTGACGGCAGAGGGTCCGGCCAACTCAGGCTGCCTTCGTCCCTGATTGACAAGGCCCACCCTCAAACAAGGTATAAGTGGAGATTAGTACTCAGACACCCGCAGAAGGAACCCTACATAGCCCCTGAAATTTGCTTCAAGAGGAACTTAGTACTGTAACTGAGTAGTTCCCTTGTAAAAAAGTTATTCATTATTTCTGATAGAAGTTATTGCACTTATAGAAATTTATGCACTTATAGAAATTTGGAAAACAGGACAATGCAAAAAAAAAA